>NC_136059.1:80320055-81520055 GCF_964261635.1 Lissotriton helveticus | reverse complement strand
GAAAACAAGCCATGGGTGCCCTGATGCTTTACGATGGAGCAGTTCTGGGCCCTTCGTTACAACTGGGATGTCGGACAATTAGTAGGTGCCTCAACTAAGTCATATAAAAAAATGCCCTCCATTTTGGCCACTCAAGCCCCGTCCCAGTGAATGAAAGGTTTAATAACTCTGGCCATCGATCCCTATTCATTGGGAGCCTGCTAGAGATGCATTTATCTCGGACTGCTGATTGTTGAATGAATCAAGTACAACAAATATTTAGAAGATGCTCTTAACTCTCTTATCTGTGTCGACGCAGTCACTTGTTTTGTTGAAGAGCAGATTGCTGAAAGAGCCCCGTAATGAAGCTTTTCACTTACACTTGTTTGTATGGCATAAAAACTCCTAAGGACTTTTCCAGCCCCGAGAGAGAGCACAAGGCAATCAATGAGTTCTTGCCGCAGCTACATTCATCAAAATCAATGTCCTATTGAAATGACATCTTTAGATGTTTGGTCGCGCAAAGGGCACCGGCAGTTTAGTCTGAGCATCATTTGTTTTGCGTTCTGAGAGACTCCCGAGAGCTAAATGTGCTCTCTCTTTCAACGGAGCAGCCAGAGATGCTGACCCCAAGCTCGGTGCTCTGTGAAGAAAGTGCACCGTACTGGGGATTGTTTTTCAAAGATAGAACTGACTTAAATCAAGGCTCAAAAAACAAGCACGCAAGTAGTGAGCGCGCGCGCGCCACAGCAGAACATCTGTTTTGCATTATCGGACACGATAATGCAAAACAGATGTCGGCCGTGTGGGTAACAGACACCAATAGGCCATGGGCGAGGCAAAAACGGGACATGTGCCCGCATTTGCCCAATTGCGTGCTTCTTAGTTAGAAAGACGCGCGCAACGCCCAATAGCCTGCAACGATAACAAAACCACACGCACGAGCGTGTGGTCAGCTTTCAGAAGCCCCCACATGAAGTCTTGCTGCGCGAGCAATGCTACGAACTGCATCACTAGGCGCGAGACCTAAAAATAGGCTTTCATGAATTTAGAATGTCCCTCTCCCTTGGAACAAAGAGTTACCACCTCTTGTTACAATGGACCACCACTTTTCAAGCCTCAGCGAGAGGCCCTTCCTTATATGGGCTGGCAGTTTTATTATTACTTATGTGGCCTTAGATTGCACAGTTTCAATTGAAGGGAGAGGAGGATTATGATTTGGGTATCCCTTGCCTTGGTGCGAATCCAATTTAAACTTGTGCTTCGGAAACTATGGAACTTCTCTGATGCTCTCAGTGGCTTATGTGCATGCAATGGCCATTCACAATGGGATAGTGACAGAATGCACCCATTTGAGAGAGATGCCACATAAGTAGGATAGATTGTAACTGGAATAAAATGGTGGGAAAGCAGGACACGTAGTGAGCACAAAGCAATGCATCTCATTGTGAGTGCCACTTTAATATCTGATCGCCATGAATTCAGTGGCCCACCCACGCTGGAACCTATAATGTGGAACAATGCAGGGCAATTAAATGGCCTAAAGTGATAGCAAATATGAAGATTCATATGGAAATGTATAATTCCTTCCACTCAGCTTTTACCTCCTAAACGTGCCATTCTAATCACTGAAATCCATTGCTCCCTATTTAGTTCACGAAATAATTATTTTTAAAGGCTTCAAGAGCCTGTGTATTGGAACTTGAGCAATTGATTTAAAGCTAAACCCCAACAGAGTTTAGCAATCAAGTCACGCAACTATCTCAATATGACTAGAAAGGGTCCACTATAGCCGGACACTAAATACCAGCAAACGGAACTGAGACCATTCCAATTGGGTTGAGCTTATGCATAGCTCATCCATTTGGCACATCAATGCACTTGGTAATCTTAGAGGGAAGTTCTCCCATCGATCACTTCATTCAACCTAGCACCTGGGTTGAAAATGTATACTTTATATTCATACAGCAGTCTTGTTATTTGTAGGGCACTAGCTCATCCCCAAATACCTGTCACCAATTCAACTTTTCCTGAGAATGTTTTTTTTTTCTCTCGGATACCTGCAACACTCTAGAGTCCCAGAGATCAGGAGAGCCACCTGGCCCTGACCAGATTCCAAGGACCTCTTTTGCTCAGATATTGTCTGGGTGACGTAAATTAACTTTCTGTCTCATGCTACATTTACTTGAGCGGACATGTCTGACTTGGCGAAGGGCCAAAATAATACTTTTTAACAAAAAGGGAGACAGGGGCGTCCCCAGCAACTATAGGCCAACTGATTGGTCAGCCTGCAAAATGTATTTTGCAGGCAAGTTTTGAATACATTGGAACAGTGGATAAATTAAACACAAGTGTTAGCTCCCCTTCAGACTTGAAGGCAGCATTTGAGTCTTGTCCCTAGACACTGTCTGTTGGAGTCCCTCATATCCTTGGGAAGTCAGTCAATATTATTGATAACCATAAAAAGGCTTCATGATAAAAACTATGTACAGGGTTGCTGCGGCAGGCGGGGTGAGCCTACAGAACACATTCTTAGTTGTAGAGGTGTGTACCAGGGATGCGTTCTAGAGCTCATCCTATTTTTACTGCTCATTAATGATGTTAGGGGTAGAGAATGTGGAGCTGGGCCTAGGCAGAATCTGGAGCTGGGGATCTGGGTTTGAGTCTTGGCATCAGCAGAACATCCTGTGATTCTGGATAACCCTAATTTCCCAAGCCCATGGAGAGCATCGGGATACCATCACGGGTAAAAAGCCGCGCAATATAAAATCTATAAACTTAGTGCTGCCCTTTTGGACTACATGTATGATTCGCCTAAACTTGATGGTGCAGCAATCACAGCCCTACTCATCACCTACGATATCCTATAAATCTTGCGAACCCCTATGGGACTCCAGAATCATTGGTCAAGTTTCAAGCCTTCTGTAATTTGAAGGAACTTGAAGTAAATTTACTAAAGACAAACTATATGGCCATTAATCCAAACAAATCATTCAAGGGGGAACAAGGTTGGGGGTCACTTGTTTGTATAAAATTGCCATATTTGACTATTTGGACTGTTTCATCCTTTATAACCCCGGCATCCATGGGTATTTTGAAAAACTCATATTGGAACCATGTTGTATTTCTTTGGCACCAGAACACTTACAAGGGTAGGTTATCTGATAACATTTTGCAGTATAAACCTCACCTCCATTTTGAACTGTATTTGGATGAAATCTTAGCAAAGCAGGCCAAAATCCCTTTTATAAAACTTAGGTTTGGAAATTAAATAATTAAGAGTTTTACATATAAATGGAAAAACTGTGCTACTGCAAGTAATCTGTGCAATATGTGTACTGATGGTTATTCTTTTATCCAACAGATCAGTATGCCAGAAGAAAATGGATTCACCCCTTATGCCTTATTAAAGACTTTAAGAATTATCTGTCAGCGCTAAGAGTTTTGGAATCCGACACATCAACTCTTAGTGTGTTTTGTTTAAGCAAATATGTGTTTTGCATATGGATTAGGAAGAAGCACCTGAGGATCTATTTTTTATTTGTCTGTAGTTTTGACTCAGGAGTTCCTTTTATGTAATAAACTGTCATACGTTTTGGTAATTGTTAGTCCAAAGTTTGTAATTTATGCTTGCGATCCATTGTCGTATGGTACATTATCATGTAAATTGTTGTTTTTTTACTATGTGTTTTAAGATTAACTCCCAATATAAACATATGGTTAAAAAGGTGGTTACTAATACATAATCATGTCTTGCATCATCCATCAAGAACAAGACCATTTCAATAACCATGACATTCAATTAGTAGATGATCTTGTCTCTGTTCTACAACATTTTGACAATTCATAGGGAAATAAAAGACCATCATTTTCAGTTTATAAAAACCACTGCCATTAGTCAAAATCCATATAATGTACTTCTTGTTAATTAGTCTAGATTCACATATTGTACATCAGCAACACCCTCCTAATTCACTACTGAAATTAAACCACTGCAGCAAGCCAGAATTCACCAACGATGTGCTTTACTAATTAAGACATTCACCATGTACGCTTTGGAATCAGATGTAAAAACTGTAGTGACTCATATTCCTTGGGTCCAACGTGCAGCCACAAGATCCAGGTTATTCTACCAGCATTGCTACCTCTTGTACCACTGTCCGGCCACTTAATGTTTCTCAGGGTTTCAGGCCAAGGCAGCAGTGTCTGTACCAGGAAACCACTGTGGAGAATGTATTCTTTCTAGAACAGGGTGAACCTTTGTGAGTGTAGGGACTCATTGTGTGATTGTGATAAATGTCTCAGCGCCAAATACCGTTTCCCAAGAATAATAGCTAGAAAATAGGATTCTGGATCCCATTCACGCCAATGGAATCTGGCCACAAAGAGATTACGTCTGCGACCCACCACAGTGAAAGCAGCTATAGTTTCTACGAATTGGAGGACAGAGAGAGACTGTTGGCAAAGGATAGATGGAGTTTGCAAGTCACTCTGAGTCCATCAAGTATTTGAAACAGTCTTGTAAGTGATGTCATCTATAGTGACCATGAAGTATTTTAAAGCATACTCACTGTGCATCAAGCAAAGGAATCTTGCAGTAAACTGATTCTATGTGGGAGCTGCTTGTGGTATTAATGCCCAGTGAGAAAAATAAACCCAAAACCAACATTCAAGCTGTTTATGTCCTAAGGTTGAGTGCTGATAAATCTATTTCCTTTCTTTCAACCTCATTCAGGCACATTTCCATAATTAGTCCATTCGTAAGCTCTCATTCCCACCAGAAAACATTGGATCTTTGAAGACCTTGGTGCTACCCATTACAGTAGCCACATTTCTAGCCACCATATTTTCTTTAGTGACCTGCACATTAATCGCAACAAGAAGCAACAGCATGCTTTCCTTGTGAAACTCTTTTCAGACTATGCATTGACAATCACTAGCTTCTTCCTCACCCACATACACAGAAAACCTTTTGACTATGTAAATGTAAATGTAAATTCTAAAAACGAAAGGGTCTGACTTAAAGGTTTGCTGGAAATCGTCCACTTTCTGGAGGAAAATTCTAAATTTGAAAGAGAATATACTGGCACAATTTTAGTCCTCCCTCGAGACAATGTTTTTTTTTGTATTAGCAGCCAAATTTATAACCTCTTCCTGTGATTTTAAGCCCATGTTGATAAGAAGCATAATAAACTATTGAAGCAGCATACTGAAATCTAAACACACACAAAGTGTCTCACCCTAAGTGTGCAAGACCATGGAAATGTCAAGCCATCGGAGACAACGGGCATCTCATCCTCATTCTTAAAACAACCTGCTCTGATCTAACACTTCTGCTCGGTCTATGGCACCTCCTCCTGCAACCTTTTACCTTCCTCCCAAGTATCAGTTACAGAAAACGAAAGATTAAGTTGACTCATTTTCAGATTAATTTCTATCTTCTCAGGTAAATGTCACATAAAAATTTACACACCTGTGCACTGTGCATTTAACCAATGCGCTTTCTCGAGGCATCTATAATGCCTCCAAACATCACATAACATATTTCACATTCTTTATGGGGGAACCTCAAGGCGTTATGATTTCCCTTTGCGGCTACAACTGTCCAAAGTCATAGACGACACCAGTGCCGTACTGACTGCTGGTAAGAATAGTCACCCAGAAATGGTCTGAGATGATGCAGGCTCTCGTAAGAACTTATTCAGCCACTTGTAACACCGTGGAGACATGAGGCTTCCACTGCACATTCAACAGTGCACACCGTATATGCAGCTCTCATATTTCCACATATATACACATATATATATATATTTACTGAAAAAACCATAGGTTATAGACCATATATAGTTAGGAATTAGCATTTACAAAACCTTGAAAATTCACTGAAAAAACCATAGGTTATAGACCATATATAGTTAGGAATTAGCATTTACAAAACCTTATTTTACTCACACAAAACCATTGAAATTCCATATATAGTTAGTTGCACTAACTATATATCGCGCACCCGCAATCCACTGCTGATGATGTCACATATTACATCATTCATGACATGGTCAGTGACATCACTGATGACATCACTGATGACATCTCAAATGACATCACTGATGACATCTCATTTGACATCAATGACCACATCACTGATGATATCATTCATGTGACAATACAATGCATCTCCTCACATTTTAATATAACCTCTGTTTCACCCAGTGTTAAATACAGAGTATAATTTTTGAAACCATTGACACACCAATACTAGTTACTACATACGCACTCACTGATTCCTATGTCTACACACACATTCACTCATTCACTCATACAATCATTCATACATACAATCACTCATCTTTACAACACTATCATATGCACTCATACACCTATACAGACACTCACAGTCTGCCACTCATCCATGGAGTTACTCACACACCTAGTCAGTCCTGTAAAGAATCAATGACAATGATTCGCGTGATACGTCATATGACGTGCTACGTTAGCGAACTGGTACGCGAAGCGAGTCGCAAAGCGCAGGTTTCTGGAAGCAAACCGGGAGGCCCTGCAAAGCGCTTAACGTAAACACAGCAGGTCATGTGACTTGGTAATAACACTTTTCATTGGTTCATTTCACTTTTGGTTTCCTAATGATGTAAGACTAGGTCATATAATATAAAATGAACACTTTTCATTGGTTGAGAACTCTTGTTTTTCCCAAATGATGAAAATCCCTCCTTCTTTCCTCACTCTGACTTTCATCTTTGTGAGAGAAAGACCCTTTGTTACCAGTGAGCAATGGCTTCTTTAGTAGCTTCAGCTGGTGCTTCCCCACCACCTCCACCACATCCAAGGAAGAGTGGACCACCTGCTCAAGTTATAATTCAACAAGAAGAGGAAGAAGAGGAACAGGACGACGAGCACGAAGAGAGGCAGTTTTTGCCTGAGGAGCCCAGGACGTCTCACCGGAAAGAAAACTTCATTTGGCAATTTTTTAAAATTCCCAAAGGTCAGAAAAAAGTAAATGCAAGATACGTAACTTGCCTTATATGTCAAGATAGACTGTCCAGAGGGACCGAGAAAAAATACAGTTTCGGAAACTACACAATGCATCGCCATATGACTAGGTGGCATCCTAACAACTACAGTGCTGCACAGTTTCGGAACGACCTAGATAATCTCCCTATTATGGCCAGAAGATCTGTTGTACCGGAAGTAACGGGACCAGAGGGCAGGGAGATAGTGCCAAATATACAAATGAGATTTGGTGAAGTAAAACACGTCTGCGTACATTGCGATGGATTCATTTGCTACGGAGAAAGAAGCATCACTCTGATCAACAGAGCTATTGACTATCATATGCAAGTTTGTACGAAACGCCCAAAATAATAAATACTTTTTTTTTGTTTTGTTGCTCCTGTTGAGCCCTTTACAATGAATCGTTTTCATTGCCCCCTCCAAGAAAAACCCAAAAAAATATAAAACTGTTCAGAAAAATTCAAAAAAAGTAAAAAAATGTTCAGAAAAATAATAAAAAAAATATAAAACAACAAAAACAATTAAAAAAAAAGTTCTTTTCAGAACTACCTCCCCGTTATTAAAAAATTGGTACAATATTTGGAACTGTGCCAACCTCTATTTCTCGTAGTTCGCTTCCCAGTTCGCTCGCCGGTACGCGAACCGGAAGTGAACCAAAAATTTTTTTTTTTAAAAAGAACAGTAAGTATAAGGGAAGGAAACAGACACTTATGTTAAAAGAAAGACAGCTATAAGGGAGTAAACTAGAGATACTATTACCCGTAATCCACTGCTGATGATGTCACATATTACATCATTCATGACATGCTCAGTGACATCATCAGCAGAGGATTGCGGGTTTTTTGGCAACGTGCCTTATCCACGGTTTAATAACGCTGCCTTTTGCTTTATATAAGTTTTCAAATTGTATGAAATATATACCAATAGGTCGTTATGAACCTTTAGGTAGTGCTTTTCTTCATGAGGTCTGGTCGCTTCCATACACATACAGATGTTTCAAAGATGATCAAGAAGTTTATCTGAATGGAGAGGAATGCACTGAGACACCACATCATTCACTAATGTGTAGGCACATACAGTTACACGGTTCATGCAACAAACACCGACCAAATATGGCTTGCGTGTTGCAAGGCACGCCAGTTCCTGCTATCATCCCCACGTTCAAGTTGTTGGAAAATGGTAGTTATTTGATGCTCAATAATGAAGATTGTTCTGGGTTAATTAAAAGTATTCCTTTTATCGTAACAGTAAGTGAACGGGTTATTTGCTGCAGAAATGTTCTATTTCCTCCCACACATGAACATAGGGAGTTTTCAATCTCGCCACAAATACCAACCTTGGGAGCAGATTTCAACGGCATGGCAAGAATAAGAGCTCTTTTGTCTCAGAGAGAGGTGGCCTTGAGTTCGGCCCGTGAAACTTTCGTGCTTCACATAGCGAACACCCGTACAGAGGTGCAGACCCTTTTCAATACAGATTTGCCTTTCCATTTCAGCAAGATGGTTCGGACTATCTTTAACGCGTCCTCCACAAAGGCCCTGGCGCACTTTTTTAAAGTTGTTACCAGTGGTCTCGTGACTTCATTTGAGAAAATCTTTGGAGTCATCCCTGCTTTCTTTCATTCTATTTTTTCCACTCTGCTTCGTGGATTCCCATTTTTACTTGCATTACCAGCGGACGCTCTTGTGCTTTTTTACATTTTTAAATATGGATGTCCCTCCTGTGCAAGCTCCCGCCCTGCAGCTGCTGACACTGTTCCGCAATCGCATGCTAGAATATTATGGCACAATGCCGTTGGCGATATTAAGCACGGCATATGGATTATCTTTTCGATTCTCCTACTTCACCTGTGTCCAGCCTGTATTTCACTGCCTGACCTGTGATTTCGATTGGGCCATTGATTTGTGTCTCTGCGGACCGGTTTCTCCTGACGTCGACTTTAATCAGCTGATGACTCCTATCATTACTCACGAGTTGGTTTGTCCTGGCGAAAGGATTATGGCTGTGGCATTGATGCATGGACTAATTGGTCCCTGGAATTTACTGGCGGCAACACAGTCTTTCTTGGAACAGAGCTTTCTTGAAAACCCACCGAGCTGTCCTCTGATGGTGATAGAGGATCCGGTGCTGGGAGAGCACGTATGTTCTTTTCCGCTTTTAAATTGGATGGCTGAACTCTTTTCGGATGAAGACGGTGACTTCCTATTGGAGGCTGTTGCAGCTTATTTTGCATACACAGTTATGTCATAGACCTTTTTCATGTTTGATATGCTGAGTACTAGCATTTCATTGACAATTCATTGACTTATTTGTCAAGTTTTTATTATTTAGCTTGCCTATTGGCTTAAGACTCGATAAAGTACTTGGCTGTTTTATTTTTCTTTAGCATTAAATTTTCCTAGTTTTTAATGCTTTACCTTGCGGACCGTCCACATATAAACTTGCAATCTGCTCTCATGAGATGGCACTTCTATTATCTTATTCAGTTCGTTTCCGGATCATGGGGAGGTGTCATCTAGGTCCTGGATATCTTTACACCGTGTTAAGTTAGCATGGGCTCATTACCGGTTTAAACGCCATTTTTCCTTTTTTGCAACTTCTGCACACGACACTTAGTTGTTGCTTTAGCTTTCAACCTAGTAGTTCATCGTGGTTTACATGAGAATAATATGTTCTTGCTCTACTATCTGCTTTGCTTGTTAAACTATATCTGTACAGCGAGTGCTGAAGTTTCAAGAACAACACGATACAGAATTGTTATGAGGTCTGATCTCCACGACTTCATACTCATAACATAAGTGCAACTTCTGCCAATTCTGGGCATGAGGCGGCTTTTATATTGCTTTGCCGAACACACATACACAACAGTTGATGCGGTTCACATGAAGAGAGAGCTGGTGTATGCTGATGTGATTCCTTCAAATCTAAGACACTAAAGTATGGGCACGCCCTAAACCAACACAAAAAGACCTTCTTAGCAAATAATATAATATGTGTATTAGGGAGGGTGAGATATAAGCAGCCGCGGGCCGTGGAGGGAGTTACGGTGGGGCAGGGAGGCGGGGAGGGGGAGGGGCAGGGTGGAGCCCTCTCCACCCTGCCCCTCCCCCTCCCCGCCTCCCTGCCCCACCGTAACTCCCTCCACGGCCCGTGGCTGCTTATAAGTGTTGCTAACTCTTATTCATTTACAGCATGTTAACATACTGTCACCATTCGCTTTTTATGTACTAGTAACTATGCTGGTAATTTTGCTACTGATAATATGTGTACTTGTATTATCTAACATACTACGCCTGAGAAGACGGCATTAGTAAATAAACATTTCAAATACACATGTGTTCTTCTTAACTCCATGTTCTGGTTTCTAAGAAATATATAACGACCGACTGTTCATGAGTTCCACGTATCCTGAGGTACTATAAGTTCATATTCTGGATTGTCTAAACATTGAGAGTTTGTTATATCCAATGTGACACTGTACCTAGCTTGCTAAGGGGTTTTGATTACTAAGGTGAGTTCTGGGACACTTTAATTCGCCGAGGTTCCAATCCTCTGTCCACAGTTCTGTGTGAGAACAGAAACCCTGCGACAGGGGCACCCCTGAGCCTTGCTGGAGCTTCATCACACTTGCGATTCAACTCCAGCAATGCGCCACCTTTACGGCACAGATACGTCACGCATCTGTGCTGTTTTTGCCCCATGATGCGCCGCATTGTAAATGCAGCACACCATAGGTGACGGAACAGCGGCACAGAATGACTAACACATCCCTGGTGATGCGCCAGTCATCATAAATCTATCCCTATGCTTCTTATCTTGTTAGAGATGAACCGCCATATGTATCATCAAAGTTTTTTGCATTTCCTAAATAGCGAACTTTAAGGAATAAATAGCGATTCTTTACCATTCCTAGTTTGCGATGACCTATTTGCTAATTACAAATTACCCATTCATTTCCATGCAGCAGGAGGCCCATAGGAATGAAGGTGCAATTTGCGATTAGCAATTACCTCATCGCAAATTACGAATTTTTCCGAGGGTGCCGGGGTGTCTCAAGAACACCCTGCTGCACCCCCGAAAAAGAAATTTAGGGGCATATGGCGCACATAAATTTTGAAAACATTCCTTTACCTCAAAAACGATTTTCTTTTTTTTTATATATTCATACTTTGAGTTTCAAAACAGTCTCAGAAACACACCAATTTGTCTTCAGCAGAGCAAAAGGTATGCACTCCAGAGTCTGCAGCTATCAAAAGCACAGAAATGCTGTAATTCCTTACACATATCTCTCATGTCACACCAATCAAAACTCTTCCCTCACTTTTTTTCAAAGCAAAACCCTGCCCCCTCTCTGCTTTTTCTGCATAGCAACCACCTCTTGCAAAACCTCTGGTGTTTCCAAGTTCACACAACAATGTTGCAATTGAACTCTGAACTCTCAGTGCACCTGCATATGCAGAGCATTCTTTCATTTAATGATTTTTTCTTCGCCACTCAAAATACATCTTTCAACGAACTCATCCATGCACACTAACTTTCTGTTTTCAGCAATCAAAATCCACCAATCACTCTTACTGCTTCATTAACACAGAAACTCCTCAGTTTTTTTCATTTTACACTCTCATTTTTTCAACTGCCATTTCATTGCCACACTTCATCTGACTGCAGCAGAACCTTCTCTCGCCATGTTTTCTGTCTGGATTGTTGGACATAGTTATATCTATTGGGCTCAAAGGTACGCTGAAAACAGGAATTTACCTAACCTCAATTTACAAGATGTGGAAATTAAGTGGTTTGGCCACAGAGGATTAAAATGTCACCAATTGATACCATTGGTGAAAACCTTTATGCATTTGCCAAAACCTGACCTGTTAATTGTGCACTGTGGAGGTAATGATTTGGGCACTTTGACTGGGGTAGGTCTGGAAATGCTTTTAAAGGACACCTTTGAGCAATTGATGGCACTTTTTCCTCAGACTGCCTTGGTATATTCAAATATATGCCAAAGACAAAAATGGAGGTGGTCGAACCAATTTTGTCCACAAATTGAGAAATCGAGGAAGCATGTAAACAAATGTGTTTCAGCTTACATGAGAGACCATGGAATGGGCTCCCTGTACAACAATAACTTGCGTTACTACATGCAAGATATCTACAGAGGAGATGGAGTTCACTTCTCAGATGAGGGCAACAGAATTTTCACTCTGAATTTAAGACAGTGCATTGGTACCTACTTATAAGTACCTAAATGTACCATAAACCCAAAAGCTCTTCTCAGAGCTACCCTACATCTGATCACTCACAATTATTATTTTACTCTAACTTTTTTCACTAATTTTCAAGAAAGTACACTCCCCAGAACGCTTCCCGGTTCGCAAACCGGGCGCACTCCACGCAAAAAAACTAAAAAAACGGTATTTTTTTTTTTTGCCCTGCGAGACCCTTTCAAAGCCTCCACATCAAACCTAGGGGGTCAGGGACGATCTACTATGCCCCCTTATGGTCATTTGCCCCTTTGCTTTGGCCTCCTCTTGTCTCTCGATCCTACCGAGAGACAAGATGGAGGCCGCTACGGACTGTTTGGAATGTTTACAGACGCCGAAGAACCAATCAGCTTCGCAAACCTCCGTAACGCGAAAAGTACACGAAGCGGAGCGCTATTACAGATATATATCTTTTTTTGAACGTTAATTTCTCAAAATCCACTGGAGCACATATATTGAGACCTAGCAAAGGCACATCGGGCTACCAGTCCCTAATATTTTACCAAGTTTCGTGCAAATCCATTCAGCCGTTCGATTATTATTATTATTTTTTTTTTTTGCCCCGCGGGGCCCTTTTAAAACCTCCACATCAAACCTAGGGGGTCAGCGAGGATCTACTATGCCCCCTTATGGTCATTTGCCCCTTCGCTTTGGCCTCCTCTTCTCTCTCGATCCTACCGAGAGACAAGATGGCGGCCGCTACGGACTGTTTGGAATGTTTACAGACGCCGGAGAACCAATCAGCTTCGCTTCACAAAGCTCCGTTGCGCGAAAAGTACGCGTCCTGGAGCGCTGCCAGGTCCGCTGTTACAGATATATATCTTTTTTTAAACGTTAATTTCTCAAAATCCACTGTAGCACATATATTGAGACCTACAAAAGGCACATCGGGCTACCAGTCCCTACAATTTTGCCAAGTTTCGTGCAAATCCATTCAGCCGTTCGGGCTAAAAGTGAGGCCAACCGCCCTATGGAAAACTCAATGTTAAAAACACGTTTTGGGACCCCCTTTTTTCTCGGCCCCCCCTTGACGAACCCCCCCCAAATTTTCAAGGGCTGCTCAGAAACAAAATGTGCCATTTTCCTGAAAATTTCGGCCAATTCCGTCCACAAACGCCAAAGTTATTAGACATAGAATTTTCAAAAATCCCATAGAGAAAAAATCCTAACTATATATACCTACTGGCGACCGCCAGTAGGTAATATACACACATATACATATATACACACGTACACATATACATATATACACATACACATATACATATATATACACATATACATATATATATATATATATATATATATATATATATATATATACACATATACATATATATTCAAAGTCAATGGGGTCAGAGATGCGGAGCGCTCAGCAGCGGGTGCAGGCTACGGGCCGGACCCCGGGCCAAAAAGTCAATTTTTTAACAAAGTTTAGCCGCACACAACAATCCTTCTGCATTCAAGGTTTATTTGATAAACAGAGCCAGTCTGTCAACCGACACGTTTCGGCGTTACGGCCTTGGTCACGGTAGGGAGACACTACTTTCAACATCCATTTAAGTGCTTCCTGTTAAAAACAACCTTGCTTTATGGGAGTTGTAGTTGTTAACAACATTCTCCAACGACAGACAACACATTATTATTTTATATAACGCTTATGTGGCTTTGCATTGCATGTTGTTATAGGCATGTCATTTTTTCGATATGCATGAAAATCAACTGATAGGATGCATACATTTACCATTCTGTGATTGATTCACTACAAGTGTTATGATTAGTATCAAATTTAAATTTTTTGGTATTGAGTTGTTTCAATAAGAGTCCATAAGGAATTCAATTTAGTATTTTTCCTTGTGTGTCCCATTTGGGAATTCTTACATATTGTCACTCATATGTTTTCCCCCAGTCCTGATTTTCTTATTTTTAATTATTAATATCGAATTGGTGTCCTTATTACACTTCATCTTGGATTAGTATCCTTGTTTTCAAGTCTGTGCCATATACAAAGTTAATCTGGGTACCCAGTGATTGGAATGGCCTTTTAAATGCCATTTTGGTTTTCTCCATATTTTTCTCCTTTCAACCTGTGTTCAGAGGTGAATGTACATCTCTTCGTCATTATTCAGGCCCCTCGGCGCCTTAGTTCTTAGCCGTATAATGTACTTGAATTCCATTTGTCTTAATTTTCTTCTTCGGTCACCAAGTCTCTCATTGTGTGTTATACACATATACATAAACATACACAGATATACACAGACACATATATATACACATACACATATACATATATACACACATACACATATACATATATACACATACACATATAAATACACATACACATATAAACACACATACACATATAAACACACATAAATTACCTACCAGTCGGTAGTTATAGTTAGGGCCTATTTTCCATAGGAAAATCTCAACATTCTATTCCCAATAACTTTGGCACCGGTTGACGAATCTTCGCAAACGTTTCAAAACTTATAGCCCGCTCCGGTCCACTCCTATCCTGAAAGTTTCGGGGTGATTCGGAAAGCAGGGGCTGAGAAAAAAGGGGGGTCCCAAAAACATGTTTTCCCCATGCAATTTCCCATAGGAAACTTTAGACACAGCTACAGCCTGAACTGCTGAACGGATTTGCACCAAATTTGGTAAAGAGGTAGTTCTTGGTTCAGAAAGAACCCCTTTTGTTAAATGGTGTAAATCCGTTTAGTAGTTGCTGAGAAAATCAAAAGTAAAAAAGTTTCAATATCTATGGCCGCCCAGGATCCGTGCACCCTCCCGATTACGAGCTTTATGCAAATTGGCTGTCAACACTACAAACCAGGAAGTGTTGGCAGCCATCTTGTGCCTGGGTAGAAACGAGGCACAAGAAAACAGAAAAAAACCGCGCAAAACACGAAAAGGGGGCAGGGTAGAAACACCCTGGCCCCCAGGTCTGCTCAGGGGGTCCCACAAGGACCCCTAAGGCCCCCAAAAATGTTTTTTAAAAATCGCGGGATGCGCGTAGGATCCGCGCAACTGGGTGCGGAAAAAAAACCTAAGCGCGGGCTCCCGTACTTCGTTACTATTTAGCCCCCGGGTGGGCCAGATCCTGGGGGCAATATTTTTATGGTAATGGAGGGCCCAGAGGGGCCCCCCCGCCCGGGGACCGCCACCCCCGGGGCTTTTTAGTAATACGTGTGGGGAGGCTCCCAGCCCCCCCAGCCCCGAGGACAGCCACCCCCGGGGCTTCTAAAATAAATGGTTGGGGGGGGCTCAAAGGCCCCCCAAGCCCTGGGGACGCTACACCCGGGGCTTTCTGATTATATTTGCGGGGGGCTCACAGCCACCCAGCCCTGGGGACCACCACCCCGGGTCTTTTTAATTGTAATGTGTGGGAAGGCTCAAAGGCCCCCCCAAGCCCTGGGGACTGCCACCCCACAGGGCTTATCTAAAATATTTGCGGGGGGCTCATGGGGTCCCCAGGGTCGATAAAAAAGGAAAAGAAGGGGGGACACACAGCACCCCTACTTTTTTTTTTTTTTTTTTTAAACCGGCATCGCGCTGGAGGCCCGACCCCTCCCTGCAGCACACTGCAAACGCGCCCACTGGCGCATTTGGAGATGGGGAACTAATTCCCCTTGAATACTAGGGGTCCCTGGGGGCCAACTAGCCCACCAGGAACCTCCAGTATGCGCCAGGGAGCTGAGAGATGATGTGAGGCCATGCCCCTTTTTACACCTCTCTGCAACACAGCTCTGTGGAGCTTAATGGAGGTACCTGGTGGGCTAGTTGCACCCCAGGGACCCTCACGATTCAAGGGGAGTTAATCCTCCAACTTAATACGATCCACGGGGCATGTTTGCACAGTGGTGAAGGGAGGGGGCAGGGCTTGAGGTGACATGTGTGCAAACACGCCCTGTGGCGTGTTTTAAGTTGGGGAATTAATTCCTCTTCAATCCTTAGGTTTGCTGGGGCCAACTAGTCCCTCAGGTACCTCCAGTAAGCGCCACGGAGCTGCGTTGCAGAGTGTTGTAAAAAGGGGCGAGGCCTCTGAACACCTCTCTGCAACACAGCTTGCTGGTGCATACTGGAGGTACCTGGTGGGCTAGCTGGCCCCCAGGGACCCTCAGGATTGAAGAGGAATTAATTCCCCAACTTAAACGCACCACAGGGCGTGTTTGCAGACATGTCATCTCAGGCCCGCCCCCTTCCTTTAACATTGTGTAATTAAGTCCCCTTGAATCCTGAGGGCCCAACTAGCCCACCAGGTACCTCCAGTATGCGCCAGGGAGCTGTGTTGCAGAGAGGTGTTCAGAGGCCACGCTCCTTTTTACACCTCACTGCAACGCAGCTGTGTGGCGCATACTCTGCAAAAGAAAAACGTCTGGGAATCAATGAGGGAAACATAAAAATAAAAAATATACAGGCAGTTGTTTGAATGAAAAATGTGAAAATTCTCTAAAGTCGTCATTACCAGACAAGCATGTAAATATGATGTACAGTGGCCAAATATAAGGTGGAGTGACAAGATGTATACATCATAAAATTGGCTCTGCATGGCAAACGGGTGCTGAATGGGAGACAGCGATAACCATCCAGAAGAAACATGAAACAGGGGGTTGAAATTAATAGTAGAGACAGTGTCTAGGAGCCACCAAACAGTCACAGTTAAAGACCAGTGTCACACCTTGGGCGGAAAGGCTGCTGAATCACAGAAAGCTACTGCCCCAAGTGGGAAGGGATAGGTACCATCCTACTAGACCAGTATGACAGGTGAATCACAGATAGCTACAGCCCCAGGTGGGAAGTTGTAGGAACCATGTGAACCTGGGAAAAAGAACTTAACATCAAGACGCTCCGTGTGTACAGTGCACATCGAAAACAAAATCCTACAGAACAAAAGCAGTGCAATGCTCTATACAAAGAAAAGATAAACCAAATGTGAAGTTCCTTAACTGGGAAGTGCAGAACATCAGATGAATGCTTCCATGAAGAAAAGGGAAGGGAACCTGTGATGAATTACCAGTCCAATTCGGTGGCTCTCTTCCTTTCCTCCTGTAAGACAGACAGAATGACACATGAATACAGTGGTCTATACAGCCTAAATACAATAAAAACAATAATATCAATTTTCAGTGTGCATGGGTCTGAAAATGGACAGGAATGCATATTAGACAGCAGAGTACAGAACACAGAAAAAACAAAGATGGTAACAGCGCCAGGGATTTAATCTTCATGAAGATGAATAGCCATTCCTTCGTCAATATTGTGACATCCAGGGTAGTGGGTCCCAAGGTCAATAATGTGCCTGGATTCCCTTTTCCTAAGTTGGAATAGCCTGTTACCGCCTCTGCTATTGGCAGTTGCTTGTTCAATGGTAAAATAGCTCAGCTTGGACAGTCAGAGAAATGGTGTGTCTCAAAGTGCCTTGCTATTGGATAATGTTGATCCTTGTTCCTAATGGCCCTCATATGCTCTAGCGCTCTCTTTTTGGCCATAAGTGTGGTGCTACCTGCATATCTAAGATTGGAGGGGCACTCAAGGGTGTACACTATGAATGAGGAGCTACATGTGAGGAACTGCCTGATCGAAATGATAGCACCAGTGGTGGGATTGAGGTACTCTTTTGTTTTATGCAGCTGTTGCGGCAAGCTTTGTAGTGGCCGCATGGAAAAGAGCTGTGTAGGTTAATTCCTCTGCTTTGCTCTGTAGCAGTGATGTCGCTATGGACCAGTATGTCTCGAAGGCTACATCCTCTTCTATAGGTAATTCTGGGTCTGTCAGGGATGGAATTGCCAATGATGGGTCTTTCGTCTGCATATCCCAATTTTTTGTTAGGATTTTATGGATCTCTTTGAAATTGCCATTGAAGGTGAGTTTGACCCAGGCTGGAACATCCTCCTCCCTCATGTTGTTGTCTTTATTTCTGTTTTCTAGGGTGGTGGTTCTGTTGACCCCCTTTACTTTCTCAATTGCCCTGCGAAGAACCCAACAAGGGTAACCTCTTTCAATGAATCTGTACAGCATAATGTTTTGTTCAGCCAAGAAGGCCTCTTCAGAACTACAGTTCCATTGAGCCCTTAAGAGTTCCCCACAGGGGATACTCCATTTTAGGTTATCAGGGTGACTGCTCATGGCATCTAGTAGGGTGTTACCTGCGGTGGCCTTTCTAAACAAACTAGTGTGTATCTCGTTGTTGGTGATTTCAACCTTAATGTCTAGGAATTCCACTGCCTTCCTATTCATGTTGCTGGTGAGTTTGAATTGGAGTTGTTCAAATTCAATCTGAGTATGAAGTCTCCGGCTTTGTTCTTGGGGCCTTTCCAAATCACAAACAGCTCATCTATATACCTGAGCCATAAGACCACCCAATTGAAGTCTTCCCCAAAGTTGATGTCTTTTCTTGCCTAATCTCTTCCTCCATGCCACCAGAAACAAATTAGCAAAACTATGAGCGAAGCAAGTTCCCATCGCAGTCCCCAAGATCTGTTTGTAAATACTACCATTGAACATGAAGAAGTTATTGTTAAGGCAGTATGTGATCATTTCAATAATCATGTCGGTATGTTCCATGTGCCATATGAGTCTTCTTGAGAGCTATTTGGTCCAGGCTGCTTTACCTAACTCATGTTCTATGATAGTGTTCAAAGAGTTGACATCCATGGTGACCAATAGATATTCGTTCTGCCACTGGACCACGTGGATTTTACTTTAAAAAATCTTTAGTGTCCCTCACGTAGGATGGCAGGGTGATGACCTGGTCCCTAACATACATACATACAAGGGCTTCCAAGCCCGAAACGTGTCATTGCTGCCCATTTTGTAAAATAAAATTCCACTTTACCTGATCCTGTGGTCCGTCTCCTGCTTCGCCGATCTACGCGATTGGAAGTAGCCTCGGAGTTGTCCTGCATATATATATACACACATACCATCATGCTCATTGAGTATATCGAGTTCTGCCTAACCCATAATATCTTTCTATTCGGAGACCAGTATTACAAGCAGCTCACTGGTACTGCGATGGGCACCTGCTTTGCCCCCAATTATGCGAACTTGTTCGTTGGCTGGTGGGAGGAGCGGGTGCCCAGGACCTACCGGAGTAAATCCGATTCAGGGCAGGTCATAAAGTGGTATCGATATATCGATGATTTATTCATTATCTGGCAGGGAAGTACAGAGTCAGCCAATCGATATATCGATCTCCTCAACAATAACCAGGTCAATCTCAGATTCTCGGGCACAGTTAGTCCAGTGGCAGTGGACTACCTGGACCTGAGGATCTATGTTGAGTAGAGGACTCTACAAACCACTCTTTTCCGCAAATCCACTGCGGGAAACTCAATACTCTTTTCCAGCAGCAGTCATCCACCCAAACTCGTCCAAAGCATTCCCTACGGGGAATTGCTTAGGCTAAGAAGAAATTGTTCAAAAGAGAACGAGTTTGAGAAAGCTGCAGCAGCAAGCATTGCAAGATTTAGAGTCAGGGGATATGATTCAGCAACCCTTGACAGTACATTACACAAGGTGAGAGGCATACACAGAAAACAATTGCTTACTGGCAGTAAGAGGGCTTCAACGGAGGTAGGCAAGTTGCGTATGGTAACTTCCTACTCAGCCGAGGCAAACCACCTCAAGAAAATGCTCCGTAAGAACTGGCCCATTCTCCTATCAGATACCATCATTGGCATGAACATTCCCCCACAACCTTTGGTTACTTTTAAAAGAGCGAGATCATTGAGGGATATCTTGGTTAAAAGTCACCTAGATAAATTGCCTGAAAAAGTAAGCACCCTAAAACAGATGATGGGCTTTTTTCCTTGCAGTAAATGCAAGATCTGCGCAAATAGCAGGAGGGTGATGACATATAAAATACCAGATGCAGGGATAACAAAAAAGATCACAAAGTTTATCACCTACACAACACCCTTTGTTGTGTATTGTTTGATGTGCCCGTGCGGTCTCCGATATATAGGGAGTACCGTCAACCCAGTAAAGATGCGGGTGTTAGAGCACATGCGGGCCATCGACAAAACTGACCAGGCATACCCGGTTGCGTGCCACTTCGCAGAAAAACACGATAGGGACCGCATACCAAACATCCGCAAGGATTGAATTGTGGGGAGGAACTGACAGTCCATATAGGTCAAAATTGAGGTAAATATATAGGACAGTAGAAATTGGGTATTAGAGGTTTTATCTTGAGTTTTCATCTTGAGTTTTACATCTTGCTTTACATCATAATCATGAGTCTGTTTAGAATGTGTTTAAATATCGGATATGATGAGAGTATCCTCGGAGAATGAACTACTATTTTCATGTGTCTTGATTAGTATATGTAAGTAATGAATTGAGAAACATATTAATGTGTATATATTAGATAACTTGAAGTTTTGTTTTGATTTGACATGCACCTAGATTAATTTCTTCATAGATTAACAATAATATGTTCACGCATTCCAACTGTCTACGATTAGTTATTGTTATCTCGATATGAGGTGTGATTGGGGTTGCATATGGAAGGATACTAGCCGATCCACGGCTCTATCAGTAAACTTACATCCATGGTGATGCATCGCAAAATATGTTATTTTATCATGGATCTAACTATTTGCTTATTCTGATTCTGAAATTTTATTTATTTAAATAATGAATCATGAGACATCACTAAAACGATGAATTGTTGAACAATGGATGAATTGAACATGTAATATAAAATGTTACAAAATGGCGCCCACATTAGTAGTGGAACGCGAGTCCTTCCTTAATTTTGACAGTCGAAATGTAAATAAAACATGGCGTTTCAGATGAGTGCCGGTATTATCGAGAAAGGCATTTCCGCCGAAACGCGTCTGTTGCTGTAAAGAAATAAAGAAACTTGCATTTGAAGCTGCCCGGAGTGCGGTTTTCCTTTGGTACGCCAGTACAGTAAGGATTCTGAGCTGAATATATATATATATATATATATGTATATATATATATATATCACGAACGTTCAAACAAACTCGACTTAATGGCGGCAGCCTCTTCCGGGTGAGAGGGTTCGCGAAACAGAAGAAAGTCGAACTTCCGTAAATTTCCAATCAAACAAATACTCCGACCACTTCCACCAAAGCCTCGGCGGCGAAGAAGGAGAAGCGAACCTCTTTTTTGTAGGCAAGATGTTCTTTATTCAACCATATCCACAGCAGCAATCGACAGATGGCGCGTTTCGGGCTCGAGAGCCCTTGATCACATAGAGACTGTTTTAGGTTGTAGCCATTTTAAATGATATGCGCTTCCTACTCCGGTCACATGGTCAGCAAGTTTAGCATAAAGCTAGAAAACAGACTTTACAACATTTAACGCGGGCTCAATTATTCAAATGTTATGAACCTTAACAACATTGACATTGCTACCCGATGAAAACGACATCATCCCTTTTGTTTGTATATAGCAAAAGGCAAAAATTAAATCATTTCAGATATCGTGATCAAAATTCGATTGCATACTTATTCACAACCGGTTCATCGTAAAGTCTTGTTTTACGTGTAAACATTACTGGATAAATCCATATATGTAATCTTATGTACAAAAAACCCCAACATTCCTATCTGCATAAATGCAAAGAGAAACTTGCTTCAATTTTTGATTTAATTTTTGCCTTTTGCTATATACAAACAAAAGGGATGATGTCGTTTTCATCAAAATGGCACGAGCTCCGACGCTCAAAACAGATAAGAATGTTGTAAATGTGAAACCTATGCGGGAAGCCGCGCCTTTATATGTTCCTCCTAAAGGAACAGGCACAAGTGATGATAAGACTTCTACTGACGCGAAAGGGTATTTTATTTATAATTGGGTTTACACTCCTTGGAATAGAGCAGATGTCATGGCTCTTAAAAATGCATTGCCTGATCCACGAAAGAATCCGACAGCTTTTTATGAAGAAATTGAGGGTGCCATTAGCTCTTGTACTATGACTTTGTCTGACATTGATTTGTTTTTTGGATTAATATTACCGCCTGATATGTGGAGAACTGTGCGTAAAGTTGACGATTGTGCTGTATTTGGGGCATTGTGGTCAGATATAGAACAATTAGATAAAGATAGAGAACCTGCACAAAAACCATGTCAGCAAATTTTAGATCTTCCAGCAGCTATATTGGTTAAATTAAAGACGATTATTCCCCCTAAAAAGATAGATTGGACTATGTTAGCATCTTGCAAACAAAAGGTAGACGAATCAGTTTCAGATTTTTTCACACGCTTTGAAGAAGCATTTAGTGGCTAGTCATTGACAGATGACACGGGTAGGCATCTGTTTGTCGATAAATATGTCACAAACTTTTTGCCAGAAATAGCTAGTCACTTAAAGGCCAGCGAAAGTTCATGGACTACCTCCTCTCCGGCTTCTCTTCTAACTATGGCTCAGTATTATGAATGACAGGAATTAGAAGCAAAAAGTAAGGATGATAAAAAATCAAGGGCCAGATGTAGGTAAAGGTCATTTACCGATTCTTAAATACCGAATTTTACCGATTCGGTATTCAAGAATCGGTAAATGAGATGTAGGGAAAAAATCGGTATTTTTTTACCGAATCGGTAAAATTCGATATCGGACTTTCGGAATTTACCGAATTGGTATTTACCGAATCGGTATTTACCGAATCGGTATTTCCCATTCATTCCTATGGGCCAAAAGACCCATAGGAATGAATGGGAAATACCGAATCGGTAAATACCGATTCGGTAAATACCGATTCGGTAAATTCCGAATCGGAAAGCAAGCAAAAGTGAAACTTAAGAAAACAGCCAATCAGGTGCTACCACCCTCTCCCTCCCTACCAGAAAGTGGCTACCCAGGCAGCTGCAACTAATTAGAAGGTTCTGGAGAGTCAGTCAGAGCTGAGCAGAGTCACAGAGCAGCAGGGAGAGTTCTATTGGAAACTTTACCAACTGAAAAATGGCAAGCAGCAGTGAAAGCCAGAAGGCAGAAAGAAAGAGGAAAAAAAAATGTCAGCAGGATGGAGCTGCAGGTACTTGTGGAGGAGGTAGTGAGAGTGCACAACAAACTTTTTGGCAGGCACTCCCTCACTGTTCCCGAGTCTGCCAAAAGAAAAATCTGGCAGGCAATATTAGAAAAAGTGAATGCTGTGGGAGTCATGACCAGGAATACTGAGGATCTCAAAAAAAGATTCTACGACCTCAGGAGCCTCACCAAAAAAAAGATGGCTGAAATCCACAAGCAGGCAGGCCTAACCGGTGGAGGCAGGAACCCAGCGCCCCCCCTGACTGACCTGGAGGAGATGGAGGCCTCAACCATTGAGGCAGACAGCGTCTGCGGGCTGGGAGATGTGGACAGCTCAGCCAGAGCTGCAACAAAAAAAGGTAAGACGCATGCGCTGCATTACACCTAGGCTGTGGGGTTTTAGGTTTAAACCTATAATAACTGATAAAACCCCACTGAAAGAAAAATAGCCCTCACTGGTGAAAACATATAAACACTGAAAAAACACCTGCACAACCACAAACTAAATGCCATTCAAACAAAGGAAAAAGAAAGTGAAAGAGTAATTTTGTTCTTACTGAAGGGGTCAATAAAATGTAACTTTGTTATAGAAGCTAGCAGTAAGAAAGACTGGCTAACATTATTCTGCTTGAGTTTTGTTCTTTAGGGATGCCACTAAAATATTGTTTCTTCTTACTTTTACTTTTTTCAGTTTTATGGCCTTTGGTCTAAAGATGCAGGGTTTAGTTTCATGTTTTAGGTCTAGTTTAATTATTTTATAAACTATAGAGAATCAGGACATATCAAACTCATATTTGATATTTTGGCTGCATTTGATTCTTTCACTGATAGGTAAAATGGCTAGTTTCATAAAAATCTTTCCTAATATGTGTCATCACATTTACCCACAGGGAATGGGTAAAAACCCTTAATACATCAGACCATAGTTTCTAGTGGGTCAGTATTGATAGTAGGTGAATTGCCAAAACCTCAGGCTTTAAACATTAAATACAAGGTATAGTGACAAGTATATATATATCACCAAGCATCTGGGATAGTGGTGAAAACGTGACACCAGACTTTTGGAAAACATGGAACACAGTGTCACTTGTTATGCTCTGCAAAAAAGGATCTTTCCAAGTTCAACAAAGATTGGAGTGATATTGCTTGTATTTGCAGTGATTCAGCTATGTATATAAAAGATTTGTGTGATGACCTGTCAATATTGATACCCGAGCTGAAGTGAATAGATCCTTGCCACTTGTTAGATGGTATGCTGAAAGCATATTTACAATCTTCAGAGTTAATGAGGCATGCTATTGACTTTTTAGTTCATTCTGGTGCACTGTTTTCTTATGCCAAGGAACTAAAACGTAATTATTTATCATTTTGTGCTTTATGTGGCATCAAAGAAAGAGTCATCCCAACTGTGTCCCTTAGCTGACGGTTCTCAGCCCAAGGTGCTATGAATGCTGAGAGGGCCTTTTCACAAAAGTTTACATGGGAAGGAAAGTGCGAGCGCACATGACCAAAGACTCACTGAAGAAGTATTGTATTGTGTACTACAATAAGATTAATTTGCAAAAAGCTCTTTGGACCTCATATACACTATACGTACACTGTCTATATACCATGTTCTTTCAGTGCAGAAAGCAAGCAATGATAAAAGCAAAATGTTCCATAAACACCGGAAAAACACTTTTTCTGTTGTTTTTAGTGGCGTGAAAATGTGGAACCACTGATAACAACTGTTTTTTAAAATATTGAAAACACTGAAAAAACCCCACCAGAATTTACCAAAAATAGAAACTGAAAACAGGACAGTCTAATTACACCTCATACCAACCTGCTTCCCTTTACCCTTTATGGACAAGCAAACCCCAGTCCAGTACTGCTATCACTATACAGGAGCAATGCATTATGGGAAATGTAGTCAGCAAATGTCAGACCATGTGTAACAGCGCAGACATCAGCAAGTTAGTGAAATGAATGCAGATAAATGAAAGTGAAATGTGTTAAGCATTTATTGTAGTGACTGTGACACAGTAGCACTCAGTTGACATACGCTTATTTATACCTAGGGGCCAAATCACGCAGTGGACCCACTGACACAGAAGGGACTGCACCAGCGAGGGAGGAGAGTGAGGAAGCAGGTCCAAGCCAAGTGCAAGCCTCGCAGGAGGAAGGTGACACGACTGCCATCTCCCATGAGGATGACACTGTGCAGACCCCAGAGTTGCTGCACTCCCCACAGCTTTCCCAATCCCCTCCCTTGGTATTCTCACCAGAAACTTCACCATCACTGCTCCAGTCCACCCCAGCAACCCCACCAGCCAGGAGGCGTGTCGTGGCCTCACTACCATTAATGGAGGCAGCAGAGGGTGAGGGGGGAGGCCCAAGTCACCGTAGATGTGAGTTCAGCAGCACTGCAGTCCACAGATGAGACAGTCACTACTCGCAGAAGACAACTCAGACCCAGCAGTGCAGGTGGACGTGGTGAGGGCACTGTGTTCCGTGGGCTGGAGGGGCGCATGGTGCGCATTCGAAGGATGCAGGGCAAATCCATCCAAGCCTGCCAACGCCAACTCTACGCCCTGAATGTGCAAATAGGAGACATGGGGAAGGGCATGAGAGACATTGTGAAGGCAAATAAAGAGGTTGCCAAAACCAATACGGACATAGCAGCAGGGATGCAGCAGAAGAGCAACTCAATTACGCAGCTATGCTCCAAACTTGATAGTCTGTCACACACAAGGCGCAGGGATGCCCGTGTCCACAATACGGCCATCAATCGCTTGGCCACCGCCACATCCCTGCTATGCAGGAGGGGCATAAATATGCAGGAGGCTTTGACACATAATACAGCTGAGGTCACTAGGGGCATGGCCAGAATAACGAGTGCACTAGAGGCAATGTTGATTTCGCAGACAGCACAGAATCCTGCCCTGGACGTGGAAGAGGCTGATGACACTAGTAGCCGGAGCAGCATAGCAAGCACTAATGTGAAGACACGAAGGAGTACCAGGCGCCAAGCTGAGGCTGCAGGGCATGCTGAACAAAGCGAACAACATCCTAGTGGCTCAGGGAAGCGCGGGCGCAAGTGACATTACCGGTCATGGGTGAAGTAACCCGGGACATACAGTCCCCACGTGTATAATGTTTATTCTGTTGCACTTAAGTGCTTGAACGTTATGGCACCATTAAAATACGTTGATCCCATACACAACCTGTCTGTGTCTCATTACTTACTCAGAAATAGTTGAGTGTAATCTCCTCATGTCTGTATCTGCCATCACTTGGTGTTGCCACTCCAGCAGGTTGTGTTTCAGGCACAGCAATCTCGTCATCATGATCCTCAAAGTCTGACAACTCCACCTCAGTGCCCTTCTTCACAGCAAGGTTGTGCAACATAGCACAGGCAGCAATGATTTTACAGCAGGTGATGGGGGTATACTGCCGTGCACCTCCACTCTTGTGCAGGCACCTGAAGCTGCTCTTCCACATACCAAAGGTATGCTCCACAATATTTCTTGTGCTCTTGTGGGCCCTGTTATATCTCCTTTGGCTGGGTGTTGAGGGGTTGAGGTAGGGGGTGAGTATGAAGGAGCGGAGGGCATATGCACTGTCTCCTAAAAGGAAATGGGAATACATTACTCACATGCATACCTGTACTTCTTACTGCAATAGGTGTTAATGGGGTCGCACACTGTGTCTTACCTAGGAGGTATCCTTCACCAAATTCACCTGCTGTCAGCCGTGCATAGAAACCGCTGTTTTGAAATATGAAGGAGTCGTGAGTACTCCCAGAAAATTTTGCCACAAGGTCAGTGATGGCACACTTGGCATTGCAGATCACCTGCACATTGATGGTGTGGGTGGACTTTCTATTCCTATATATGTATTCGGTGCCAGCAGGGGGACAAATGGGAATGTGGTTGCCATCAATGCAGCCAATGATTTTGGGGAAATGCGCCATCAGATAAAAGTCAGGTTTTTTTTGGAGCAGTTCTGCATGGGTTGCAGGGAAAGTTATATAATGGTCCATCCTCTGTAACATGGCGTCAAGGAATTTGTGGAGAAAGCGTGTCAGGCTGCTCTGGGTCACCCCACCTACCGCAGCAACCACACTCTGGTAGCTCCGAGACGCAAGCAGGTGTAGGCTGCACAGCACCTGCACGTGGGCTGGAATAGCGTGTGCCCTTGGGATAGTGTGCTCCAACAGTGGTTGGAGGTCCCTGATGAGGTCCAAGATGGTGTCTGGGTCCAACCTGTACCTCTGGAGTATCTCTGCCTCTGTGAGCATGAACAAGGTGATCCTCTGTCTGTAGACCTGCTCTTGTCTCTGCCATTCCCTCTCTCCTTCCTCCCGTAGCCGTAGCCGTCTCGCAATGACATAGAATGCCGCCATTGTGAAAAAATAATTGCATTTTGGGTCCTTTTTTATAGGCTGCACCTGGTTACCACCTGAGTTCAATCCATGGTAAATACCGACTCTTAAATACCGAATTTCAAGCACATTCGGTATTTAAGGGCTTACCTACATCTCAATATACAATTTTACCACTTCTTATTTACTGATTCGGTATTTTACCGACTCGGTAAATTTACCGATTCTGTAAATTCACCGATTCTGTAAATTTACCGAATCGCAAACCGTTGCGATTCGGTAAAATTACCGATTCGGTAAATTTACTGATTCGGAAACTTTACTGAGTCGGTAACTTTACCGATTCGGTAACTTTACCGAATCAGACGATTTTCTGTCCCCTACATCCCAAATGACCAATACCGGTCGGTAACGGCCAAAATTCGGTATTTTCGGCCGTTACCGACCGGTATTGGGCCACCTACATCTGGCCCCAAAAGAGTTAAAAACAAAGGTTATGATGGCTCAAGCTTATGGGCCGCCTTCTAGAGGTAATAATAGAGGTGGATGTGTATCTTATTGTTCGTCTTTTCCGCCTTATCCTCGTGTAGATTTGTCTGTTGATCAGTGTGCGTATTGCAGACAATTCGGACATTGGATTTCTAATTGTCCAGTACTACGTGCTCAGCAGGGTTCACGTGGTCGGGGACAAATGAGAAATCGTTCAGGATATTCAGGGCCTAGAGGAAATACAAATGATCGTGCTAAGTTTGATGCTAATACTCGTGGACTAATACTTTTGACAGACGGAATCAATATCAAATGTCCGACTATGACCATGCACTGGAAGTCGAGAGCGGGACCCAGCTTTCGGAGATGGCGAGGGAGTTTCCAACAATGGGCGAGTAGTGAAGGGACGCTCAGACTACAATTAGCCAGACGCACCTCCAATGACAAGGCGCTAGACGCGGCCAGGGCGTGGGGCGCGTTGGTAGTAGAACTTCAATCTACAGCAGAGGCAGATGAAGGGGATGGGGGGATGCGCCTGCGAGTCAGGGACTAGCGACTGGGACGGGGAACACCGGGGTACACACTGGAGATGGCGTCAATTAGAACCTAGAACCTCACTGCACGTGACGGTTACCGCATCTTAGGCTGAGACGTGAGGCGAGCCTGGCACAGAGGCATGGAGCATGCCTGTACATTTCGTTGGGGCCACCAGACTCCCGATTGGGTGTTTTGCACATGACCTCAGAAGGGAGTTCGGTACCGTAGCACAAGGAGTTTATGCCATTTCATTGGGGGGATAGAGGAGGGCACACTGACAAGGGGGGGTGGGGGTAGAGGGGGGTCGGGGGAGGAGTTAGGTAAGAGATACTAGATACTGAGTACTGTTGATTTGCATTCTGAAGATAGGCCCATCACAGTGATGGTCCTGATTGAACTATATGATAGTAAGATGACTGAAGAAAAGTTAATAAAAATCTATGAAAAAAAAAATGTCCGACTATGAGCCGTCTAATTTGCAAGATTCTGCTTATGCATAGGATTGCCTAGGATGGGGTAAGGAATCAGTTGAAGTTCCAGTAGATCAGAAGGGTCCCTATGTTGCAGCACATGTTTTGGGTTCTACTGATCAGTTTTTGGTTGATACAGGAGCTACTCGTAGCGCCTTGTCTAAACACTTGATTCCTAGGGCTCCCCTGTCTGGCTTAACTATTATATCAATAGGTTTTCCATGGAACCTCCACCCTTAGCCCATTGCCACAACCACTTGCACTCCATGTTGATAAGTTTACTGCTCCATGTCCATTTTTGCTTTCTCCAAATACACCAGACAATATTGTGGGTCTTGACATGCTCAAATATTTCAGGGCCATGATACGATGTTCTCCGGAAGGAGTACGGGTTATTTTAAATGACAACCACCCCATGATTGAGAGCTCCTGTATTGTTAAAGAGGATATTGCACTAGCTTCACTCCCTAGTACTTTGTGGGCTACTTCAGATACCGACATAGGACAAATGATTATTCCACCAGTACATATTAGTGTCAAGGAGGGTGCTATACTGCCGAGATTGCCTCAGTATAAAATTTCTCGAGGAGAAGAAGCACTTACACGTATTGTACAAGATCTGATTACGGTGGGAGTGGTCGAAGAAGTTCCTTATAATGTTTGCAATAGTCAGATTCTTCCCATTTTGAAAAAAGATGCTGACACTAAGATTTATAGATTCATCATTGATTTGAGAGAGGTCAACAAGATCGTAGTACCACAGTATCCTGTAGTATCTGACATAACGACACTGCTTGCCTTGGTCCCTCCAACTGCAACTACATTTTCAGTAGTGGATCTGAAGAATGCTTTCTTCTCGATCCCTATTCATCCTGATAGCCGATATTTGTTCGGTTTCACTTTGAATAACAGATCATATAAAGGGTACACTGAGAGTCCGAGTATCTATAGTCAAGCCTTAAAAAGACACCTCGATTCTTTTATTTTGGGTGAAGGAGTGGCTCTCATACAATATGTTGATGACATTTTGTTTGCAGCTGATACACCTGAACAGTGTGAAATATGTACTTTGTCCTTACTTTCTTTTCTTGCGACACATCACCATAAAGTATCACGGAAGAAATTGCAATATTGTAGACCGAAGGTAACCTATATAGGTCATCTTCTGTCTAAGGAGGGACGTGCACTGACATCAGATCGCATTCAAGCAATTCTAGACACTCCAGTACCTTCCACACAGAAAGATGTTCGTGCATTTATTGGGTTAACTTCATTTTGTAGGCAATGGATATTGGGTTTTTCACACATTGTTAACCCATTGCTAGCACTTTTGACTAAGAACACTCCAATTCCTCCTCCTTGGACAGATGAATGTCAAAATGCTTTTCGCCAGTTGAAACAAGCTCTTTGCTCTGCACCAGTGTTAGGTAACCAGATTACACGAAGGCCTTTACACTCTATGTACACGAGAAAGATGGATGTGCATTGTCAGTTTTAGTGCAGACACGCGGTGACAAGCAGCGTCCCTGTGCATATTTTCCTGCAGTTCTTGATCCTGTTGCTCGTGCGTTGCCTGGATGTTTCCGTTCAGTTGCAGCGACAGCCGTGTCTATACGTCAGAGCGGAGGGATAGTTTTGACACACAAACTGTTGGTGCTAGTACCCCATGCAGTAGATGCCCTTTTGAATCAGACTAAAACTCAGCATTTAACTAGTGGTCGCTTGACAGGATACAAATTGACACTGTTAGCACCTCATATTACATTAAAGAGGTGTGCAACACTAAATCCAGCCACTAAATTGCTTACACAAGTCTGGGAGCATCCTGAAATTGCCAGCACAGCTAAAAGAGTGGTACAGTCCTGTTTGGTCTGTTGGCAGTACAATCCTGGAAAAGGGACACGAGCTCCTACAGGAGGGTTTGCTACACCAACCGCACCTTTTGAAGTTTTGCAGATGGATTACATCCAACTTGAACGCTGCAACAATCTAAAATATGTCTTAGTGGTGGTATGTGCCTTCAGTAAAAGGATAGAAGCATATCCTACAAAGGATAATACTGCTCTTACCACAGCAAAGGTGGTTCTGAAGGAATTTTTCCCTAGATATGGTGTTTGCAACACTTTGTGGAGTGACAACGGACCTCATTTTATTGGGCAAGTTGTTGATTATGTCCTGAAAGGATTAGGGATCAAACAGAAATTCCATGCAGTCTTCCACCCACAGTCAGCAGGATTGGTGGAAAGGTATAATGCTACCTTAAAATTGAAGCTGACGAAAATACTGGCTTCCACGTCCCTAAAGTGGCCAGATGCATTGCCTTTGGCACTGTTATCCATAAGATCAGTACCACACTCACGATCAGGTCTTACACCGTATGAGGTGGTATTTTGAAGACCGATGAACATTTGGGGAGTTCCTAAGCCACGCCCCATACATGATGTACCTTGTATTCTGTTGAATGATTATTTGGCACAGTTAACTGACAGTTTGACCTCTATTCATCAACAGGTTCGAGAAGCTCTTCCTGACAGATCTACAGGTGATACCCATGATCTCCTTCCCGGTGACCACGTGATGGTCAAAGCATTCGACAGATCGAACAGCTTGGAGCCGAGGTGGCGAGGTCCGGAGCAGGTGCTGTTGGCTACAAATGTGACAAATTACTAGGCTCCCTATGTGTTGAGAGTATAAAATCTCTAATTGACAGTCACAACAACTAGCCACCTTACAATAAAAAACCACTATGAAATTGCATGCAGCATAGATCAAAAAACATTCATAAAGGGATGTATATTCAGTACATTTTATTAGATGTAACATATATTTAAAAAAGGCAAAGACAATTGTGTAAACAATAAAAAGGCACAGTTATCTACGCACACTTAAATTAAAAATAGGACATTAGCAATATCCCAACAGTTAAAACATGGCTAAATACCAATTGCAATAATCACAGATGGTAGTTGATCACAGTATTTTTCAAGATTAATTGGTAATACAAGTAAGATATTTGTGCAGAAAGACTTGTCGACGCAGCGTTTCGGTTTAGTTGTAATTTTTACACCTTCTTCAGGACTGTTTCTCAATGGGTAGTTTTGTCTAAAAGCTCCGTTATATTGGGTTTAGAAGGCAGGATTTGATGGTGTGCACTTCTTAGGATGTGTACTGGACTCAGCTACTAGCATCCGAGTGGGATCGACAAACTTTGGTCGCAGTTATAATGTCAATATGGAACCAGGGGAGCCACCGTTTGTTAATTTTGGTAGTCGCAGGGTAAAAACAATTAAAAATAATCAGGATCTTATGCCCATTCAGCCTTGATTGTGATGCTGCTCATCAATAACGGCATACAGTACTTCTTAATTGTACTATGGACTCTATTTCTTTTTTGTAGGTCGTCAAATAATATCGCGGCCTCCCTGCTCCCTCTGGCTCCAGTTTTGACTCGATTCATTCAGATGTTGCATCATACCCATAATGCTACAAATACTACCAATTGTTGGGTGTATGGGATGATACCTGCACACCAGAAGAAAGGAGGAACGCCTTATTCCTCTACCGTTTTCTCATAATGGTTCATGTCAAGCTTGGTATGCCCTTTTGTTTGCTTATGGGAAACCTTCAATAGGTGGAATTATTTTTTGATTGAATAAAGAATGTTACCAAGATAAAGATGGCTATCCTCAAGCTAAAGGGACTAAATGGGAATGGGGTGAATACCAACCAGACAATATTTTGACGCCATATGTCTTCACAAATGTGAGGGCAATTAAAAACAATGGACTTTTTATGATATCTGTAACAAGAGCAAAAGCAGATTTATGTATTGGCAGTATTGGGAGAATTCCCGTAGGACGAAGAAAAGGTAGTATTGTATTAAACATTGAGGGTGTTAATAATAGCAGCTTTATAACGTCACATAACACCTACTTTGTTTGTGGTAATAAAGGATATTACCAATTACCTGTTGGATGGTCAGGTATATGCTACATATCATTTTTGTTACCCCCTGTGTTTTTAGCACCTGCATCATTTCATCTTGACCTGAAACTGTATAATGATATTTCAAAGAATAGATATAAACGGACAACAAGTACTGATGAGCTTGATCAGACAGACAATATGTTGATTTCAATTTAAGTTTGTTTTTCTTTGTGGGTGCTGCATTGAATAGCAGAAAGATCAGACGATTGACTCGTGTAGTGGAAGCTGACACCAATCAGACAGCTATGGCACTTGGGATCATTACAGAAGAACTGCAAATTGCAAGAATTGTAGCACTCCAGAATCGGATGGTGCTCGATGTGATCTTGGCTGATCGTGGTGGTGCATGCCGCATCATCGGAAGCAGTTGCTGCGTCTTTATACCTGACCACTCACCTTCAGTTTATGACGCAATCTCTAAACTGCATAAGATTGCTGCAGACATACACCCAGAGACTGGTACATGGACATTTTAAAACTGGATATGGACACTCTTTGTTACTTGGGACTGGAAACTACTGACTATTCTATGTATACTACTGGTGATACTATTTACATGCTGTACTTGTATACAATGTGGTCCCATAATTTGCTCTATGTGCATTACTGCTTGTACACCTGCCGAAAGAAGTGTTACAAAAGAACAGCAAATGTTAAACAGTGAAATTACTGATATGATGAATATCAATATACAGGATGCAGATCCAGATTACGCTAGACAGAAAAATTTCTTCAGCAAATGCTGAAAGGGTCGTCTGTGGTAGGTTAGCAATAATTAGGTTAAGCATTAGCAGAAGACATCCGGTATTTAGAGACTATCTTGCCCGTTTACGGAATCCATTTTGTATTTCGGTCGGCCATTTTGTATGCCATGTGCTCTGTCCTACCTTCCTGTCAACTGCTCTTGAAATAAATCTGCCTAGAGACAAGATATGTTTAGTCTCCTGTGCTCTGCGCATGCCCAGTAGAGCTAACAGCTGTCCTCAACTTGTAACTGTCAAGATGTGCCCACCCAAATTAGCTGTCAGCCCTTCCCACTTGTTGATAGCACACTCTCTGTATGACTTTATATGTATTTGACCCCAGTACTCTGTACCTTGTATCGCCTTCATTTCTGCCCCTGTGTGGGTATAAAAGGACCAAGCTCCTTCTAGTCAGTGTGCTACCTCATACTATACCGAAGGGTGTTGTGTGAATGTAGTTCCACCTCATGAGGTTTAATATACTCTGTTTTTTCTATTCCAGGTTAATAATAATATTAATAATAATAATAGGGGCATTTCTAAAGCGCTGAGTTACGCGCACCGGCGTGTCCCCGCGCTGACGGTAAGAAAAGCAAAAAACAAGGAAAACAGTACTAGCAGGCCAAAATTATCTGGTGTAGAGGTAGGTTTTTAACTTAGCTCGGAATCTCGTTTCTGTTTGTTCCAGGCGAAGGTCTACTGGGAGTTTGTTCCAGTGGTTGGGGGCCAAGTGCCTAAAGGACCTGCCTCCCATGCGAGCTTTCTTTACCCTGGGAGTCCTCAGCAGTCCTCCGCCCGCAGATCTAAGCGCTCTAGGAGGTTCATAGGCTTCGATCAGTTTCTGCAAAGGTCAGGGCGCCCTACCATACAAAATCCGATGACACGTGCAGAGAACTTTGTACTCAATTCTGCTCTTTACCGGAAGCCAGTGAAGTTTTTGTAGAGCCAGCTTCGAGGGCGCCCTTTTGGGCAGCCTAAGAATCAGGCGTCCCGCCGCATTCTGCAGCACTTGAAGACGTGCAACGCTTTTACTCGGTGCCCCAAGGTACAGCAAGTTCGCGTAGTCAAGCCTTGCGGTCACCAAGGCATGCACTAAGGTTTGACGCGCTTCCAATGGCAGAAGGTCTAAAACCTTCTTCAGTCTCTTCAGGACCCCAAAACAGACTCCGACCACCCGATTGATCTGAGGCCCGAAGGTAAGAGCCGCATCGAACCAAACTTTCTGGTTCGAACCAAGGTTCTGTGCCAACTTCTTACTATTGGTCTAGGGACTCTGAGCAGAGAAGGGCGAATCCCTTGCACTAGTAGGCCTGGCTGAGGCTTGCTACTACACTGGAACAGGAACTAAGCATCGCGATTCGCGAGCAAGATGGCCGCACCCATTAGCAACCGCATGGGCAAGTTAGAGATATATTTCCCCGCGAGCATGCAAAAACACATCGCGAACGGGCGGGAAAAGCAATCTCGCGTCTTCGCGAAAGTTCTGCGTGCTCGCTGAGATTTAGAGCAATTTCACGATCATTTGCGTAGGGCAACTTCGAAATTCCCCCCACCCCTAATATATAAACACACAAATATACACACACACATAAATACACGTACACACACACATATATACACATATATCATATATATATATATATACACACACATACACTTTTCCACAAAAGCAACACAGGATACACCGGTGAGTCAGATTTCAGGATTCACATATTTTATTTATCTTTTGTCATACAGCAACACCCAACACAGGATACCTAAGCGTTTTGGCTTATGCCTTTAACTGGGCAACCCATTTCTCAAAACCATAGTGATACTTTTAAAAAAAAGTTTTGTTTGTCACATGACTCACACTCACTTCCCTTTTTAGATCATCTAGACAGACTGTTACATATTTAGGTCACAATCTGGCAGCCATATTGGAGTCATATTTTGTAGTATTGCCCTGTGCATCGAAAACTATTTCACATTTCTGATCTTGAATGTCATGTGAAGATGTGAATACATATTCACAGCATGATCCCTTACGCACATCCATTATTCATATGTATATATCAGTTTGAAATCAGTATATTCAATGCATTCCATTTCTGTTTATCGCCATAGCACAGATCACAAATGTGTGGATTGTATTATCATGGTGCCACCAAATTTGTAGTAATGCATCCACAATATCTCCATCCCCTTTTCCACCATAAAAGGCAAAAAGCTGGTATATAGGCAACTTAACCACATATCTAATAGTGCAAACTGATCTTCAGGTATGCATCTTGGGATTAAATGCCTAATTCTAAACAATATTACACAATATTATCTAAAGTGCAAATGTTTGCATGTAAACGGTCTTACTGACTGATATATACAAAGGAGTGCAACAGTAGTTCAACAATCACATAATTCATCCTCTTCATCCTCTTATATATTTACTCTATCTCCATACGTCGAAAAGTGCAAATGCATTTATATGGGAAATCCTCAGTGGGGATCTTATTTATCTACCAGAGAGTGCTACTGCTATATATTCAAGTGCAATTGCTTATTATGAACCACATATCATGGTCACATATCTAAGATACAAGTATTATTTATAAATTACATATACCCTCCTCCTCTTCATGGTCTATCTCAAAACGTGCATTGTAAAGTGCTACTGCCAATCTATAGGTATACAAAATATCCCTATATTGAAAAGTGAAAATGCATGTATATAAATACTTCCCATGGAAGACCTCCTGTGTCCAGCTTACAATGCTACAGCTGATTCATAAAGTGCAATTATCTGTAGCATAAATTCTTCTCCCCTTGATGACGGGCTGGTGAATATGCATCCAAAGTGTTCTCGCAACTATGTAGATATACAGAATATTTCTATATTCACAAACCAGGGCATTATGACTCCAGTTCAAGTGCATATTCTAATCAGTCTGTACACTCTAATAGAACTTGTGTGTCCATAAAATCAATCTTATAAAGTGCCCTTGCAGAAAATCAGTGCTAAAAATCTATACATTTTAAGTACAACAGAGATGCAATAAAGGTACAATAAAAAATTAAGTGAAATCCAGAACAAGCTCAACTGTATCCTTCAGTACTGAGGCACCCTTTAAGTTTACTATGTTCATCAATGTATGCCGCAACAATTTGCATGGTACACACTGTGATCCCTCAAAGATGAACATGCAGTTCTTTGTCAAGATTATGACCCCATGGCTTTTCAGTGCCTAAAAGGACATTCATCCCTGATTCATATCGACGTAGTTCACGGTCCCTATTTCCTCTGCTTGGGTGGATATTTATATGCTTTATACCATAGTACTGTAAGGGTGACAAATTGCCCTGATGCACCTCCCAAAAGTGCTTGGCCATGGGGTAAGCTCTATCTCAGAGGTCTTCAATCTGTGGGGCGCGACCCCCATGGGGGTCGTGGAGCCCTGGTAAGGGGGTCACACATTCCTGGGCCTCACTTCTTGAACTCTTGAAAAAAACAAAGGCCCCGGACAGTTCATTATGAAATTAAAGTATTTAAAGCTGTAATTCGATTCAAGAAGTGTTCACATGTGCTGTGAAACCGGAGCAGATCAGATAGCTAAACAAGGATTTCCTTCCATGATGCTTGCCTGAAATTGATGGAAATATACGCTATGAGTTAATCTGAAAATGCAAAGGGCAATTTTCAGTTGTAAAGAATGGATGGGAGCCGGTACTGGCTTTCAGTGATTGAATCACTGGAAGCTTTGTGAGGAGCTGCGAAGTGCATGCTTCTAATTGTAAATATATTTACATAGTGCTTGCTATCCCGGAGGAGGTGTTGAAGGCCAATTAGGAGCAAGAAAAGCAAGCATTTGCAATGCAATAGGTCGCTCATTTTAGAAACTTTGACCTATTGGTATTGCAAATGACAGTGCCTTTTATTATTGCAGGTGTTTTGTAAACACATAAATAAATGGCATTGTTAATATCAATAGGTCAAAGTTTCTAAAATGCAAGACCTATTGCATTGCAAATACTTTTTCTGCCAGAGGCAGAGTTCACACTAAATAAAAGTACAAAACAATTAACGATTCTGGAATGTTGGCCACTTTTTTTGGGATTCCCCCGGCCTAATTATGATCCCGATCCAACACTGATGGCCCATGGTGGCCACATACATTAATATTTGGGGACTGTTTTTCATCAGGTTCTGACCCAGAAAAAGAAAAAAAGAAAGGGGAAGCCAATAGAAAGTTGTGACAAATGGAGGAAATAAGCGTGAAAATAAACCAGCAAAAGTGAGTTAAATAGACACGGAAAGAAGGGTGGTGGTAAAAAAACAAAACAGGTGGAATCAAGACTAGGATCCCTGGTGATCAATAAGCACAGCATTCAGTATAGCACCATATGTGGGCTCCTAAGAAAAAATGTGGGCCGCTACTCTTTTGTTTATTACAAATTAAGAGCTGGCCCAGTGTCCTAAACGCAACAAATATGAGACAATACACTGTGACTCTAAGTTGGTCACTGATTCCTGAGAGCCGAACTTGTTTAGCATCAGTGCTTAATTTGAGCCGGTGTTTACTGGTGGGGAACATAGGCACTTATTTTTGGATACCAGCACTTATTTTTCTGTACCAAATATTTACAAGTAAGAGGGAAAACATAGGAGCTCATTGCGATGGCGGGCGGACATCAGTCCACCCGCCATCGTTGCAGAGCTGGGACAGCCTGCCAGACATGCGGCTGCGCCACCACTGCGATTAGGATGCGCCCGCCAGTACTTTTGACAATGCAGCACCACAAGCAATGTCAAAAGTGCGTGCACAGCATTTCTCTGCCCTACATGGCAGGTACCACGTGGTGCCTGCCACTTGGTGCATGAAAATGAGGGGGGTACCATGGGTACCCCAGTGCAGCAACACCAACCCACCCCCTCCCCCCCAAAGCGGGCCTGCAACAGGCCCCCAAACCCAATCCCTGCCAGCATTCCCATGGCAGCATTGCCGCCTTGGAAATGCCTTTGTTTACAGACATCCTGATTTAGCGGACTGTGCCTGCTAGGCACCGCCACCATTTCAAGCGCCCTCCACCAGGCAATCGGGAGGATTACCTTTGGCGGTGAAGCGGCGGACAGACTTTACGTCTGCTGCAGCACCACCGCCATCCTAATTTGGCAGTGGGTAATGTGATTCGTGATGGCGGAAGGACCGCCACCACCGGCCCAGCGGTGCCTGTCTTTCCGCCATCATAATGACCCCAATAGATTGGGAAGGCAGAGGGAAAAACCGGCAAGCAGTCTTAAACAGAAAACATGAATCCGCAAGTGCGGTCCAGAAAGAAGGGGCAGGCAGTGTCTGTAGTTGCAGGTATTCGGTGCACAAACATTAATTGCTTTGCCTTGGGAATTGGGGACGTTTATGGCTGTCGAGGATGAGGAGTACCAGATTCCAGATATTTTTGTCAGGAGGGGTCCTTACATCTAAAAATGTTTGACAGGGGGGTCTCGGCATCAAAAAGTTTGAAGACCTCTGCTCTATCTTGATGATTGCTAGCCCCAATGTGCTGTAGGTTCCCGAGTCTGACCTTATTGACAGTACTTCTTACATATCGCATGCCACAACCCCACTCCAACACGTAGACCACGAACTCAGTTTCAAACGTGATCTTCTCCCTGCTCCTGCACGTTCTTTTCTCAAAGGTCACATAAGTGGTATGGTTAGATCCAAATTTGAAAGGCTTTACAAATGGCACATTTCTTAAAGCCCTAACTTCTATTTGTGAGCCATTACATTTCCTGATGGAACATTGTTAACATATCGCCAAAAAAATGAAGCCTTGTGAAATGTTGTGCTTGGAAATTGGCCCACTACCCCTTTGAGGTGTTCATCTTGATTAAATATGAGCCAATTAGGTTTGATAAGGGAACAGATGCTGCTGTGTTCCGTATTGTAACCCATAAAGAACCAAATCTCCTGGTCTTGTTTATTGATGCTTCCTGGTGTGGCGTTCATCTATGTAAAAATGAACAATAATTGCTCTCTGTACTTAGTCAGAACTCTGTTTGGCCTCTTTTAGAACTTGTTCTGGATATCCTCCCTCTAGAAATCTAAAAATCATGGACCTGGCTTCTGTTTCAAACAATTCATCTGTTGAAAAGATCTTGCATGTTCTTAAAAGTTGACTGTATGATATTCTCCATTTTTATTAAGCGTGGATGCCCGCTATTGCCGTGCAGGATTGAATTGCAATCCATTTTCTTATGGAATACAGTGGTTTGAATCAAGTCATCTCTAACTTGTAGCTTTACATCCAATGACTCAATTTCAATTGAGCTCCATTTCAGTTGTATGTTGTACGGACTGATGCTGTGAGATGTTACATACTCATTCAATGATACCTTGTTCCCGTCCCATAAAATGAAGACATCATCTATAAAGAGCACCAACATAAAGATTTTATCAATGTGGTGAGCATTACAGTCAGCCTACGCCACTTCTTTCTCTCACCAAACCATATAGATGTTGGCATACATGGGGCAAATGCTGCCCCCATCGCCGTGCCTTGTTTCTGTAGAGTCACCTCGTTGTCGAAGAGAAAGACACTGTGCATGAGGAAAAACAAGGGCATTTTGAGAAGTATCACAATATGTTGGGAAAGGTTCAGAGAACTTGATCCTAAAAGATAGCAGCACGCCTCAATATCATACTCATGAGAAATGGACGTATAAGGAGAAAAAACATCCATGGTTCCCATTAGATAACTGCTGTGCCAAGGAATGTTATTAATTTTACGTAGAAAGTCTTTTGTGTCCTGTATTTATAATGGTAACCTGGTGACATAATTACATAGAAACAAAACTTGGAACTGTTCTCTAGTAGGGGCCAGATCATACTGACAATGTGTCTCCCTAGTGGTTTCTATAGGCTTTTATGCACTTTCAGGAGGCAATAGAGGACAGGTTTCTTAGGATGATCTATCTTTAGATATCGATATTCCTCAGTTGACAATAACCCCATGTCAGTCCAGCCCTTTAGCATAGCATGATATTCCTTTTGATGGTCACAATTAGGATTACTTTTCAATTCCCGGTAATGTTCTCTGACCCTTAATTGCCTGATCATCTTCCTTGTGTAATGATTGGTGCTCATAACAACAATATTCCTTCCATTTTGAGAGGATTTCAGGATAATGGACTTATTGTTTCATTAATGTATTCTGCTCATGCCAATCTTGTGCTGTAAAGTTATTATGTTGCTCACGGCGTGCTACAGCCTTCATCTTACTGATATCCTCTGTTATTAGCTCATGTAATATATCCACAAAGTTACCTGTTGGCAGTTGTGACCTAAATGTACTCCCTGGTTTCAGTCCACTATTGAGAGTATGGTCAGTCGAGAACCTCATTTGTTCTAATTGCGGGATATCAATTTCATTCACTGCCAGTGTAGGACTACTAGTGCCTTCATCTGTGTCCAGGCTGCTAATATCCATTATCTCCAGGACATCACCAATGGTAAATTGAGCAGTTACTTGGTCCTGTTATTGGCAATTGTTTTGATCCTGGTGTTGTTCATAGCAAAATACTTGTACAGTTTCAATTTCCTAGTGAGCTTGTACGCCTCGATGGTTAGAGATTCATTATCTATAGTCTGGGGCTTGATTTTGGTGGACTTGGCATTCTTTTGTCTCAAGATATAAGTACGCCCACTTGGGCAAGACTGCTCTACCCTGAAGGAATAGGGTTACTGAGCATGCGTGGTGCGTAACAATGTTATTATTGAGACTCTAGGCTCGATTGTAAAGCTTTGTGCGTGAATTATGCGTAGATGTCCCTTATATTCATTAGGAGACATCGCATATTACTGTAAAGCTGCTAGAAAATTGTATGCAATTATTTCTATTTGCTGTTAGATGTTCGTACCACTATGCACAGTTAATTATGTGGATGAATTACACATTAACAAACATGCACTTTCAGGAGCAATAATGATATGACAGAATTCAAAATGCCAAGAACAATTGTATCGTTTTTATACTGTATAAACTTTCTTCAAACTATATCGAAACACCATGCTAAGATGGCGCCCATACTTGCACTAGGGTGGGTATCAATCCTCCTTCTATTTCTGACTGGTTATTCAGTATATATGCTGGAATGGTACTAAGCATTTCCGGTACAGCCTCTACTGTGTGCCGGGATCTGTGGAGTATATATGTATATATATATATATATATATATATATATATATATATATATATATATATATATATATATATATATATATATATATATGTATTCACTGAAAAAACCATAGGTTTCACACCAGTTATAGTTAGGTGGAAATTTTACTTGCATAAAACCATTGAAATTCCCACGTTATAGTTAGTTGGACTCACTATAACTTGCGCGTGCAATGCACTGCTGATGACGTCACATATTACAACACTCATGACATGGTCAGTGACATCACTCATGACATCACTGATGACATCTCAAATGACATCACTGATGACAACATCCTTGTGACAAAGTGGCAGACCTCCTATCAGCATAAAATAACCTTTGACACACAAATTCAAAAATAGAAACTAACATTTTCTTAAAAAAGGAGAAACCAATACCAATTACAACAACTTATTAGGTAATTCCAACATCTACATACACATCCACTCATTCACCAACAGTTCTATATAGTCACTCATGCATGTACTTACTCATCATATGTACTCATACACCTATACATCCTGTTACACACTAATACTCATCCATATAGTTACTCACACACAAATTCACACATGCAAATAAACTATCAAAAAACCATTTACTTGATTATACTGCTATATACACACCACTACACATACTTCTACAGAAACTGAAACATATTTACTCTCTTAATCAATCAGGTCATTTATAGAGCGCACTACTCACCCGTAGGGTCTCAAGGCGCTGGGTTGGGGGGGGGGGGGTGCCGTTACTACTCGAACAGCCAGGTCTTGAGCTTCTTCCTGAAGGAGAGGTGGTCTTGGGTCAGGCGCAGGTCGGTTGGGAGTGAGTTCCAGGTCTTGGCGGCCAGGTAGGAGAAGGACCTTCCTCCTGTTGTCGCTCTTCGGATGCGGGGGACGGCGGCGAGGGCGTGGCTGGTTGATCTGAGGAGGCGCTTGGGAGTGTAGAAGTTGATCCGGTTGTTGAGGTAGCTCGGGCCTTGGTCGTGTAGGGCTTTGTGCGCGTGGGTGAGGAGACGGAAGGTGATTCTCTTGTTGACCGGGAGCCAATGCAGATCTCTCAGGTGTCCGGAGATGTGGCTGCGTCGGGGGATGTCGAGGATGAGTCTGGCCGAGGCGTTCTGGATCCGCTGGAGTCTCTTCTGGAGCTTGGCGGTGGTTCCGGCGTAGAGGGCGTTGCCGTAGTCCAGTCGGCTGGTGACGAGGGCCTGGGTGACCGTCTTCCTCGTCTCGGTGGGGATCCACCGGAAGATCTTACGTAGCATGCGCAGGATGTTGAAGCAAGACGAGGAGACGGCGTTTACTTGTCTGGTCATGGAGAGGGAGGAGTCCAGGATGAATCCCAGGTTGCGTGCGTGGTCCGTCGGTTTGGGTGCGGTGCCCAGGGCGGGGGGCCACCAGGAGTCGTCCCAGGCGGAGGGCGAGGAGCCCAGGATGAGGACCTCCGTCTTGTCCGAGTTCAGTTTCAGGCGGCTGGTCGTCATCCATTCGGCTACATCTCTCATCCCTTCGTGCAGGTTGGCTCTGGCGGCGGCGGGGTCGTTGGTCAGGGAGAGGATCAGCTGGGTGTCGTCGGCGTAGGAGATTATGTTGAGGTTGTGTTGGCGTGCGATGGCCGCGAGGGGGCTCATGTAGACGTTGAAGAGGGTGGGGCTCAGTGAGGATCCTTGAGGGACGCCGCAGATGACTTTGGTGGCCTCTGACTTGTACGGTGGTAGGCGGACTCTCTGTGTTCTTCCGTCGAGGAAGGAGGTGATCCATTCCAGTGCCTTGTCCTGGATTCCGATGTTGCCGAGGCGCTGTACTAGGGTGCGGTGGCAGACAGTGTCGAAAGCCGCGGAGAGGTCCAGGAGGATGAGGGCCGCTGTTTCTCCGTTGTCCATCAGAGTTCGTATGTCATCGGTGGCAGCGATGAGGGCGGTCTCGGTGCTGTGGTTCGCTCGGAAGCCAGACTGTGAGGGGTCGAGGGATCCATTCGTCTCGAGGAAGGCGGCCAGCTGTTTGTTGACGGTCTTCTCGATGACTTTGGCCGGGAACGGGAGGAGCGAGATGGGACGGTAGTTCTTGAGGTCGGTGGGGTCTGCTGTGGGTTTCTTGAGAAGAGCGCTGAGTTCGGCGTGCTTCCAGCTCTCAGGGAAGGTGGCGGTGTCGAAGGAGGTGTTGATGATGTCCCGCAGGTGGGGTGCGATGACAGCGTCGGCCTTGTTGAAGACGTGGTGAGGGCAGGGGTCAGTCGGAGATCCGGAATGGATGGAGTTCATTGTGCGGATGGTGTCTTCGGTGCTGATCGGAGTCCAGGTGCGGAGGGTGGTGGTGGGTGGCGTTGTTGCGGTTGTGGCTTGCGTTGGTTGGTTGCTGACAATCAATTATAAAAACACATACTCACTAACCCACCCATACGCACAATCATCCACCCATACAGTCTTGCACACATGCTGTCTTCAAAACACATACAAATAGTGAGTCACTCATTCATGCATCTGTGCTCTAAGTAATATCCCCCACCGAACCATACAGACACTGATACTGATACTCAAAAAAACAACTAATAACCCATATACACACTTATGTAGCTACTCACCAACCCATGCAGCCACTTATACACAAAGTGAGACACAGATACAGATATTTAAATATTTAAACATTACTCGCTAATATATGTATTCACTAAGATACATTTAATAAGTCAGTTAACCAATTAATTTTACACAAACAAAATCCATTTAGACATTTATTTACCCATTTATTCTTCCATCAACCTTTAGATATACATATATAACAAATATTTATTTTTCAGAAAGATACACATTCACTGGATGATGTCATCAGTGATGTCTTTTGAGATGCCATCAGTGATGTCATGAGTGATGTCACTGACCATGTCATGAGTGATGTAATATGTGACGTCATCAGCAGTGCATTGCACGCGCAAGTTATAGTGAGTCCAACTAACTATAACGTGGGAATTTCAATGGTTTTATGCAAGTAAAATTTCCACCTAACTATAACTGGTGTGAAACCTATGGTTTTTTCAGTGAATTTAATAGGTTTTTTAAATGCTAATTCCTAACTATAACTGGTGTGAAACCTATGGTTTTTTCAGTGAATATATATATATATATATATATATATATATATATATATATATATATATATATATATATATATATATATATATATATATATATATATATATATATATATATATATATATATAAAATCTCTATGGCAAAATGAAACCCCTCATTTTGTTCCTTTTCAAATTAAATGTATTAAGTGTTACCACTTTATTCCAATCAAGATGACTTCAGGTGTGCCATACTTTTGTCATAAGTAAGACTGTTAGCGTTCTAGTTGTTCTTTAGAACACTCTGGGACATTCTGTCATTGGGCTATAATTGGGCTACATCTGGCTCATATTTGGGCTACATTTGTTTTTTTTGTCTCTGGTGGCCATCTTTGGGCTACATTGGGCTACATTGGGCTACATTTGGGCTCTAACATATATATAGCCCAATATATATTTGTTCAAAGTTAATTTTCGTAAAAACCACTGGAGCATATATCTTGAGACATAGCAAAGGCACATCGGGGTACCAGTCCCTACAATTTTGCCAAGTTTGGTGGAAATCCATTCAGCCGTTCGGGCTAAAAGTGAGTCCAACCGCCCTATGGAAATTAACATGGGGAAAATACGATTTGGGACCCCCCTTTTATCTTGCCCCCGCTTGACGGATCCCCCCGAAACTTTCAGGGAAGGAGCGGAGCGCAGCGAGGCAAAGTTAAGGAAAATTACAGGCAGATCCCTCATTCGGCGCCAAAGTTATTCCCAATAGAATGTTGCGGATTTCCTATGGAAAACGATCCTAACTATAACTACCTACTGGCGACCGCCAGTAGGTAATATATACATATATATATATATATATATAGATATATATATATATATATATATATATATATATATATATATATATATATATATATATATATATATATATATATATATCTATATATATCTATATATCTATATCTATATATATATATTCACTGAAAAAACCATAGGTTATAGACCATATATAGTTAGGAATTAGCATTTAAAAAACCTTATTTTACTCACACAAAACCATTGAAATTCCATATATAGTTAGTTGCACTAACTATATATCGCGCACCCGCAATCCACTGCTGATCATGTCACATATTACATCATTCATGACATGGTCAGTGACATCACTGATGACATCATCTAGTGTCTGTGTGTTTTTGTAAAGTTTAAATATGTTTTACATATTGAAGAATGAGTGGATGTATGGAAGACTGAGTGTGTGTGTGGCTGGCTGGGAGGTGTGTGACTGTGCATATCAATGTGTACTTGTATCAGTGATTGTATAAGAGCGTAAGTATGTGTTAGTTTATGTGTGAAAAGTATGGTGTTCTGTGTTTAACTGTATAGATGAGGAAATCGAAGTGTGATTGATTCTTCACAGGACTGACTAGGTGTATGAGTGCATATGATAGTGTTGTAATAATGAGTGACTGTATTTATGAGTGATTGTATGGGTGAATGAGTGAATGTGTGTGTAGACGTAGGAATCAGTGAGTGCGTATGTAGTAACTGGTATTGGTGTGTCATGATGTCATCAGTGATGTCATTTGAGATGTCATCAGTGATGTCATCAGTGATGTCATTTGAGATGTCATCAGTGATGTCATCAGTGATGTCACTGACCATGTCATGAATGATGTAATATGTGACATGATCAGCAGTGGATTGCGGGTGCGCGATATATAGTTAGTGCAACTAACTATATATGGAATTTCAATGGTTTTGTGTGAGTAAAATAAGGTTTTTTAAATGCTAATTCCTAACTATATATGGTCTATAACCTATGGTTTTTTCAGTGAATTTTCAAGGTTTTGTAAATGCTAATTCCTAACTATATATGGTCTATAACCTATGGTTTTTTCAGTGAATTTCATAGGTTTTTTAATAGCAAATCTTTATAAAAATAATACATTTTAAATCTAATTTTATATTTTATAATTTTTTTATTTTTTTTTAATATTATTTTTAGTGCGCTCCCGGGGCGCGGACAGGTGAACGCACGGGTAAGCGCAATCTGGCGGCGCGCCCCGAGGCGCGTACTAATGCGCGTCCCGGAAGCGCTATTGTCGAGAACGAAAACAACATCGTGACGTATCGCGTAGCCGCCACGCCTTGCGTCATAAGACACGTATCGCGTAGCCGCGAGATGCGTCTTATGACGCACCGCGTAAGCGCACCCGGAAGCGCATACGATCGCGCAACGTAAGCGCCCCGATGCGCTTACGATACACGCCCGGGACGCGCCCCGGGCGCGTAGCGTAAGCGCGTCAAACCATGTGACTTTAAAATAACACTTTTCATTGGTTCAGAACTTTTTTTTTTCCAAATTGTGTGAAACCCACCCATTTCTCTCACTATTGCTTTGTACTTGGAGAGAGCAAGAGCTGTTGTGTCTACTCTATCTCCTACTTTTCTGATCTCCAGCAATGGCTGCAAGAGAGTCATCCAGCAGTGATTCAGAGGGATTTTTGGATGAGGACCCTCCTCAGCAAAAGAAAAAAACCCATTTCATTTGGAAATTTTACGACATCCCAGAAGGACAGAAAAAAGTGAACGCTCCCAAAGTAACATGCAAAATATGTGGGAGTAGTTTATCCAGAGGCAATCCTCTGAAAAAATATAGTTTTGGCAATGCCAATTTGATCCGGCATGTCAAAAGAAGACACCCTAACAACTTTGCCAGGGAGAGTGTCAGAGAGCTGGCACGGAATGTACCAACAGATGGCGGCAGCACCTCCACTGGTGGAGCAACACCTTCGGGACCACCCCGTGGAAGAATGATCCCTAACATTCAGCCGGTGTTTGCGGGCATCAAATTTTTGTGCGCAGAGTGTGACGAACTGCTCTGCTATGGGGAGCAGAGTGTTGAACTGATTGCCCTAAAGAAACAGCAACACCGCTGCTCTTCCAGTCCCTAAATTTTCAATTTTTTTTGCTCCTGTTGAGCAGTTTTGGAATCCTTGTTTTTGTTTTTCCCTTGAAAAAAATACAAAAAAAATATAAAATTGTTTTAAAAAGTCTAAAAAAATATAAAACAAAAAAAACAAAAAAAAAATATATATAAAACAACAAAATGAAAAAAAAAGTTCTTTTCAGAACTACCTCCAATTTTTAAAAAGAAGCTTTATTTTTTTTAAAGTCTGTCATTTTTAATCTCCATGGTACGCTCCCCCGTACGCTCCCCGGTGCGCGTACCGGGCGCTCACCCCCGCGAAAATCGATTTTTTTTTTATTTTTTTTTTTCACCCGCGGGAGCCTTTTATGGCCCCCACATGAAACCTAGGGGGTCAGGGGGTGTGTACCCTGCTCCCTCTTGCTCATTTCCCCCTTTGATTTTTGCCACCTCTTGTGTCTCATTCCTACCGAGACACAAGATGGCGGCCGCTGCGGACTGTTTCGAATGTTTATAGACACCCGAGAACCAATCAGCTTGCCGTGCGCAGATCGCGTGGCGCGCCTGGAGCGCTCCCCTGTACGCGTACGTGGGAGCGCTCCAGGCGCGGCTCTAGATATATATCTTTTTTTGAACGTTAATTTCTCAAAATCCACTGGAGCACATATATTGAGACCTACAAAAGGCACATCGGGCTACCAGTCCCTACAAATTTGCCAAGTTTCGTGCAAATCCATTCAGCCGTTCGGGCTAAAAATGAGGCTAACCGCCCTATGGAAAACTCAATGTTAAAAACACGTTTTGGGACCCCCCTTTTTTCTCGGCCCCCCCTGGACCAACTCCCCCCAAATTTCCAGTGGCTGCTCAGAAACAAAATGTTCCATTTTGCTGAAAATTTCAGCCAATTCCGTCCACAAACGCCAAAGTTATTAGACATAGAATTTTCAAAAATCCCATAGGGAAAAAATCCTAACTATATATACCTACTGGCGACCGCCAGTAGGTAATATATATATATATATATATATATATATATATATATATATATATATATATATATATAGATAGATAGATAGATAGATAGATAGATAGATAGATAGATAGATATATCTAGATATATATATATATATTTATATATATATATACATATGTATATATATATATATATATATATATATATATATATATATATATATATATATATATATATATATATATATTCAGCTCGCGGTTTCAAAAGAGACAGCTAGAGTCAAGGAAACCACGCACTCCAGGGTAGCTCTTGATATCTTTAATCTCGCAACAGACGCGTTTCGGCGCTCCGCCTTTGTCAATGTTACAAACATTGATGGTTGGAGCCATGTTTTAAAACAGCGTGCACGTGATCATGGGCAACACAAACAAGGGACCAAAATTTCAAAACTCCATATTGGATGTTGTTCATAGGTTTCATCGCAGCTTTAAACAACACGTAACGCTAGGGCGTGTAATTCCCCCACAACCCATACACATGCATTGCAATATTTTCAAGCATACATGGAAGGAAATAATACAGTTTCATTGCATGCAAAAAATAAATAAAAGAATTATTTATACTTTTTTTCCTTTCTTCCCTCTCACCTCTTCATGCAATTAACCTGATATGTGAACCACAATTTAGCCGTGTATCGGCTTTAAAGTCACAACATCCTTCCCTTAAGCGAAAGTGTTAGTTCAAAAACTCGCGATGAGTAAAGACTGATACCGCCGTGGATCGGCAATTCTCCCTTGAGTTTTCAATTGCTATGCCCAAACACTAGATTCTAGTTTCGATTACTAATTTAAATTCAAAATTCAAATTTTAACACAATGGAAGGAATACATGAGTTATTTTACACAAATATTCAACATTATTACAGCTAATATGACCTTCTAATAGAAATCAAATCTCAAAGTCTCCTAATAGGGGACATTGTCATAGGGATTAGTTAGTAAAGAATCATGAAGTCATTTGGCAATTGTAATTACATTACCCTACATGGTCCTCATCGCAGTCTCTCATATTGATTTCCATACACGAATCCGATCAATGTCATACAGTAGATCACATGTGCACTGGGAGTGTTTCTTAAATTAAATTCAGTAACCTATGTGAGATGCCAATTCCTCCCCAGCATTCAACCCATTCGTATGTTTAGTCATTAAGTCAATGATGTATCGGGACTCAAGCCTTCTAAGTCCATGTAGCCTATCTCCTCCTCTCGGATTCTCCGGTATGTAGTCCATACCAAAATATTGCAAATGATGTCTGCTGCTGGAATGTTTTTCCTGGAAATGTCTCGCAACAGGATAGGATTGATCGTTTTTGTCAATCGCCCTCATGTGTTCCAGAATCCGTAACTTCAGGGGTTTGATGGTACTCCCAATATACATCAGTCCACATGGACACTTGAGGCAATACACCGCATAGGGGGTGCCACAGGTAAGGTACTTATTGATTGTTTTCACTATGCAATGCATGTGTATGGGTTGTGGGGGAATTACACGCCCTAGCGTTACGTGTTGTTTAAAGCTGCGATGAAACCTATGAACAACATCCAATATGGAGTTTTGAAATTTTGGTCCCTTGTTTGTGTTGCCCATGATCACGTGCACGCTGTTTTAAAACATGGCTCCAACCATCAATGTTTGTAACATTGACAAAGGCGGAGCGCCGAAACGCGTCTGTTGCGAGATTAAAGATATCAAGAGCTACCCTGGAGTGCGTGGTTTCCTTGACTCTAGCTGTCTCTTTTGAAACCGCGATCTGAATATTTATGCGGATCCTGCTACCGCATCACGCACCCGTCTGAGAGTGCTCTCAGAACCGGCAGGAACTTGGAGCTGTATATATATATATATATATATATATATAATCTACTGGCGGTCGCCAGTAGATAGTTATAGTTAGGGCCTAGTTTCCATAAGAAAAGCCTTTTTTGTTTTCCCAATACCTTTGGCGCCAGTTGATGAATCTTTGCGAAATTTTGAAAACTTGTGGCCCGCTCCGGTCAGCTCCTATCCTGAAAGTTTGGGGGTGATTGGCCAAGCAGGGGCTGAGAAAAAAGGGGGTCTCAAAACATGTTTTTTCCATGTTATTTTCTATAGGAAACTTCAGACACGGCTACAGCCCGAACTGCTGAACGGAATTACACCAAATTTTTCAAAAAAGTAGCCCTTTTTTCAGAAAGAACTCCAAGGCCCCCGCTGCCCCGGGGACTTCTACCCCCTTGGGCTTGATATTTAAAAAATAAATAAACTTATGTAGCCCACACGCCCCGGGGACCGCCACCTCCACGGGGCACTAAAATGTAAATTATGGGGTCTGTTACGGACCCCCGAGCCCCGGGGACCACCACCTTCCCGGGGCTGTGAAAGTAATGGGAGGGGGCCCCCTCCTTGGAGCCTGCGGGGGATGGGGTCCCCAGGGCCCATAAAATAGGAAAGGAAAGGGGCCACACAGCTCCCCTTCTTAAAAATAAATAAATAAAAAAAGACTGTCATCGCGGAGGCCCTGCCTCCTCCCAGCAACAATCTGCAAACGCAAACGCACCCTGTGGCGTGTTTTAAGTTGGGGAATTAATTCCCCTTCAACACTGTGGGTGCCTGGGGCCAACTAGCCCACCAGGTACCTCCAGTAAGCGCCACAGGGCTGCGTTGCAGAGAGGTGGTCCAGGCCACGCCCCTTTTTACACCTCTTTGCAACGCAGCTCTGTGGCGTTTATTGGAGGTAACTGGTGGGCTAGTTGGACCCCAGGGACCCTCAGGATTCAGGGGGACTTAATCCCCCAACTTACAACACACAAGGGAGCGCGTTTGCAGAGTGATGGAGAAAGGGGGCATGGCCTTTGTCTACCTCTCACCAATCCCACTGCATGGGGCTTACTGGAGGTAAAAGGTAGACTAGTTGGCTCCTAAAGGACCCACAGCGTAAAGGGGACTTCAATTCCCATCCAAGAGTGTGCCAGGGAGTGCGTTTGTAGAGTGGTGGTTAAAGTGGGCGTGGCCTGGTACGAGTACTTACCAATGCTGCTGTGTGGGACTGACTGGAGATAATAGTTTGGGAAGTTTGTCCTCAAGGATGTCCTCGGGGGCCAACTACCGCTTTTGTGACCTCCAGTAAGTCGCACACAGTGGGATTGCTAAGACATCTTCAGAGGCCATGGCCCCCTTTCTCTACCACTCTGCAAACATGCCTTGTGGCAGACTACGGGATTGTGGATGAAGTCCAATTTAGTCCTGAGGGAGTATGGGGGCCAAGAATCCTTCCTGGTACCTCCTGTAAGTCCTACGCAGCAGAATTCCTGAGCGGTGGTTGGACGCCCAGCACCCTTTCCCCACCACTCTGCAAACATGACTACTAGTTAAAGTAGCATATTTCTGCACCTCTGACTTAGAGGTAGTTTTAATCCCCCTGCCCTATTATGTACTAGGGCCATACAGAGGAGGTCATGCTAATCACAGGGGTACCCCAACGCATAGTGTTCCCTAGTGTATGTAGGTGTTTTCACTGTATTCTAAGTGTCTTTTAGCAATCCACTGGCTCTAGGCCTGGTTAGTCAGAGTCAGTTAACACCAGTACCTCTCCGAAAAAGTTGTGGGCACAAGATGATTTTGCAACACAGCCTCTTTCTGCTCCTCTGTTGGTTCTTTCTGTACATGTCTTGCTTCTTCCTGCATTTTTCTTCGTCTTTGTGGACTTCTGTTGCTTCTTTCAGCATTTCTTTTGCTTCTTTCTGTGCAGTTTTTCTTCTTTCTTCACATGTCCTACCTCTGTAGGCATAGTTAGAAATTAGCATTTAAAAAACCTTAGAAATTCACTTAAAAACCATAGCTTTCAGGCACGTTATAGTTAGAAATTAGCATTTTAAAAACCTTAGAAATTCACTTAAAAACCATAGCTTTCAGGCACGTTATAGTTAGAAATTAGCATTTTAAAAAACTTTGAAATTCACTGAAAAACCCATTGGTTTCAGGCATGTTATAGTTAGAAATTAGCATTTAAAAAACCAAACCTTAAATATTCACTGAAAAAAACATAGGTTTCAGGGGAGTTATAGTTAGTTGGACATTTCACTCGTACAAAACCAGTGAAATTCACCCGTTATAGTTAGTTCAGCTAAATATAACTTGCGCCCCCGCAATGCTCTGCTGATGACGTCACATATTACATCACTCATGACATGGTCAGTGACATCTCAGATGTCATCACTGATGACATCACTGATGATATCATCCATGTGATAATTTCATGCATCTATTTAAACACACTAATATAACTTTTGATACACCCACTCTAAATTACAGACTGCCATTCTCAAAACCACTCCAACACCAATAACTACATACCCACTCACTGATTCTTAGGTCTACACACACATCCACTCAGTCACTCATACTTACAGTCACTCAGTACAGGACTATCATATGTACTCATACACCTAAATAGACACTCACACACCGCCACTCTTCCATAGAGGTACTCACACACCTAGTCAGTTATGCAATAATTAATCATACTCCCATTTACTCACCTATACAGTTATACACACACCAGCTCACTTACTCATACAAATACTATCACATTTTTACACTCTTATACAATCACTTACAAACTCATCCATACAGACACTCTCACAATCACACACTCTCACTTATAGCCATTTGTATACTCTAACACACATATATACTGCCTTTCACATATGTAGTTACTCACACATGTACTACTGAGATATACATTCACTCCCTAACACACCCATACACACACTCACCCACCCATACAGTCCATCACAGATGCACTCATGAAACCATGCCCCCGGTGAATCACCCACTCACACATCTATGCAGAGTCACACATACTCCAGCCACAAAAACATTCAGGCACCCATACAGATACTTAGACAACCTATCAATAACTCATAAAGACACTCATGCAGTTATTCACAAACTCATGCAGCCGCTTACACACCAACAGACAGACGGATACAGAAATTCACACAGTTTAGTCACTAACCCATGCATTCAGTAAGATATGTTTAATCACTCACTTATAGAGTCAGTCACGCACCTAATAAATCATCCATTCAGACACTTAAACACCCACTCATTCTTCAACACGCCTTTCCCTATATATATCAAACATATTTAAACTTTAGAGAAACACAGTCACTGGATGATATCATCAGTGATGTCATTTGAGATATCATCCGTTATGTCATCAGTGATGTCACTGACCATGTCATGAGTGATGTAATATGTGACGTCATCAGCAGTGCATTGCAGGGGCGGGAGCTATAGTTAGCTGAACTAACTATAACGGGGAATTTCACTGGTTTTGTATGAGTGAAATGTCTAACTAATTATAAAGCCCCTGAAACCTATGTTTTTTTAGTGAATATATAGGGAAACGTCCGTTATAACGCAACTTTTACACACAGGTGCCATTACATCGCATGCCATTACAACGCATGTGCCATTACAAAGCATGTCATTACAACGCATGCCATTACAACGCATACTAAGCAATGGTTGTAAGTGAGGTAAGTTGATTATTTTTTATATTTTTTCCTAGGTAAGTAATATAGTAATAGTTTTGTTTTACAAGTGTTTTAATTGTTTAAAAAAATATATATCATATAATTTAAATGGATAGGTTTGGGTTGGGTAGTGTATTAATACTCAGGTGTTTTTTAGATTCTTTGAGTTTTATTAACAAATTAGGTTAGTTAATTTATTCTAAAAAATATTAAATATCTATAATGTAATTTAAAATATATTAAATGTACTTTGCACTTTTTCCTCTGGGACGGGATGTATGGGAAATCAGGGTTTTGGGTGGGGAAGTGTATTAATACTCAGGTATTAATTTTAATACTTGAGAATTAAATGATAGGTAATGTTAGTTATGGAAAATTCAAAAAACATTTTTTTTAATTATTAACAAAGTCTTAGGCACATATCCTCTGGGATTGGATGCATGGGAAATAGGGTTTTTGGGTGGGGGGATGTTAATAATCAGGGATTCATTTTAATACTTAATATTTATCACTTAATTTATACGTTTTTTTATTGTAAAATTGTTAAATTCATTTTAATTAATAACATTTATAAAAGTAATGTGCAGAAGTATTTAGGGTGTTTTTGGGTAGGGGTGATTTGATTTATAAATACAAAAGTATATTGATTTAAAGTTTAATTTATAAAATTAATAATTTTTTAAAAGTTAATTATTATATTTACAAAATTAAAGAGAGGATAAATGTACAACATGAGTATGCATAAATAGACATATAAATTTTTTTAAAGCAAAAATGTAATACTTTTTAAAAATATTTACCAAAATACTCAATAGACACATTAATAGTATTGTAGATATTTTTATTATATTTATTACACATATAAAACAGAATCAATAAATAATCATAAAATGTGGTAAAAATATTTTATTAGTAGTATTATTATGTTTTTTAAATCAACATAGATTTTTGTATGCATTGTAACATATATTTTTTATTTTCTGTGCAGGTTTACTGACGGGTTCCCATTGAAGTCAATGGGTGAAATTGTCTATTTTCCTTTTTAAGGAAAGAGATGATGTTGCTGCATGTAGGTAGGTTTTGTCATTGCGAGGTTTGTCGCAGTCCGGATCAGTAGTAAGAGAGAGCTGCGTCCAGGTAAGGCAAATTTAAATTATTTGAAATAGATTAAGGGTGGTACAGTTTATTGTAAGGAGAGATGAGGGAAATAGTAAGAACTAGGAAAGTTGTATTTTGAAGTTATTGTATGTTTTAACAAAAAATGGTTTCCAAAACAGGTAGCAGTTGTAGGCCCATGTTGGGTTGATTGCTTTCGTAAGACTTGTTGTTTAATAGGCTTACTTTTAAAAGATTGTTTATATAGTATGCAATAGTGTCATGAAAGTAATCTTTTTGATAATTTTTTTTATGCAGCAGGTGTTTAGAAATGTGGTTATTGCGTTGTTGCGGATTTCCGGAAAGGAAGAAGGAACATGGACAAAGACTTTGTGGGTTGCAAAAATACGTTTTGGGCCATTTAAAAACATTGCTATAGGGTTTTGGGACTTATGCTGGACTTTGGTCATGAGAGGATTTCAACTCTGGATTTTTTTTGTTGTGATCTTTTTCAAAACGTTTTTACTATTTCATGTTTTTTTATTGCATCGATGGTACCTTGTTCCATTTTGTGCCAAACAAGTATTATTTTTTGGGATTTTTTTTTGCGTTGTGTTTTTTCTAGATTAGCACAGTACATTTTACAGCTCAATTTTTGCTATTAAATTATGGCTTTGCCGAACTGTGTCCATTTTGGTTAGTTCAACTTGGTCATGGCTTATATCACGGATTATAAATTATTTTGAATGGATTAAAGGACTGCTCAAGACTCTTGGTGAAATGTGGGATTGTACGTAAGTCCAAGAGTTGAAAAAAGAAGACAACTGAAGGTAAGAAACACGACTTTTTGTATATAACTATTATTATTTTTTTAAATGTCAATTGAGTTAGGGGAATTCTTTGTCAAAACAGGCAAGTAAGGTGGTTTAGCAGTTAGTGAAGATAAGAAATGTAGGATGTGTGCAATATTATCTAGGAAGTATGAAGCCACCATCAACAAAAATGATTGAATGCTACCCAATAGTCCTCTGACCCTTCTTTTGTTCTTTTAGTGATCCGTGGATTCAGACTACCAGTTAATAACTGTGCTATTCTAATTTCTTGGAAACTTTGCTCCTTCTTCCAAATTTCCAAGAAATGATGGAAGTTAGGATGTGATTTACCAATAGATTTGTTGAAGGAGTTGTTCCATCCATCTACGGCATTATTTGTCTTTACTTCTCCCTCTAAGCAGGTCGAGTAGCAGTTCCACCACTTCACATGGAAACGTGGTTTCCTCCTGTGGCCTGACCTGCCAATCCATGTCTTCAGAGTAATTTAGAAGAGGTGTCAATTTGTCAGCGTTTGCAGTAAAATAGTCAGATTCAGTAATGGATGGGTAGAATTCATCTACACTGTCAGAAGGAACAAAGAAAAGTGCAGTTAGTTTCTTTAATTCAAATTGTACTTTACTGTCTGATATATAATCCTCAACTAAGGATGTTTTTTGAATTTTCGCCAATATACCTGTGAAAAGTGAAAAAAAATCCTTGAATTTGGGTATCCTTGTACATTTTGGTAATTGTGTTAATCATTGGTAATTCAAAGTCAATTAACACTTTTCTAGGACTTTTGTTCATGGTTTTAGCTTTTATCACTGGCAAAAATTCAGTGTATGTTGAGGATTGTTTATCAGGGAGTAAACTGTACACTAAGGGGGTCATTTGGATAGCGGGCAGATAGCCACAATCTGTATGGCCGTGGCTATCCACCTGTTAAAAACCACGGCACGCTTCAGATTTCACCCCGCCACATTACCATGGCGGGAGACCGTCCGCCGTTTTCCCGCCCGGTCGCATAGTCGACCGGGCAGAAACGTTGCCAACAAGGTGGGGGTGTCTGGGAGACACCGCCATTGATATTAGCATAAATGCGGGGTTGTGGCCACGGAAAGGCAGGCGGTGTTTGCCATTGGGGGCCTGTAGCGGGCCCCCAGGGATTCTGGGGGGGTGGGGGGCACATGGCTGCAGTTCCATGCACAACATGGCAGGCACCGCGCGGTGCCTGCCACGTTGTGCATGGAAGTGCACGACATACCTTCCTGGCATTGCTGAGGTGCCGGGTTTTTAGGAACCCGGTGGTGCCAGGGGACAACACCCGAAGACCTCTGAGTTCTCCCTTGTTCCGGACCACAGAAACAATGAGTCTTCTAGTCGCAGTCAGAGATCAAGTTTTTATTGGTAGCTACCAAGTAACACGTGTCCTAGAAGCACGACAAACACGGGTCATGTATTCTCAGGAGACTGTACGTGTTCGTTTTTACAGAACCAGTCTTCTCCTTTTATACAGAAATAATGGCTTCAAGCAAGAATTCTTGAGTTTATGATATGGCTGTAAACATATTTCTGTAATAATACAAAGTGCGGCGTCACGTAAGCAAACCCACATTTTAGATGTCCAGTTCGTGACAGATTACCCAGCAAGATCCGGGACTCCCATCAGATATCAATGAAACACCAATAAAGGCAGGTACCACCCAGTCATAAAACTGGCCATAAAGAAGAAGTATGGACAGGTGCATGTTTGTAGAAAGCATGTTCTGTATGGGGTGAATGGTTTGTGGAATGTTATGTGTCGATAGTATCGTATTCGGCCACTGGGCGGGGAGCCGCCCAAACAGGTTTGGCTTAAGGCAATGGAGTCAGTTTGGACAGGTCAGGGGGAAGTCAGGGAAGGTGGACGTGTCCTTTTGGATCAAGCTCGACCTTTAATTGACTTAACATGAGGGCAAGACGTAAGATGGATGCCGTTCACAAAATGGAGTCTAAGGGATTGGGACGGAAACTACGATTTAGGGGTGTTGGCTACCCTCGATTGTCACGCAAATACATAGGAATGATGTCCTAATCATTATTGGTTCACGGACACTAAATTCGTCATGGTACGTTGATATTTTGTGACACGGGTATTGGACCTCGATATTGGGATAACAATAGGGTCCAGATTTTCAGAACCACAGACCCTCCTTTTGCCCTTATGTAAGGCAATAACTCATGTTAATCCGAGTCCAAATCTGTATGAAGGAATTCGTGGAGATGCTGCTGTAACATCATCCTGTTGCTTAGTTCGTCCCTTGACACAGGCTTCCGTACACATGAAGTAGCACAGAGGCCACAGAGTGCAGGAGCGCACTGGACACATAGGCAGAACATAAACAGAAGTGTTAAGATCATCCCAATGAAGATTAGCGTTTTCCATCCCCAGGCAGCGATCAGTCCCCAGAACCACCCTAGCAAGGACCAATCCCCTTTCTCAACGTGAAGGGAACCAGATATTTCATGTAGTTTAGAGATGGCCTGGTATACTGTCGGTGCATTATCAGGGATGAATATGCAACAACTGGATTGGATGACTCTACACACACCACCACGATCGGCGAGTATGATATCAAGGGCAATTCGGTTCTGAAGGGTCATAAGTCGATCCGACTGAAGCTCGGTTGTCAAATTGCCAAGTGCTCCGGCCGTTGTAGTCACGGCGGATTCAACTATCCTTGCTAACTGGCGAATATTCCTGCTGTTCACCATAGGCCCCCAAAATGGCAGAAAACCTTTTGCGAAGTCAGCGAATTCCTGACCCGCGGTGTCGTCTTTACTCACGACACCTCTAGCTGTCCTTGTCCGATGGTAATCTGCTCGGGCCGTGTAGGTAGGAGGCAGCAGAAATGAGATGAAACACGTGCCTGAGAAGTCAGGGGGTAACCATGTATAGGCTTGGTCGTGGCAGACGAAATACGTGCCTTTGGCTGCTAAGAGTATAGGGGAAGTTCGGGAGGCGAGCACATATGTTTCTGTGCAAATGCTCTTTCCTAACTGTGCAGTGGGATCTCTACCAATACCTTGTAAACATAGGTGACCTCGGTGGGGCACTATCCAAACTGGGCGGGATTTCTTTGCTGCCTGGCTCTTGATCAGGCAAACGCCATGTTTGGTTACGTTCCAACGAGTGTATGTGTGATGTATTCCTATAGGTTCTGTATCGATCCCCCTATTCCTGACCCTATTCTGGTTAACAAGTTAACTAGCAGCCATCCCATGAGGCAGAAAACCCCCATGATGCAGGAATCGTTATCTGATAAAGCCACACTACGGCACAGGAACGTGTTATCTGATTAGGTCATAACGCTTGCCATCTAATTAGACAAGCGATATTCCTCCAGCCCCTGATAAGGCATACGGAGTTCTCAAAACAAATCAAACCTATGACAGACCTGGGAAAAACCCTGCGGCCATTGTTTTGATTTCACCGAGAACTTCAGCAAAAGAATGTGCTAACGACCAGGTCCTATGACATCCTTATTGACGTATCTATGTCCATCCTTACGTCAATCTCGGCACCTTAAAGGTATAAATATTACCGATATTGCCCTATGCAAACACACGCGGTGGTGACGAGATCGGAGCAGCCAGACTTGCCGAAGCCCAGAGCAGAGCAGACCCCGCTGGCGCAGCCCCGCCTTTCCTGACGCGCTGAGAACGAGACGCTGCTTTCTCCTGCCGAGAAATCCAGCTCCGGCGCTTCCGGGTAGCCCTCGCAGGCAGCCTGGAATATCGAGACCAGAGACGAGAGACACCATCCCTCATTCATCCTAGATTCCAGGTACAGAACTGAATAACCCCTTGCAGAGAATTCTTTAGTCAGTCACTTGGCAAAACAAACTTAACTTAAACTGTAACTTTCTATTCCCGCCCACGTATTAGGCTTAGGTCAGGTACACGGGGTAGGCGTAGTTAGAAACACCAGTTGAGTACGATTAGTCAAATGTAAATGTGTATTTATTCATTTTATTCATTTTAAACCTTCATATGGCTTAGAAACCATATCAATGTTTTTACAGTATTATTTTATACTTCTGCTTTTATTGTATGCACTTTACTTAACCATAAGTATTGCAATAATATCGATCCATTTCTCTTGTATGAGAAAAGAGACTGATCAATAAATAACATCTTTTATTGAACACGCCCGTCTCTTCCTTTTCTCTACAATCTGGTGAGACTAAGAATGCATGTACTGACTGAGTAAAATAAGTCGTCTTTTGTTTTCACACGACTCTAGAGATACACTCTTGATTAGGGGAGAGCAAAGTTGTCATGTTCTATGGTTGTCAGAAACTAAATCCCTTCTTGTCTATCCAGGGAGGTTCAACTCCTCCTTGCCTATTCGAGAAAGTTTCTAGTGTACTCTGAGCTAGCTGGCAAACCCAAAACTTTAAGTCTAATATCGACAGTAGTAGACCTAGTTAACGTCTGGTCTAGGCCTATACTATTGAAGGTATTATTCCAATGCGCAGAGCCTATTGGGATAATAGGAACTACACTACATGGCGCCCAACGCGTTTGGAAGGGCGATAAAACTAACGTAAGACATTTAGAGTAACTCAGTCGTGCTTTTTCACTCAGACCCCTTTTCCCATAATACTCCAAAGACGTCTGGAGTGGGTAAAAGGTAATATCCGCCAGACCTCGCAGGAGGAAACTCCTATGTATGGTTCTTGGTTTAGTCAACTGTGGAAAAGTAAATTTTGCCATGTTCTGTGTCCCTACGTGTCATCCATCATATGTTATGTATACATGATTAAATATGCATATGCATTCCCCATGTCCGATTAATGACGCAATTACAGTTGTGTCCACCTCTAGTATGCCAGTTTCCAGTCCTCGTGAATACTACGAATATCAGGCCTATGTAAAGCTACGTTGCCACGTTTCTCAGTGTGCACGTTATTCTATTATAAAGTCCCCGTTTCTAGGCCTCAAAAGGGCCTGGACACCAGATTCAGCTCCTGTCTCCTGAAGCCTCGCTGAGGAGTGATACAGCCCCCACCTGTATCCTCGACCCTTCACTTACTTCCTGCCTCGCAGTGCCCGGCTCAGCCTGGCTCAGTCTCTGAGTCTGCCAAAAGTATGTTATAGTTCCAGTTATCAGTTCAGTCCTCCTTCTCTGCATTCCTAAGCTACTGAATCGCATCGATAGTTTCCGTCATTGTCTAGCCTTCACGTCTCCACGTTAGAGAAATACTGCATTTAATGGTCATTTAATATTCTTCATCACGCACTACATGTAGAATAATGCATGGTCCAGTCTTAGAATCAAGTTAGCCTTTCCCCTCCTAACTTCTAGTTTATATCAACATGTTCTCTAAACATCAGATACTAGATACTGTTTAGGTACATGTCGCCCTGACTCTCCAGACTTCAGTCTCTGCTCCTAGCACAGAGTTCATAGCCCCCAGCTTCTCCTAGTAACACGTCACTGCTAGTTTGCGCGCACCATCAGGTTAGAGGTCCCGGCTCCTTGGGTAGCCCCCTCCATGGTTTCCGCCCCATTCATGACATATTCTGTTATGTTTGCATCACATGTCCATGTATACGCCCAGTTACACCTACTTTCGCCCTTATCTTTCGCGACTGCTACGCGTCACGCCTTCTGCTCCACCCACTGCTACGCCTACTGCAATGTAATGCTATGTGTTTGCGTTATGTATATATGCTCATGTATTGTTATTAAAAGTCAGAGCGCGCTCATCCCAGATCCAGCCCCAGCAGCTGCTGGGCCCTGTCATCCTATTCCTATGCAGGTTGTCCTGTTCCTGTCCTTATGCTGTATTAAACCTGCAAAACTCCTACTACCTCGAATCTTGACTCTTATTTATTGAGCTATCTGTTATGTTATATGTCTAGTCAAAAAGAGAGGTATTATTTATTTATTTACCACATAATGGCGCCCGAACAGGGACTTGCCCTTTCCCCACGCGTCGGTGAAGCCACGCCGACCCCCTGACCCTCTGCAGTCGTGACGGAACTCTTCTGCGCACCGGCAGATATTTCTGCTTCAAGTATCCCTCAGGCCCACGGAGGAGACGGAGGAGGCGGTCCAGCATCCAAACGAGACGGTGGAGGAACGCGGCGAGTCCCGACCAGAGCCCAAGCCAAGAGTCCAAGGTCCGAGGTATCCGGAGGCCCACCCGTAACTGAAGTCCGAAGTTCGTCGTCCGTCGTCGTAGCAGTCCAGTCCAGTCCGAGGCTTTCCGTTCTTGCTGCCCGGTGAGTACCATTACTGGGGTAGTATCTAGACAGGGTCAATCTAAATTGACTCTGGTCCGTGGGTTGGTGGTACACAGACTCACAAACGAAGTGTTCACCTAGGTGGATACGGGTCTTGATGCGTCCCTTTATGGGACCGGTATGTTCCGTACTGTTTCAGCAGTGCATCCAGTAACTCTAGTCTGTTCCGTTCTCGAGAAATTCTTGTGTTTCTGTTCTCAGTATTCCAGGTAATATTCTGTCCGAACTGTTATGTTATGATGTTGTTCAATGTATTTCCAATGTCGTGGTATGCCTGAATTGTTTTCCCAGTTGTTATTGTTTCTCGTGTATTGTATTGTGTTCCGATTCAAGTTTACAATGTCTCTCTTTTCGAGATTACGTCAGCTAAAAACTAGAAAGGGTTTGTTAGAAGAAGCAGTTCCTGTTCCGCCGAGGGACAGTCCAGGTCATTTTATGTATCAGAAGCATGGCATAAGCGCCATATTGTATCTAGATTTATGGGTAGAGTATACCAAACAGTTAGAAGAAAAGTATAGATGGCCCGTATCGGGTACATGGGATGCCGAGTGCATCATGCGAGTAGAAGAAGCATTATGGAAAAAGAAAGCCAGACAATCACAGAAAGATGCCATCGAGTTATGGCGCAAAGAAGCTCATAAAAGAACTGAAAAGGAAATCAGAAAGTCAGAATTAAGTAGAGAATCCTCAGAACGAGCACAAGAAAAAGAACTAATCGAGATTGGTGAACAAGTCAAAGCCGAACAGTCAGACAGACAGAGGCATGCCCTTAATAGGGGTATGTATCCTCTCCTTGCCGAGGGCTTGCCAAAAGCGACCCCAGAGGCACCCAGTAATTTCCCGCCACCATTAGTTCCGATCAAGCTACGTCACAAACAGACCGCAGCTGATATTTTTATTTCGTCCTATTTGGACGACACAGTCCCAGAATATGCAAATCCTGTTCGCGCCCCGCCAGTCCCTGTAAATCAGGCACTTCCCGCTCCTCCAGACACCGGAGTACCTGTTACGGTACCCCCGGTCCAGCCCGCCATACAAGTCCAGCCTGCATTTCCATTTCCCACTCTGCCAGGACGAAGAGCATCAGTAGACGACTCTAGTTTAGGGGCCGCAGGGGGAGGTCCTCCTCAGACCCCGCCGCCACACAAGCGTTTAACGACAGCCGAATTACATGCACAAGCGTCACAGCGTACGCCCAGACATCAGACTGTAGCAGAAATAAGAAAATCCCTTGCCGAATGCGGCTATGATCCAGTCCCAGGCGAGGATAATATGGTTTTATATTCATTCCGCGTAAGAAAGGTGGCCGAGTATCTAGTCACCTTACCGAATATGAAAGAAGATCTAGACAGAATATATCGTTTCATCCGTACAGGGGATGATCCAGAAAGCATTAGCGAGGCCATGTCTCAAAGGAAAGCCGAGATCCAGCTCATGATATTAAAGTTTCTGATCAATTGTCTAATAAGAGAACAAGATTACCCGTCTAAAGATCCAGGCGAAATGAAAATCCTGACAAGGTGGAGTGATAATATAGCCGAGGGTAAACACAAGACCGTCGGTGCTATGGAGAGTATGTACAAGAAAATCCGTAGAGAAATAATAAAGATACACGAACAACGTAAAGCAGCACAAGTAAGCGAGAAAGAAAGTAACTCTGATACTGAAGAGGTAGAGGACGAGAATCCCGCCAGAATAGCGTATGTAGGAAAATCTAGATTTCCAGATCGCCATTTACGCCTAGAACACAAGTCTACTTTCCATCATCCAGCACCAGAACAAGGTTCTCTAGAACAAGTGTTTCAAGCTACCGATCACATTCTGAAATCACGAATCGGTTACAGTGAGTTAAGTACCATGCATGAACAAGAACTAGCCCGATCAGCAGTCCGATGGATTACTGATTCTACCACTTTTCCAGACGAAATAGTGGCACAAATGTTTCTGAAAATGTCCCCAGCCGAGCAACGACTGGCGGGTATGTATATGATTCAGCACCTCATTACTTTGTATGAGGGTCAACACTCTGATCCAGGTCCGTTACATGATGTCCTGAACGAGTTACTCCAGTATAGATGGAAAGGTCTAGGTACCGATTTAATTAGTGTCATTCTAGAACAGCGTCACAAATATAGAACGTTTCTGAACCCGCATTTTGTTCATGTCTCACCTCCAGAAAGTAAACCATTTTACATGGAGAGACAGAATCCGTTACGAGAAGTCCACCCAGTTAAAGGAACGGGTGGCGAAATGCAGCGAGTGTTTGTATACACTCCAATAACAAAGATGGAACTCCTCGAGATGAAGAAATTAATTCCCTGTCATGACAAAGATCCAGCAGGGTTCCATAGAGAACTAAAAGACATGCTCCGTATGGGAGAATACACATACCCAGATATAATTAAAATGTTAAAGGTTCTGCTGCCCGCAGGGGTGTATGAAAAGCTCAAGGAAAAAGAATGGGAGGTGGGAGAGAAAAAGATCGATTGGGCAGTTCTAGAAGCCGAAGACAAGGCACGAGTACCAGGTACCGGTCTTGGAGATAAATGTAGAGAATTACCAGAATTATTAATACAAGTTTTACCCCGATTATTGACAACTAGAAAAGAAGACTGGGATGCAATCTCAGCCTGTAAACAAAAGCAAGATGAGGATATTAGTGATTTTTATTCTAGATTTGAAAAATGTTTTAGCATCAACAGTGGCCTCAAGACAAGTAGTGAGTCATACCCTCACCTTTTTGTTACAAAATTAGTCGAGAATTCAAGTCCACAAATAAAAATCGAGTTTTGAAAGTCGAAAGTACCTGGCAAGCTAATACCCCGTCCCAGATGTTGCAGATGCTTCAATACCACCAGAATAGAATCAGAGAAGAGCAAGAACACGAGAGAAAACGTATGAAAGACACGAAAATGAAAGTACTAGTTGCACAATCTGTCCCTCAAGACAGTCAGAAGAGGGGTCCGAATCAAGCCAGTCATCCTGCAGCTCCCGTTAAAGGGAACTGCAATTATTGTAAACAGCCAGGTCATTTTATAAATGAGTGTGCAGTTCTGAAACACAACATAGCTACTGGTAAGACTAAAGAAAGACCACGTCCGCCTAGACAAGAACAAGTTTCACAGACTCCTCAGCCACAGAATGCACCACAGACAGTTACCGCACCGCAGCCTATTGCTGCAACACAGCACGTTACACAGCAGATGTATCAGTATGCACAGTCTGAGTATCCAGAGTACCAGCAGTATTCATGAAACAGCCTAGAGAGGGAGGTAGGCTTGCCTCTCATCGAGATACCTGTAGATCAAGAAGGTCCCTATGTTCATAGTCAAGTATTAGGGAAAGACAGAAAGTTTTTGATTGATACAGGGGCAAGTAGGACCACAATTAGTCACGCCGAAGTTCCAGGGGCTCCGCTCTCAGGCTCAAGAAATGTTTCCCTTGGATTTTCAGGAAAACCTATCGTAAATGAGATTTCAAAGCCAGTTACTCTAGAAGTAGGTCCATTGTCCCGCACTACTGATCTGTTACTTACTAAGTCATGTCCAGAAAACCTATTAGGCATTAAAACACTGAAAGAGTTAGGTGCAGTTATATGCTGTTCCCCAGAGGGAATACGATTGTTCCTACGTGACTTCAAGGGTCACTATGTATTACGAGATTTTGATTCAAGATTGTCTAATGTTCCACAGCATCTATGGGCGCAAGGTCCAACTGATGTAGGTTACATGCAAATCACACCCTATCGTGTGACTCTCAAGCCAGGTGTAGTGTTACCACGAATCAGACAGTACAGATTGCCACCTGAGGCTGTAGCAGCCTTATCCAAAATTATTGACGAGCTCATGGCTCAAGGAGTGGTTGTAGAAACTGACTCCAACGTATGTAATTCTCCGATCATTCCAGTCATGAAACGTACTGATCCAAATGCACCCCCAGTATATCGATTGGTGATTGACCTACGAGAGCTTAATAAATGTATTATTCCGCAGTACCCAGTTGTCCCAGACATCTCTTCCCTATTGACAGCCATTGATTCCGAAGCCACGTTCTTCACTGTCATAGACCTCAAGAACGCATTTTTCAGTGTTCCTATTCATCCAGACAGCCAGTTCCTTTTCGGATTTTGTTTAAATGGAAGGAGCTATATGTTCACACGAGCTCCTCAAGGTTTCACAGAAAGTCCTAGTATTTACAGTCAAGCACTCAAGAGACAACTAGACAACATTCACATGCCAACTGACACTGCCCTGCTCCAGTATGTCGATGATCTATTGATCACAGCCCGTTCTGAACGTACTTGCGAGCGAGCATCACTTACAGTCTTGTATTTCCTAGCCGAGATGGGGCACAAGGTGTCCCCTTCTAAGCTTCAATTCTGTGTCCAGCAAGTGGTCTACTTAGGACACTTACTGTCCAAGAGGGGTAGGCAGTTGACACCAGACCGTATCCAGTTAATAGCGAGTCTTCCTCAGCCCAAGACCCAGAAGGAGGTACGTGCTTTTATCGGCCTTACTTCTTACTGCAGACAATGGATTCCTCAGTATGCATTTCTAGCCAAGCCACTGATACAGTTAACGACACAGGAGGCAGCCGTATCGACTGTCCTCCCTTGGACATCTGAACATACACTTAGTTTCAATGAGTTAAAGAAAGCCCTATGTCAAGCTCCAGTTCTAGCGACACCGAACTACAGTAAGCCTTTTACACTTTTCGTTACTGAACGTGAAGGTACAGCATTATCTGTTCTCACACAAGATCAAGCAGGACAATACAAGCCCTGTGCTTATTTTTCGAGCACATTAGATCCTGTAGCCCAGGCTCTGCCTGCGTGCCTCAAGTCAGTTGCAGCCACAGCACTAGCTATCAGACAAAGTGATTCCATAGTCTTAGGACATACCTTGACAGTACAAGTTCCACATTCTGTGGAAGTTCTTTTAAACCGAACACAAACTCAGCACTTGACAATTGCACGTTTAACAGGTTATGAATTGACACTGTTCCAGCCACACATAGAAATCAGACGCTGCAACATTTTAAATCCTGCTACACTGTTACCATCAGTTACTTCGAATCCTGACCCACATGACTGTGTGGAAGTAGTTAACATTACGACAAAGCCAAGACAAGATCTGACAGATATTCCGTTACCAGACCCCGACCTGACACTTTATGTGGATGGTTCATGTATGAGAACAAGTACAGGAGAACTAGTCGCTGCGTATGCAGTGACTACTGACACTAAAGTTATAGAGACACACCGTATTGATACCCTGTCCGCTCAAGCAGCAGAGCTAGTTGCTCTGACACAAGCCTGTATACATGCCAAGAACCAGAGAGTTAATGTTTACACAGATTCACGCTACGCATTCGGAGTTGTACACGACTTCGGAGTGCTCTGGCAGGAGAGAGGTTTCATGACTTCTCATGGAACCAAGATTCAGCATGGTCTCCTTATTCAAGCTCTGTTAGATGCCATACACTTACCGACATCTATTGCTATCATGAAGTGCAAAGCACATACGAAAGTTACTGACATTATTTCCCAAGGTAATGATCTAGCAGATCGCACAGCCAAGCTTACAGCACAGACTCCAGACATTCAAGTTAATCCGACACAGACACATGCTCCAGATCCGACTACATGTATGACAGTTAAGGACCCTACACAAGATGTCATAGACATACAGTTACATGCTACTCCTGAAGAAATCAAGAAATGGTCCGAACAAGGAGGGGTCCAGACAGATCAAGGATGGTTAACGAAGGGTAGAGCCACATGGTTTCTCCCCGACTCTATGGTTCAAGTCATTATCAATACCGCACATAGTCCAGCACATTTAGGAGAAAAAGCTATGTTAGACAGTATCCAGAACATTTGGTTCAACAAGCATTTACGAGCTGCAGCCAAGCAGAAAGTCCGTACCTGTATGATATGTTGTCAGTTTAATCCAGGTAAAAGTGTCCCGGTGGAACAAGGTGGATTCCAGCCCCCTGACCACCCTTTTGAAGTCCTCCAGATGGATTATATTCAGATGGAGCGATGTCGAGGTTTCAAGTATGTCCTTGTAGTTGTATGCGCTTTGTCCAGGTGGACAGAAGCATATCCAGTCCCAGATTACACAGCCGCGACCACTGCCAAGCAGTTGGTTCGTGAGTTCTTCCCCCGTTATGGACTCCCTAGAGTCGTATATTCTGACAACGGCCAGCCATTCTCATCTGAACTCATGAAGCATGTTTCCCTGTTATTAGGGTACCAGTGGAAGTTTCATTGTGTACGCCATCCTGAAGCAGCCGGTCTCGTAGAGAGACATAACCAGACCCTGAAAATCCGTATTGCAAAAGTGTGTAAAGAAAAAGGTGTGGACTGGCTAGTAGCTCTGCCAGTCGCTTTGTTTTATATGCGCATGGTCGCACATTCCAGATCAGGTCTGTCCCCGTATGAGGTCGTTTTCGGCCGCCCCCCTAATATGTGGGGTACTCCTAGACCCCGAAGTATTACCGATGTTTCAAGTAATATGCTGACAGATTACCTAGCTTCCTTGATGTCTGCCCTCAACTCATGTCGTTCACAGGTTGCTGCCGCATTTCCAGACAATACCGAGGAGGCACCGCATGAAATCGTTCCAGGATCCATGGTGATGGTCCGCAACTTTGACAGATCAAGTCCGCTGGAGCCTCGTTGGAAAGAGCCCCGACAGGTCCTCCTCACCACCCGTACAGCCGTGAAGTTGGAAGGACGCAAAGGCTGGGTAAATGTAAATGTAAATGTAAATGTAAATGTAAATGTGTTGGACTTGTAAAGCGCACAGCTGCCCGTAAGCGTCCCGGCGCTTGCTTAGGGAACCCGTCCTGGTATTACCCTGTGAGAAACCCCGGCAGGGTGTCCACAAGGTGAAAGCCAGGCATCCCGCCGCGAGGGGCCGTACACCTTTCTCATGTCAAACTTTTTAATGGACTGAAACCCGTCTTAAAGAACATTTCCCAGGATTTGAAGGATTGCCACAATATTGTTCTCAAGGACTGTCCCGCAAAAGACATTGCTACAACCCCTCCCCTGTTAGAGAAAACTCCACAACAGGAGTACAAGCTAAAACTCCGGTCTAGTAAAATAAGTCAGTCAGTTTGATTGTCTAAGTCCTCCCCTAGGTGAAACGGTTAGACTGTTTCTGACATGTATAAAATAGACCCGCATAGTGAGAGAGTTAGTCAAAACTCAATCCGATGTATCGTTTTTCTATGTTTCATATTGTTTTACAGCCTTATGATTTCCTGCACCAGTTATGCATTTTACCTATGTTTCCCAGTTTCACATGTAAATAAGTCTACTAATGCTACAGTAGAGCACACGTTTAGTGACCTGCCCCCTCATGAACTCTCTTACCGCCTCGCTATGCGAAATAACTCATTTATCCGTATGTTACATTACTCACACCAGTCCAGCAATACCACTAATTGTTGGGTGTGTGGTCGACTCCCCCCTTTCCAGACCCCGAAGGGAGTTCTGCCACTTTTTCCTTATCCATTTTCACATAATGGTTCGTGTGGAGCATGGTCCACGTTAACGTCATCCTCAACAGATATGTCTTTTCTTAACAGTACATGTTTTCCAGACAAACAAGGTCTTCCCCACCGAACAGGTTTAGATCTAGAAAATGAAGTATATAATCTAGGAAACTATTCTTCGAATTTCATGGTCCTGAATGTTCAGTCTGATACTACTCCAGACTTACCTGCTATTTCAGTACTACCAGTCAAAGGCGAATTATGTGTCCGAAATAATACATGTAGGACATAGTGATTGTACTACTATTGTCAAGTATAGTGACAGTGGGAAATCTATTTTCAAAGCTTCACGTCATTCTTATTTTATTTGTGGTCAAACCGCATATGTTCGTTTGCCCCTCGATTGGGAGGGAACCTGTTACATTGCCTTCCTACTGCCACCAGTTTTTCTAGCCCCACCTGATTATTATAGAAATACACATCTAGTACACATTAGACATAGAAGGGAGTCCCCAATTGTCGATTACACTGAAACTGCTCTAGAACAATATACAGATTTCAATAAAGGTTTCTTCTTCTTTATAGGACCTATCCAGAATAGTAAACTGATCCGTAGGTTAACCAGAACCCTCGAAGCTGTAGTAAATGAGACTGCCTCTGCTCTAGGTAACTTAACCGAAGAGCAATCTGCTATGAGATTTGTCGTTTTACAGAATCGTCTCGTCCTTGACGTCATACTGGCCGATAGGGGCGGGGCCTGTAGAGTCATCGGATCTAGTTGCTGCATTTTCATTCCAAATAACGCGCCGTCTGTTTATTCAGCTATAACCAGACTCCATAAAATTGCCCATCTGATACACCAAGATCCAGGCACCTGGACATGGTCCGGTTGGTTCTGGAATATAATTTCCGCATGGGGATGGAAAATATTGTCCTTTCTAGGTATTTCAGTAGCGATCATATTCAGCTGCTGCCTCTGTATACAATGTGGCCCTGCGATTTGCGGCATTTGTGCTACCTCTTGTATTCCTAGTCCCAAGCCCCGTTCTACATCCCGTTCCAGGATAATTCGAGACGAGCAAATGATACTGTATGAAATGATAGATGGTATCATGAATATTGATGTTTCCTGATGGAAACGTAGTGACAAGGAGGGAATGTGGAAAAGTAAATTTTGCCATGTTCTGTGTCCCTACGTGTCATCCATCATATGTTATGTATACATGATTAAATATGCATATGCATTCCCCATGTCCGATTAATGACGCAATTACAGTTGTGTCCACCTCTAGTATGCCAGTTTCCAGTCCTCGTGAATACTACGAATATCAGGCCTATGTAAAGCTACGTTGCCACGTTTCTCAGTGTGCACGTTATTCTATTATAAAGTCCCCGTTTCTAGGCCTCAAAAGGGCCTGGACACCAGATTCAGCTCCTGTCTCCTGAAGCCTCGCTGAGGAGCGATACAGCCCCCACCTGTATCCTCGACCCTTCACTTACTTCCTGCCTCGCAGTGCCCGGCTCAGCCTGGCTCAGTCTCTGAGTCTGCCAAAAGTATGTTATAGTTCCAGTTATCAGTTCAGTCCTCCTTCTCTGCATTCCTAAGCTACTGAATCGCATCGATAGTTTCCGTCATTGTCTAGCCTTCACGTCTCCACGTTAGAGAAATACTGCATTTAATGGTCATTTAATATTCTTCATCACGCACTACATGTAGAATAATGCATGGTCCAGTCTTAGAATCAAGTTAGCCTTTCACCTCCTAACTTCTAGTTTATATCAACATGTTCTCTAAACATCAGATACTAGATACTGTTTAGGTACATGTCGCCCTGACTCTCCAGACTTCAGTCTCTGCTCCTAGCACAGAGTTCATAGCCCCCAGCTTCTCCTAGTAACACGTCACTGCTAGTTTGCGCGCACCATCAGGTTAGAGGTCCCGGCTCCTTGGGTAGCCCCCTCCATGGTTTCCGCCCCATTCATGACATGTTCTGTTATGTTTGCATCACATGTCCATGTATACGCCCAGTTACACCTACTTTCGCCCTTATCTTTCGCGACTGCTACGCGTCACGCCTTCTGCTCCACCCACTGCTACGCCTACTGCAATGTAATGCTATGTGTTTGCGTTATGTATATATGCTCATGTATTGTTATTAAAAGTCAGAGCGCGCTCATCCCAGATCCAGCCCCAGCAGCTGCTGGGCCCTGTCATCCTATTCCTATGCAGGTTGTCCTGTTCCTGTCCTTATGCTGTATTAAACCTGCAAAACTCCTACTACCTCGAATCTTGACTCTTATTTATTGAGCTATCTGTTATGTTATATGTCTAGTCAAAAAGAGAGGTATTATTTATTTATTTACCACACAACGTTGAAGGATACACTGTTCCAAAATATTGTGCATCTAATCTTTGTTTCCATAAGAAACCTGATCTGCAAACAAACTAAATAACGTTCCTGTCGGTAAAATGGGAGACAGTGATGATGAAAGAGAGACAGTTAGGATAGCAACTGAACTCGCAGCAGCTGATAATGCACTGCTAGACACAGACCCGGATATAATACTCATCCTGGTCATCAAGAGGAAATCTATAACTTTAAAACTTATAGAAAATGGACTGACACCTAGAGGTGGCACAGTCATATTCGTAATTGAGGCACACGAATATCGGCAGACAGAGGTATATTATTCATGGATACACTTTCCAGCAGCAAATGCTGTAACAAAGTACTTCCACTATTACAAAACAGAGGACCCTCCTAATGAGTACACTCCTTTCGGGGAGGTGGAAGTACCACTTAAATTTCAAGAGCATCTGCTCTTATTTAATGGCGCCCTAAAACATAATAATCACATCACCAGGCTCGGTCCATTAGGTAGACCAGGAGCAACGTGGCCGGTCCTAGCCGGATACACACCACATCCAGACATCAATGGGATGTCTCAAGCAGAGCTTTTAACACAGCTAAAACAATTAATAAAATTACATAGACAATTAGTCCAATATGTGATGCGGACTTCAACAATTCAACCAGCAATTAAAATTCCACAGCTGACCCCTCACCAGGGGAACACAAATAAAATTACACCACAGAACATACAATCCTGCCTAGGTAAAGTACCAGCTAAACGGGAACAAATGCCATTCTGGTTAGCACAAAAAATCACCCAAATAGAGGCGGTGTTTCCAGACACCACCCCGTTAGAAAAACACAGGATTCTGACTATCTGTCTTCCAATGGGAATCGCACCACACGTGGAGGACTGTGACACTTGGGGTACAGTCTTTGCTTCCATCTACACAAAAACGCACGGTGTTCCATCCATTTCGGTAATACCAGATGTGCTAAAACAAATTCAAGACGAATACGGTCCAGAACCCGCTTTAACTCTTGGTATGAAATTACTAAAAGACTTCAAGCAGGTCTCGGCTATATTATTAGCCAACATAAAGGGAGAAGCAGCAAACGTGGCGATCCGCCAGAGGTTAAAGGAGACAGATATAGCAGACCAACCAGCTGAAATTGCCAGAATTATAGAAAAATCCTATGAGGAACTAGGTAGAGATAGTTTAGGTGGAATACCAGTAAAACCCCAACTGATTGAAAGTCCTGAAAAAATATTTTTTAATAATAATTCAACATCGCAAAAAAAGAGCTGGGATGGAAACAAACAATCCAATCCTAAAGAAAAGAAATTCCAGTCCAGAGGAAGGTCTCCTCGGCGGAGAGAAAAATCTCCAAACCAAAGACACAGGTCACCCCAAAGTGACCCCTCTGGGAAAAGATATAACCTTAGAAATAGGGATAATATAAAGAAGCCTGATAGATATCAAGACATTGATACACGTCCCTCTCAATCTTTTCAGACTTCCTCGCAGAAATCGGAAAGAAGAGTCCGATCAGAACAAAGAGAAGAGCACGCCAAGTCCAAAGACAAGGAACCTGCTCATCTAAAAAAGAAATTACAATTTCCAAAAAAGAAGGTAGCCAGTATCAAGGTAGTAAACAATGCTGAGAATACTGAGGACACAACTGAAAAACGGAGAATGGGCTCAGACAATGCTAGACAGCGCAGCAGAAGTGAGCATAGCTCGCAAAGTCCGTATGAATCATCTGGAGACAGTGGACACGAATGAATATCTTCAAGTGGAAACTGCAGACACCAGAGTTAGCAAACCTCACAAAATATATGAAATAACTTTACGTATAGAAGGGGATAAGACTAGAAAAATAAGGGGACTATTTTGGGATAATCTCTCCAAGGGCTATGACATCCTTCTAGCTGAAAAAGACTGGCCACCAGAGTTTGTCAGGGAGTGCCCTCATGGCGAAGAAATAATTATGCCTGCCTTCTCAAATCATATCCCAATTCATAAAAAATACACACTTGCCAGAAAGTGGGCAGTAGCTCAAGCTCCTGCTTTATATAAAAATCATGTAGGATGGGATGAGGACTCTCCTCCTCACAAAATCCAGTTAAAATCACAACCTACTGCACAAAGACAGTACCCAATTAAGCAAGAAGCTAAAAAACAGGTCAAAGAAATCCTAGATCAATTAGAATACCAGGGGGTGATTGAAACTTGCACCTCACAAATGAACAACCCTTTGTTTCCGGTCTCCAAACCAGACAATTCATATCGTCTAGTTTTGGATTACCGACACCTTAACTCATGTTGCAAAACTTTTGCAGTGCAAAACTCGCATAGTACTGCACTAATGAATAACATAGTGCGCAAAAAATACAAAACAACATTAGACATCTCTAATGGATTCTTTTGTCAAAACATAGCACCAGAGAGCATATATTTGTCTGCATTCTCAATAAATGGCACTCAAAAACAATTCTGTCGGTTAGCCCAGGGGTACAAGAATAGCCCAGGGGTATTCTCAGCGAGAGTAACAGAATTACTACAAACATATGATGACGAAGCATTATCTTATGTCGACGACATATACTTAACAGATGATGACTTGGATACTCACTTGAAGAGAGTGAACACCATAATACTTGGGTTCGCAGCAGAGGGTTACAAATTCAACTTTAAAAAATCCAGAATTGCCCATCTAACAGTCCTGTTCTTAGGATACGAATTATCAAGTGAAGGCAAAAGCCTGGCTGACAATTTCCTAGAGAAATGTGCCGTACTCCAAGCACCTAGAACACTAAAAAACCTACAGTCAATTCTAGGCTTCCTAAATTTCGGAAGAACATACATTGCAAATTACGCAGAAAGGGTCAAACCCCTTTATGATCTAATAAAACCAGATTTTAAAAGAACCAATTGGACTCAAATACACACAGAAATTTTGAGATCCTTACAAACAGACATGTTAATTAAAACAAAATTAGAAACACGTGATAACACACGCAATCTTGTGATTCGAGTCATCCCAGGAAGATGCGGATTCACATACCTGACCTCTAATGAGGGAGAAAAAGGTACCAATTGCATTCAAATCACACTTGTACACAGAAGCTGAAAAGAAATTCAGCATTAAAGAAAACATTGTTCATGCAGTTCAAACCGCAATAGCTAGAGAAAAAGATCAAGCGGACGGTAGACACATCACAGTCAGAACAGCAGAATCAGCCTTTGAGGCACTAACAACACCTTGTAATTTACCATCAACAACATTGAATCCGGAATGGATACAATGGGTGAATTCAATTACAACGGACAAAGTATACTACTACTTTGATCCAGAACTAAAGGAATTGAAAAATCTAGAATATGAAAGAACATTCCCTCTGCCTATCGACATTCTGCCCTTACGACAATACGCTTGTGTAATCTATACAGACGGACATGCTCAACCCTCCGTTTGGGGAGAACAAGCATACAACCCCACATGTGAGATTACAAAAGAAGTGTGGCGCGGAGGTAAACTAAGACCTCTATTAACAAAAACACACTCAGTAGAAACTAATTCAGAACAACAGACTGAAATAATAGCATTGAAAATGGCGCTAGATAATGCGGATCGCGAATTCCCGACACTTATAGTGTCCGATTCATATTACTGCGTCAAATCATATAACAACGATTTGCAGACATGGATTCAAAACGGTTACAAAGATGACACAGATGCAACAATAAAGCAAAAACTGCTTTGGGAACAAATAGCTCTTTTACAAAAAGAACTACCAAAGACTCACGTGACACACTCACTGAGTCATCAGCGTGATGGCGTTCACGTTGCAGGGAATTCATTGGCTGAGACAGCCACAGCGGTAGCAACTAAATCGGCTTCCGTAGCTCGAAAAAAGCGTACAGTGAAGTATATTGACGGTGAAACAGTGCTGGCGGTGAAAACGTCATTAAAAGGCGACTGCTCGGCGCTACCGATCAACTATCCACTCAATTATACATACATAATCGATGCAAACTCCGTCCCTTTTGCTCGAATCCCTGGAGTGGGGGATAGAGTGATTCCAAACATGGACAGGAGAAACTTGTTAATAGCAGACGCACATATGGGCGAGGGTCTCAGACACCTCAAACTAAAAGATTCTCTGGAAGAATTACAATCAAGGTACTGGTGGCCAGGCATGAGCCTGCATCATACCATTTTTGTAAAGAACTGCCCAAACTGTAACAGAAATCGCAGTGGTGAGAGAAACGGTGTAATACCGTGTCGTTTCACTCCAGAAAAGATCAACAGTAAAAAGCAAAGCGTCCGATTAACATATACAGGCTAGTTTCCATTTATAATGTAGATCACCAGCACTCGGCTGACGTCTGGACACTTTTACAAAGATTTGCGAGTCTAAATGGCATATACGCTAGAAGCATGCTACGTTTGACCATTGTTTTCACTCTAGCCCTCCAGCCTGAGGGGAAACATGGCCAAATGAGCATAGCACAGCGGGACTCTTCTTACTTCCTTCCTGAGGGATACGGGATGGTGTAAAGAAAAAACCAAGGCATAAAGCAATCTATAACGGCAAAGGTATTAGGTTCGGGAGCTGGGTGGGTCAAACATCTAATAAGTGTCCAACGTAGTCTAAATAACTTGCCAAGAAATTCTCTGAAGGGATTCAGTCCGTACGAATTATTGTTTGGAACTAGGATGTTAGTCTTAGATCTCGACAGTCAGACTTCAGTGGTGAAGGAAAAATGCTTTGATATCAAAGATCGTTTGGCTGTTTTGCAGGACTTAAACGAAACAAGAAAAGACCTGAGCAACATAAAGTTGAAACAGCAGCCAACAACCACTGAAGAACCACCACCTGTCCCAGCAAGACCTGTCTGGATTCCAAAAGTCGGGGATCTAGTCAGAGAAAAGATCGCGGTAAAGAAGGAATTTGGGCCTTCTTATAGGAAAGCAGTTCCTGTCTTGTCTGTCAACGGGACAAGATCAGTTGTACTACCGCCGCTTGCTGGTAAAAAGGAGAACCGAGTTGTATCCATCGACCTGGTAAAACCACAACATGTGGCCGATAACAAATAGTAGGCCAAGTGGACTCCCGAGAAGTAGTAGAACACCAAGATTTGCTACTAACACAGAGGTTCAATCTAAGAGGCTAATCACATTCGAAACGCCTACAGAACTACAACAAGGACTATGCAACAATGCAATGGAACTTAGACCTCTGAAAACCCAAATAAAAACATTTAGCAGAGACACACCAATCTATAATGAAGTAACAAACGACTATGCAAGAAACAGTAATCCTGAAACAATTGGTACAATAGACAGAACTGCATCCGGCTACTTCATAAACTTCGATGATTCCTCTGAAGGCTTCACTGAATCAAATACACAGCCATCAACAAAAACCTTTAAAGATAAAGTTAAAGTACTCTTGAAACAACTGAAAGAAACATATCTAATTTCTCCATGGATTGAATTTTGGGTGGGTTTTGGTGCATTTATCTTCATACTTTGGCTCATCATGGTACTAACTTTGGGACGCTTCATTAAGGGAAAATATGCTAAATTGGACACAGCAAGTCAGAAAATCAACTTGATCCTCAAACCACACACGTCTTCACACGTCGAGAAAAGAGAACTTTCTTCAGTCAACTTCACAGCCAATCCTATAGCGGGTGGGGTAGCATGGGACAAAACTGACTACGAAATTTATGGTCCGGTTGAAATCCTGAAATATCCACACCAAATTAAGATCTCATTGAGTGACTTTGTAAAACCAATCTCATTTGCTGATGATTGGGACTTTGAAAGTATAAATAATATGATGTCTGACTTAGTGATGTCTGCTAAATTTACCAAACATGATTATTTGCAGGGTTCGACAAATTATGATAGTATGTACTGTTATAACCACTATGGTAACCATTTTCTACATAGATCTGCACAACCTAGAAATGTTTTAAATTATAATCAATGGGAACATTGTGCAACCCCTCCAAAAGGAAGCTCAAGAACCGTTTATGACAAATATTCATACTTTTCAGGTTTCAACACAAGTAATGCTGAAACATTTTATTTCAAATTGTCAAATAAGACAGGGACAAAGACCATGATAACAAACACGAAATTGATATTTTCAGACTCATTCTTTGAACAAATGAATACTTTTGGTTTTGATTATTGGGTCAAAAATGTTGAAGTAAAAAGTGTTTGGGGTACAAAAGAATGGCAAGTACAGGGTATAGAATCCTTGTTTAGAGCCTGCATGATCCCAGAACAAATTATATTTTTAAATGACACTGTTCAACAAACCACCTGTCTTGGCTTAGCCAAAATAAAAGACTTAAATAAACCGTCTATTCCAAAACCAACAATGAACAGCAATAGCTCCACAGATGAAGAGATAGACGTAAATTATGTATTAAACCAAAACAGAACACATCCTGATTGGAAGCAGTGGTTGATCTGGCCCACAGATACTAATAACTGTCAAGACAGATTCCTGAACAAAACACAGGGGTTCAAAATGACCAGGCCAGACCCTAGATATTCCCAAAGACAACACCCAGGAATAATAACCACCTACAGTGTGGGAAAATTATGCCTTCAATGGCTACAGACTTCCACACTGGCAGAAATTAAGCAACACCTAACTTTACTTACTGATGGTGCTGACTTGCGTGATTTCATTATGGGACCGCGCAAACAGCGTCAGAAACGTTTCATAGCAGCCTCTGTATATGCAGCATACAACGAGGCCTGGAAGGTGACTCAAATTGAGACAGCAGAAAGAATACGGGAAATTGACCGTATTAATTTGGAAAAATCACTTTCTGTAGTGGACAATGGGTTAATGACTCTGTCCTCCAGAATTTTTTCTCTGGACAGCATTGTGTCTTCAGCAATCGACATAATATCGCAAGACCTACTGTTGTTACAACACGGTCAGTCTCAATTGCGTTCTATTGTACAGCTTGGCTGGACGTTACAAAACCTGCGTTCAGGCTATGTGCCTTGGCGTTTAATCAACACAACGTCACTATTCAATATCTTTAACCTTACTGATAAACAAATCAGTATGGCCCAGAAGGGTGCTGATTATACAATCCTGAGCATTGAGAAACTCGAGAGATTACCAGTGACAATGTCAGAACGACCTGTCAGTGAATGGATAATACATGGGATAATTAATATTCCAATATCAACCTTCAGGTTTCAATACTGCCAAAAATATATACAGGCTGGCATGTACGAAAAATTGGGAAAGGGGTACATTAAAACAACATGGAACTTGCCCTATTCACATGCATGTGTCAGTAATAAAGGCCAGAAAGTGTTTCTTAGTGGCAATAATTGTGCAATGTCACTGAGCGGTACACTTCTGTGTAATGGAATTAGTTTGCATGGAGCCTGTGAAGGGAACTCAAATAACCTTTCATTTCACCAGCTAGGCGCACCTGCAACAGAGATAGAACCATTCTTTCAAAGACTCTATAATGGGAGTTACATTCTAATTGTAGATCGCAGATGCTGTAGTCTTATGCCCGGGACTCCTTATCTCGTAACTACGACTGCGAAGGTCAAGTGCTGTGGACGCTTATTGTTCCCCAGCTCCCTTCCAGACAGGGAGGCAAGGGCATGGCCCAACTTGAAAATGACTTCTATTCGAATAGATACTTTAAGCAGAATGAAAACAGTGCTTCTTCAGACGCCGACCAGACTCACGTCATCAAAAGAAACGTATGATCTCCTAGTCGCAAGGACGACTGCAGAGATTCACTCCTTATTATCAACTAATTCCCCCATACATTTCGCAGAAATCCTGAATGAAATCTTAAATATTTCTGATACCAGTGGAGTCTCAAAAGTATTTAAGACAGTATTTTCGATGGCATTAACACCATTCAAAGCCATACTGGGTATTTTTCCAGATTTCGTCCATTCGATTTTTGGCGGACTTCCCCTCATTTTAGGACTAATTGCAGGAATCCTATTCTTAGTCCTTATATTTCGTTATGGCAAACCATGTCACAGACAAAACACCTGCGACAAGGGAAGAAACAATCCTAGCCATTGGATACCGGGACCGGATATCAAAAATCCTGGGACTATCCCGGCTTAGAGACCTGAACATGACTTGGTTTCTTTCATTTCGACCAATGTGGCATCGATGTGTTTTACCTGTATTAAGGTGCTTGCTATGCGGAGAAGAATGCGTGTTGGACACCTGTCTGACTCTACAATCAGATGCGCCAATGGATGCAGAAACATTGTTGAGTCCAATAAAGGCTCATACTTTGTGCTGCCCTCAACGGCTACCAATCCTGATGACCGCATTCGTGGAAGCTTCACCACTACGATTAAGGGGTATTGAAGTTCAAGATGAAAGCAGCATTGATCAGGTACGACCTTCTGTCAGCAATACTAATCAAAACGTCAATGGAGACAATCATGCGCACGAATGCATGGTTACATCTTTTTCCGAGTTAGTGGAACTCTCCCAGGAAGCTGTTGACAACTTTTTCGAGAGTCTAAATGATATGATGTTCTCACCAGAGCAGAAATAGAGACTTTTGAGCAAGCTCGCACACGGCGTTCCCTGAATTTGGCCTTCAACTAGAATAGCAAAAATACCATGAACAATTTTCCCTCCAGTTCACGGACAGCGATTTTTTTCAGCAGCCCCAAAATATTTTTACGAATTTTTCGGGACACTTATTTTCTGCTTAAAGTAAGAACTATTCTTAGAGAACTAAGATTTCTATTTTTAGATACTTTATAGACATTAGCTGCCCGCTGGTATGTTCATAAATATTTTATTCTGTGATGGAATGGTCTCGAAACTTTTTTCTGTATTAAGAGCCATTTCATGTGTAAATTCTCATATACAAATTAGTGATAATGTATAGATATGCGTGATTACTTTAGCATTATTCTACAGCTTGAGTGCATATATTACATGTGAATGTTTTTTCCGTATATTTGATAAATCCAAAATGCATTTATGTATTTTGGGGTGGTAAGGTATACACGATACTCTACAGTATGTTTTACTATGCATAGATTCGTAAATATGTCCATAGTTAGCGTGGAGTGGGTGTGATGTATTCCTATAGGTTCTGTATCGATCCCCCTATTCCTGACCCTATTCTGGTTAACAAGTTAACTAGCAGCCATCCCATGAGGCAGAAAACCACCATGATGCAGGAACCGTTATCTGATAAAGCCACACTACGGCACAGGAACGTGTTATCTGATTAGGTCATAACGCTTGCCATCTAATTAGACAAGCAATATTCCTCCAGCCCCTGATAAGGCATACGGAGTTCTCAAAACAAATCAAACCTATGACAGACCTGGGAAAAACCCTGCGGCCATTGTTTTCATTTCACCGAGAACTTCAGCAAAAGAATGTGCTAACGACCAGGTCGTATGACATCCTTATTGACGTATCTATGTCCATCCTACGTCAATCTCGGCACCTTAAAGGTATAAATATTACCGATATTGCCCTATGCAAACACACGCGGTGGTGACGAGATCGGAGCAGCCAGACTTGCCGAAGCCCAGAGCAGAGCAGACCCCGCTGGCGCAGCCCCGCCTTTCCTGACGCGCTGAGAACGAGACGCTGCTTTCTCCTGCCGAGAAATCCAGCTCCGGCGCTTCCGGGTAGCCCTCGCAGGCAGCCTGGAATATCGAGACCAGAGACGAGAGATACCATCCCTCATTCATCTTAGATTCCAGGTACAGAACTGAATAACCCCTTGCAGAGAATTCTTTAGTCAGTCACTTGGCAAAACAAACTTAACTTAAACTGTAACTTTCTATTCTATTCTATTCTATTTACGTATAGAAGGGGATAAGACTAGAAAAATAAGGGGACTATTTTGGGATAATCTCTCCAAGGGCTATGACATCCTTCTAGCTGAAAAAGACTGGCCACCAGAGTTTGTCAGGGAGTGCCCTCATGGCGAAGAAATAATTATGCCTGCCTTCTCAAATCATATCCCAATTCATAAAAAATACACACTTGCCAGAAAGTGGGCAGTAGCTCAAGCTCCTGCTTTATATAAAAATCATGTAGGATGGGATGAGGACTCTCCTCCTCACAAAATCCAGTTAAAATCACAACCTACTGCACAAAGACAGTACCCAATTAAGCAAGAAGCTAAAAAACAGGTAAAAGAAATGCTAGATCAATTAGAATACCAGGGGGTGATTGAAACTTGCACCTCACAAATGAACAACCCTTTGTTTCCGGTCTCCAAACCAGACAATTCATATCGTCTAGTTTTGGATTACCGACACCTTAACTCATGTTGCAAAACTTTTGCAGTGCAAAACTCGCATAGTGCTGCACTAATGAATAACATAGTGCGCAAAAAATACAAAACAACATTAGACATCTCTAATGGATTCTTTTGTCAAAACATAGCACCAGAGAGCAGATATTTGTCTGCATTCTCAATAAATGGCACTCAAAAACAATTCTGTCGGTTAGCCCAGGGGTACAAGAATAGCCCAGGGGTATTCTCAGCGAGAGTAACAGAATTACTACAAACATATGATGACGAAGCATTATCTTATGTCGACGACATATACTTAACAGATGATGACTTGGATACTCACTTGAAGAGAGTGAACACCATAATACTTGGGTTCGCAGCAGAGGGTTACAAATTCAACTTTAAAAAATCCAGAATTGCCCATCTAACAGTCCTGTTCTTAGGATACGAATTATCAAGTGAAGGCAAAAGCCTGGCTGACAATTTCCTAGAGAAATGTGCCGTACTCCAAGCACCTAGAACACTAAAAAACCTACAGTCAATTCTAGGCTTCCTAAATTTCGGAAGAACATACATTGCAAATTACGCAGAAAGGGTCAAACCCCTTTATGATCTAATAAAACCAGATTTTAAAAGAACCAATTGGACTCAAATACACACAGAAATTTTGAGATCCTTACAAACAGACATGTTAATTAAAACAAAATTAGAAACACGTGATAACACACGCAATCTTGTGATTCGAGTCATCCCAGGAAGATGCGGATTCACATACCTGACCTCTAATGAGGGAGAAAAAGGTACCAATTGCATTCAAATCACACTTGTACACAGAAGCTGAAAAGAAATTCAGCATTAAAGAAAACATTGTTCATGCAGTTCAAACCGCAATAGCTAGAGAAAAAGATCAAGCGGACGGTAGACACATCACAGTCAGAACAGCAGAATCAGCCTTTGAGGCACTAACAACACCTTGTAATTTACCAACAACAACATTGAATCCGGAATGGATACAATGGGTGAATTCAATTACAACGGACAAAGTATACTACTACTTTGATCCAGAACTAAAGGAATTGAAAAATCTAGAATATGAAAGAACATTCCCTCTGCCTATCGACATTCTGCCCTTACGACAATACGCTTGTGTAATCTATACAGACGGACATGCTCAACCCTCCGTTTGGGGAGAACAAGCATACAACCCCACATGTGAGATTACAAAAGAAGTGTGGCGCGGAGGTAAACTAAGACCTCTATTAACAAAAACACACTCAGTAGAAACTAATTCAGAACAACAGACTGAAATAATAGCATTGAAAATGGCGCTATATAATGCGGATCGCGAATTCCCGACACTTATAGTGTCCGATTCATATTACTGCGTCAAATCATATAACAACGATTTGCAGACATGGATTCAAAACGGTTACAAAGATGACACAGATGCAACAATAAAGCAAAAACTGCTTTGGGAACAAATAGCTCTTTTACAAAAAGAACTACCAAAGACTCACGTGACACACTCACTGAGTCATCAGCGTGATGGCGTTCACGTTGCAGGGAATTCATTGGCTGAGACAGCCACAGCGGTAGCAACTAAATCGGCTTCCGTAGCTCGAAAAAAGCGTACAGTGAAGTATATTGACGGTGAAACAGTGCTGGCGGTGAAAACGTCATTAAAAGGCGACTGCTCGGCGCTACCGATCAACTATCCACTCAATTATACATACATAATCGATGCAAACTCCGTCCCTTTTGCTCGAATCCCTGGAGTGGGGGATAGAGTGATTCCAAACATGGACAGGAGAAACTTGTTAATAGCAGACGCACATATGGGCGAGGGTCTCAGACACCTCAAACTAAAAGATTCTCTGGAAGAATTACAATCAAGGTACTGGTGGCCAGGCATGAGCCTGCATCATACCATTTTTGTAAAGAACTGCCCAAACTGTAACAGAAATCGCAGTGGTGAGAGAAACGGTGTAATACCGTGTCGTTTCACTCCAGAAAAGATCAACAGTAAAAAGCAAAGCGTCCGATTAACATATACAGGCTAGTTTCCATTTATAATGTAGATCACCAGCACTCGGCTGACGTCTGGACTGTTATACAAAGATTTGCGAGTCTAAATGGCATATACGCTAGAAGCATGCTACGTTTGACCATTGTTTTCACTCTAGCCCTCCAGCCTGAGGGGAAACATAGCCAAATGAGCATAGCACAGCGGGACTCTTCTCACTTCCTTCCTGAGGGATACGGGAGGGTGTAAAGAAAAAACCAAGGCATAAAGCAATCTATAACGGCAAAGGTATTAGGTTCGGGAGCTGGGTGGGTCAAACATCTAATAAGTGTCCAACGTAGTCTAAATAACTTGCCAAGAAATTCTCTGAAGGGATTCAGTCCATACGAATTATTGTTTGGAACTAGGATGTTAGTCTTAGATCTCGACAGTCAGACTTCAGTGGTGAAGGAAAATTGCTTTGATATCAAAGATCGTTTGGCTGTTTTGCAGGACTTAAACGAAACAAGAAAAGACCTGAGCAACATAAAGTTGAAACAGCAGCCAACAACCACTGAAGAACCACCACCTGTCCCAGCAAGACCTGTCTGGATTCCAAAAGTCGGGGATCTAGTCAGAGAAAAGATCGCGGTAAAGAAGGAATTTGGGCCTTCTTATAGGAAAGCAGTTCCTGCCTTGTCTGTCAACGGGACAAGATCAGTTGTACTACCGCCGCTTGCTGGTAAAAAGGAGAACCGAGTTGTATCCATCGACCTGGTAAAACCACAACATGTGGCCGATAACAAATAGTAGGCCAAGTGGACTCCCGAGAAGTAGTAGAACACCAAGATTTGCTACTAACACAGAGGTTCAATCTAAGAGGCTAATCACATTCGAAACGCCTACAGAACTACAACAAGGACTATGCAACAATGCAATGGAACTTAGACCTCTGAAAACCCAAATAAAAACATTTAGCAGAGACACACCAATCTATAATGAAGTAACAAACGACTATGCAAGAAACAGTAATCCTGAAACAATTGGAACAATAGACAGAACTGCATCCGGCTACTTCATAAACTTCGATGATTCCTCTGAAGGCTTCACTGAATCAAATACACAGCCATCAACAAAAACCTTTAAAGATAAAGTTAAAGTACTCTTGAAACAACTGAAAGAAACATATATAATTTCTCCATGGATTGAATTTTGGGTGGGTTTTGGTGCATTTATCCTCATACTTTGGCTCATCATGGTACTAACTTTGGGACGCTTCATTAAGGGAAAATATGCTAAATTGGACACAGCAAGTCAGAAAATCAACTTGATCCTCAAACCACACACATCTTCACACGTCGAGAAAAGAGAACTTTCTTCAGTCAACTTCACAGCCAATCCTATACCGGGTGGGGTAGCATGGGACAAAACTGACTACGAAATTTATGGTCCGGTTGAAATCCTGAAATATCCACACCAAATTAAGATCTCATTGAGTGACTTTGTAAAACCAAGCTCATTTGCTGATGATTGGGACTTTGAAAGTATAAATAATATGATGTCTGACTTAGTGATGTCTGCTAAATTTACCAAACATGATTATTTGCAGGGTTCGACAAATTATGATAGTATGTACTGTTATAACCACTATGGTAACCATTTTCTACATAGATCTGCACAACCTAGAAATGTTTTAAATTATAATCAATGGGAACATTGTGCAACCCCTCCAAAAGGAAGCTCAAGAACCGTTTATGACAAATATTCATACTTTTCAGGTTTCAACACAAGTAATGCTGAAATATTTTATTTCAAATTGTCAAATAAGACAGGGACAAAGACCATGATAACAAACACGAAATTGATATATTCAGACTCATTCTTTGAACAAATGAATACTTTTGGTTTTGATTATTGGGACAAAAATGTTGAAGTAAAAAGTGTTTGGGGTACAAAAGAATGGCAAGTACAGGGTATAGAATCCTTGTTTAGAGCCTGCATGATCCCAGAACAAATTATATTTTTAAATGACACTGTTCAACAAACCACCTGTCTTGGCTTAGCCAAAATAAAAGACTTAAATAAACCGTCTATTCCAAAACCAACAATGAACAGCAATAGCTCCACAGATGAAGAGATAGACGTAAATTATGTATTAAACCAAAACAGAACACATCCTGATTGGAAACAGTGGTTGATCTGGCCCACAGATACTAATAACTGTCAAGACAGATTCCTGAACAAAACACAGGGGTTCAAAATGACCAGGCCAGACCCTAGATATTCCCAAAGACAACACCCAGGAATAATAACCACCTACAGTGTGGGCAAATTATGCCTTCAATGGCTACAGACTTCCACACTGGCAGAAATTAAGCAACACCTAACTTTACTTACTGATGGTGCTGACTTGCGTGATTTCATTATGGGACCGCGCAAACAGCGTCAGAAACGTTTCATAGCAGCCTCTGTATATGCAGCATACAACGAGGCCTGGAAGGTGACTCAAATTGAGACAGCAGAAAGAATACGGGAAATTGACCGTATTAATTTGGAAAAATCACTTTCTGTAGTGGACAATGGGTTAATGACTCTGTCCTCCAGAATTTTTTCTCTGGACAGCATTGTGTCTTCAGCAATCGACATAATATCGCAAGACTTACTGTTGTTACAACACGGTCAGTCTCAATTGCGTTCTATTGTACAGCTTGGCTGGACGTTACAAAACCTGCGTTCAGGCTATGTGCCTTGGCGTTTAATCAACACAACGTCACTATTCAATATCTTTAACCTTACTGATAAACAAATCAGTATGGCCCAGAAGGGTGCTGATTATACAATCCTGAGCATTGAGAAACTCGAGAGATTACCAGTGACAATGTCAGAACGACCTGTCAGTGAATGGATAATACATGGGATAATTAATATTCCAATATCAACCTTCAGGTTTCAATACTGCCAAAAATATATACAGGCTGGCATGTACGAAAAATTGGGAAATGGGTACATTAAAACAACATGGAACTTGCCCTATTCACATGCATGTGTCAGTAATAAAGGCCAGAAAGTGTTTCTTAGTGGCAATAATTGTGCAATGTCACTGAGCGGTACACTTCTGTGTAATGGAATTAGTTTGCATGGAGCCTGTGAAGGGAACTCAAATAACCTTTCATGTCACCAGCTAGGCGCACCTGCAACAGAGATAGAACCATTCTTTCAAAGACTCTATAATGGGAGTTACATTCTAATTGTAGATCGCAGATGCTGTAGTCTTATGCCCGGGACTCCTTATCTCGTAACTACGACTGCGAAGGTCAAGTGCTGTGGACGCTTATTGTTCCCCAGCTCCCTTCCAGACAGGGAGGCAAGGGCATGGCCCAACTTGAAAATTACTTCTATTCGAATAGATACTTTAAGCAGAATGAAAACAGTGCTTCTTCAGACGCCGACCAGACTCACGTCATCAAAAGAAACGTATGATCTCCTAGTCGCAAGGACGACTGCAGAGATTCACTCCTTATTATCAACTAATTCCCCCATACATTTCGCAGAAATACTGAATGAAATCTTAAATATTTCTGATACCAGTGGAGTCTCAAAAGTATTTAAGACAGTATTTTCGATGGCATTAACACCATTCAAAGCCATACTGGGTATTTTTCCAGATTTCGTCCATTCGATTTTTGGCGGACTTCCCCTCATTTTAGGACTAATTGCAGGAATCCTATTCTTAGTCCTTATATTTCGTTATGGCAAACCATGTCACAGACAAAACACCTGCGACAAGGGAAGAAACAATCCTAGCCATTGGATACCGGGACCGGATATCAAAAATCCTGGGACTATCCCGGCTTAGAGACCTGAACATGACTTGGTTTCTTTCATTTCGACCAATGTGGCATCAATGTGTTTTACCTGTATTAAGGTGCTTGCTATGCGGAGAAGAATGCGTGTTGGACACCTGTCTGACTCTACAATCAGATGCGCCAATGGATGCAGAAACATTGTTGAGTTCAATAAAGGCTCATACTTTGTGCTGCCCTCAACGGCTACCAATCCTGATGACGGCATTCGTGGAAGCTTCACCACTACGATTAAGGGGTAGTGAAGTTCAAGATGAAAGCAGCATTGATCAGGTACGACCTTCTGTCAGCAATACTAATCAAAACGTCAATGGAGACAATCATGCGCACGAATGCATGGTTACATCTTTTTCCGAGTTAGTGGAACTCTCCCAGGAAGCCGTTGACAACTTTTTCGAGAGTCTAAATGATATGATGTTCTCACCAGAGCAGAAATAGAGACTTTTGAGCAAGCTCGCACACGGCATTCCCTGAATTTGGCCTTCAACTAGAATAGCAAAAATACCATGAACAATTTTCCCTCCAGTTCACGGACAGCGATTTTTTTCAGCAGCCCCAAAATATTTTTACGAATTTTTCGGGACACTTATTTTCTGCTTAAAGTAAGAACTATTCTTAGAGAACTAAGATTTCTATTTTTAGATACTTTATAGACATTAGCTGCCCGCTGGTATGTTCATAAATATTTTATTCTGTGATGGAATGGTCTCGAAACTTTTTTCTGTATTAAGAGCCATTTCATGTGTAAATTCTCATATACAAATTAGTGATAATGTATAGATATGCGTGATTACTTTAGCATTATTCTACAGCTTGAGTGCATATATTACATGTGAATGTTTTTTCCGTATATTTGATAAATCCAAAATGCATTTATGTATTTTGGGGTGGTAAGGTATACACGATACTCTACAGTATGTTTTACTATGCATAGATTCGTAAATATGTCCATAGTTAGCGTGGAGTGGGTGTGATGTATTCCTATAGGTTCTGTATCGATCCCCCTATTCCTGACCCTATTCTGGTTAACAAGTTAACTAGCAGCCATCCCATGAGGCAGAAAACCACCATGATGCAGGAACCGTTATCTGATAAAGCCACACTACGGCACAGGAACGTGTTATCTGATTAGGTCATAACGCTTGCCATCTAATTAGACAAGCAATATTCCTCCAGCCCCTGATAAGGCATACGGAGTTCTCAAAACAAATCAAACCTATGACAGACCTGGGAAAAACCCTGCGGCCATTGTTTTGATTTCACCGAGAACTTCAGCAAAAGAATGTGCTAACGACCAGGTCGTATGACATCCTTATTGACGTATCTATGTCCATCCTTACGTCAATCTCGGCACCTTAAAGGTATAAATATTACCGATATTGCCCTATGCAAACACACGCGGTGGTGACGAGATCGGAGCAGCCAGACTTGCCGAAGCCCAGAGCAGAGCAGACCCCGCTGGCGCAGCCCCGCCTTTCCTGACGCGCTGAGAACGAGACGCTGCTTTCTCCTGCCGAGAAATCCAGCTCCGGCGCTTCCGGGTAGCCCTCGCAGGCAGCCTGGAATATCGAGACCAGAGACGAGAGATACCATCCCTCATTCATCTTAGATTCCAGGTACAGAACTGAATAACCCCTTGCAGAGAATTCTTTAGTCAGTCACTTGGCAAAACAAACTTAACTTAAACTGTAACTTTCTATTCCCGCCCACGTATTAGGCTTAGGTCAGGTACACGGGGTAGGCGTAGTTAGAAACACCAGTTGAGTACGATTAGTCAAATGTAAATGTGTATGTATTCATTTTATTCATTTTAAACCTTCATATGGCTTAGAAACCATATCAATGTTTTTACAGTATCATTTTATACTTCTGCTTTTATTGTATGCACTTTACTTAACCATAAGTATTGCAATAATATCGATCCATTTCTCTTGTATGAGAAAAGAGACTGATCAATAAATAACATCTTTTATTGAACACGCCCGTCTCTTCCTTTTCTCTACAATCTGGTGAGACTAAGAATGCACGTACTGACTGAGTAAAATAAGTCGTCTTTTGTTTTCACACGACTCTAGAGATACACTCTTGATTAGGGGAGAGCAAAGTTGTCATGTTCTATGGTTGTCAGAAACGAAATCCCTTCTTGTCTATCCAGGGAGGTTCAACTCCTCCTTGCCTATTCGAGAAAGTTTCTAGTGAACTCTGAGCTAGCTGGCAAACCCAAAACTTTAAGTCTAATATCGACAGTAGTAGACCTAGTTAACGTCTGGTCTAGGCCTATACTATTGAAGGTATTATTCCAATGCGCAGAGCCTATTGGGATAATAGGAACTACACTACATATGGAGTCAGTTCATCTTTGGGGATAGTCAGATATGTGTCGAACTCTCTACTCATATTTCTTATCCCTGCTATTAGTGCCTTGTTACTGGAATCGCTTTCAGTGGAACGGGTCGGGTATGGTTCTAGGGCGAATAGGAACATGGTCTGAAAAGCCCACAGAGAACCATAATAACTAAATGGCAGGATGAAGTATGGGATACCCTTATCCGTCGTGTGCGGCATGAGTCCGCATATCCAACAGTTTGATGTGTTCATTATAGACTGGTGTTGGTGTAGGAGTTGGATGAAAGAGTTATTTACAAATTCGAGCCTTCTGGCAGACTCGTGTTCAGGTAGAGGGTGAAAAGAATGTGGGGAGAGAGTGGGAGAAGGCGTCGGCAGAGTGTCATTTGAGAATAGGGAAACTTGAAATACGAATAGAGCATAACCAATCAAAAGCATCACAATGCTACACAGCATTAGAACACATATTATTAAAAATCTTTTCTTGGACAGTATAGTACACAATTGTTTTTCAAAGTTCGTAAGCTTGACAGGTCTCTCTACCCTTGGAAACTCCATCCTCTACTTGCTGCCCGCGGTGGTAGGTTGATTCTGCCAGGGAGCGCGCTCCGTTCGGTCCGGGGTGACTCCCTCGGACCAACCAGAACCGTGGACCTAAAACTTCCTTGGTTGCACTCCCTACACTTCAACCGCGACCCTAGCAGCGGAACCGGATGGCGGTTCGAAAATCAAAAATGAGCTAGTTCCCTGGGACGAGAGAGCTGGAAGATAAAAAATAGTTCTTGGGGGAAAAGGGGAATCACATTAGATCAAGGTTTTATTAGTCCCTGGGGCTGGATCTCAGGTTGTATCGTCGCTTCTCAGGTACGGTGTGGTCTTTAAACAATGTCTCAGGTTCGGTAGTGTCCAATTGCATAGATGGTGACACACGTCCTTGCAAAATACGATCACTCTCCTTTTCGGTACCAGTCTCTTTTAAACGTGCATCGCTGAAAGGGATGAAACGAGGTACGGATTCAGTCTTAGAGTCGGCAAGTCCTTTATCGACCCACCGGTCGTATGGAAGGGGCAGAGGGACCCGTTTGCAATGGGTCCCATGCACCCAGTTCTTTTTGCCGTCCACCCGAACCGCTGATCTTGTGGAAAGAAGTACCAGGTATGGTCCGGTCCACCTCGGCTGTCCGTTGTTGGTGCGCTGGAAGTTCCGCACCAATATCCACGTACCGGGTTTGATTGTATGACCTGGATCGTCAGAGGCTGGCGGAGAGGAACTGTGAACCTGTTGGTGTAAAACACGCAATTTAGCTGTCAATTCGCACAAACAATCAAGCAGTACGGGGTGTTCTATTTCGCGGAGTTTCTTCGGTCTTGGCACGCCCCAGACGTTGGCTGGGCGGCCAAACACGATCTCGTGGGGGCTAAGACCTAATCTGGAATGGACGGTCATCCTAGTTGACAAGAGTGCTAGGGGCAAGGCGTCAGGCCATTTAAGACCTGTACTGGCTTGGATCTTGGCTAGCTTGAGTTTCAAAGTGCCATTGTAGCACTCTACTAATCCAGCTGATTGGGGGTGATTTGCAGCGTGGAATTTCTGGTGTATGCCTAGACACTCACATACTCTCTTCATCACTCGTCCTATGAATTCACTTCCATTATCACTCCAGACAATTCTAGGCATACCGAATCTCGGGAAGAACTCTTTGACAAGGGCTTTGGCAGTTGTCATAGCAGTATTGTCTTTAAGGGGGTACGCTTCCACCCACCTTGAAAAAGCGCAAACAACAACGAGCACATACTTTAGATTGTTGCACCTTTCCATGTGAATGAAATCGAGCTGCAAAACCTCGAACGGATACGTAGGAGGCGCAAAGTGACCAGCTGGAGTTGGAGTTCCTTTACCGGGATTGTGTTTTAGGCATATCATACAGTTTCTGACCACATTTTCTGCATATTTTGGGATATTGCTATTCTGCCATACTGGGGCCAATAGCTTACATATTCCTTTCGAACTGATGTGTGCCATGCCGTGAGCCATTGTTACTACTGCAAGTACGTATGCACTAGGTAGTAGCCATCGCTGGTGTTCCGATAATTCGACCCAACAACCATTCGCATCCAATCTACCCTTACTTTCTCTCCATTCATTCAACTCATTCTCAGTTGCCTCAGCTTGTATGCATTTTACGCTTTCAATGGTGTCCTCACACATTCCCACATCAGCAGTACATCTAGCGGGACCCGCAACATACATTCGACTCATCGTGTCCCTTGCGGTCTCTTTCGCAACCTCGTCTGCAAATGCATTCCCGCGGCCAATATCGTCTTGAATTTTTTTGTGTGCACTGCATTTCATAATGGCAACTTGTAGTGGCATGGTCAGTGACTCAAGGAGCTCATTAACTAGCTGACCATGTTGTATCTTTGCACCATGTGAGGTAAGGAAACCACGTTCACGCCATAATCTCCCAAAACTGTGAGCCACGCCAAAGGCGTATTGGCTGTCCGTGTACACATTCACTCGCTTTCCTTTTGCTAACACGCATGCTCTGGTAAGTGCAATAATTTCCGCAGCTTGTGCAGAGTTGTGGGAAATACGTGCGGTCTCTATAATGGTGTGTAATGTTGTTACAGCATATGCGGCAGTCGTATCACCATTCGGTAACTTGAAACATGAACCGTCAACCCATAAAGTATCATTGCATTCAGGAAGGGGAGTGTCCTGTAAGTCTACTCTCCCTTTTGTCTCTTCTTCTGTCCTAAAGCAGCAGTCATGTTTATCACTCTTGTCTGTTCCTGTCGGAATGGGTAATAACGTTGCGGGATTCAGTGTATCACACCTCTTTATGTGGATGTGGCTTGCTAGCAACGTCAGTTCGTAACTGGATAGTCGAGCGCTAGTAAGGTGTTGTGTCTTCGTCCTGTTTAGTAAAATGTCTACTGCGTGCAGAACCATAACGATCAGAGTATTATTCATGACTAATCCAGCGGATTGTCGAATGCAGACAGCTGCTGCGGCGGTAGCCCTCAGACAACTTGGTAGTGCCTTAGCCACCGGATCCAGAGTTGCCGAAAAATACGCGCATGGGCGCTGTCTGTTCCCAAAATGTTGTGTTAAGACTGATAATGCACATCCTTCCTTCTCATGGACATATAATGTGAAGGGCTTACTGTAGTTGGGGTTTCCCAACACAGGGGCTGAACACAATGCATCACGCAACTTGTGAAAACTCGTCTGACAATCTTCAGACCAGGGCATAGGATTGGGCGTATCTTTACAGAGTAGTGCCAGCAAGGGTTTAGCTAGCAGTGAGAAATTCGGTATCCATTGTCTACAGTACGATGTAATGCCCAAAAAAGCTCGAACTTCTCTCTGTGTCCTTGGGGCACTTAGTTCTGCAATTGCCTGTATTCTTTCTGGTGTCAGTCTCCTTCCCTCCTTCGACAAGACGTGACCTAAGTAGGTTACTTCTTGTCGGCAAAATTGTAGTTTGGAAAGGGAGACTTTGTGCTTCATGTCACATAAGTGATGCAATAATGATAACGTAGCTTTCTTGCAAATTTCTTCAGTGTCCGCAGCGATCAGCAGATCGTCTACGTACTGAATCAGAGTTGAACCACTTTGTAGAACAATCGTGTCTAGTTGTGTTTTCAGGGCCTGACTGAATATGGATGGGCTTTCGCAGTAGCCTTGAGGAGCGCACTTGAAGCGGAAGCTTCGTCCTCCTAAATTAAATCCAAAAATATCTCTACTCTCCTCGGCAATCGGGATACTGAAGAAAGCGTTCTTCAGGTCAATCACCGAGAACCAATTTGCTGAAGCTGGAACCATTGTCAATAAAGCAGTAATGTCGGGGACGACTGGAAACTGTGGGATAACTATCTTGTTTACTTCTCTGAGGTCGATCACGAACCTATACACAGAGGGTTGTGAAGGATCAGTACGTTTTAAGACGGGCAAAACCGGACTGTTACAGACATTTCCTGTCGTTTCTTCGATGACGTCTTTATCAATCAAATCATGAACAATTTTCAACAACGCTTTTTCGCATTCGCTAGATATTTTGTATTGGGGAATACGTGGCAACCTAACGTCGGCTTTCAACGTTATGACATATGGTGTTATCTCCAAACGACCTACATCATTAGAACCATTAGCCCAGAGTATATCAGGAAGTGACAATAATTCAGTTGGAATATTTTCCTTTGATAAATACATCGAAGAAATGACCTTCTTGCCTAAAGTAAGTTGTACTCCCGAGGGAGAACAGTACAAGGTCGCATATAACCTTTTTAGTAAGTCCAAACCTAGCAAATTTTCACCACAACCTGTTGTCAAAATGAGGGGTGCTTCTAATTCGCATGGGCCAACAGAAAGAGACATAGGACTAGAGATCGGGTTTCTAACAGGGGCGCCAGAGAAACCTACTGAGACATTCATTTCGCCAGACAAAGGTGCGCCAGGAAGTTTCGAGTGCATGATAGAACTTTTTGTGGCACCAGTATCCAGCAGAAATGGCTCTGACACTCCTGAGGCTATTACCTCGACATAAGGTCCATTCTGATCTACCGGAACTGAGACAACTCCCTCTCTTTGTCCATGGCTGTCCTAGCAATCGTTACCCTCATTTTCGTGTTCAGCATAATAGTCGTCAGCATAGTACTGAGCTGATTTAGATGATGAATTATTCTGTTGGTCAAAGCTATTCATGGACTTCTGAGGCGGAAAAGAAGTTGTATTCTGAGTGAAATTTCCACGGCCTCTACCTCTAGGGGCATGTTGAACACCTCTCCCCCTTACACCTTGACCACCGTTTAAACGTCGCGCAAGAGCCGGACAATTATCCTTAAAATGACCCTCTTCTTTGCAATACGCACATTGATTCGGGCCATATATAGGACGCTGGTGGGAAAACTCGTTACCTTGCGCGTTCCTCGAATACTGCTGTCGCGGTTGATAGTCGGGCTGACTAGCCGTGCGAGGCGGATAGGCCTGCTGGAGGAGAACCTTAGTTTTCAAATCTTTCGTCTTTTTATCTGCCTTGTCTAGCTCGTCTTTACGCCTATTCTCATAGTACTGGGCTGTAGCTAAAATCTGTGCTGACGTAGAGACAGCCCAAGCACTCTCAGAGTCTTTTAGTTTATTACATAGTTCAGGGAGCAAATTATGTACGAACTTGTCCACAAACAATCTTTGGCCACCCTCGGTAGCCATATCTTGGCCACTGTGGTCGGTGAATGTTTCCTCAAATCTCGTGAAAAAGTCAGACACATTCTCATCTTTCTTTTGTTTACATGCTGATAGCTTGTCCCAATTTACGCGTACTTCAGGCATTATTGTCTTCATGTACGCTATAATTCTACCGGGAAGTTCAGCTATTAACGGCTCAGGTTTAAAACCACCGACTTGTCTAGCATCTGTAGTCGCAATGTTCGCCCATGAGTCACCTAGTTCCTGATCGTGATCCGTATGACGTATCTTGCTCCATAAAGGATGTGGAACAACGTTCCCAAATAACATGTCTACATCTGCTAAATTCATTATACATGAGCTTACAGTTTGCGATAACTCCTTATAATACCCAGTTGGGTTCTTACGAGGGTCAGGTAGTGACTGTTTGAGTGCTAATACTTCCGATCTTTTCCATGGGACATGTACCCATACACGCTGGAAATGGGGCAGAATTGGTGGATTAGCATTCGCATCACCTTCCCTCCAAACAGGAGGAACCTCTCTCATGGGGTACTGTCTCGCTCTTTTCCTACTAGACGTACCACATTCAGACGATGACCCAGAGTTACCACCTGTGCTTCGATATGATAATAATACCTCAACTGCTTTGTCGACATCGGGACCTACAATCATGCCTTCCCCGAATTTAAATCGTATACTACACAACTCTCGAGAGTTGCTCTCTTGACCATTATCTTCCAAATCCTCACACAGAAAAACACACATCTGTTCAAAAACATATCTTTGCGTCGGTTCATCCCATTGACGGAAAACGTTCATGACGGACTCTACATCATATCTGGCTGTATCCAGAGCCCAATTCCGTGCTAACTTATTCAGGCATTCCCTCTCTCGATAAACAGGCATTTGGCTTCGTAACTGTCTTAGTCCCGTATTAGGGGTCGTTTTAGGCGACCGAAAAAGTGGTGAAGGAATGTTAGTAATAATGCTGGCCGTTTTATGCCAGACGGAAGGTGAAAGTGGAGGAATAACTGGTGTCAGAACAGAGTCACGCAAAGCAGAAACAGAAGCGTTCGCAGAACTAGTATCGGAAGAAATAGAAGGTGCGCTAGGCGAAGTTGTAGAAGGAACAGTAGGAGAAGTAGATGTGACTGGTGAGCCTTGAGGAGGCTGCACTAGAGAAATAGAAGCCAGCTGAAGAGTAGCTGGTGAGTGCTGTAGAGGAGCTGGTATAACAGCTACCAGAGGTGCAACTAAAGGTTGCGGAGGTGCTGTGGCATTTTGCGCATAGGGTGGTGGCGAACTCAGCAAATGCGCCATTAATGGATCTTTCTCACGCTCTTTTACTGTCTCTTGCTGAAGAGATGGTAAAACAGGATAGCATTTATCTATTGCCATTTTACGTTGCCTGTGCAACTGCTCACTTATTCGATCCTCTTCGTTGTCTTTAAATTTTATCGCGGCTTGTATTACTGAAATACCCCTTTCCCTCTTATTCTTCTTTTCTAGTTTAATTGCCTTTTGTTTGGCCTCTTTACGCCATAAGCGGAAAGAGTCAAACATCGCCGGTCGGGCTTTCTTTTTGAACAGTTTGACCTCTAGGTTATCTAGAATTTCTGAGTCGAAACTACCATATTGGGGCCATTTTAAAACACCATCTTTACGGGTGTATTTTATCCACACTTCATTATATGTGATAGGACCTACGCCATGTTTTACATAGAGCTCATACGTTGGAGTTCCAATTGGAGGGACCGGACACGAATCCTCTAATCGGGAGTCCCTATTATAACCAAGACAAAACAAGTTTCCAAGTCTGCTAAAACCAGGCATCTTCGCTCACTAGTCTAGCTTCAAACTTCAAAGGTTTATCTATTATGATATTTCTCGTGAAAACACGAGTCCTTCGGCTTTGGGGCTTGCAAGTGCCAAATCAAGTCGTATCTCCAGGATACCAAAAACTAAGGACAAACTAAGGACTGGGAGACGCTCCACTTATACTTAACTGAAGTATTTGAAGATCGGTGACGTCGCTAGAAGACTCGTCTATCGTTTCGCTCTACCAAGGATCACTGGGTCCAAAACAAGGCGATAGTCAGGGCAGCAGTCCTTCGTAGCCGTCGGGACGCGGGGAACCTCGCAGCAAAGACCTTCGGAACCACGTCGACATACAGGGGTCGCTGAAGTGGCTGGCCGTCCTCCGGAATTTTCACACGAAGCTCCTCACGAACATCTGGCTTGGACCGCCGCCGCTTGATATCGCCCCGAGTTGGGCGCCAATTGAGGTGCCGGGTTTTTAGGAACCCGGTGGTGCCAGGGGACAACACCCGAAGACCTCTGAGTTCTCCCTTGTTCCGGACCACAGAAACAATGAGTCTTCTAGTCGCAGTCAGAGATCAAGTTTTTATTGGTAGCTACCAAGTAACACGTGTCCTAGAAGCACGACAAACACGGGTCATGTATTCTCAGGAGACTGTACGTGTTCGTTTTTACAGAACCAGTCTTCTCCTTTTATACAGAAATAATGGCTTCAAGCAAGAATTCTTGAGTTTATGATATGGCTGTAAACATATTTCTGTAATAATACAAAGTGCGGCGTCACGTAAGCAAACCCACATTTTAGATGTCCAGTTCGTGACAGATTACCCAGCAAGATCCGGGACTCCCATCAGATATCGATGAAACACCAATAAAGGCAGGTACCACCCAGTCATAAAACTGGCCATAAAGAAGAAGTATGGACAGGTGCATGTTTGTAGAAAGCATGTTCTGTATGGGGTGAATGGTTTGTGGAATGTTATGTGTCGATAGTATCGTATTCGGCCACTGGGCGGGGAGCCGCCCAAACAGGTTTGGCTTAAGGCAATGGAGTCAGTTTGGACAGGTCAGGGGGAAGTCAGGGAAGGTGGACGGGTCCTTTTGGATCAAGCTCGACCTTTAATTGACTTAACATGAGGGCAAGACGTAAGATGGATGCCGTTCACAAAATGGAGTCTAAGGGATTGGGACGGAAACTACGATTTAGGGGTGTTGGCTACCCTCGATTGTCACGCAAATACATAGGAATGATGTCCTAATCATTATCGGTTCACGGACACTAAATTTGTCATGGTACATTGATATTTTATGACACGGGTATTGGACCTCGATATTGGGATAACAATAGGGTCCAGATTTTCAGAACCACATTGCGGTGGGCGGTGCTGAGAGCACCGACCGCCGCAATGTCAGGATACGCCCGCCAGTGTGGCGAGCGCATCCTAATGTCAGCAACGGGAGCCCCGCACCAAAGGCAGTCCCTTTCCACGAAAGGATGGCGGGTGCACTACTGTTTGATAAATGTAGGCATGAATAGTGTATATTTGGGTGAATGGATGGGGTGTATCACTACTCTCCAACTTAACAAGATTACAGGGTGTGCTAAAGATTAGTATTTTTTTATGAGGGTTTTTGTTGACATGCAAAAGAAAGGGTTCATTAATAACATTTACAGAAAGTTCAGGTGGAATGTTTATGTCAGAAAAGGTTTGGGGTCTTACACGTAGGGGGTTACTTGCCTATTTTTTATGCTGAATAATTTTGCGAAGGATGGAGATTGTGGGCATACAACTTGCTACATGTGTTGGAATGTTTTTAGACGCCTCCTTCAAAACTGAGCCACAGGGTTCATTGGAGGTGGATGCCAGGGCTTTAATTTCATTTATATTCTCCCTTACCTCTATCTCCATTGCAGACAGAGGTAGAGTGGTTATGCTCGTGGTCCTTTCAACAGTGTCATCAAAAGTAATTGCTCTACCTGTGTAATGGGATTAGTAATAATGCACACAACTCCAATGACACCTGGGTTAAGTTAATCTCTCCTTACAATAAACGTACCCACTGTGACTTAACAGTCTATTTCCACGGCTTGAATGTATATATTTGGCTTCTTTTTTTGCTGCTATACTCTGTAGAAAGAAGAGAAAGAGAAAGGGATTGTTTTAGTGATTTTAACTATGGTTGTTTTTACAACTAATGTGCCTGCAAGTGAAAGGTTAGTGCACATTGTTTATTTTACAGCTTTATTTTTTTTTGCATAATTGTACCAGGTTTTAATTGCATTGGCTTGATAATGTTTTTGGGGAACTGTTTCGTGCTTTTGTTCGTTGGAGGAAATAATTGTTAATATTGGTTCGATTTTACAGAATGGTAAAGGTTACCTTTTTTAAGGTTTTTCTGTTCTCTTGTTGAAAATGCCTGGTGTATTTGTTGGTTTACTTGAGATTTTTTCTTTCAGTTCTTCACTATGTTGTGTTTGGTGGTTTTGATTCTTTGGTTTTGTTAAAAGTGAAGTCATTTTAATAGTTTGTTATTTGAAATTTCTTGTTTTGCAAATAGCCTGCAAACAATTTGAGTAGTGCTTTTGTCTTTGAAAACAAGACATTGTGCTTTTGTTTACGAGGCTGGCATCTTAACTGCAAAGATACTTTTTAAAATAAAATGATTATTTACTTGAAACCTGCAAAGAAAAACCACTATGTTGTTTTTGAATATTTTTACCTTGTATAGTTTGGCTTCTCACCTAGTTTGGTGTTGGGCTTTTTAATTTGCTTTGATTGATGAATATGTTCTTCTATTTTTTCTGGTTTATATGGTTTAATTTGTTGAGCAGGTAAAATAAAACAAAGTTTGACTGTATGCTTCACAAATAACAGAAATAAAAATAAGATATTTACTGTTTAAAAGTATTTTTTTTTTTAATTAAGTAGAATCAATTTTCCACCACAACCATCCAACAATTTCTCTGAGGCAAGCACATGTCGGAGCAGGAATAGTAAATTTGCCTCCAATCAAATCCAGCAATTTCCCTGAGATAATCACCTCCCGGAGTAGGAATAGTAAATTTGCCCCCACCACCATGCAGCAGTTTCCCAGAGGCATGCACAGGTCGAAGTAGGAATAGAAAATTTGACCCCACCACCATCCAGCACTTTCCCTGAGACAAGAACCTGTTGGAGTAGGAATAGTAAATTTGCCCCACCACCATCCAGCACTTTCCCTGAGGCAAGCACAGGTAGAAGTAGGAATAGTAAATTTGCCCCCACCACCATCCAACACTTTCTCTGAGTCAAGCACAGGTTGGAGTAGGAATAGTACATTTCTCCCCAACACTTTCCCTGAGGCAAGCACAGGTCGGAGTAGTAATAGTAAATTAACCCCCACCACCATCCAATACTCTCCCGGAGGTAAGCACTTGTTGGTGTAGGAATAGTAAATTTGCTCCACCACCATCCAGCACTTTTCCTAAGGCAAGCACCTGTCGGAGTTGGGGTAGTAAATTTTGCCCCCATCACCATCCAACACTTTCCCTTAGGCAAGCACAGGTCGGAGTAGGAATAGTACATTTGCCCCCTCCACCATCCAGCACTTTCCCTAAGGCAAACACAGGTCGGAGTAGGAATAGAAAATTTGACCCCACCACCATCCAGCACTTTCCCTGAGGCAAGCACAGGTTGGTGTAGAAATAGTAAATTTGACCTCACCACCATCCAACACTTTCCCTGAGGCAAGCACAGGTTGGTGTAGGAATAGTAAATTTGACCCCACCACCATTCAACACTTTCCCAGAGGCAAGTACAGGTTGGAGTCGGAATAGTAAATTTGCCCCCAACACCATCCAAAACTTTACCTGAGGCAAGCACAGGTCGGAGTAGTAATAGTAAATTAGCCCCCACCACCATCCAACAACTTCCCTGAGGCAAGCACCTGTCAGAGTAGGAATAGAAAATGTGCCCCACAACTGGCCAGCACTTTCCCTGAGGCAAGCGCCTGTCAGAGTGTGAAACCTGGGCCGATAATCATGAACATTACCTGCGCCATCTTGCTCGATGGTCCCTTTTTGCGCACACATAGGCCGCAGCCATTTTGATCGACCGCGACCATTTTGTGTTCTGTTGTTCACCTCTGTTTCACCTGCACATCCACAAGTATCTGTATAACCTTCTGACCGACTTGGTATGTGTGCTAAGGGTCATAATCTAGCGGACATGCCCACGTTTGATGTTAGATTAAGAACGACATTCTATTGCCGCCTCAAACATCTGCATTCCTTGCTCCTCCCCATCCCTGTGCATGTAACCAAAGATTGTAAATACCAAAAGGTCCCGCACTAACTTAGTTTATTGCACCCCAAGGAATGCACCTCCCGATGGACAATGGAACTTGTTTTCCTATCAACAGTAAAGGACGTTAAGCCCTGACCAGTCTCTCATGATCCCGACCCTGAGGCAAAGGCCAGCTGCCTGATAAACATCATATGTCCGACTGTTTATGATTTGGAGGGTACGAACCAACTTGTCCGAAATGTATGGCATCTTGTCCGGGGCGGGGTACCAAGCTTACATGACACCACTCATAAAGATTGCATTGTCGAAACACTGTATAAAAGTAGCCTGTTGAAGAGTTGAAGTTAGAACACCTCTCTGAGAGATATCCCGGTGTCTGCGGTAGACGTGCTCTCCTCTAGAGCAAATAAACCTCGTTCTTGCCTTCCAGTTTCCAGTGCCTACCTCGTTATTTGAATAGAATCGAAAGTGATTTAAAGGTGATAAGCCAAGCAGCTTCAGGGGTCTCAAAGGGGGCTGCTTTTCATCACCTGCTGCCATCTCCCTCATAGCTGATGCCATCTCTTTGTTCTAACCATTGCACTGATGCCCTTCCCTATGTGTTCCATATTTGCATTCAGTGCCTCAATCTTTACCATGCTACCCTGCAGCCGACGGAACCACTGGGACCCTCCAAATGTTGTGCAGCACTGCTATCTCTGGGCCTACGGCGTCTGGTACCTGTACGGGCACCCTCTGCGCTGGACTGCTTTGTGGCAGTGCGTCCTTCCCCAGCCAAGGTTTGAGTGTCATCCCGCTCCATTTCACCTGCTGATGTTTCCATTTCAACCAGTGGAGCAACTGCATGCCTCCTGCTCTTTTGAGCTGCGGGTGTTGTTTGTGGCAGTGACGCAGGTAGTTCAGGTGAGGACAGTAGCAGAGGGGATCCTGAACGCTCTGGGGAGGCCTGCAGATGTGGAGACATTTCAAGGTCTTGGGATGGTGGCAGTGGTGTTGGTGCACCAGTGTCCTCTGTGACATTCTCTGCACTTGTGCCTGCCTCCTGGCTGTCATCCCTCTGTGGTGCAGTGCCTTCCTTCTCCCTGGTACGCCTGCGAGATGTCTCACCTTTCTGGTGGCAGCTCTGGCTGAGCTGTCTGCATCTCCCAGTCCACAGACGCTCTCTGGTTCCATGGTGGACTCCACCAGCTCCTCCAGCTCAGTCAGGGGAGGTGCACGGTTCTTCCCTCCTCCAGTTTTGTTTGCCTCTTTGTGGAGCTCTGCAATTTTCTTCTTAGTCAAGCTCCTGAGGTCGTACCACCTCTTTTTCAGTCATCTATGTCCTTTGGAGTCATTCCTACAGCATTCACCTTCGACTGTATTTCCAGCCAAATCTTTCTTTTTGCAGATTCAACCACAGTCAGGGACTGCTTTCCAAACAATTTATGGTGTTATTTCACCACCTCCTCCACGAGGACCTGCAGCTCCATGGTGCTGAATTTTATTTTTCTCTTCCTCTCTGGAAGTTCCTTTTCACTGCTGCTTGCCATTTTCCAAATTTAAAAGTACAAAAGTTTTCCTGTGGCTCAGGGACTCAGCTCTCCTTTCACATCCTCTCCAGAACCTTCTAATTACTTCCAGCTGCCTGGGTGTAGCCACTTCCTGGTTGGGAGGGGGGTGGTTGCACCTGATTGGCTGACTCCTGAGTTTCACTTTTCTTTCCTATCCGATTCGGTATTTACAGAATCGGTATTTCCCATTTATTCCTATGGGCCAAAAGGCCCATAGGATTGAATGGGAAGTACCGATTCGGTAAATACCGATTCAGTAGATTCCGAATGGCTGATACCGATTTTTACCGAATCGGTAAAAATTACCAATTTTTTACCTACATCTCATTTACTGATTCTAAAATACCGAATCGGTAAAATTCGGTATTTTAGAGTCTGTAAAATGGGATTACCTACATCTGGCCCCAAGTTCCTAGAGAGGAACTTCGTTTTGTCTCTGGTGATGAACACCCCCAGGTATTTGAATCCGTTTCTCCTGGCTTTGATCCATTTTTCCTCTGCATCCTGGGAAGCCTGTTTCTGTTTAGACTGACTAAACACTGATCCAGATGCAGCAGGTTCCTAATTGTGTTTGCCTCCATCATTTCTCCCATTTCTCTCCTCATCAATTTCTCCATTAAATAAAAACATATCCTAGACTACTTAAGCAAAGGTCTTCTGCACCCACTCTTGAAAAAAGCCAACATAGACCCTGCATCTTTGGCTAATTGTAGAATTGTCAATTATCTGCTAGTCCTTCCTAAGGTTGTAGAGAACATTGTGGACCCCTAAATGCAGATCCACCACAATTTAGTTAACTGTCTCTCTCCCTACAGTCACATTTTAGACATAGACACCAGACTGAGAGTGGCCTTTCTAGTTCTGGAAGGATGGTTTGAGATTTGCAAATAAGGGAGTCATGCTAGATCTGTCTACTGCTTTCCTTACCCTGGACCACTTACTTATGTTGAGATGATTATCTCAACAGAAGCTGCCCATGGGAATCCTTCCAGGCCAAAGTGGTTTTAGACTTTACTGTGAGATCCGGTGTAACTAGTCACCCTGGCCAATTATCTCTCTCAGGAAGTCTACAAGACCTCCAGACTTTCAGGATGTTAGTAAGGCTGTAAGGTTTCCCGCTCTCATCTCCACTATTGCACTCCTATTTAATATTTTTCAGGACATACACCAATAAATCAGATGGTAACGATATACAAGTCTGTATGAAATAGATAGGGCTTGTGAGACCAAATTGTGGAACCCTTTGACATAAGTGAAAGTATGGATGCACAATTGCTGTTTACAACTTATCACTAGAAACAGAGCTCCATGTGTTATGTTATGCAGATTTGCAGAGAGCACTACCACTTGGTATTCTGGCACTGAGCAGGTATGAGTCTAGCCACATCAAGGGCCTAATGCGACTACTCGAAAATCCAGATCTTTAGCTTCTTGTGGAATTTAAGAAGTGGGAAGAGGGGCGCATATTATTATTTATTTATTTTTAGATTTATATAGCAAATACAAGACCCAGTCGAGTGTCACAGCGCTTTACAAGATTAACAAAATGATACAAATGATAAACGATATAGATAAACAAGGTATTAGTCATGTAGGCAAAAAATACAGTAGTGAATAATAATAAGAAAGACAGGAACAAATAGTCACTCATAAATAATGGCATGGGCAAACTTGAATGGGTGTCATGATGATCTCAGACAGGCAGGTAATAGAGTTGCACCTGGCGAGAGGGAGGTATGGGCTCAATGTGTGAAGAATCTGTTGGACAGCAGAAGTTTATATTCTTTTCTGAAGATGGAAGTGGAAGGGTTAGTCCTGGTCTCCTGAGGAAGCGAGTTCCAGATTTCAGGGACATTACTGTGGCTTAAAAGAAGAGACCTTATGCTCCAAGAAGATCTGTTTCCACCTGACAGAGTCAGTTTCTGGGCTATGTAAGTGGGAGCGTTGCAGTGAAGAGCTTTATGCATCATACAGGCAAGGCAATTTTGAGATGGATCCAAGCCTCGTAGGGTCGCCAATTCAATGTTAGGAAGTCAGGGTGGTATGATCCCTATTTTTTTGAGCCAGTTATAAGCCTTACTGCAGCATTCAAGGTAGCCTTCTGCGATACAACTTTGATTTTCGGAAGGTCCACAAGGGTGGCACTACCATAGTCTAATTTGTATAAGTGTTTGTACTGCAGTTTTGAGATCTGACGTTGGAAAGTTTTAGTTCCTTAATGCTTGTAGTTGATGTGTCGCTGCTTTGATCAGGCACTCATGTTATTTTTCAAGGAGAGGCTTGTCCAGAATTATTCCTAAAGTTTTAGGTGAGTCAATGATGTTTGGGGTACAGTTCAAGGCAGTAAGATGTGGGACTCGGTCTTATTTATTATGCACAAATCAACAATGCCTAGAAATATATACATATGTATAACCAATGGGAACATTGTCCTACACCTCCAAAGGGTAGCTCAAAAACGTTTGCGAACAAGTTTCCATATTTATCAGGGTTCAATATATCAAATGGTGAAACATTTTACTTCAAATATGTGAACTGAACAGGAATGAAAATGATGTTAACTAATACCAAACAGGTTTACTCTGCAGCCTTTTATGCCCAACTATCTAGACAGGGTTTCGACTTTTAGAAAGACAACATTGAGACAAAAACTGTCTGGGGTTCAAAGGATTGGTAAGTGCAGGGGATAGAAGCTTTGTTTAGAGCCTGTATCATCCCTGAGCAAATGTTGTTCTTGAATGACACTGTCCAACAAACGTCTTCCCTTGGGTTAGCCAAGATCAAGGACATGAACAATCCGTCCATACCTACACCTACACCAAAGAGTAATAACACTTCAAGGGGGTGAGGAGATTAACATACATAAAATCTTGCATAACAACAGATCAGATCCAGATTGGAACAAATAGTTGCTCTGGCCCATAGACACAAATAACTGTCAAGATCGATTCCTGAACAAAACTCAAGGTTTCAAAGTCAATAGGCCGGACCCAAGATATGTTCAAAGACAGCATCCTGGGGTAATGACAACATACAGTGTAGGGAAGCTATGCCTTGATTGGCTACAGAAAGCTACACTACAGAATGTAAAACAACACTTATCTTTACTTAAAGATGGCACAGACCTTAGGGAATTCTTGTTAGGACCAAGAAAACCACGTCAAAAACATTTCATATATGCCGGTATATATGCTGTATATAAAAAAATATGGAAGATTACGCAAGCAGGGACTGCAGAACGAATACGAGAAATTTATTGTATTAATTTAGAGAAATCACTCTCCGTAGTTGAGAATGGGTAATGATTCTGTCGTCCATGATATATTCTTTGAACATCGTTTGTATCTTCTGCCATTGACATCATGGAACAAGACTTGGTCATGTTGCAACATGGTCAGCCTCAGCTACGTTCTATCATGCTATTAGGCTGGACGCTCCAAAACTTGCATTCAGGCTATGTGCCTTGGCATTGAATCAATACTACGTCACTGTTTTCAGAATTCAATCTCACTGATAAACAGATCAAACTGGCACAAAGGAGAGCAGACTATACAGTGTTGCGCATTAAAAAACAGGAAAGATTACCATTCACAGTGGCAGAAAAAACAGCTACAGAATGGATTATACATGGAACAATCACTCTGCCTGTTACAATTTTCCATTTTCAGTATTGCCTAAAACACATACCAGCAGGCAAATATGAAAGGATGGGTAAAGAATACATCAAGACATCCTGGGATTTACCATACACACCCAGATGTTGGAGTGGGGGACGTGAAGTGTTTCTTAGCGGTTCAAACTGTGAAAACGCACTAAGCGGTTCTCTCCTTTGCCAGGGTATTAATTTACACAGGGCATGTGATGGTTCCTCTAACAAGTTATCCTGTCACCTGCAAGGTTCACCAGCTGCAGTGATTGATCCAATTTTTGGACAACTTTCAAATGGAAGTTACCTCATGTTGAACGATCACAGCTGCTGTGGCATGTTGCCAGGTATTCCATATCTAGTAACTGTGTCATCAAGGGTCACTTGCTGTATGCAAGTATTGTTTCCAAAAACCAAGACAGCCAGGGAGTCGCCTTTATTGTCTTCACTGAACATCTTTTCTACACAAATTGAGACTCTAAGCAGAATGAATGCCAGTCATTTGCAAAAAAGGTGCCACTGACCTCTGCCAAAGAAACCAATGATCTACAAATTGCAAGGACTTCTGCCGAGATACATGCCCTTTTCAATACAAACTGCCCTATACATTTCTCAGAAATGTTAAGTCGTATCGTAAACATGTCTGATACGAGCAGTATTGTACATGTATTTAAGACCGTGTTTTCTGGACTGTTAGCACCTTTTCAAGCAGTCCTCGGTATAATTCAAAACTTTGTACACTCTGTTGGTGGACTGCCCCTCCTTTTGGGACTTGTTGCAGGGATACTATTTTTGCTCCTTCTGCTACGATATGGCAAGCCAAATCACCAGCGACACACAGTTCTCCATGGAGACAAATCTACTGGCGATGAAGTGTTGTGAGCGCATCGTCCAAATTCGCGGGTTACCTCGTCTACAAGAATTGCAACTGCTGAGGTCCGAGAGGAAACATCAGGCAAGCAGGTACCATCCAATACGAACATTGCTGATGCGAAGAATGCTGAAGGCGATAGTTCACATCTATGTGCGGTTAATCTTCTAAACGAGGTAATCCAACTTACGCCTACAATGGTAGATGACTTTTTGTCTACAGACATAGAAGATTTCATGTTTTCTCGAAGCCCTAACACTGACTTTTGATTTCGGCACACAGTGTTCTGAGAGACTTTGAATTTGACCTTCATTTTTCAGAACAAGGAACTATCTTTGGAACTTTTCCCTATGATTATTATTTTTTTTCACATTTGTATTTTTCATTTTATGGCACAAGTAATCTGCTTATAGTAGAACTATTCATAGAGAACAAGAATTATTTGAATACTTCAAGAGACAATACATGACCTTGTCCACTTACAAACAGTTTTATGTAATCTGATATTAAATGGTTTCGGCACTTTTTCTTCTGTATTTACCAGCCATTTCATAAATGTTTATTTTCGTGATTCATTCAGTTAGCATTTAAAATGTCCACATGTGCTTACTTGCTTCAATGTGTACAGCACCAATGCAATTTTATGCTTACAACTAGTTCTGACACATTATTTACAATGCATTTGAAACATGCTTTTAGCACTTCGTGTGTAGATACATTTTAGATATGTTATCATGTTTAAAATGTAGTAATGTCATACATATGAAAGTGGAGTGGGTGTCGTGTATCGATTTAGATTCTGTATGAATTTCCCGATTCATGCCCTTATATAGGTACAGTACATTTCACATTGCCCTTATATAGGCATATAAATCCAGTCCTTATTTAGGCATAGTCCTTGCTACCCAAATACAGGCATGGCTACTTACATCCGTTCATCTACGTCACAACGAGTTCCTGGAAAACCAGACTCTTAAGCCTTTAGGACTTCCCCTTGCCTGGATATTGATTTCTCCAAGAACTCATTTATTATGCATGAACATTTATTCCTCAGGGGTTCATTCATGATGTTCATATGCCCGACTTCTACGTCAATACTGGCATTCCTAAACACCTTCAAGGTATAAATATACCTTCACTTGCTATGACAAAGCATGGTGCGGTTCGACTACCTACTTGCATGACGCGGCTCACCACAGCAAGTCCCGAAGGAAGTCATCTCCCCAACTGACGCACTGGCCAGACGCTGTCATCCTCCCTGCCGAGAATCTGACTCCCCTTGTTTCTGACTCCCCTTGTGGGGGTTTTAGAGAATCGAGTCCCGGGAAAGAGATACCAACCTCTCTCATTCTAAGGTATGGAGCTGATTAGAACCTAAAGAAACCTTTGGCAATTCTTGGCAAAACTAAACTAAACTAGACTATAGCTAAAACAGGACCTACTTCTTCCCTCCTATTAGACTTAGGTTAGGTACACTGGGGTAGGCTTATTTTAGAAGCACCAGTTGAGTATTTTAGCCTGTGTTATTTATGTATGTATTTTTAAATATGTCATAGCAACAGATCAATCTATTACAGTATTATTTTATTTCACTGTTTACGCTGTATGCATTATATTTTGCATTCTGTTTAACCTCTGACCCTGCTCGCAGGCAGGTCTCTCCCCACACTGCCTAATCTTGTATTTTTTCCCCTGTGCCTAATTTGCTTACTTGCCCAGACTTGTTTTTTTCCCCTGTGCCTGTACTTGCTTTCTTGCCCAGACTTGTTTTTCCCCTGTGCCTAACTTGCTTTCTTGCCCAGACTTGTTTTTATTCCCCTGTGCCTGTACTTGCTTTCTTGCACAGACTTGTTTTTATTCCCCTGTGCCTGTACTTGCTTTCTTGCCCAGACTTGTTTTTATTCCTCTGTGCCTGTACTTGTTTTCTTGCCTAAACTTGTTTTTCCTTCCTGTGCCCAGTTCTCCCGCGCCCCCCCCATTTTTCCCACCACTGCGTCCCTGCGGCCCTGCCCCTCTGCAATCCCATTCGCCGCCCCCCTCCCGCCTTCCAGCTGCTCCTCTCTCCCACATCCCCTCATATGGAGGCTGCGCAGCGGCGCCTAAGGCAAGCCCATCGGCCCCCATTCACGCCCAGCGCCGGGACCCCGCGAACGCCACGATGCCCGACACCGCTATGATGCCAGAACCCTCCACGCACTCAACACCAGACAATCACACACCTGTTTCCTGGCTGCCCCGAAGCGCACCCACGGAGCTTTAACCTGCCAGAACTGCAGCTTCACAAGCATCCACCCCACCATGCTGCCGACGGTTTGGAGGTTGTTGCAGTCGGGTAGTGGACAGACTAGACAGTTGGCCACCTGACCCACGAGATCTGTGGGTGCCACACCCTCGTCCACGTAGAGGCTGGGGGCATGCGCGGTGGCTCAGCAGGAATTGGCACACCTGGAAGTCCCTTCTGTACTACAAAAGGTGCAGGAGGGACATGGGGAAGACGCGAGGCCCAAGTACCTGGCCGTAGCCCGAGAGTCATTGTAGCACTTCAGCTCCGAATCCTCCTTTGTCTCGGAAGAGACGGGTGCCATCAAAGGGCATGTCCATAAGGGAAGCTTGGATCGTCCCCGAAAATCCTGTTATTCTCAGCCAAGCATGGCGCCTAAGGGGCATTGTCCTGGTAACCGCTCTTCCTTGCAACTCAGTTGTGTCAAGTCTGAATCGAATTGTGAACTTTGCTGCAACTCTCCTGTCGATTACAGGTTGGGAGAGTACAGCCCGGGCCCCACCAGGACCTTTGGCAGCACATGGGCAACCATATCCCACGGGGTGAAAGAATAACAGTCCAAAAGGCATTTTGTGGTCACGGAACGCAATGCCAGGCTGACAAAAGAAAAAAATCTTCCCAAATGAGTCCAGCCTCTTGGATTACCGATCCATGGGAGAGGAAGGGAAAAGACCATGGGATGTTGAGGGTTGGACCACCAAGTTCTCAGGGGTAGGGTGTTGAATGAGGATGTTTGGGTTCTCAGGTGCGGACGATGGTAGTGGGCAATCGTACTATTCACAGGAGCCCCTGTTGTGTATCGATTTAGAGTCTGTATGAATTTCTTGATTCATGCCCTTATATCGGTACATTTCACATTGCCTTATATAGGCATAGAAATCCAGTCCTTATTTAGGCATAGTCCATGCTACCCAAATACAGGCATGGCTACTTACATCCGTTAATCTACGTCACAACGAGTACCTGGAAAACCAGACTCTTAAGCCTTTAGGACTTCCCCTTGCCTGGATATTGATTTCTCCAAGAACTAATTTATTATGCATGAACATTTATTCCTCAGGGGTTCATTCATGATGTTCATATGCCCGACTTCTAAGTCAATACTGTCATTCCTAAACACCTTCAAGATATAAATATACCTTCACTTGCTATGACAAAGCACGGTGCGGTTCGACTACCTACTTGCACGACGCGACTCGCCACAGCAAGTCCCGAAGGAAGTCATCTCCCCAACTGGCGCACTGACCAGACGCTGTCATCCTCTCTGCCGAGAATCTGACTCCACTTGTTTCTGACTCTCCTTGCGGGGGTGTTAGAGAATCGAGTCCCGGGAAAGAGATACCGACCTCTCTCATTCTAAGGTATGGAGCTGATTAGAACCTAGAGAAACCTTTGGCAATTCTTGGCAAAACTAAATTAAACTAGACTATAGCTAAACAGCACCTACATCTTCCCTCATACTAGACTTAGGTTAAGTACACTGGGGTAGGCTTATTTTAGAAGCACCAGTTGAGTATTTTAGCCAGTGTTATTCATGTATGTATTTTTATATATGTCATGGCAACAGATCATGCTATTACAGTATTATTTTATATCACTGTTTACGCTGTATGCATTATACTTTTGCCCTGTGCCTAATATGCGTTCTTGCCCAGACTTGTTTTTATACCCCTGTGCCTGTACTTGCTTTCTTGCACAGACTTGTTTTTATTCCCCTGTGCCTGTACTTGCTTTCTTGCCCAGACTTGTTTTTATTCCCCTGTGCCTGTACTTGCTTTCTTGCCCAGACTTGTTTTTATTCCTCTGTGCCTGTACTTGTTTTCTTGCCTAAACTTGTTTTTCCTTCCTGTGCCCAGTTTTCCCGCGCCCCCGCCTGTTTTTCCCACCGCTGCGTCCCTGCGGCCCTGCCCCCCTGCAATCCCATTTGCCGCCCCGCTCCCGCCTCCCAGCTGCTCCTCCCTCTCACATCCCCTCATAGGGAGGCTGGGCAGCGGCCGCGCCTGAGGCAAGCCCGTCGGTGCCCATTCACGCCCAGCGCCAGGACCTCGCGAACGCCACGACGCTCGACACCGCTACGATGCCAGTACCCTCCACGCACTCAACACCGGACAATCACACACCTGTTTCCAGGATGCCCCGAAGCGCACCCACGGAGCTTTACCCTGCCGGAACTGCAGCTTCACAAGCATCCGTCCCACCATGCTGCCGACCAGGAAAGAACCCAACCACCTCAGATGCATCCTTCTCAACACCCGCTCCACCCGCAAACACGCCGTTGAACTCTGGGACCTACTCGACTCAACCTCCCCAGACGTCGCCTTCCTGACAGAGACCTGGCTGAACGCCGCCTCGGCACCTGACATAGCCATAGCCATCCCAGAAGGCTACAAGATCACCCGCAGGGACCGCACCAACAGAGCAGGAGGAGGAATCACCATCGTCCACAGGAACACTCTCAGAGTCTCGACCAACACCGACAACACCCTCAGCACCGCTGAACACCTGCACTTTCAGATCCACACCGACCTCAACACCTCCCTCAGAGGAACCCTCATCTACAGACCCCCCGGACCCCGACCACAGTTCAGCGACTCCATCGCCAACTTCGTCAGCACACATGCCCTCTCTTCCACGGACTACATCCCCCTCGGGGACCTGAACTTCCACCTCGAGAACAACAACGACACCAACTCCACCACCCTGATCGACAACCTAGCCAACCTCGGACTCAGACAACTCGTCACAACACCCACCCATTCCGCCGGTCACACGCTTGACCCCATCTTCTCCGCAAGCCCCCACGTCTCCTTCAACCACACCATCAAACTCCACTGGACCGACCATCACTGCGTCCACTTCACTTTCAAGAAACACACCACGCACCACCGCACCCAACAGATGCCTCGCCGCTGTTGGAGCAAAGTCACCGAAGACCAGCTAACCACCACCCTCGCCCAGAGCCCATTCCGCCGACCCCACCAACCCCGACACTGCCGCCCGCAACCTCAGACAGCGGATCAACGACTGTGCCAACACCCTCGCCACGATCGAGAAACCCTCCAACAGTCATACCTACAAGAAAGCCAGCTAGTTCACTGAAGGCCTCCGAGCCTCCAAGCAAATCTGCTGAAAGCTGGGGAAAATCTGGCTCCGTGAACGAACACCGGACAGCCACGCAGCCTACAAGAATTCAACCCGCAGACACCATCACCTCATCAGATCTGCCAAAAGGGCCTCCTTCAAAAAACGCCTGGACAACAACGCGCACAACAGCAAAGAGCTCTTCAACATCGCGAAGGAACTCTCCAACCCAGATCCAACACCAACGACGTCCCACCCTTGCAACCCCTGTGCGACTCGCTGGCCACCTTCTTCCACCGCAAGATCGCAGACATCCACGACAGCTTCAACGCCACGACCGCCCCGACAACCACTATGATCTCCGCCCCCACAACCACCATGCGTTCCAACCGCCTGCTCTCCTGCACCAACATCAACGACGAAAACACCATCAAGATCATGAACACCATCCACTCCAGATCTCCGTCAGACCCATGCCCATCCCACATCTTCAACAAAGCCAGCACATCCATCGCACCCCATCTCCGGAAAGTCATCAACACCTCCTTCGAGACAGCAACCTTCCCGGAGAGCTGGAAGCACGCCGAGATCAACGCCTTACTCAAGAAACCCAAGGCGGACCCTAAGGACCTCAAGAAATTCCGGCCCATCTCCCTGCTCCCGTTCCCGGCAAAGGTCATTGAGAAGACAGTCAACGAACAACTGACCCGCTACCTCGAAGAGAACAACATCATGGACCCTTCCCAGTCTGGGTTCCGGAGCAACCACAGCACCAAGACTGCCCACATCGCCACCACTGATGACATCAAGTCCCTGCTGGATAATGGAGAAACGGCAGCCCTCATCCTCCTGGACCTGTCAGCCGCCTTCGACACGGTCTGCCACCACACACTACAAACACGCCTCCACAACGCCGGGATCCAAGAGAAGGCCCTGTACTGGACCACCTCCTTCCTCTCCTGCAGAACACAGAGCGTCCGTCTTTCCCCTTCCGCTCCGAAGCCACCGAGATCATCTGCGGCGTACCTCAGGGCTCATCCCTCAGCCCAACTCTGTTTAACATCTCCATGGCACCGCTCACCTACGTCGCCCGTCGGCACGACCTCAACATCATCTCCTACGTCGATGACACCCAGCTGATCCTCTCCCTCACCAAGGACCCCCACACCGCCAGAACCAACCTTCATGAAGGAATGAAGGCGGTCGCTGAATGGATGAGGAACAGCCGACCGCAGCTGAACTCGGACAAGACGGAGATCCTCATCCTCGGATCCACCCCTTCGGCCTGGGACGACTACTGGTGGCCGACCGCACAGGGAACCGCTCCAACACCCATAACCACGCACACACCTAGGGGTCATCCTCACTCCACCCTCTCCATGACTAAACAGGTCAACGCCGGTAAACAGTCAAAATATCGAGTAAAAAATATCGAATGGACATAATATCGAGTTTAAAATATAGAATGGACAAAATATCGAATGGACAGAATATAGACATCAAAAATATCGTTTTTAAGGTAAGTAATGTAATATCGAATGTTAAAAATATAGAAAGTTAAAATATCGAAGTATATAACAGGTTATTAAAATGATCGAATTTTTAATAATATCGAATTTTTTATAGTGTTTTTTATGTTACTAAATGTGTGAAAGTGTGTCTTTATGTTATAATTTATTTTAATTAATGAATTTTGTTTTTTTAAATTTTTGCGTAATTTAATTCTGTAGCGGGTTGTGGGTTTATAGGGGAATATGGTGGGAAGTAATTTAATTATAATTAATTAAATATGTAAATGTATTTATTGGTATTCATTTTTAATTAATTGTTAATTAATTTATATTTGGCAATTAATTAAATTTTAATTTGCAATTCATTTTAATTTATTGATTAATTGCTAATTATGTTAATTTTACTAATTTATTTTCTGTACTGGGTTGTGGGTTTATAGGGGAATTGGGTGGGAAGTAATTTATTTATAATTAATTAAATATGTAAAATTATTTATTGGTATTTATTTCGAAATAATTGTTAATTAATTTTTTATGGGTAAATAATTAAATTTTAATTGGCAATTAATTTTATTTAATTGATTAATTGTTAATTATGTTAATTTTACTAATTTATTTTCTGTAGCGGGTTGTGGGTTTATAGGGGAATAGGGTGGGAATTAATTTATTTATAATTAATTAAATATTTCAATTTATTTAATTGTATTTAATTTGAATTAATTGTAAATTAATTTTTAATTGTTAATTAATTAATTGTTAATTTGTAAATAATTTGTATTAATAGGTAACTAATTGTAATAATTAATTTTATTTGTAATTTTAATTGATTAATTATTATATTATATTAAATTGGTAATTACTTTTAATAATTTTTTTATAGATATTAATTTATATTTTTTTAAATAATATATGAAGTATTTACTTTCCCTACTGTGAGGTGTGGCGCCGCGGCCAGGGCGACTGACGCTGGAATCTGGGGACCACGGTTCGATCCCCGGCTCCGGCGGCAGGTCAGCCCAGCACCATGTGACTCTGGGCAATAGCTCGCTTAATCTTCCCGACGGCCCCCCAGCGCCTAGAGACCCTTACGGGTGATTGTGCGCTTTACAAATGTGGACTTTTACTCTCTAGAGTGGGAATAGTAATTTTTACCCCTACGCTATCCAACGCTTTCCCTACTGTTGCACTCTTTGGAGTGGGAATAGTAATTTTAACCCCTACGCTATCCAATGCTTTCCCTACTGTTGCACTCTTTGGAGTGGGAATAGTAATTTTAACCCCTACGCTATCCAACGCTTTCCCTACTGTTGCACTCTTTGGAGTGGGAATAGTAATTTTTACCCCTACGCTATCCAACGCTTTCCCTACTGTTGCACTCACTGGAGTGGGAATAGTAATTTTTACCCCTATGCTATCCAACGCTTTCCCTACTGTTGCACCCACTGGAGTGGGAATAGTAATTTTTACCTCTACGCTATCCAACGCTTTCCCTACTGTTGCACTCACTGGAGTGGGATTAGTAATTTTTACCCCTACGCTATCCAACACTTTCCCTCCTGTTGCACCCACTGGAGTGGGAATAGTAATGTTTACCCCTACGCTATCCAACGCTTTCTCTACTGTTGCACTCTTTGGAGTGGGAATAGTAATTTTAACCCCTACGCTATCCAACGCTTTCCCTACTGTTGCATTCTTTGGAGTGGGAATAGTAATTTTAACCCCTACGCTATCCAACGCTTTCCCTACTGTTGCACTCTTTGGAGTGGGACTAGTAATTTTTACCCCTACGCTATCCAACGCTTTCCCTACTGTTGCACTCACTGGAGTGGGAATAGTAATGTTTACCCCTACGCTATCCAACGCTTTCTCTACTGTTGCACTCTTTGGAGTGGGAATAGTAATTTTAACCCCTACGCTATCCAACGCTTTCCCTACTGTTGCATTCTTTGGAGTGGGAATAGTAATTTTAACCCCTACGCTATCCAACGCTTTCCCTACTGTTGCACTCTTTGGAGTGGGAATAGTAATTTTTACCCCTACGCTATCCAACGCTTTCCCTACTGTTGCACTCAATGGAGTGGGAATAGTAATTTTTACCCCTACGCTATCCAACGCTTTCCCTACTGTTGCACTCACTGGAGTGGGAATAGTAATTTTTACCCCTACGCTATCCAACGCTTTCCATACTGTTGCACTCTTTGGAGTGAGAATAGTAATTTTTACCGCTACGCTATCCAACGTTTTCCCTACTGTTGCACTCATTGGAGTGGGAATAGTAATTTTAACACTCTTGCTATGCTACGGTAATAATATTGTATATTTTTTAATAATATTATGTTAATATATATATATGTTTTAACAAATAAAATTGTATTATTTTTTTTATAACGTAAATTAAATATTTAATAATTTTAAGGTTATTTAAGTATTTTTAAGTATATTTTAGTTATTTATTTTTAATATTTTTTTAATTTTACATTAATTTTAATAAATTCGAAATTTTTAAAATGTACATATTTTTAAACGATATTTTTGATTCGATATTTTTGTACTTACCTGTTTGTAGATAGGACTTCGATATTTTTGTAGTCGATATTTTGGAGTCGATATTTTAAATGCCTATATTTTTGTAGTCGATATTATGTCAGTGATCCGTCAACGCCGTCTCCTCCTCATGCTTCAACACCCTCCGCATGCTCTACAAGTGGATCCCCACTGAAACGAGAAGAACGGTCATCCAGGCCCTCACCAGCAGCAAGTTCGATTATGGAAACGCCCTCTACGCAGGAGCCTCGGCCAAACTCCTGAGACGGCTCCAACGCATCCAGAACGCCTCTGCAGGCCTGAACCTCGACATTCTTCGCCGCAGCCACATCACACCCCACCTGAGAGACCGGCACTAGCTCCCGGTCAACAAGAGGATAACCTTCAAGCTCCTCACCCACGCACACAAGGCACTCTACACACCAGACCAACGTACCTCAACGGATGACTCAGTTTCTACACCCCCACCCGCCAGCTCCGCTCCGCTGACCTCGCCATCGCCACAGTCCCCCACTTCCGAAGAGTGACCTCCGGCGGCAGATCGTTCTCCCACCTCGCCGCCAAGACCTGGAACACCCTCCCCATCCACCTACGGCAGACCCAAGACCTGCTGACCTTCAGAAAACTCCTCAAGACCTGGCTTTTCGAGCAGTAGCAGCATTCCTCACCCCAGCGCCTTGAGACCCTCACGGGTTAGTAGTGCGCTTTACAAATGATATGATTGATTGATTGATTGATTAACGATTGTAGCAGTTCATATCTCTTGCATGAGAAAGAAGACTGTTCAATAAACCCCTTTTTATTGAAACGCCCATCTCTCTATTTCTATATAACTCTGTAGAAACGAAGCATGCACGATTGACTGAGTGAAATAGTTATCTATTGTTTCCACGACTCCGAAGATATTGTTCCGACCCTAAAGGAAACAAAGTTGTCATGTTTATGTGGTTGTCAGAGTCTAATCCCTTCTTGTTCATTCGAGAAAGTTTCTAGTAACCTCTGAGTTAGGAGGCACACACAATTAAGTTTAATGTACTCGATAGAGACATACTGACCTCAGTACTATGTCAAATCTATAGTGTATATTATTCTAATGTGCAGAGCCTATCAGGGATATAGGAACTACATTATACCCCTGTGTTGAGTTTGGACCAGGTACCCAAAGGGACATCGGTGAGGGCTTTATTGAATGGGAGTAGGTGTTCGGACTTGAAGAGTCCCCTTTGTAGCACCTCTGTCAAGAGGTTAGTCTTGACTGCCACTGAGGGTAGGTGAAGGTCAAGGACCTCAGCTGCCCTCCGCACTGCCACTGCGTAGGAAGCTCCCTCCTCAGTAGCCACAGTAGGGGAGAAAGAAGACCAGCATCTGGAGACATATCCAGGCCACTGGCCTCACCCAGTTTCTCACACCAATACATATTTTGTTCTTCCTCATAGGGCTGGTATTCTAAAGTGTCCGGCGACCTTTCTCAGTCTTCCCCGAGGCCTAGCCCAAGAGAATAGAGCTCAGGCTCTGATCTAGGACGCAAGCCTCCCTTTCGGCTCTGCATCGGAGTCAGGAATAACAATGGGGATGACACTGTCATTGGGCGCTGGCGGAAGTATAAGCATCGGGACCGGCACTTGATCCCTCCGATGCGCCTTCGGGCCCTGCGGGGTGGTGGGAGTCCTATCTGGTTCCACACCAGTGGCTCCAGTGAGACCTCAAGGATCCATTCCAGGATCAAGACCAGCACCAGTCGTACCATCTCGACCTCCTCCGGCACCGATCAGGACCCAGGAATGGATCCTAGGGGGCCCACCGGATCCAGGGCTGGAGCTGCCATTGCGGAAGCAGATGGGGCCACTCCAACCCAGCGGGGTCAAAGGCGCATCAGAGAGGTCAAGCAACCCAAAAATGAGACGCATTGTCAACTAGAACTCCTTCAATTGGCTAGGAGTTCCTCTGGCACCCAGAAAGTCAGGGAAGCGCAGAGTCAGCCCAGGCACAGGTTCCAAGAAAGGAGGCCTAGCATGGCGATGCTACCTCGTCGCGGCAGCCGACGGACGAGGAAAAGACAAGAACGCTGCGGCAAATCATTTTTCTTGTGCCTCAACTTACCTGAATGTCCCAAGGACTTCGAATGGGACAATGTTGACTTTGGGCTACGTAACTGGTCCTGGGAACTTCCCCTCGACCAAGACCTCGACTTGCACGAAGTCCCATGCCAGGTAGCCATGAGCTTTAGGGACTGCTCCCTCAAAGCCTTTGGGTGAATGGCCTGACAATAGAAGCACAACATGGTGTCATGGTCGCCCTCTCAACACCACAGATGGTGTTGACAGGCTCCGCAGGGCTTGAATCCCGACTTACACGATGACATCCTCAATCCTCGACACACCATGAGGAAAAACCTCCAAATCTGTAGACAGTACATCGAAAAAGTTCAGTCAAAATTGACTATGGGGTAGCTCTACTCTCGGATCAGCCTTGGCTGGCGCGGAAAGAAAAGAACCGACAGTGCGTCTGGGTGGCACCTATATAGGTACTGTTATGGCAAACTGTTGTGCAGGGGGCGCCTCATGAAAAATCTTCCAATGTTTACAACATTCGTGTTTAGGATGAATTAAGTGTGTTATTAAAGGTTGGCATTCAACCTATATCTTAATCTTTTTATCTGTCATGAGCAAGGTATATTTTTTTGGTAAGACCTTTCAAACTTCGCTTTATTAGGGATTGTAATTAGAAATACAATTGTGTCCTGGCCTTGTGTTTATTCTTCATTTCAGTACTGGATTTCTTTTCAAGATGGAGCTTTTAATTTGACTTTTAATTCGCATATTTTGGGCACCAATGTTGTTGAAAATGTTCCACAACTTCTGTGATATATTTTCGGATTCTTCCACTTCTGAATAATAACATGTTTTATTAAAGCGCTTAATTTGTTTCGAAGTTGTTTCGAAGTGCTGTAACTAGAGGACCGTACTATTACCTTCTTAAGGTACTCACTTACCTATCTTCAAGAGGATGAAATGCCGAGTCCTCCTTTTCGGAATTTGAACTCGTGACCTGCTGATCACCGGTTTGTTCCAATAGGAAAGGTTTAATTTGAAATTGGGTAGTTTTGTTGTTTAGTCAATTTGCAAATGCTTTGCGGGCAATCTCTTTACTATCTCCCTCTGATATTCACTGCCACCCTCACTTCAAACTGAACCCGGCCCTACCTATGTTGGAAGCTTCATGTCGATACTAGACTACTGAACTTGTTCAATCACCCCACTCTATGACTTTCTGTTAACTCCCATTTTCTGTTGTCTGTACTTACACCCTTTAAGGCCTGAAATAGCCATATGGTAGTGCAAGCACTCTGTAGAAGATCAATAATGAAATACAAACATGTAAAGTGTTTATACCTACCATGAAGGGGTGTTATCTTGGCATTCAGCTAACATTAATAATCAAAGGTAACCTTTCCACACTGCCTAAGAATCATTCACGCTGCACTTTGGAGAGACTAGTTTCTAAGCAAGCCCTATTTTGGATTTTGAGCAACCTTAAAGTGACCTTTAGTAGAGTGAATTCAACACTAACATTTTCCTTATGACTGGATTTTCCTTGTTCGTTGCCAGAGCAGTCTCCGAGGGACGCTCCTGGGGGAGACGTAGGCAACAGCAAGGAGAGTATGGGCCGTTGTGCAGCGGCTCGCCTTCCTGTGGCCTTTAAAGGGTAACCCACACCAGGAATCAAGACACCGTTATGATAAGAGCTCATAAGAACACACAGTGCACCAAATAAAAATGTTCCGCAGAGCAGAATAAACAGGAGCTCGTAATGCCGGAAGCTACATATCGCGCCTGTAGAAAGATTCGCTTGTCCGCTACCAGGACAAGTCCCCGTGAGCAAAACCTGCTTTGCACAGTTTAATTCATCAGTATCATCAACAAAAAGTGTTTATTAAGCTCATGCCAAAACATTAAAATGTGGATATAACAAACGTTAGCATTTTTAGATTCAAAGATGGTGTGTGGCACAGGGATGTTTGACTGACTGCATAAACCAAAAATAAGAAAGGCATACTCATTACTAAACTGTGATGGAAAAGCAACTAAACTTCTAAACTACTCGACTGATCTATCGTGCTCACAAGGATCAGGTCGTCCTGGACCACCAGGCCACAACCTCTCAGAGAGAAATAGCTAGCAAACAACACATGGTTCTGTCTTTCCAAACTTCACCAGTGTGGTGCAGCTGAAAACTCTGAACAAGGCCTGAGAGGACCCACATCTGGCGATGCACCCTCTAACTTACACTGACTCAATTGACATTACTAGAATATCATGGAAATGCTTTGTTCGAGGTTACTGAAACACCTGATCTACTAGATTTCACAGTGTTTCGATTGCAGCATGCCTCTATCATTACAATAGAACAACCACAGGCAAATCAGGCTGACTCCATCATTAAAAGGGGAATTTAGTGTGTGCTGGGTGGGCCAAGTTAAACCATTCCCTGACGACATGGCCTACACTGTCATATAAACCAAAGAAAGGTGCAACAATGTACTGTTGTTGTGCATTACCAAAACATAGAGTTCAAGAAAGGAGCTGATGAGTAAAACCACGAGGATCAATTATCGCTCTTAGGATCCCCTTGAAATGGTATCTTATGAATATCCATGTTCCTGACATGTTAATTTATATTACTAAATTTCTGCAATAATTCTGTTGGAAAACTGAATCCGTCAGGCCATTGCCAGGCTCCGACCCGGCAAAACACCGGGACCAAATGGTTTGCCGGCAGAATTTTTTAAAAAGGGATCAGATTTACTGGCCCCCCATCTGCTATCTTTGTTTAAGAGTGCGCTAGAGGAGGAGACCCTCCCACCTGATCTGCGCAAAGCCATCATTGTACTTATACACAAAATAGGAAAGTCGCCGGTGGACTGTGCCTCATACCGTCCCATCTCACTGGGAGGCTAAGATCCTAGCAAACGTATTGGCCTTGCGTATGAGGCCCGTTATCACCGATTTGGTAGACAAAGACCAGGCAGGCTTCATGCCCGGAAGGGCGACTCGGATGAACTTGCGCAGAACCCACAACTGGATGATGGAGACGTTATCCCGCACGCCACCGCATCTCCTTCTCTCCCTAGATGCCGAAAAGGCGTTCGATGCGGTCCACTGGCCCTTTCTTGAAGCGACCCTAACTAGATTCGGGTTTGGACCAAGATATCGCAACTGGGTACGATTGCTGTATATAGCACCGATGGCGACGGTGAGGGTAAACGCCCGTCTGTCCCGAGAACTCCCAATCCAGAGGGGCACCCGGCAGGGCTGTCCCCTCTCCCCTCTCCTATTTGCTCTAACAATAGAAGTGATAGCATGTGTGGTCAGACAGCACCCAGGCATAAGAGGATCCCGATTGTCTGCGACAGATGCGACAGAGGAAAAAATCTCTCTGTACGCAGACGACATACTGCTCTATGTCACCGACCCGAAGACTACCCTCCCCATTCTTTTTGAGGCACTAAACACGTACGGTACGTACTCAGGATACACCATCAATTGGCATAAATCGGTCATATTTAGTCCTAAGGTGGGCTACGACTGGCCATCCTTACCCCACACACTACAGATAGCAACCCATGGTTTCACGTATCTGGGGATTTATCTCATGCCGAATAAGCAGCGGTCCTATAGAGAAAATGTGCACCGAATCCTACTTGCTTTCAAAGAGGATGCCCAGCGATGGAAGGCGCTCCCCCTCACCATATTAGGCCGAGCGGCCATGTTTAAAATGATCACACTCCCAAAGTTTTTATATGCCCTCCAAAATGAGTACTTCCCCCTCTCACAACAAGTGTTTCGCACGATCAACGCGGAACTGCGGTCTCTGCTGTGGCTGGGGAAACAACCCAGAATTGCCCTCACTACGCTATGCCAGAATCAATACAATGGAGGAATATCGCTCCCAGACATGGAGGCTTGCTATAGGGCGGTACATCTCACCCCGATATCGGACTGGCTCCATACGGAAGCGACCCACCCCACTTATAGACTAGAACGCTATAAAATGGGTAAGCACTCCCCTCTACATTATTTATATGGTGGGAAAAAGCATGCGGGATTGCCTCAGGCCACTCAGACAAAAATCACACAATGGCATAGTGCTAATAAAACGATGGGATGGCACCGCAAACCCACGAGACAAACCTCACTCTGGCACTGCGCATGGTTACGAGAAATCCACAATCTGCGTGGATTTCAACTTTGGGATAATCTGGGCATATCCACTTTAGGGGATGTCATGACGAACACCTCCCTTAAACCCTTTCGGAAACTCCAAGCAGACTTTGGTCTTAGCACCACACAACACTATAGATATCTACAACTGAAACACGCATGGCAGGCAGAAGGTCCCTTTCCCTCCCCATTGCAGGAGTACGCGCCACTGGAAGGACGACTTCTCCAGGAACACCTAAAAGAAAAAGCAGTGTCACACACCTACAGAACCCTGAGTAATAATGCCCCAGATCACCTGACTAAACTGAGAGAGACATGGGAGAGTAATGTGGGGACTTTTGACACCACGGACTGGGAATCAGACCTTATGCATCCCCGGGAAGTGGCAATCAAGTCCAGATTGAGACTTATACAATATAAAATGCTACATAGGATCTATTACGATAGAGTCCAGCTGCACAGAATAGGTAGAGCGAGCGACCCATGTTGTCTACGATGTGGCCATGAACAAGGGGACTTTTATCACACGGTGTGGGACTGCCCAGTTATACAGAAGTATTGGAAAATGGTGACGGTGGAGTTGGGGAAGGTACTGGACGAGGCATTGCCACTAGACCCGAAATTTATCTTCCTGGGTATACCCGGAGATGAGGATTTGAGCCGTCCCCACTTTCTGTTCGCTGCCCTGGCACTGGTTGTCGCTAAACGAGACATCGCTAGGAAGTGGGGGTCTGCACAGGAACCACAGATGGGGGAATGGAAGTCAGGGATGGACCTGTACATGGCAGCTGAGAGGGTCACGTATAGAGCCAGAGGTTGCACCAAAAAATTCAAAAAAGTATGGGGGAAATGGAGGACATATTATGGTATGGAGGGGGGATAGACCAGCGATCCCAACCAGACGGAAATGCATTGCAGGAGTGAGGCAGCGTGGAGGCGCCGTTTTCGCCAAGAAACAGGAGGACTGGAGGGGCCGGGACACAACTGGCACGGGGAGGGAGGCAGGATCTGGTCTTGTTTGGCATTTTTCTATGTGACTATTGATCTGCAGGAGCGGTCTGATGGCGATGTAATGTATCTAGCTCAAATGATGGACTTTACTGAATACCTTGATTGTTTATGGTTTGATTTACAATGTACGAAGAAAATTAATAAAGATATTTAAAAAAAAAAAAAAAAAAATTCTGTTGTAAAACTGAAAAACAAATCATGCATGTTTTTTTTTGCTACGTTCAACATGTCTTACAGTGTGGGTCCTTATTCTGGAATGATGCTTAATTGGCTACTCTCATATCCTCTTCCTTAGTTATACGTTTGAGATGTTAAGTGCTGCTTCCTTTGTCCTTCTTAGGAAGGTAGATTTAGGGGTTGAACCACGCAGAGCTTAAACCACATACCAGACGGCCAGAAGGGATTTATCTGGCGAATGTGAAACGCAAAGCAACGCATCCCAGGCAAAGTACCACAAACAGCAATGGGTCAACGTTCATGTGCAAAAACTACTTTGCACTGAAAGTTGCCCCTAAGTGCTGTGCTCAATCTCTGCAGCCAATGACATCATCGGTAAAGGACTCTTACCAAAACTGGTACTGTGCTATTTTCGTTCCTTCACACGACACAGTTCTACAACTTTTCACACGACACTGCCTTTTGTGAAGGACAGCAAACCTGGGCCTGAGAATTCGAAGGATGTAAAATCACTCCAAAGTGTAGGAGACTGAAAATTGTCGAGGTATGGCTCACTCACAGTTAGGACTCCCCCTTAAAACACTCAACGGTTGCCTGATCTACCAAATAAAAAGTATACAACAGCACCATTTCTTTGCTGTCAGCTCGACATTTGATAATCCAGTTCACTGTCTTGCCAAACCTGTGCTAGTGTTCTAGGACGGAGGTCCTTTAAAATGTTTACTTTTTATTCAAGAAACCTGTCATTTAAGAGCCTCCAGGCATCAAAGCTTGCTCTTTACTCATTTATTTCAAAAACTGCCTAAATGCAATGATCAGAACCTATTGCTGGTCAGACATCACAAACAGAACCATTGTACGCGTTCTCAATCAGCCACCTTGGTTACGATATCCATGCTGCGATGTCAAGCTATACACCTCAATTGTTCTAATAAAAGGCATTTCTGTTAGAAATATCAAGGTAGTGATATAAATAATCAAATAACTACATACACCTGTAGATATCACTCTGTCCAGCACGAAGACAACATCATCCTGGAGAAGATTTCAACGCTTGGCCAACAAAAGCTGACACCCCCCTAAAGCTGTATGAGAAGAAGACGTACATCAGGAGCACAAGATGACCCCAGACTGCCACGCTTTGCATCCCAAGTGGGGAGTGAAGCCTTGGGTTACAACACGCTAGGAACACCAACAACACGCCCCTAGAGGGGTCATCAACGTAAAGAAAGTCCAGCAATAAACCAACAAGAAGACCTCTGACATCCCCGGAGACCACTGCCTCAAGAACTTCAAGGTTAGTGCTGACAGCCCCTAAAGGACAGTCTATCAACTGTCGTCCAGGGCACAACAAGGCCCGGTCAAAAGGGACCCCCAATGACAGGACCCACATGGCAGAGTAGCCAACACCCAGCTGAACTCCCAATCCCACCCTCCTCGATCCTGAAACCTCGACCCCCCCTCCACTCCAAACTCAGCCCTCTCTCCAAGAGAGACTTTCCCCCAACCTCCCACCCTCCACCCCGACAATCAGCTCTCTCCCCCCGCCACGGCACTCTCCCTCCTACACACAAGAGGAACGCACAAGAAGACCCCTTTGACGTCTAGCTAACAGCCCTCTCCCCTAAAGAGACTTCCCCTCCAACTCCCCTACCCTCCACCCCGACAATCAGCTCTCTCCCACCGGCACGGCACTCTCCCTCCTACACACAAGAGGAACGCCACCTCTTTTAACCTAGCTAAGATGCCTTCGGCCACGCAAATGGATGCCTACCCCCGAACACCTAACTACCTGACACCCCACAGACTGAACTCATTTGCTATACCTAGACTCTCTAGTAAAGAGAAAAAACACAGAGTGATCAGACAACACCCCGAAACGCTAGTCGTTGACACATACCACACTGCTCCTCTAGAGGGCAGCGAAAAATGGACTTCATCTTCCACAATGACAGACCCGACAACTGGGTCAACATCCTCAACTCACACCTCCTCGTCTCCAAAACCACCATCACAGCCCATAGCCGCAAACTAACTATCTCGCTCCCAAAACACCAGACCCTAACAGGCAACATCTCCATAACCATTTTCGAGAATGGCACTATCCTGATACAGGCAAAAAACGATAACCTGGAGGTCTTTGACTCCCTCTTCCTCTCGCTAAAGAAGGCAACCGTGCATAACACACTTCACGCGCGAACCCCTCCCCCTGGGAGCCTCCAACAATCATCAAGACAATGGTCCCCGCCCGTGCCCTCTCCCCGATCCCCGCCTTCCAATGGCACCTACCGCCACTCTTCCCCTCCGATTAAGGTTCCACCCACCGTCCAACCCTGCCCCCCCCACCAATCACAGCCATCCTCCCAGAGAGGAGCCCTACTCCCAAACACAACCTCTCCACAGCCCCTCCCTGCTCCCAGCCCTAACAAAGCTTGACACTCGACCAGAGACAGCTCCCCCCTTCCCCTGAGCCCTCTTAGAAACAACAATCTGAGCAACTCGCCCACCATCATCCAACAAGACTGGACAGCACCCCCCTCCCCAGCGCACAGCACCACCCATATTACCCTTCCCACCCCCACAGATAATATGACGCAACGCCTCAACCTTCTGGAATCTCAGCTCGAAACCTTGGTACAAAGCCTGAAATAACCCCTATCCTCCCTAGCTAAAATCCGAATGCCCACTCATCATTCCGTAGCCCCTCCAATTCCCTCACAACCCAGAAGGAGCAAAACTCCTCCCCCCAGCGGGACCCCTGTCCCCCCAGATCCCGTCCTTAAACCATTAAACCAGGGACCGAGATCCGAGCAGACAGACCAAGAAGAACAAAACCCACTCTTTCCCCTCAGGAAGCGACAACTCCCACCTCATCATATGAGCCGACCACGAACCCCTCCCCCAAATCCGCACATCCCTCACAGGAAACGATACCACCTGCCTAAGCATATACCCCCCCCGGTGAACTCCTCACCTAAATCTACGATTCAGGTAATTACAGAAGTTGGAAGGGAATACACCCCCCCAAGAGTCCCTAGACTCCCAGCTCACCTAACCTCCATACCGAGAGCCCAATCCAGCAAGTCGATGTCCGAAGAACCCCCCCCATTAAATGCATGCTCATTAACAGCAGATCTGCCACAAAACATGCAACAGAATTAGCAGAAGCTATCCTCTCTCATGACCTAGATGTAGCTTTCATCATGGAAACCTGGCTAAATACCCTGTTTTACCCCAACATGGGCATGCTGATGCCACCCGGATTTACAATAATCCACAAAGATAGACGAGAGCAGAGAGGCGGAGGAATAGTAATGATTTACAAAAGTAACTTCTCCATCACGGAAAGCACATCTTGCCTATATAGCTCCTATGAATGCCTTTCAGTCAACATCAAATCTTGCACGAACAGATCACTACTCTGCCATCTCCTGTACCACCCACCAGGCAACTCCAACGAATTCGGAGTGCACCTTTCTCACTTGATCACCCAATGCACACTCAGTAACGCCAACAGCATAATTCTCGGCGACCTCAACATTATATGGAATGAAACAAAAAATCCGCTCATTCAATCTCTTAACAGCCTCCTTCTGGAAAAAAATCTGACCCAACATTGCTCAGAAGCAACACACCACAGAGGAGCAATCCTTGACGCAATCATTTCTGAAAGGAACACAATCACTATTGACTATATCATTCCCGTGGACTGGTCAGATCACCACATCATTCTTTTCCATATCAGCCAAATGGCCCTAACTCTACCCACTAAAAAGGCCCCACCCAAATGGGTCAGGAACACAGCTCAAGTCCCTCGGCCAACCTTGAAGAAGGACTAAGCTCGCTCCTCCCAAGCACGACGGAGCACCTCTCAACCACCAACCTCACCTCTCTCTACCACTCCAATATGACGCACACCCTGGACCACCTGGCTCCCTTGAAACTAAAAAAACCCAGAAGCAACCCCTCCAGGTCATGGTTCACCACCGACATCAATGAAGAAAGAAGACATCTTAGAACCTTAGAAAGAATCTGGAAGAACAATCCCTCCACCCTCTACCATGATCAACTTAAGGCAGCACGCAGAAATTACAATAAGCACATTAAAAATAAAAAGACAACTTTCTTCTGCTCCGCTTTAGACAACGCAAAAAAACGCCCCAAAGAACTCTCTAATATCAATAGGAGCCAAACATCCAAACCGACGACATCCGATATAGTGGCATCCAAAGAACAAAGCGACAACTTCGCCTTCGTCAAGATCGATCTCACTCTCAGCACAAATCCCTCCCCTCCCACTGAGATCAAGACACCGGCAACTAAGGACAGCGCCCCCTTGAATCCGCCTAAACACTGGTCCTCCTTCACCCCATCCAGGAAACAGAGATAGTCAAGCTAATCGCCAACGCTAAACCCTCATCCCACTCCTTAGATCAGCTTCCCACAAGCCTGGTTAAAGACCTGAAACTCATCTTAGCCCCAATATGGTGCCAGATCATTAATAGCTCACTGAGCTCGGGAATCTTACCAGACTGCCTCAAAGTAGGCCAAGTCACGCCGCTACTAAAACAAGCATTGGAAATGCAATAGGTCTCGCACCATTAGAGTTAGTGCTTTTAGAATTGTTTATGGTTTTTTTGTTGTAAATGTTTAGCATTTTTGTTTCCTGTAGCCAATGCTAAAGAATTACAAATAAAAAAAGCCATAAACATTTCTTAAAGCTCTAACTGAAATGGTCTGAGACCTATTGCACTGTGTGAGGGTTTGAGGGTGAGTGAGGGTGAGGGTGGGTGAGGGTGAGTGAGGGTGAGGGGTTGAGGGTGAGTGAGGGTGAGTGAGGGTGAGGGGTTGAGGGTGAGTGAGAGTGAGTGAGAGTGAGGGTGAGTGAGGGTGAGTGAGGGTGAGTGAGGGTGAGGGGTTGAGGTTGAGGGTGAGGGGTTGAGGGAGGGTGAGTGTGGGTGAGGGTGAGTGAGGGTGAGTGAGGGTGAGGAGTTGAGGGTGAGTGAGGGTGAGGAGTTGAGGGTGGGTGAGGGTGAGTGAGTGTGAGGGGTTGAGGGTGAGTGAGGGTGAGGGTGAGTGAGGGTGAGGCTGAGGTGTTGAGGGTGAGTGAGGGTGAGTGAGAGGTTGAGGGTGAAGGGTTGAGGGTGTGAGGGTGAGGGGTTGAGGGTGAGTGAGGGTGGAGGGTGAGGGTGGGGGGGTGAGGGTGAGGGAGTGAGGGTGAGGGGGTGAGGGGTGAGGGGGTGAGGGTGTGGGGTGAGAGTGAGGGGGTGAGGGTTAGGGGGTGATTGTTAGGGGGTGTGAGCGTTAGGGGGTGTGAGCGTTAGGGGGTGTGAGCGTTAGGCGGTGTGCGGGTTAGGGGTGTGAGGGTGAGTGTGAGTGAGGGGGTGTGAGGCTTCGGGTGTGTGACGTTGCGTGAGTGTGAGTGTGTTTTTCTTGTGATGTCCCACTCTATTTTGATTCATTCTCCACTAAGTTCGGTGATTCATTGGGGGGGCGTGGCTAGCCGAGCTGCGAGATGGCCGCCATGTGAGCGAGCTCCGCCGACCGGGGGATTAATCCTCTTAATTTATCCTGCAATACAAGCTGTAACTGGCGTGCTGTTCACTCTACACGGTGGGGTAAGCTTTGGTGGCCACACGAACGAAAAACAACGGAGCGAAAAGTGTCCCGCTGGGCGAGATCCGGAGGAAGGTGGGACCCGATTGGGAGACACTGAACCAGCCGCAGCCGAGCACCATTATCTCGCTGCTAAAATCGAGCCCGAGGCGGAAAGCGAGACTGAAGGCCGCAGCTGTGGGAAACTGCGGAGAACGAACCAAAGCACGCAAAGGTGCCTGGGGCTGGCGGACCGCGCTGCCTCGAGCGCCAGATCTACACATTGCAAGTACACAATTGCTGCGAGAGGGGGCTGTTTAAATATAACTTTTAGATGCTGGCGCCTGAGCCTTTACCCTATACAAAATGGCGGCACCCCGCAGATTGCTCTCCTGAAGCTGGCTGCCTGATGGAGTGGAGAGCGGGCGGGCAGAGAGAGTGGCTGTGAGCTCCGGGTGCCCGTAACATCTGCTGATGTGACTGACTTTGAAGTGTTGCGCTCACTCACGTGCCAAGAAAATCTTGCAAACACTTTCCCCACCGTGCCACGGTACGTCACAGCCCTACCAAACAAACTTTAAGCCCGCATTGGCTCCGAAGAAACACTTGGGATCGAGCATCTCTGAATCGAAGCAGGCCTTGGTTCCGAGGACATAAAAACAACATGGCCAAACTTCTGGACACCTGTGGGTACAAAGACACACAGACGACGTGGCTCCTCCTGTCACAGACATAGACTCACCAGTTTCGAGAAATGCGACGCGGCAGGCAGGGGAGGGGGCGGAGCGGGGGTGTGGGAGGAGTGCGGGAACAGACGGCGAGGGGAGGAGAGTAGGAGGAGGAGTAGGGGAGGCACGGCCTAGCGGCCGTGCAATCAAGAAGTGAGGGGGCGGGAGAGTAGGCAAGGCAGGCGCGAGCATCTCTGAATCGAAGCAGGCCTTGGTTCCGAGGACATAAAAACAACATGGCCAAACTTCTGGACACCTGTGGGTACAAAGACACACAGACGACGTGGCTCCTCCTGTCACAGACATAGACTCACCAGTTTCGAGAAATGCGACGCGGCAGGCAGGGGAGGGGGCGGAGCGGGGGTGTGGGAGGAGTGCGGGAACAGACGGCGAGGGGAGGAGAGTAGGAGGAGGAGTAGGGGAGGCACGGCCTAGCGGCCGTGCAATCAAGAAGTGAGGGGGCGGGAGAGTAGGCAAGGCAGGCGGCTGGGGGCATGTGCACGCGCTTTTAAGCTCAATGCACATGCGCATTGAGCTTAAAAGTCACGGGCACTGCAAGGAATCGCCACGATTCCTTGCAAGTTGGACAAAGAGTGGATAAGCCCCCATAGTCTCGCTTGCTCGATGCGCATGCGCATCGACAGGCGAGACCTAAAAACTAGGACTAGATACTGAGGATATGAACAACTTTAGACCTGTATCAAACCTACCTCCTTTATCCAAAATACTGGAAAGATGTGTACTTCCACAGCTAACCGAACACCTGGAGAACATCATGCTCTTAGACCCACACCAATCGGGATTCAGAAAGGGTTGCAGCACCAAAACCGCAATCCTAAATGTCATAGACGATCTACATAAGTCACTTGACTCAGACCAATGCTGCCTTCTCATTCTCCTTGACTTGTTGGCCGCTTTCGATAGAGTTGATCACACCCTGCTCCTCAAAGTCCTCCAAGAAAGAGCAGCCATTGAAATGACGGTCCTTCACTGGTTCTCTTCCTTTCCCATCAACCGCTTGCAAATAATAAAAATTAAAAACTTTGAATCTGACCCCCTTCCCATCAACAGAGGTGTTCCACAAGGGTCTGTACTCTCCCCCCAACTTTTCAACATCTACATGGAACCCCTCACCACACTACTCAGGAATTCCAACATCCCCTACCACCTCTATGCGGATGATACACAGCTTTATCTGGAAACCACCTCCATTGATGACATACACAGACTAAATGTCACGCTTAAAGAGGTCCAACATTGGCTCACAACAAACCACCTAAAACTTAACCAAGAGATAACAGAAGTACTCCTCACCTCCAACAGAGACAAAAAAAAAAACAAATCGAAGAATGGCTCAAAGACATTGACGCCCTCAATGCCACCCTCACGCCAACGGACTAAGTGAAATCTCTAGGTATCACCCTAGACCCCAAACTGGACATTAAAAAACACATCACAAGATCTGCCAAAAGTGATTTTCTCAATCTGAAACTTCTATACAAAATAAAACCCTTCCTTCCCCCGAAAGACCTTCAACAGGCCACCCAAGCACTGGTGCTCTCCAGAATTGACTATGGAATCGCAGCCCTGACAGCAAAATCTCACCAAGGCCCCCTGAAAACTACCTTCAATTCCGCAGCAAGAATGGTTACAGGAACTAAGAAATTCGAGAACATTTCTCCCGCACTCAAGGGAACTTAATTGGCCCCCAATTGAATTACGAGCCAGCTTCAGAACGGCTTGCCTCACTCATAAAGCCCTTCACACAGGCAAACCAGAATACCTGGCCGCCAAACTCAAAAGGGCCGGCCAGCCTAGGAATCTCAGGAGTTCCAACACGCTACTACTCATCCGACTGAAAACTCGGAAACACAAAACCGCAACTAAATCTTTTGCGGAAAATGCACCTATGATCTGGAACTCCATCCCCCCCACATCAGAACGACCACATCTTTCCCGAAATTCAATAACCTTCTCAAAGCCCTCCTCCTAGAGCGCTTTCGAACGAAACGATAAGAACACAAGAACATGGGAAATAGTGCGACACCTTACCAAAACCTCGCTGTGTTCTAAAACAGCAGTCTCAGAACTAAAAAACACCAGGATCACCCGTCATATCTCATCTGGATCGATAGACACTCCTCTCGCTATTAGCATGTTAACTCCTTTATATGAAACCTCGCAGCCCCAATCTTTCGTGTTCGACCACAATATCCGTATTGTTTACATGTCTATAATGCTCATAATTATGAAAGTTGCGGATTCTGTTTATGCCATTAATGCTCATAAGTGTATATGCTGTGAAGAGCTCTGATACCCTCGGGTCTAGCTAGAGCTATACAATATGTCTAAATGAATAAATAATAAGATTTTTAAAAAATCAACTATTTCACAGGTGTATACAATAAAAATGACAATTTCCATGTCAAAATTCACAGCAACATTGCTTGTTTGGCGAGAGGCCATTCATCTGAAAGATGCTCAAATAAGGCAGAAAGACTTCGAAGAGAACACATCTTAAAAACAGGTGACACTGCCAGAAAGTGAAAACAACATACTATTTATTGCAGAAGAGAAAAGCGAATTACTGGGGAGAGAATGTGACACAAAACGCTTTACATGGGATGGTTTGCATGCTTCTGTGTAGGAAGCAACACTTGAAAACTGAGACCTGAACAAGTCAGAAGTAACGATATTTATTTTAAAAAAAATAATGCATACACGTAATGAGAGAGCAAGTTTGTTTACAGGGCAATACAGCAATAAAACACACTAATGCACGAAATATGATTATATGATACAACACATTTTAACCGTGTAAATAAAAAAAAGTAGCAAGAATTGCAGGTTATAAATATATGGAAAAGTATATGTGAAGTGTTGCCTTTGTAATGAAAAGACGCTTCTAGACGAACTAAAGGGTGGAGTAAAGGCGGGGTAGCCAGAATTAAAAGAGTGTTCTTTTTTTTTATAGAGAATAAACGAACAGTTGGGTGAAAAAATAAGAGGAGCATATTACTGAAAAGAGAAGTTAATTGTACAAATGCAATGGACGTATCAGCTAAGACATCTAGTTTAGTGTAAAACTTTAACTTGCAATAAACTCATATTTATGAGGTCAACACGTCGAGATGACTGAACTACACGAGATATTACTAGAAGACTAGAAGATCAGAGCTCAGGTTGAAAGAAGCGTTTTCCGAAAACAGTATTACTGTCTGACAGATGAGTTTGCGGTGGTTCCATTTTAAATTTTGTAATAGGAGAACAGGTTACACCTCTGCACAAAACATTACTAAGGCATGAAAAATAACAATGTAGGACAGGTTTTCATGTCGGATGGATGGATATATATACATTTTTTTCTGTGGTGTGGATGTACGCTGTGCAATATACACGCACAAATCAGAAACACACATTTAATGGACCACAGAGAACCAAGGAAGCCTGCATTCCGTTTGCATTTTTGAGAGCTCTAGTAAATCTTCTACATTGGCAATAGATACATAATGAATAGCGCTACAGCACTATTAATGCCAAACCTAAAAATAACTTTAACAAGCACTGGCAAAGACAATAGATCTCGCCTTTTTCGTGCATTGGCTTCGGAAATGTTTTTTTGCTGACTGTGCAGCACTAGCCCTAAGAAAGCGCAATAGCGCAAATGTTTGTGTACACATCAAGATGCTGGCAATCGCGTCATTTTGTATGGGCCCCCACACGCACATGTATGATACCATATCCTCAACTGTTGTAACCTGAGAAAGTTTAAGTTGTTGAATAAATGTATATATTGATCTAAGAAGTACATTTATGGAAATGTAAAGACACAGTGGTAAATTGCAAAAAGATCAGAGGATGTTACAGAATTGATGTAATGTGGAAAAAATGGGAATTCACACCGTACTTTAATATACCAACTGCTGGACTGTATTATATAATCATTCTTAACTGCTATTATTTTTTATAACTGTTCAATGTATATGGAAAACATCACTGATGCATTACATATTTTTGTTATAGAAAAAAACAAATCTAAAATAAATAGATCAAACAAAAAAATTATACCATAGGCTCAAATGCATCACTGTGTATTCCCACGACTATGGAGCAAGGCAGATGCCATTTATTTATTTTTTGTTTACAGATCCAAAATGGAAGATGCCACTTGGAGCAGTTAATAAAAAAATAAGTTTTGCTAGCATGAAAGCACTATTTATGAAAATGGAGCACCCTGGCAATAAACGGTAGATACGGGGCCCTCCCGAAAGGAAACGAACAAAAAAATATATGTTAAGCACAGCGAGGTGTGGGAGAGCAAAAGAGGAGTGAGTGAGGGGTGGAGGGAGTGGATGGGAAGCATAAACAGGGAGAAGATGAAGGAAACAAAGGAGAAGATGAAAGAAACAACAGACAAGCTGGAGACCACGGGGGAAGGCGGGGCAACTCGGAGCATGTAAGGAACAGGTCCTGGCGGTGGGGGTGGAACACTCATAAAGTGCTTAAAGGAAAAAGATAATAGTAGTTCCCTGAATGTGAGCAGTGGGAGGATACAAGTCATCAATTCAAAAGGAACTATGCTTCTGGGAACAAACAAACACAAGAAGAGGAAAGAAAGCCCTCGCATAAGAAGCAAGCAAATAAGAGTGACAAGAAAGTCCAGCAGTCGTGAGGAATACGCTGGCTATAAGCCCAATGAAAGTTTTTGGTATCGTTCACAAGAAGTCTTTCGACAAGCAGGCGAGGCCTAAATAGGAGCAGGGTGGAAGAAGGTAAATCAAGAGTATTTCCACCGTCCAGTCTGAACATTACTCAAGCTAAGGCAGATGTTCAAAAAACTTAACATGACAGAGAAGAGAGCGGAAATTAATAAGATTGAACCAGGTTACCAGTATGCAGTTGAGTGTAATGCAGCAGATGGACGCTAGGTTGAGAGCGGGTGTTGGGAGAGAAAAGTGATCTTCATGATAATGAATGTGCACCCATACCTTGAGTACCCAACTGAACTGATGTCTGGATCCCTAATGCTGATTTTTGTTGTCGTAGGCAAACAGGGATCATGCAGGTGTACTGAGACAAAGGTCTATACCACGGATAGCAGTCTTGTTGGCAGGAAGGCGTGACCAAAGCACTACCCTCATAACAGAAGAAGGTTACTGCCTTTGTCAGGAGTTAAGCAGCATGAACGCAGTGGTGGCAGCATACCGTGTAGTGATCAGTAGGAGTGAACAGGTCCTTTTTAACCCATGGAACTAGAGTGAGACCTGCAGACTCATTCACTTTTGAGAGATTCTGTTTTCTGTATGCTTAGCTCACCCTTGGTCTACATCAGGTAGGCGTGAAGTGCTGCGCAGTGCAGAAGTGGTATACCTGCGCTGGGTTTTTGTGTGTCTGGGTAGGGTGCCAAGCATGGCTAATGCAGTACTAAGTATGCATGTGCTGGAGGTGGACGTGCATATGAGAGGTACATTCTCTGAAGGATGTAGTGTTGTTTAGTGCATGCAGAATAAGTGCATGTGCAAGCTGAATAAATTAATGAATGAATGACTTTTATATGGCACACATCTACTTAGAGTGTGTCCCGGCACCCGGCATAAGAGTACAGGTGAGTGAGGCAGATTCTTGAAGTGTTTAAGAGGCCTTAGAGCTTGAAAATATACATCTTCAATGCCCTTTTTGCATGGTGATTCTTTGGTTATTGAACCTAAATGACCAGGCAGCTGGTTCCAAATTCCTGCAGTTCAGACCATGAAGGAGGAACCCCCTCTCTGTAGTTTTTGGAAATGGGGAAATTAACAAGCCAGCACCACTGGAGCATACCGGTCTTCCTCATCCGTACTCCTTGATACTCTCATTCAAGTATGAAGGACCTCTGTTGTAGAGGGCTTGGTGGGCCAGTATCAGGGTTTTAAACAAAATAAGCTTGAGCACTGGACCTTTCAACCCATAGTTAAGTTACAGCAAAAAAGCTTAAGAGACCTGAAAACTTCGATCTCCAGACTAGAGGAAAGAGCAAACGACTTGGAAGGACAATCCTGGCGTAGCAATGTCTGAGTGATCAATGTGCAGATGGGGATGAAGGTCCAACCCAGTGAGGTACATAGAGACGTGGGTCAAATCATTCACTCTGGACTCTGAACTCACACCCTCTTTAGGTGTCGCCTGAGCCAGCGCATGTGCTGCTCTGCAAGACATTTTGTAAGTGGGGTTTTCAAAGTGCTACCCCACACGCTTTTGCTGGCCTAGAGCTTGCAGTTATGGGCAGGTGCACGCGCGCAGCCGCCAGCTTTCATCGCCCGAGGTGCCATCTGGAGCGCAATCGCTTTCACTTTTGTGGCCCCGTCACTTTCACGGCCGCGCGGCTAATGCTTGCTTCCTTTGTTGATAGTTCAACACAAACAAACAGGCTACAGGCAGTTCGTGCTCCTCGCAGTTTCTCTTCGCACCTTCCACAGGTAACATTTCTACTTAAGTATTAGCCACACTGCCATAAAAGTACCTTCGCAAATTGCTTGTTTGGGCATGTTAGGAAAAACGACTATCAGGTTCCTTCCCGTCATGTTCCGTACCATGTAATGAAACCTCAGCCACACATCAGCGCTGCTCAATAACGGGTAACGCTTGACAAGCCCTAGACAGTCCGTCGATAAATACACCCAGCCACCCACAATTGGAGATGGAAAAACAAGCATTGGCCGCATTACTGCTTAACTGTTCATCAACAGTGGACAAAAAGCATTGGTCGCAACAGCGCTTCATGAATTTCATGCGCTGTTACTCAAAATCATAATGTCTGCACCTCGCCGGCTTTCTTGATCCATGATCCCCCAAGCGAGTACCGTGACCACCAACAAGGACACACTCAGTGTACTTCGACGCTGCAAACCACCAATAGGCGCGTCATGCGAATTGGGCTGGCAAAAGGATTATTTTTTTTAAGATCCCATCGATCGTCGCCACTGAAAAGTCCTTCATCATGAAGACAAGGCACACTCGATGATGGTTGAAGGAAGGACTTTATTAGATAAGATGTATGAACCAGCCTAGAGCCAGGCAGCCACCACCTGACCCCAGTCACATGAACCAGAGCCCGCATTCCAAGACCCTTTATAACACCCCAGCCCCCTCTACATTCTAATACAAGTACCAAGATGCAACAGTATAGTGCACATTTTTTTCTTTCGAGAACACGCCAACTTACCATGGGGAAGCCGCTTGAGAGAAAAAACTCCACTTTACCTCACTTCATAGAGTTTTCCTGAACTCCGCGCCCATCCCTAGTGTTTATGTAGTTAATGATCTTCAAGTCAAGTTCGAGTTATCTAGAGTGGGGATATACAAATATCTACAAATCCAAGATTTCATATATAAAATTGTGACATTAACATAACTATACATAATATTATCTTAATTGAAATGTTGCATTCGGGCCCTTCAACTGTTAATCAAAGTTCATAAAATTCTTTCCCTAAAATATTTGTAATTTTTGGTATCCAGGTTACGGCGACCCCCTGTGCTAGTATGGAGAAACCTGGCACCCTGTTCACGAACGTAGCAGGTTGCTTTAAAAGTTCTGAGAACAGCCAATCTTCTTTTGTAACACTTTAGCAAAAATCGATGTTATCCAATTCACTTGTTCTGTTATTTTGCTCCGGAAGCCGATGCAACTCTTATTGTCCTCGTTGCTTCTTAGAAAACGTAAATGATTTGCAAATGCTTGTTAAACTTCCTGCTCTTAGTGAGTTCTGGAAGGCAATGAGTCAGAAGGTACGTGATACCATTTATTATATTTTGCGTTTGACCTTATTAACTATAATTATATATAAAGATGAGAATATTACATGCCTTCTTGCTGGACTCTGTTTTATCAGTATTACAATTTTTCACTTATAAGTTGCAAAACATTGAATGATCCGGAACCTCCCCATTTTAAGCAATGGTGGCATCACGTTAAAATATTTATGAGATAGAAGATGCAATTTATAGGTTTTGTTTTATCGTTTTTGGTCTAAATCACTATTTCGGTCACTGACCTTGATAATAACAATTGTCTTGCAGTTTATACAATAGTACATATGTTTTAAAAAGATTAACACATTTCAGGAATATGTAACGGTACAACTATACAAGAGGATAGGTTTTCGTATATGGAAATCACCCTAATGGTGCCTGAAGTACATTCAGATAACAACATTAAAAAGAAAGGTCATAACAACTACACAATAAAAATAGTAAAATGACCAAGTTGAGCAGAACTACAACATACAAATTGCTGATTAAAGTTCTTAAAAGTTAACAAGGAATATTATATGGGGAAAGAAAAAATAATCCAAAAAGCCACAACCCCTTATAAAATGAGCACAATGAGGGGGCCCCACGGCAAAGAAGCTTGGATCAAATAGGTCAAACGCATTCAAGGTATTTTGCAATTGAGAATATTATATGAGATGAGGTATCAGATCTACAAGTTCTCAGTGCAACCTTCCACTGTCGAACTCCTAGATTCCTGAAGAGGGGCACAATCCAGTGCTTACGCTGACAGTTGAAAACTGGACAGAACAAGCATTGGCATAGCCAATAGGTCTCGCTTTTGCGACCTTATATGTGTTTAACCATGCAACAGTTCTCATTGTTGCACCAAGGATATTGTGCTGCATAACTAAATACTTATAACGTCCCAAAAGCGAGACCTATTGGCTATGGCAATGCTTGTCTCAGTGGAGAAGGCCCATTGAGTCCCTGCTCGGCGGCTGCCACCGGGGACACCACCACGAACGCTGCTCCTAAAGCTACTCCACTTTCGGGACAGGGATTCAGTGTTGAGAGCAGCCAGACAACATGGGCCGCTTCATGAGGAAGATAAACAAGTGATGATCTTTATGGATTATTCCAGGGCAGTACAACGACAACGAGCCTCCATCCTGGAAGTAAAACTAATACTCCACCAAAAGAAGATCCAATATTCATTGCTATTCCTAGCCCGCCTCACGGTCATACACGAGGGAGATATGAAGTTCTTTACAGACCTGAAGGAAGTGTTCGATTGGATTGAACTAGGGCAGCACACACCGGGGAGCAATCCGAGACACACGAGAACCACAAAGCAGGCACCGATGGGGAAAAAAACTCTCAGTGAAAGGAAACGCAGCACCAAAGCCCTATCACTGGTCCCCCCAATCTTGAGGAAATAATAGCTGAATGCAAAACGCTCTCCAAGCAGTGGAGGAACTGGATCCAATTGCAGCAAAATCGGAAGGAGAGTCTGGCCCACACATCATCTCGTCCGAAGAAGACTCCAGGGACACCGGTATATCCCGAGAAGACTCAATAGCCCCTCCATTGGTGACTCCCCAGACGGCAATTCAATTCAATTCAATTCAATTCAATTCAATTCAATTAACTTATATAGCGCGCTACATACCCAGAGGGTCTCAAGGCGCTTGGAGAAGGGTGGGGGATTACTTGTCGAATATCCAGGTTTTAAGTTGCTTTCTGAATGCTAGGTGGTTCTGAGTGAGGCGAAGGTGAATGGGAAGTGAGTTCCAGGTTTTAGCCGCCAGGTAGGAGAAGGATCTTCCTCCCATGGTAGTTTTGTTGATGCGAGGTACAGCAGCATGGGCTTGGTTGGAGGAGCGTAGTTGGCGGGAGGGGGAGTAGAAGGAAAGTCGTGTGTTGAGGCATTCGGGTCCGAGTTCGTAAAGTGCTTTGTGTGCGTGGGTTAGGAGACGGAATGTTATCCTCTTATTGACGGGGAGCCAGTGGAGGTTTTTCAGGTGACCAGAAATGTGGTCGTTACGCGGGATGTCTAGTATGAGTCTGGCTGATGCGTTCTGGATGCATTGGAGTTTTTTCTGAAGTTTTGCGGTGGTACCGGCGTATAGGGTGTTTCCGTAGTCCAGGCGGCTTGTAACCAGTGCGTGGGTGACCGTTTTTCTAGTTTCGGTGGGGATCCAGCGAAATGTTTTTTTGAGCATGCGAAGAATGTTGAAGCAAGATGATGAAATGGCGTTGACTTGTCTGGTCATCGAGAGTGAGGAGTCCAGAATGACGCCCAGGTTCCGTGCGTGGTTTGTCGGGATGGGTGCTTTTCCAAGGGACTCTGGCCACCAAGAGTCGTCCCAGGCAGAGGGGGAGGTACCTAAGATAAGGACTTCTGTTTTGTCGGAATTCAGTTTCAGACGGCTGTGCTTCATCCACTCGGCTACTTCTTTCATTCCTTCATGTAGGTTGGTTTTGGCGGTGTTAGGGTCTTTGGTGAGTGAGAGGATAAGTTGAGTGTCATCAGCGTAGGAGATAATGTTGAGGTTGTGTTGGCGTGCGATGGCCGCGAGGGGGCTCATGTATACGTTGAAGAGGGTGGGACTGAGTGAGGATCCTTGTGGCACGCCGCAAATGACTTCAGTGGCCTCTGACTTGAATGGTGGGAAGCGGACTCTCTGGGTTCTTCCGGCAAGGAAGGAGGTGATCCATTCCAGTGCTTTTCCCTGGATTCCGATGTTTTTGAGGTGTTGTATCAGGGTGCTATGACAGACTGTGTCGAAGGCTGCGGAGAGGTCGAGGAGGATGAGGGCGACTGTGTCTCCATTGTCCAGTAGAGTTCGAATGTCGTCTGTTGCTGCGATGAGTGCGGTCTCAGTGCTGTGTTTGGCTCGGAAGCCGGACTGTGAGGAGTCGAGGGATTTGTTGGTTTCGAGGAAGGCGGCGAGCTGGTTGTTGACAACTTTTTCGATGACTTTGGCCGGGAATGGAAGGAGCGAGATGGGGCGGTAGTTTTTGAGTTCGGTGGGGTCAGCTGTGGGTTTTTTCAGAAGGGCGCTGAGTTCGGCGTGTTTCCAGCTTTCCGGGAAGGTGGCGAAGTTGAGGGAGCCGTTGATGACGTCTCGGAGGTGTGGTGCTATGATGGAGTCTGCTTTGTTGAAGATGTGGTGAGGGCATGGGTCTGTGGGGGATCCTGAGTGGATGGAGTTCATCAGGCGGATGGTGTCCTCAGTGGAGATTGGGTTCCATTCGTTAAGGATGTTTAAGGGGGGTGAAGGTACGGCAGAAGGTTGGGTGGGTTGGTGTTCAGGTTGAATGTCGAAGCTGTTGTGGATGTCTGCGATTTTGTCGTGGAAGAACGAAGCTAGGGAGTCGCAAAGGGTTTGAGAGGGGGTGATGTCGTTGGAGTTGGCAGTGGGGTTGGTAAACTCTTTGACGATGTTGAATAATTCCTTGCTGTTGTGGGCGTTGTTGTCTAGTCGGTCTTTGAATACGGCTTTCTTGGCATTCCGGATCAGTTGGTGGTGTATGCGGGTGGCGTTTTTGAAGGCGTTCCTGGTGCTGGTGTTTGGGTCTTTTTTCCAGGCCTTCTCAAGGGAGCGACAGAGTTTCTTGGATTTCTTAAGATCATCGTTGAACCAGGGGGTCTTTTTGTTGCCTAGTATGATTTGACGTTTTTTCAGGGGTGCTAAGTTGTCGGCGCTGTTGGTTAGCCATTGGGTGAGGTTAATGGCTGCTTGGTTGGGGTTTGAAGAGTGGGCAGGGGGGTTTTGAAGAAGCGATGAGGAGATCTGGTCGATGGTGATTTTGTTCCAGTTTCTTCGCAGAGTAGGTTGGGGATGGTTGTGGGTTGCGGTCTTATTGTAGATAAAGTGAACGCAGCTGTGGTCCGTCCAATGGAGAGCTGTGGTGTGGCTGAAGGAGGTATGTTTGCTGGAGGTGAAGATAGGGTCGAGTGTGTCAGCAGACACATTAATCTGAGAGAAGCCGTTATTTATGCCCATAATCCTTTCCCTCCACCCGCCTATCTCCTGGGGAAATCCCCACCTCACATATGGGCGGATCTAGCGGATCTCGCGTACGCGAATTTGCGTATTTACGGATTCGCAATCCGCAAAAATACGCGAACTCTCGCGGATTTGCGGATTTTTACGTTTTTTGTGTTGGCGCGCGTTCGCGAGGATTTGTGGACCATTTCGCAATTGCGAACTTACTTTTCGGCTCGCAACGGCCGCGACTATGTTGTTTCTACGTCTGGTTTATCATCACAGGTTCACAGCACCCTCTGTTTCACCACTGCCACCCTCTGGTACACCCATGCCACCCTCTGGTACATCCTCACTGCCAACCATTAGGTTTGTTTATCACTGTATATTATGGGGGTGAAAAAAAGCAACCACACCTGCCCTGCTTCAACTGCCATGAATTAATTTGGTGTTGATTAATGTGTCAGTAATTTTGAAACTTCCAGTCTGGTTGGCACCTGCTTCCTTCCTTATCTGTAATTTGCTTTCTGTTGCAGTGAAAGCAAGCACACCTGCCCTTCTTCAACTGCCATGAATTAATTTGGGGGTGATTAATGTGTCAGTAATTTTGAAACTTTCAGTCTGGCTGGCACCTGCTTCCTTCCTTATCTGTAATTTGCTTTCTGTTGCAGTGCTATTTTTTTTCACAGGACCTTTATGGTCTACTTGTAGCTATTCTATGAGCCTGCTGTTTGGGTCATAGCAGGGTCATAGAATAGTTGCAAATAGGCAACTGAACTCTGGAGGGGCCCCTCAGGAAGCACTAGAGTGAATGGTTACTAATGTTAAGTTTGAACTTTTGCACCTGGTGATTGCTTTCAGTTTAGCAAAAATCGTTTTTCTGCAATTTCGTGCTATTCGCGGGGCGCGAATCCGTGCGAGAACGATTTCGGAAGCCGCGAATGCGTGCGAATACATAAATTTTTTGTTTGCGGCGTGTATGTTCGCGTGATTTTTTGCATGTTCGCAAGGCGCTTGTAGTGATACGTTTGCGAACTTACCCACGCGGTCGTACACGGGCGCGGCCATCTTGTTTGCGTGACGTAATTCCGTTTCCGGCCGCTATGTGTAATCTCGCAAAGTGTGCTGCTCGCTAGTACAATTTCGCACGTGATCGCGAGGAAAATCTCGCGCGACCTTACCCACGCGGTCGTGAATGGGCGCGGCCATCTTGTTTCTCATTCATTGCTATGGTTCTGGGCATGCTTTCTGTATCCTCTCTGAATCTCTGCCATCCTTTGCTTGTTTGAAGTTTATTTGATCTATTTTACTTATTATCTATCCCTCTATTTTTCTAGCTCTATATTTTTGTGTTTTCTGCTACTTTTAGTTAATTTTAAACTACTTTTTTAAACTCTTTTCTTTTCTTCTTCACTATTCTATTTCTTCTTTATCATTTAACTTTATTTCTGCCCAGACCATGGTAAAGGGAGCCGGGAAGCACCCTGAGAAGGGGAAGGGTCCCGCACCCCGTGCCCGGCTCCCGTGCGGGCGTTTGAGGGGGGAGCAAGTGGTGCCACGGGAGATCTTTAGCGCGGAGGAGGTGGCCGCACTAATCTTCTACGTCCAGCGCCGCCTCCCCAAGACCATCCTGGGAGGCGGCAAGATGGCAAACCGGCTATGGCATCCGGGAGCGCCGGAAGCGGTGGGAGAAGGTGTGCCGGGCCATGTTTAAGCTCTCTGGGGTCCGGCGCACCTATAACCAGGCCACCCACCGCTGGACGGATGTCATGGACCGGGAACGGGACTTGCTGGACGCGCTCGGCGTAGAGGGCCCCGGGCTTGGTGAGTAGTAGTAGCTATTCATCACTACTCTGTTTTATCCGGCTCTGTTATTTGCAAATCTTTGTTCTTTACCAAGAGCAATAATGCTGCCGATTACATTAGGTAAATTATATTTCAAAATCTTCTATGCATTTCAGGTGCACTGCTCACCTTCTCAGTAGCCTTGCTTGCTACTATGCCTATTTGTTTTGTGTTTTGTGTTCATTTCATTGGCCTGAGAAATTATGTATGAGTGTAGTGTAAAGCACTGCGTAATGAGACACTAAGGGTCATATTTTCAATTACCGGCGCATCCCTGCAAAGTAGCAGGGATGCGGCAGTAATTGTGCGCCATGCCACCACCACCCATTGGCCCAAAACGTCACAGAAGCCTTACGCATCTGTGGTGTAAAGGCGGCGCATTGCTGGAGTTGCGTGCCAACGATGGCGCAGCTCCAGCAATGCTCTGGGGTGCCCTATCTCCCCAATGCTGCATCAAGCCGTACGTCGGCTTCAAGCAGGCGCAGGGTTTGAGTCACGCATCATTGTCCTAAAAGTGACTGATTGACATCTTGTAGATTTCCCTCAGCTACTTTTAGGATTCGTTCCTGCGCAGGAACGCCCTCCCTTGCGCCGGAACGCCCCCTGATGGTGCAGGGCTTTACAACGTGATGCATCTCCCATATGCGTTTTTTTTAATATATACGTCGCACCATGGCGACTCTTTTGTTCTGCCGCTGCGTCACAAAAGTCACGCAACAATGGAGGAAAATGAGCCGCAAGGGACTTCTAAATCAGCCCCAACAGACTGAAGTCCAGTCCTTCCTTTAGACACATGGCTATAAGAAGAAATAGTGGTGGTGGTCGGTGGATTGATAGTTTGAGTATTCACTGATCTGCAAGCAGGGTGGACTTTGTCTGTCACTTTGCGTGCTGCGGACTTCTGCCTGCCAGGCCTAGGCAAACCTTTTTAGTAGTCTGTTTATTGAGTTACATAGGAACTTTGAAAGTCAACGGTCCGCAAATCAGGCAATACGAATAACGTAGTATACCATATGAGATAGGTCAATATATCCCGTGGAATAGTTGTCTATCTATTTGCTATTTCTCCAAAATATTTTGTTATAGTTCTTTTGAAATGTTTGATTTGGTTGACAAATCTCATCCATGTTTTCTGGTCTTTCTTTCTTTCATGTTGTACATCAGCTCCCCCCAAGGGCAAGAGGACACAGGAGGAGGGTGCTGTTCAGGAGGATGCAGGCCAGGATCGGGCAGGCGAGGGCTCCTTTGCTGGCCCCAGTAAGTTTTAATTTTAATAAAGAGTACCTATTTTTTCCTAGCGTTCCTCATTCGATTTTTTTCGAAATCGTCTTTGATCTTCTTGTAGACTGGATCTAAATTCTTATCCTGCCTCGACTATGACTCCCTGTGGTATTACTAGATTATTCTTATTAGTCTGTTTGTGTAGCTAACTAAGATTGCACATTTGGCAATTCCATTGGACTCCCATTCTAGTCAGCAATAGCTCTATGCACTGAGTGCAGTCCTCTGGGATTGTCCATAATGTCTTTTCAAGTCTTCTAAATGTTTATGCTTTGACAATTGCCAACAATAAAAAGGTGAATGACCACCAAGAAAGAATAAGATACTACTTTACTTTTGTTTTGGATAGGGGGACAATCCATTCTACTACTGTTGCAGGGACAAATCTGCACAAACCGAACTATGAACACTAAATAGTGCATTGTTTATCAATTATAATAGACGCAGGTAGACTTTCTTTCCACATACCTCAGTGATATCAGACTTTGAAGAACCCCCAATCTCCTTACTGACTAGATAGTGTGGCAGAGTCATTTAGCTCCCTAAGTCACCGATGATTGATCCCCAATGATCATTAGATTATCCTATGCAGGGCAAGAGTACGGAGTCACAGTCAAGAAGTGTCAGAGGCACTCATGCTTGCAAAAATTCCAAAACCTTTAGCTCATCCACTCTAGTCTGGAGGACCAAAAACCACAGAGTCTATTTAAGTTTAAAAGCTTTATTAAAACTAAACACATTTATTAAAATCAACTTTGTCATAAAAGTAAACGTTTAACTGAAAATGGAAAAGTGCTTAGTGCTAACGATTAATTGGACACATTTCTTGTGGTCGAGCTGAGCTCTCACCTGGTTTGAACTTGAGCTTGACCCTGATCGTGTTCTTAGAAGTCAAGCTTCTGTTAGGAGAAAAAGTGTTGTGTGTTAAAAATAAAAAGCAAGCATTCATCAGTCGTGCCAAAAAGTGCAGCAAGACAACAGCCTTCCCTGGAAAAAGGGACATTTTTACTGTAGAGTATACAGTTACAAATTATTACATTGTATTTCGTTTTTTTTAACTTTCTTTATTCCTCCTAGACCAAATATTATACAGTAGTGAGTGGTGTATTCTAACATTCTAAAAATGTACTTTGTAGGTGGAACATCTGGTGGCGGGGCCAGTGCGGAGGTGGTGGATGAGGAGGACAACTCTTCTGGGGAGGAGGCGGTGCGACTGGCGGACGACACCAATGTGCCTGTGAGGGTTGACACGGTGGTGGCGGGCACAGGTAAGCTATATATTCGAAAAGCGAAAGAAGGGTGTAAGTAAGTGTGGAAGGACGAGAAATTTTATGATGGCTGGCAAAGAAGAATGATATGTGTTTGCTTGGCCCCCGAGGTGGCTGGGAAGGAAAGAATATGGTATGGTGCATGGCTGGGTCAATGATGAAGCAAGGATGGGTGGAAGGACAACAGCCTGGGTGGGTGAAACATAAACTGTATGTGTGCATATACTTTGAATGGATGGATGCCTGGAGCATGGTATTATCTGACTCTTAGATAGCACATGTGTATCTAGAGAGAGTAGATGGTCACTGGATGAACTAAGTGTTACCTTGAAAAGCATGTAACACCGCACCCGCACGTCCGTTCCAGTGTAGGGAAGGCAAGGAAAAGAAATTGTAAATTTGTCCAATACTACCATGAATAGTAGCAATAGTTTGTATTGCAACTGCAAGCACAGCATATATCCGGTTATTACGGTGGATACTCCGTACCTCTCTTAATAACTTTAGTTTAGTAGTAGTACGTCATTCATGTGTGGGTGTATCACTGTTCACTCAATAATAAGCAAAGCACCTAAAGTCATCCCATATGTCATCAAATACATCCCATGTGAAGTGATAGATAATCTAATTATTTCGCTTCTTCATTTTCCTTTTCTAGTACTTATTTGCACTGTAGGGTGAAAGGTAAATTAATTAAGCAGTAGCCCTTGTAACAGAGTATTCTCAGTGCCACCCGTAATAGAAAAGTAATAGCTTCACCACCTGCATGTACTGGACCGGTACAGTAACGCAAGTCTGTCTCACTCATCATGGTGTGCGTCTGTTTTTCTCGGGTGCAAGTTCACTGCGCTGGCATTCTGCCGGCTTGCATAAGATAACGTACCAATTTTCCTAAACAAGAGAGAAGAAGAAGAATAAGACTGGTGTACTGTCATAGTCGACTGTAATGGAAGTCCATAGTGATCGTAGAATTTGTTCATTAAACTACCACTAATGTTAGAGCAAGGATGCAGAAGTGGGAGGTTAGATAGATACTGTCCTCAATAGTTATGTACTGTGCTTTCAATTTGCTACTTGTACTGTGACACAACTTTCGGCTCAATCACTTTGTGTTATTAATGTTAAGGAGCATTGGTTACAGACTATGTCTTTCTTTCTTCATATAGTTGCTCCTTCCAAATCGACATCCCGGAGGGAGCAGGCTTGAATGGCCCGGCAACGGAGGCTGGATGCCACTGTCGCGGAATATCGGCGGCTGGTGGCCCTGGAGGAGTCGGAGGACACGCAGTCAACCGGTGCAACCACAACATCCTCGACTGGGACAGCTGCATCCTCCTCCGTGACCCCACGGGCTGCCAGCCAGCGCAGTGCTCCAGCGGTACGGAGCCGGGCCAACAAAGCCAACCGCCACCGCCAAGCAGCAAAAAGACGAGCTGCCCCCCACAGGAGCTGCAAGGCACGCCAGCGCCGCCTAGGAGTTAGAATGTCCTACCTGGAGCAGGAGGTCCATAGGTACAAGAACTTGGTGGAGGGCCTCCGCTTCGAGCATGCCACCCTCCGCAAGGAGTATGATGCCCTGGCCGCAAAATTCACCAGCACCCTCCAGTAGTGGAGTGTCCCTTGCCCTTTTTTTTAGAGACTTTTGGGGGGTGGGATTTGGGAGTTGGGTGCTTTTTGGGACTTTTCAAAGACAATCGTTGGGGTTAGGGAGGGTCTTGAGGGAGATTATTTTGTTAGGGCTACATAAATATACTTTTTTAAACTTTATCTGACCATACCTGTTTTTTACTGCTTTTCAGTCTGGTGGGTGGGGGTGTAACAGTAAGTTTGTTTTCCTGAAGAGTCCTAGGACTTTAGTAGTACTACCGTCAATCTCTCGTCTAGTCCTAATACTCCATTATACTACCTCCCACCAAACGCTTATCTTACCTGTAATTTGTGTTAGAAATTAGGGCTAGGCCCAGGGCTGGCTCCACGTGAAATGGGGAATAAGGTTGGCGGATGAAATTTCCTCATTGCGGTGGTACTAGTGGTGTGACACAGTGGCAGTTGCATGCCTGTGGAAAAAAAGAAAACGAAACCTGGTTTGTCCTTACTGTAGCATTACAACGGTTACGGTACGCTCGAGAATATAGCAGGTGACAGTACACTAGAACAGTGCCACAATGTAGCCTAACAAATGGTAAAGTATTGCAAGTATAACTAGTACTTGACACTGGCTCCTACTACTACAAGAAATAGTACTAAAGCTGAGTACGTCTAGAATATATCCTCGTATTCCTTCACCAGCCTGTTGCTATGACCTTATCCTCCCCAGCAAGTGTGTGGAATTATTGATGTCATTTAGTCAGACATCAAGCAAAACCACACAGCCCGGGGGAAGAGGGTTAGGGTTTGGAAAATGGATGGGAATGGGGGTTTCTTTTTGGGTAGGTTTTGTTGAGAGAAGAAAAAAAAAGCACAGCATGGACAAACAATAATTGAAGATAAAGAAATCTTTGGGTACAAACTAAAGCTAACCAAATGCAGTCACACTCATAGAAGAAAACAATGGATACTGTATCTGTATTCTGTATGTTGTTGGAGTTGTCCTGTTGAATTTGGTAAGTAAGTTGCATGCAGCAAACAATTCCTCTTATTAGCGGCACTCCTCCATTCCAGCTGATGCTTCGTCCATCAATGTTGGTGACCACTGACAGAAGACACCCTGTCCACTGCCTGCCTGGCGGATGTTGACTGAAACCCGGCCTGTAATTATTGAACGGAAAACAGGAAGTGCTATTACAATACCACTGATAAATAAATATAAGGTATGTACGCTGTGTGGTGCAAAAAGTCACACTTTGATTTCCCTAATAGACAGTACAATATTTTTGAAATTGCGTACTCTGTCAGAGTCACCTTTTTAAGGATAAATAAGTATGGCCAAAATATTATAGCGGATCTTTCCCCTCAAGGTAGGTGTACTGTAAACTGTGTTTTAGAACAAAATTTGACCTTCCCAGCAATGCTCCCACCAAGACCCTTACTAAAGCCAGTCGCAAATGTAGAAGACCCCCAATCAGATCTCAAAAAACGAGGCCTAGCAGAAAAATGGTGACAAAACGTACTTTAAAAGTAAAAGTAGGCCCAAATACACCCTTACCCACCGTGGATTGTATTCAAACCACTTGCAAGCAAGCAAAAGTATCCATAGCCAGCATCGCTCCAAGAGGGCTCTAAAACCCCGGAACTGAGTTGCAATAGAACACCCCGAAACACATGCAATCCTGCTGCTAGGGCTAACCCTAACGAACCCTAAGTTACAAAAAGTGGCAAAAGGTTTTGCCTTATGGATTTTGTCCAAAACACTTCTATCCGTTATTAGACCTTCCCAGGAATGCCCCAAGACCCGCCAACCCACCCGCAAAAAAGCACGCGACAACACCCCCAAACAGCCAAAAAGCAAAATCTCATACTTACAATATCTCTCGGCCTTCGGTCCAAACGCGCTGTGCAGCTAGGTCATCATCATCATAACTCCTGTTTTCCACCACGGATTTCCTGAAAAGTAAATGCAATCAAGATTAGACTGTCGCAGCAGTGCTTCGACAGAGACCCCGCAACCCACCCACAAACACCAGGAAGCCCCCCAAAACGCTACATTGAGCAAGATGTCAGAAGAAATAGCAAAAAAAAAGGCTTTTCCTTATGGATTTTGTCCAAACCACTTCTATCCGGTATTAGACCTTCACAGGAATGCCCCAAGAGACCCGCCAACCCACCCGCAAAAAAGCACACGACAACACCCCCAAACAGCCAAAAAGCAAAATCTCATACTTACAATATCTCTCGGCCTTCGGTCCAAACGCGCTGTGCAGCTAGGTCATCATCATCATAACTCCTGTTTTCCACCACGGATTTCCTGAAAAGGAAATGCAATCAAGATTAGACTGTCGCAGCAGTGCTCCCAGACCCCAAAACTCACCCACAAACACCCGGAACCCCGCCAAAGAGCACCTCAAAGGCAAGCAAGTCAGCAAAAACGGCAAGAAATTTCAGCCTCATATTTGGTCCTAAACACTTTTATCCGTTATTAGAGCTTCACAGCAATGGGCCCAGAGCCGTCAACTCACCCGCAAAGAAGTAGAACACCCCCACAAGTACTGAGTCTTTCTTCATTGGGCATAATCCAGCCCTCTGCTTTGAGGGAAATAGGAGGAGGAGGATAGAGGAGCATGTTCTTCTGAACTTGTGAACCTGAGGAATGTAGACTGCGGCACCTTCAAATCAATAAGCAAACAAGTGAAGACAGTTCTGCTGATGGGCTTGTTTTTGGGATTAGGTGATTAAAGTTTGAATTAAATTAACTGTGGAAAACAAAGAAAGACAGACACACAGGAATAAAAGTGAATAAGGACGAAAAAGAAAGTTATTGATTCATTGTCTCATTTTCAGGGCTCGGTGTCAGGGAATAAGAAGAAGATTTCGTCATCATACTCTGCGAATTCAGGCAGGATGAGGTCAGTGTCACCGAACAGAGAACAAATCCCCTCATCTACGTTGCCTTCCTCCTCGTCTTCATGCGGCGTGCTTTCTCGTACTTTGTAATCTGGTGGTATGAGGTGCTGATTCATCTTGATCATTGTCAGCCGCTCCACATTTTTGGGCGAGAGGCGGCTCCGTTTGGGAGTTACAATGCCACCAGCAGCACTGAAAACACGTTCAGAAGACACACTTGCGAGTGGGCAAGACAAATAGTTTATAGCCAGGTTGGAGAGCTGTGGCCACAATTATTTTTTCCCATGCCAATACTGCAATGGCTCATCATTAAGAAAGACCTCTGTTGAGTCATTCAGATAGTCCTGCACCATCGACTCAAGGTCCTCAACGGTTCCTCCACTTTGCTTACTTTTTGCTGTGCCTGTGACATTTTTTCGAGAACCATACCCAAGCAAAGTTAGCCAATCCTCTACAGCAGCCACTGTTACTGTTGTGTGTGGTGCAGATGATCCGGTTGCCGGTGTCTTTAACGGCTGAGAGGTCACTTGTGCCACAGCCACAGGTGCAGAAGTGGATTCTTTTGACTGGGGATGGCCTGCTGATGTTGATGCTGATGTACTGCCTTCTCCTTCAATATCCTGCCGTTCTTTTTCAAACCTCTTGGCTGACCAGGCTAGCCAACGTTTGTACTTTTTAACATCTTCATCAGCAAAAGGAAAGAATGCTTGGCCTGCCAGCGCCTTTTTGTAGCGTGGATCCAGAATAGTAGCACAAATGTAATGCTGTTCTGAGTTGATCTTTTTAAGACGTTCATCACCACGTAGGCGGTCTAATAATTTCTCCGACAAAATAAAAGGGTCTTTTTTTTTCCATCTTTTTCTATCTCAGAAGACACCGCCTTCAGTTGGTGCTCCAGCATGCACAACAATGGGATAGCTTGTCCCAAATTACAGTCCTCCTGGCTGACTGTACGCGTGAAGAACTCAAAAGGACGAAGCATGTCTGTCAGGCTTTTAACTATGTCCCATTGCGCCGCACTCATCCGCAGGTCCTTCTGAGCTGTACCCTCTGTTAAGAAATAGTGATCGAGTACCGTATACTGCTCATACAGACGCTCAAGCATGTAGAAGGTTGAGTTCCAACGTGTTGCCACCTCCTGGATGAGTGCTTTCACTGGCATTCGACGTTCAAGTAGCAGCCTCCTCAGATGCTTCCGGGCCTTAAAAGAATGGCTGAAATGGTTGCACATTTTGCGGCAGGTGGCCATTACCTCGAACGCTGTACTGTCTCTATCACTCAAGAATTTTTGAACTACCAGGTTGATACAGTGTGCCAAACACGGCACTCTGAAATATGCACCCATCGCCATGGCCTTAACTACATTGGCGCCATTATCCGTGGAAACATAACCAATCTGGCGTTTTTTTGCGGACAGCCAGTGAAAGACCTTTTTGTTAAACTCGTCCAAAATGTTTTCTGCTGTGTGACTTTTCTCCAAGCCAAACATGGCTAGTGTTGCATGTTTCCGAGCAGCTTTAAAAACTTGGTCCGGGTCAACACCTGCGTTTAGCTTTGCTTTAACACCTGAAAAAGAGACCCAGTGTGCAGTGATGCACATGTAATCAGCGCCTGCGCCACTGGTCCACATGTCTGTTGTCAGATGTATAGTGTGAACAGCACTCTTCTGCAAAGCTGCCCCAATCGCCTCCAGCACATCTTCATGTAGTGCTGGAACCGCAACTCTGGCAAAATAGAACCGGCTAGGAACCTTCCATTTAGGGCAGAGCGTTGCCACTAATTCTAGAAAACCTACCCCTTCTACAAAAGAAAAAGGGAGAAGGTCCACAGCTAGCATTTTAGCCAGCTTAGTGTTATACAGACGCGTCAGTGGGTGGTTGCGTTCATATGGCGCGTCTGAAGAAAACATGGTTCTAATGTTGCCCTGGACCAAGCATTTACGGAATGATAATGACTTCGTTGACGCAATTATGCTCGCTGGTGAACTTTTGCGCGTTGGTGTCTCACTCGCTCCAACACTCTTAGTGTGCCTCTCATGGGGTGTGCTGCTGACAGGGGTACTGGGTGTAAGTGAAGTGTTTGACACGTCTTCTTCCTCCTCGTCATCATCAGATGAAACATCAACGTTTTCTTGACTTCCAATTCGGGCTTCCTTGATCGCCTTTAGGTGCGCAAACCATTGGACAGTGTGCTGTCTCTTAAGATGACCTCTCTGGCCTCCGGTACCATAGTTGGTACCTGACTTACCACGACTAACTGCAACCTTACAAAGGGTACAAATGGCGAACTTTTCCCTTTTTGGGCAAACAGTAAAGAAGTCCCAAACTGGTGACTTGAAGTGTCTGTGGGGCCTGGAGGAGGCGGCGATACTGGTGGTGGTGGTCATGCTGCTAATGCCAGATGAAGTGGAGGATCTGGATTGCCCAACTTTTGTACGTTGTGCACTTTCACCGCCACTAATTAAGGTCGAGGTGGATGGAGGTCCCTTCTTGCCAGAAAGAAATATGGAAGCGGTACGAGTTGGTGTACTACTTAACTGCAATGATTGTGGTGGTGTTTCCACTGCCTCCTCGTCGACAACATCATCATCATCACGCTCAGCAGCTTTTCGGGCTAGGGTCAAAATGTCTGTTTGCTGCATGCCCGCTGGGGCTGCAGTTACCTTTATGATGACTGGGTCGTCGTTGTCAGAGTCTTCATCAGCAGCAGTATCCGCCACTTCTTGCTGAGCCTCATCATCACACTCCATAAATCTGAGACTTTGGACAAGCTTCCTTTTACGCTTAACTACCTTTGTCAGATCATGGTGTGCCTCACTCTCAGACGGCAGTGGTGCTGGTTCCCAATTTTGATCCATATCATCAGAAGGAGGTGTGCTTGAAGAAGATGTAGACACCACCCTTGATCTCTTCCTTGCTAGGGGTGTGGAAGACAATGAATGATCATCAGGAGGAGTGTCTTCCTCAAATGATACCTCGCCTTGATTGTCGATTTCCTGATGTGCCCCTACTTCGGGAGGAACAACTATTGTGGGCACTTGTGACCCTCCATGCACCTCTGCTTGCGCATCTCCTTGCGCTGCCTCTCCTTCCACATGTACTTGGGCTTATACTTGCACATGTGATAGTTGTTGCGGCTGTGGTTGTTCAACACTCGTCAGATGAGCTACAACAACCTGTGTTGATTGAGGGACATTGCTGCTGCTTTCTTGCGATGAGCCAACATCACTGGTCGATGGTGATTGAACAACTATACTGGCTGCCTCTGCAGCACTCAAGGGCTTGGACTTAAGTTGGCGTGGTGGTGGTGGTGGCACTGAGCCCAATGGAGCGGGGGTGCTGCTCCCAGCTTGGTCCCCAGCAGATCCCGCTGCTGCTGCAGGCATACTTTAATTTTTTACTCCCAAAAAAAGGGGCGGCCGGCACACCAGTCTCCTTGGTAACTTGCTCCTTACTGGCACCTTTCTTGCTAGAGGAGCTACGGGTAACTTTTTTTGGGGCCATCTTCTTCAGAGCAGGTCAGAACAGCAGGCAGCAGTTGCACGAGTTGCAGAGTTGTCTGTGTCCAGACGTGACGTCGCGTGACGTTATGCTGCACACACACACCGCTGCAGGACTTCTTCCTGGCACTGGTGGTTCTCTTGAGTCTTGTGCACCTAAAAGCAATGGAAGACAGAGGAACATCAGTTCAGTTATACACCCCAAAAAATCGACAAAACACAGAAAAATCAGCACAATCCCATGCCATCCATGATTTTTTTTTTTGTAAAACAATTTTTATTGCAGATTCCAAAAGTCACATGTTAGGGTATACACAGTGTTGTTTGCGCGGGGCCTTAGCATTCACCGTGGTACCAAACAGTATGTACACAGCCTTGTAACCCGCATCCCTGAGGCCGGGTGGCAGTGATTGCAAGCAGCACATTTCCACATTACTCAGTGGTGGTTTATTCAGTGGTCAACCGCCTTCTGCTTTTAACTTTTTTTTTTTTTTAACCAAACCCTCCCCGCCAGTATCTCAACAGTGTGTACTGCGACTCCTGGTGTCATTGGGGTAATGTATCTCCCTCCCCTCCCCCCTCGCTCTCCCCCCCCCTCCCCTTCGGTGTGCTGCGGTGTCCAGTGCCTGTGTTCGGTAGAAATGCATTGAAGCTTGTGGGCTAGCTACGGAGTATAGAGTAGATCATGGAGTGTGTGTGTCCGTGGTAGGTGCCGGGATCGGTCTCGCCTCCCCTTGGACCCCGGGGCCATCTATGTCCTCCTCTTCCTCACTTTCCACTGCATCATCCCTGAGTGCCTGGACCAAGATTTCCCATGCCAGCGCCGTTTCCTGAGCTTTCTCGTCTGACCCTCGACGCGCCATCTGGTATCTGAGTGTGCTTTCTGCTGCCGCCCATTTCTGGAATTCGGCCAGCCATTTCCGGTGTGTTGGCGCCGTCTTTGATTTCCATCCCCTGGTAAGTTCCCTCTTTGCGATAAGTAGGCCCATATCTATGAATTTGCTCGTCAGTTTAGTGTTGCGTGTGTGTGGAAACCAGTGTAAGATTGTAGTCGCAGTGTCATATTGCAGGTCCCTGTCTGTGGCTTCGTTCAAGGTGTCGCCCACGTCCCTCCAGAAGTCCTGCAGGTGCGGACAGCCCCGCAGCATGTGCAGTAAGTCTGCGCCTAATAGCGCACATCTGGGGCACGCTGCGTCTTCTGCGCCAAAGTATTGTGATATTTTCTGTGGGGTAAGGTAGGCCCTATGGAGTACGTAGAGGTGTATTAATTGGAAGCGGGCGTTTCTGGTGCTTTTCCTGGCCCTCTGAACCAGTTGAGCCCACGTAGCGTCCGGGATCTCCTTCTGCAGGTCCGTCTCCCATTGGGTTTTAAGTCGCGTCAGGGGTTGTAGATTGGCCTCGAGTAGTCTAGAGTGTAGACATGTGACTGCCTTAATCGTTCCCGCAGCCATCATCGTATATTGCATGCAGGTGATGTTGGAGGTTCAAGCAGCCCTTCCCCCCAGTGCGCCTGGATCACGCGCACCACGGCCGCATGCAAAAGGTAATCACCCCTAGGAAGGTCGTACTGTTCCTGCAAGGCCTGGTATGGCATGAGCACTCCATCAGAGTATAGGTCCCCCACCACTTGCAGGCCAGCCTCCTCCCAGTTCTGGAGGTTCGACCAGTCACCGCCGTGTGGAAACGCCGTCAACATACCTAGTGGGATCTCAGGCGCATATGGATGTCCCGGACCCGCTCGCCTCTGCATGCGATTCCAACAGAGCCTCAGCGTCCGTTCCTCCTGGGATAGTCCCCGAAGTATGAGTTTCTGTTGTAGGGTAATAAACGCCAGTACATGGCGGGGGGTGCCAGCGTCCCTCTCCTGTTCCGGGCCCCGGTATACCCTTGCAACCTCCTGTGTGAAAAACTGCAGTTGGGCAGCTAAATAATAGAGTTCAAAATCCGGAACTGCGAGGCCGCCCTCGTTCTTCGGGCGGGTCAGGGTCGCCAAGGCTATCCTCCTCCGACCAGTACCCCACAGAAAGGACACTATCTGCGATTTCAGGCGACGAAAGACGCTTCCCGGTATCCACACAGGGAGCGTCCTAAAGAAGTATAACAACCGCGGTAGGGCTATCATTTTAAGCAGGGATACCCTACCTGTCACGGACAGCGGAAGAGTGGCCCAAAAGGCCATATTTCCTTGTAACGTACGGACACAGCGGCCTACGTTGCCTTCCAGCAGGTCAGCAGGTTCATGGAAGACGTGAACCCCTAAATAAGGGAGGCAGTCCGGCTCCCAACGGAGTTTGGGGTGGGCCCAGGGACATCGCTCCGCTTTCCGGAGTGGGAAGAGGCACGTCTTTGCCCAATTCACTTTCAGGCCTGAGACCTCTCCGAATCGCGCCAAAAGGCGCTCCGCCCCCTCCACCGCTTCTTCTCCATTGTCCAAGAACAGCAGGAGGTCGTCTGCGTACAGCGATATGTAGTGGTGGGTCCTGCCAACTTCTAGCCCCTGGTAATACTCTCCTTTCCGGGCCAGCGCTGCCAACGGTTCCATCGCGAGGGCAAATAAGAGGGGGGAGAGTGCACACCCCTGCCTAGTGCCCTTATGCACTGCATAGTGATCTGATATCAGCGCTCCTACCCGCACCCTAGCTCCAACCGACGCATAGAGCACTTTCGTCCATCGCACATATCCCTCACCTATCCCAAACCTGTGCAGCACCTTGTACAGGTAGCACCAATCCAGGCTGTCAAAGGCCTTCTCTATGTCTATCGCCATGACCACAGGGGCTCTGGCGAGCGGTGGAGGATCCGCCACAAGCCTCAGCAACCTGCGGATATTGTGTGACGTGTTTCTGGTGGGTATGAAGCCTGACTGGTCCTTGTGAATCAGGTCCTGCATGTGGGACACCAATCTGGCGGCTAATATAGTACTTAGTATTTTATAATCTGTCGTCAGCATCGACAAAGGTCGGTACGACGCCGGATCAGTGCCGTCCCTGCGCGGTTTCAGTAAGGGGACCATAATCGCCTCGCGCATCGAGCGGGGCAACTCCCCCTTCTCATGCGCCTCTCGGTATACGAGCTGGAGGCGTGGTGCTAGGATGTCTATATATTTTCCATAAAATTCCACTGGTAGTCCATCCACGCCCGGTGTCTTGTTGCGTGCCATTCTTTTAATGGCCCCTCTAATCTCCGCTAGTTCAATCGGGCCCCCGAGGGCCTCTGCCTGTTCTTGCTCGAGGTGTGGCAGTTGGGTCTCCGACAGCAAGGCGTCAGTCATCTCGGATCGGTCCACTAGCTCTCTCCCATATAACCGTTCATAATATGATGTGAAACAACGCAATATATCCGGTTGGGAGGTGGATAAAGTGCCCTCCGCATTCACCATGGATAGTATCGGAGCTGCGCCCCTACTGGGGTTAGCCAACCAGGCCAGGAGCGTCCCCGTTTTGTCCCCCTCCGCAAGCGCCTTAGTTAGGTACGTTTTGTAATCAAAACTACGGAGGCGCTCTACCACTGTAGCCACCGCCTCTCGCGCAGCGCATACCCTGTCCTGCAAATCAGGGCGGTTGGGCCTCAGTCTCTCTACCACTCGCAGAGTTCGCTCAGCCTTGTCCAGGTCATCTACTAGCGTCCGCCGCGCACCCGCAAACTTCCCTATACAGTGCCCCCTCACCACTACCTTCAACGCGTCCCATTCCATAGCCCTGGAAGAGGCCGTTCCCTCGTTCTCCATGAAGTATTGGGAGATCCTCTCCTCCAACGCTCCGCTGAACGGTGGGTCATCTAGCGTGTCTGGACGAAGCCGCCATGTCGGTATTGGTGAGACCTCGTCCATCCAGGCCAGCGTGAGGAGCAAGGGGTTGTGGTCCGATATCGTTCGTGCCAGGTATTCCGTTCGGGTCACCGACGGTAATACCGAGCGGGAGCACAGGAACGCATCTATGCGGACATGAAGGTCGTGTATACCCGAGTGGAAGGAGTAATCCCTCTCAGTCGGGTGTTGTGCACGCCACGCGTCTGTCAGGTCCCACCGCCCCTGCCAAGTAGACCTGTGCTTCGCTAGCCTGTGTACCGGAGATGCCTGCAGTGGTGGATGTGATCTGTCTAAGGTGGTATCCTCGATAGAGTTGAAGTCCCCCCCCATCAGTACCGGCCCAGTTAAATAAGAGGCCAACAGCCTGGACAACCTGGTAAAGTATGAAGCCTGCTCTACGTTCGGTGCATAGGCGCTACAAAGGACTATCTGGCGACCCCTGAGTAACCCCTCAACTGCTACATATCTCACATCTGGGTCTACAGTGTGCCTAGTGACCTGGAAGGGAACCCCCGCCCGGATCCAGATTAGTGTCCCTCTAGCAAACCCCGAGTATGTAGTGTGAAACAGGTGACCTCTCCATCTCCGCTGCAGAGCAGCCCCCTCCTTTTTGGTTAAATGGGTCTCCTGCAAAAAGGCAATGTGTACCCCTCTGCGAACTAGGTGGGAATGTATCTTATGCCTCCTCGTCATCGAATTCAGACCCCGCACATTCCAGGACACACATTTCAGTGAACCCATATTAGCCATCGCCCCAATGTAGTCGTTGCAGTCCAATAACAGTTCGCATCCGGACACCTGACTCCATCCCTCCCCTCCCCATCCCCAACGCCCCCCCTTCCCCCCACCCCGAACCCCACCTCGGGTCTCCCCAACTACCCCAGGCCCTCCCACCCCCAGAATAGGACTCAACTGCAAAGTAGTCACTCCCATCCAAACCTGTGAGCAAACGTGCCCACGAAACTGATTAGTCCGTAGTAAACACCACGGAGGCCTTATGGGCCCTGCGGCACGTGAACTGGCTACTGACCCTTATCAAACCCGTCCCCCAACCCCTTGCCCAATAGTACTCAATGTGACTCGTAAAAGAAAAGTCTTACAGTGGTCTGTCCCAGTGTGCGTGGAGGCATCGCCTTCAAAGACATATCTCACCACTTTCGTGGACAGCTATCAGGGTCCGATGATCTCTCCCGAAGTCTGCGGCGTGACCTTCGGGCCCCTGGCGCCCTCCAACCCCGACAAATCAGTGTCCGAGCCCGTAGCCAGGGCCTCCGAGGCCGAGTCCCTTGTCGATAGGGCCGGCGCTGTTCCCGATACCTCTTTCACCGCCTGTAGTGCCGCCTTCCGTTCTTCCTCTGTCTGCGAGGTCGTTGGCCTCCTGGGCCCTCTGCCGCGGTTGCGAAGCCGACGTGATCGCCTGATTGAGTGGTTCTGGTACTCTTCCTCCGCCCGAGCCCGGGCCCCGTCTGTTCCCGCCTTGTAGGAGTCCCACCAAGTCCACGCTTCTGCTGAAGTTTCGAAAAACAACGCTTTCTCATCCACAATCACCCGGAGTTTGGCTGGGAATAGCAGCGAATACTTCAGTCCCTCTGTGCGTAGTTCCTTTTTAATAGAGAGGAAGGTGGCACGCTGTCTCTGGGTCTCGAACGTGTAGTCCGGGAACAGTGTGACCCTACTGTTGTCCACTTGGAATGGGCCTGCATCCCTGGCCCGTTGCAGGAGCCAGTCTCTGTCTTTATAGTGGAGTAGTTTGAGGACCACTGGGCGGGGCGGCAGGCCCTCACGTGGAGGCCGGGAAGGCACACGGTGCGCCCGTTCCAAAGTGAAGAAGGGAGATAGGCCCTCCGGGGCAACCACCGTTTGCAGCCAGTCGGTCAGGAAGCCCACCATGTCCGTGCCCTCCTTTTTTTCCGGAAGGCCCACCAAACGCACATTATTCCGCCGATTGCGGTTTTCTGCGTCCTCTGCCCTCCTTTCCAGGGCGTGTATCCGCTCCATCGCGTCCGTGAGCCGTCCCTCTATCGATTTCTGAGCCGGTACGACATTTTTCAGGGTATCTTCTGTTTCCTTGACCCTGTCTACCAGCTTCGCATGATCTGCACGCAGAAGCCCCAGCCCCGTCGCCACCTGACCAATATCCTGGTGCAAAGCTTCCTTCGTGGCCGCAATGGCGTCCAGTATCCGATCTTGCATCTGCTGTAACTCCGTGGGGGGTCGTGAGGAGTCGTCTGGCGTTTCCGTGGATGGGCCCCCCTCTCCCTTAGGTCCTTTAGGCTTCCCCATCGTTCACCCTCCGAGCTGGCCCGGGCCTTCAAGGCCGGTCGGTCAGGTAAAGGTGTCCAGGTGTGTGGTGGTTCTTCCGGGGAGTTCTGCGGGGATCAGGTCGGGCACCAGTCGTGAGAGTGTCACCCCTGGATCACACAGCGCGCCTCCACCGCCCGGAGAGCCAGGGAGCTGCTCCAGGGTGTGCGCGGCCAGCTCCAGTCCCCTTTCCCCACTCAGCCCCGTTTCGGGGTGTCCGCACCGGGCAGCAGTAGCGGGTCAGAGCCGCCGTTATCCAGAGAAGAGGGCCCCTCCGAAGTATCGGGGGGGGGCAGGCAGCGTCAGGCGGCCTGTCCTAGCACACAGGGTTGGTGCGCCGGCAATCCCAGGTGGGTCTCGCTCAGAGCACGGGGGCTGGGCTGCAGTGGTCTCAGGGGGGTCCCCGCTAGCCTCTCCCAACACTAGCTGGGGCGCCGGCCGCTCTCGTAGCTTCAGGTCAGGGCGCAGGCGGCCCCCAGTGGGCCCCGCCGGGCTCCCCCCAGGGAGAGAACGCAGACCCCAGCGCCCGGGTAGACACTGACTCGGCGCCGTCTGGGTCTAGCGCGGTGATGCGGCGGCCCGGTCCACGTTCCTCCCGGGCTCTCCGCCAGAGGTAGCGCCGCGGTGCAGACGGGGGCAGGGACCTCGATTTTTGGGTCCGAGACTCGGCCGCAGGGCGGGCCTCCCGAACCGGGCTTGGCTGCACCGGGGGTCGGGGCCCGCTCCAGGTCTCTTCCCACGTCCCCGGAGGACCAGACTCACCGTGGGCAGTCTTTCCCGGTAATCCGTCAGGGTTCAGGCAGCAACTTTGAGATCACAGGCCGCAAAGCCGGGGTCTGGGTTATCGGCCTCGCAGAAGGGGCGGAGCTACTCCGGAGCCTCGTCTCGCTGCCGGGCCACACACCGCCTTCAGGGTCCGCCGCTATACCGGGGGGCTGCAGTCTCCCCTCGGTGTAAGATGTTGCTCTGTACTCTTCTCCCGGGTAGCAAGACCCCCTATGTGGGCTCACGGCCGTCCTTTCGTCCCCGCAGGTCAGGCAGCCGCCATCTTGCCCTCCGAGGGTCCGGGAGCTCCTCGCATCGCAGTGCCCTCCACGAGTATTTCTGCAGCTCGCCACTCCAGCCGGGGCAGACCTGGGTGTCGTCTGCGGGCTCGACCCAGTTTTAGCGGGGATCCCGGGTCCGAAACCGGATAATTATGACGGATGATGGGCAGTGGGTCGGGAGCCTCGCTAGGCTGCGACCATCGGCATCGGCTGCAAGCCACGCCCTCATCCCATGCCATCCATGATGTTTACATTGAAGACACCCCACAGAAAGACTAGGGCCATGCAAGTATGCAACACTCACTACCCCTGGGCATAATGGATGAAAAGTAGGCAAAATAAGTGCAGGCCTCAGACACTGCCTCTCTTCAAAATGGCCCCTTACACCCCAAGCCAGTCCACATCAACAGTACACCCCAAAAAAACAGAAAAACAGCCAAAAATCACCACAATCCAATGCCATCCAGGATGTTTGCATTAAAGAGAATGAGACCCCACAGGCACACCCAGTCCATGCATCACTACCCCTTGGCAAAAGGCCACACCAGCAGCCCCCAAAAAACGACAAAAAACACAAACAACAGCACAATCCCAGCCCATCCATGGCCTCAATGGTGTTTAACTTCAAGAGGACACCCCACAGAAAGACTAGGCCCATGCAACACTCACCACCCCTGGTCAAAGGGCCCCACCAGCAGCCCCAAAAAACGACAAAAACGACAAAATTCAGCACAATCCCAGCCCATCCATGGCCTCAATGGTGTTTAGATTCAAGAAGACACCCCACAGAAAGACTAGGCCCATGCAACACTCACTACCCCTGGGCATAATGGATGAAAAGTAGGCAAAATAAGTGCAGGCCTCAGACACTGCCTCTCTTCAAAACGGCCCCTTACACCCCAAGCCAGTCCACATCAACGGTACACCCCAAAAAACAGAAAAACAGCCAAAAATCACCACAATCCAATGCCATCCAGGATGTTTGCATTAAAGAGAGTGAGACCCCACAGGCACACTCAGTCCATGCATCACTACCCCTTGGCAAAAGGCCACACCAGCAGCCCCAAAAAAATGACAAAAAACACAAAAAACAGCACAATCCCAGCCCATCCATGGCCTCAATGGTGTTTAACTTCAAGAGGACACCCCACAGAAAGACTAGGCCCATGCAACACTCACCACCCCTGGTCAAAGGGCCCCACCAGCAGCCCCAAAAAACGACAAAAACGACAAAATTCAGCACAATCCCAGCCCATCCATGGCCTCAATGGTGTTTAAATTCAAGAAGACACCCCACAGAAAGACTAGGCCCATGCAACACTCACTACCCCTGGGCATAATGGATGAAAAGTAGGCAAAATAAGTGCAGGCCTCAGACACTGCCTCTCTTCAAAATGGCCCCTTACATCCCAAGCCAGTCCACATCAACAGTACACCCCATAAAAACTGAAAAACAGCCAAAAATCACCACAATCCAATGCCATCCAGGATGTTTGCATTAAAGAGAGTGAGACCCCACAGGCACACTCAGTCCATGCATCACTACCCCTTGGCAAAAGGCCACACCAGCAGCCCCAAAAAAACGACAAAAAACACAAAAAACAGCACAATCCCAGCCCATCCATGGCCTCAATGGTGTTTAACTTCAAGAGGACACCCCACAGAAAGACTAGGCCCATGCAACACTCACCACCCCTGGTCAAAGGGCCCCACCAGCAGCCCCAAAAAACGACAAAAACGACAAAATTCAGCACAATCCCAGCCCATCCATGGCCTCAATGGTGTTTAAATTCAAGAAGACACCCCTCAGAAACACTAGGCCCATGCAACACTCACTACCCCTGGGCATAATGGATGAAAAGTAGGCAAAATAAGTGCAGGCCTCAGACACTGCCTCTCTTCAAAATGGCCCCTTGCACCCCAAGCACATGTTGCCTGTACCAGCCAGCACTCAAGATGGCCACCACCACCACCCACATGGCCAGTCCACATCAACAGTACACCCCCAAAAAACAGAAAAACAGCCAGAAATCACCACAATCCAATGCCATCCATGATGTTTACATTAAAGAGAGTGAGACCACACCACAGGCACACTCAGTCCATGCACCACCACCCCTGGGCAAAAGGCCACACCAGCAGCCCCCAAAAAACGACAAAAAACAATAAAATAAGCACAATCCCAGCCCATCCATGGCCTCAATGATGTTTAAATTCAAGAAGACACCCCACAGAAAGACTAGGCCCATGCAACACTCACCAACCCTGGGCAAAGGGCCCCACCAAAAGCCCCAAAAAAACAACAAAAACAACAAAAATCAGCACAATCCCAGCCCATCCATGGCCTCAATGGTGTTTAAATTCAACAAAACAGTTGTATCATGCACCCATAACCAACCCTGGTCCTACTGGATACTGTGGCTACCCACAATATAATTTATTTAATGTTCTGAAAAAGTTCAAAAATTGTAGTTGCAGCAACTGTAATGCCCCAAACAAACTTACTTGTGAAAGTTGATTTCTAATCCAAAAGTGATCCAAAGAAAGTCAAAAAGGCCTCAAATCCAAATATCCAGCAGCACCCACAAAAAGTAATCCTTCCAGCTCCAGATCCAAATGAAAGTGACCAGGAGATGGACAAAGCACTGGGAGGAGCCTGCTGGAGAGGAACAGGAAGTTGGAGACTGTGGGGCACTTCCTTCCCCCCCCCCAAAAAAAATTGACTCCTCGCAAAAAAAAAGGCCATGCAAATGTCAACCTGAGGAGTGATTCTGATAAAAATCATCATTTTCTGAAGGTTTATCCTGTTTGCTGGTGGATTTCTTGTGCAGAATTGCAAAATCTCTATTTCGCGAGTGCGAGATTGTTCCTTTCCGCCGCAACTACGTGTTTGCAATTGCGAACTCTCGCGAGGTGTGCTGTGCAAGGTGGCATGCCGCGATTACGTATTCGCGGGCGCCAAACTCCCGCGGGATCACGCAGCAAGATCCAAAATGGCGCGGCACTCGCAAAATATGATCGAGAAAAACAACTCGGCAAACGCTTAATGACGGAAAGTGAAAGCCGTGCACCACGCCACGCGCCGCAACCAAGCAAAAAATCCGCCGCGAGCGAATTCACGGATTTTCGACAAATTCGCGAGAGTTCGCGGATTGCGAATTTGCCGAAAAATCCGCGAGCGGAGCGGATTTTACGCCCATGCTTACAGGAGACCATGTCGAAGGCACAGTGTCACTGACCTCAAAGTTCCCTTTTCAGACAAAATGGGCCCCACCAAGCACACACTTGGAAACACAGGCCTCATAAGGTTTTGGAGGCAGGGCCGCAGGTACACAGCCCCTGGAAATACACTAGAATTTTAGCTCCATGCATAGTTTGGACGTAACACTGGTTGAAATGGGTCCGGTAAGTTGGGACCCAGTTTTTGCTCCTCCCCCCAGTTTTGACCCATTACTGCAAGCATATTCCCATTCAGGGCAGGTGTCTCCATATGACACTACCTTCACCAGGGGGGCCAGTATCAAGATTAGTGCAATGTGCCTCGCACTACCCATACCCTGGCGCAGGATACACTACATCATGGCTACAATCTCTGACATTAGTCTCCTTTCCATAAACGTTCCTGGAATGGACACAGCGCGAAAATAGTATGCAGTGCACTCCTACGCCAAGCACCAGAAAAAGCAGATAGTCCTGTTACAGGAAACACACCTCACAAAGATCGAACTTGAGCACATGCGAAGACGTTGGCATGTCACTTTTTGTGCTACCACATACTTCGTGTTTGCGTGCGGGACGTTGATCTGGTTAAGACCGGGGATCCCATTCAGGGAAACTCCCAGGGTGGTGGATGCGGAGGGTCGATATGCACTCATAGAGGGGCTCCTGGATGCTCAGCCCCATCTCCTAGGTAGCATTTACGCCTTGAACACTGAGCAGGGAAAGTTCTGGGATTTGCTGTCAGTAATCCTGGCACAGTTTACGACATCGCCCTGGATTTTAGGGGGCGACTATAATTGTGTTTTGGCTCTATCCCTAAACTGATCGCACCCCTCGGGCCCCCACTCCCCTGCCTATGAACAAATGGAACATTTCAGCTTGTGGGCACAACACTGGCCCTTGACAGATTTCAGGAGAAGCCAGAATCCAACCTCTAGGCTATACTCCTTCCATTCGGTACCCCACAACCTGTGGGTGCGCCTCGACCGGTTTATGTGCTTGCCTGCAATAATCCCCATAGGCCAGCAGGTGGATTACCTTGGGAGGGTTGTTTCTGATCACGACGCACATCTCCTAACCCTCAAATGGCGTCCACCCCCATCGGTCCCCACCAGGGAATTGCTGCGGGAATGCCTGGAAGATCCTGTTTTCTGCCATGACCAGGAAGACAGTATCAAGAAATATTTCACGAAGAATCCCAATACAGCATCCACTTTAATGGTGGAATGGGACGCCTATAAGGTGGTCATCAAGGGAGCCTGTATCAGGCAGACAGTGGGAGTCCGCAGGACACTCGACCAAAGTCTACACAAAAACACACTTGCGGCCATGACCAAGGTAGCCGACTCAGGTCTGTTGTCCCCAACTCAAGTCGCGGAAGCTAAGACTGCATACGTGAAAGCACTAGCAGACCTGTGGCGATATAACTTCAACTTATTCGCAGCTAGGATGCATAGAGAGGGGGACAAATTAGGAAAACTCGTAGCCTGGCTAGCCTGTCAGAACCAGGATGCACAACCCATCATCAAAATAATCAACCCTACAGGAGACGTTGCATATTCCCAGGCTGATAACTTACGGCTCTCCCAGAATCACTAGGCAAGAATAAACAAGGTCCCTTAGCGGGCCTGCCAGAGACTAGCCGACCACTTTCTAGCACCTCTAACCATACCTCAGACCCCAATAGGGGACAGAACCCCCCTTGAAGTGGAAGTTACACCCTTGGATGTGAAACAAGTAATCCAGGCCTGGCCCGGAACAAGGCCCCCGGACAAGATGGCTTGCCCTTGGAGTATTATGGTACCTTTGCCACATTGTTGGCGCCAAAACTGGCAGACATGTGCAAAGCTGCGCTTCAGGAAGGGGAACTTCCTGGCTCCCTACGGGAATCCCTCACACTCACTTTCCTGAAACTTTAAAGAGATCCGACACAGCTGACTTCGTATCGGCCAATCATGCTACTATACGCCAATTGCAAGATCCTGTGCAAGATCCTAGGGGATCGATTAGCCGAAGTTCTCCCGCCATTGATACAAACGGGTTTGTACCGGCTAGAAAAACTTCTCAAAAAATGTGCAGACTGTTCCATGTCCAGGATTGGGCGCAGGTCCACTACCTGAAGGCGGCTTGCCTGATACTGGACTTGGAAAAAGCATTCAACACTTTGACCTGGCAGAAGCACTTTGGGACACTAGAACGGATGGGGCTGGGTCCCATCTTCAGAGTGTACACAAAACTACTCTATACAAAGCTCATGTCCAGGGTGAGGTTGGGTAAATATATCTCACCGCCCCTTCAGATAGAGAGGGGCACTAGACAGGGGTGCCCCCTCTCTCCCTGTTGTTCGCCATGGCAATGGACCCTCTCGAGATCTGGTTGTGCTGGGAGGGCGAGGCATCCCGATAGCAGGCACCACACACAGTGTGTCCCTATACGCGGATGACCTGCTGCTGTATGTACGAGATATCACAGCATATCTCAGTCCCATATGGACAACACTTTCAGACTTTACGGCCGCGACAGGACTGAAAATCAGCTGGGCAAAATCCACCATATACCCACTAAGCCTGGGCCTTCCTCCCATAAAGATAAGAGCGGGAAGCCTGAGAATAGCCTAGACAGCTCACGCCCCACGCTACCTCAGTATTAAACTCTATCATTCCTTTTGGGAGCTATTCGAGGGAAACCATCGCAGAGTTCTGACTGGAGCCATAACCCATGTAAGCTTCTGGAAGACCCTGCCCCTAGCCCCCATAGGCAGAATAGCCACATAAAAAATGATCCTGGTGCCACAACTCCTCTACCACTTTGCCAGCATTCCAGTCATTCCCACCCTCTTTCTTTCAAGAACTGGATACATTATAAAGCTCCCTTATATGGGGAAATAGGTGTTGAAGAATAACCCTCTCAAAACTACAACTCCAGACAGACCGAGGGGGGTTGGGGGCACCCTCTTTCACGGCTTATTTCCTTTCTGCGCAGCTCCAATGACTGCCTCCTGGACAGCGGGCGGCATCTGGAGGAGACCACCTCGGAGAAAGGACCTATGTCAGTGCAGGCTCTTTGCTGGTTACTTCTCCCAGGTGCCCGCCCCGTAGCGACATATTCTATACAGGTGGCGGTGGCATGTGCATGCATTCTGAACCTTCATCGCATGTCCAACCACATTTCTCTATACAATCCTTGGTTTCCCACTAGCCGGTCTACTCCGAAAAGGAGAACACTACTAAGCCCAGGCGTTGAAGGCCTAGACAAACTATTCGTACCTAGTGGTGGGGTCCCTGTTCATGGAAGGTCAGCTGCTCCCATTTGGCCAGTTAGCGGAGGAGACCGGTCTCCCATGGGGATAATTTCTGCTACACGGACAAATAGGCCTCAGCTGCTGCCATCTCTGGAACCTCTCTGAGGGGGAGCCCGCAACACACCCTGTACTCCATAGAATACTCCATATGGGCACAGGACGATCCCTAATCACTTGGCTCTATAAAGCTACCTGTGACCTCGCTGCCACTACACTTACCCCGCTACGGCAGAGGTGGGAGGAGAAGGTAGGGCACCCACTACCCGACAAGAAATGGGAACAAGTTTTAGAATAGCCAAAGAAAGTGTCCAGAAATGCCCGGTTTAGGAACATACAATTTTCCATACTACATCGGGCCTACCTTACCCCAGCACGGCTCCAACGGTTCTACCCCAAAACACGATTCCGATGTCTGAGATGTCAGTCCCCAGAAGCAACATTCAAGCACATGTTTTGGCACTGCCCCACAATGCAATCCTACTTGAGCATAATACATGAAACACTGTAGGAAATAACAGGGCTCACTGACATTAACACTTAGGAGGTTAGTTCGATCAAGGTATTCCGCAGAAAGAAGACCCTCAAGGTTCAAACATGATTTGCCTCATTAGCCCTTCTACTGGCAAAGAGAGGGATTACAATGTACTGGCGAGCTCCAGAGGGGCTCCGCTTGCAGCTTGTTTAGGGGCAGTAAGCAAATGGGGTTCGGCGGCAGAGGATGCAATTAGACAGAAGGAGGTACAAAGAGTGCGTAGGCAGCGCATATCTACAGAGTGGGCCATGCTACTGCACCAATTCCGTCAACACACGACAAGCACCTAGCAACCACTATCAGCGTCCGCTGCAGCTGAGGTCCCGAGGCGAGACACACAACCCGAAACCCCCCAAATACCGCGATGACTTAGATACCCCTATATACCGCAAAGGTGTGTGATCACGGAGCACTCCTGCAAGGACAGGGACCCATTCAAGGCACCCAGACGTACAAGAGGAAAGAAAAAACACACACAAAAACGCTTGAGCACTGGAAGCCAGTGAAGCTCCTCATGGAAGTGACATACTGAGATAGCCTATAAATAAGGCATACTGTCATGTTCTGTAGCACTTGTAGATGCTGGACTAGGTAGTCACGTAGACCCAGGTACAGAACTTTGACATAATCTTATCGGGATAAAATCAATGCCATGACCACCATTGCTTGAGAACGATGGGGAAGAAGGTACAGAAATTCTTTGAGCATACAGAAGATCCAGAGACATCATCTAACCACTGCCAAAACCTGGCTGTTAAAAGACAGTTGGAAGTCAAGCATCACGCTCAGATTTCTAGCCGGTGCTGTAGGGGGTGAGGGGGCAATCACTTGGCCAGGCAACAGTCCACCATGGCAGAAGGTTCTTCCCAAACAATAGGATCTGAGTCTTTGTCTGGGTTGCATTGTAGTTTGTTGGACCAGAGCCTGTTCAACAGTGCCTTCATACAGAGGGCAACAGATTCTTTGGCGCTTACACAATCCCCTTTGTAAGAGAGCAGGAGCTGCAAATCATCCGCATATGATACAATCTTGATGCCAAAAGATTCGACTAGGTGGGCAAGTGGGGTCATATAAACATTGAAAAGGGTGCGGCTCAGGGAGGAGCCCTAGGGGATGCCCCATTCCAATTGGGTATTCCCCTAGGAAGAGTTAATCCTAGGAAGAGTTCATCCAGACTACTAGCTCATGGTTCTACAAAAAGGAAACCAGCCAACCTAAGGCTCGCCCGACACCCCTAGATGTTCTAGCTTTTGTAATACGTTGCTGTGGTTCACTGTGTTGAATGCTGCAGACTGGCTCAGCAGCACCAGGGACACACTGAGACCAACATTCAGACTAGATTTGATGGAATCAGAGACCTCAAGGAGCGATGTATCCATACTGTGAAGGGCTCTGAAGCTGGATTGGAATGAGTGTAGTAGATTATTGTCAGTCAACAAGGCAGTTGACCACCTTTCCAGAACATTAACTGCTGCTAGCAATAGGGAGACTAGTCTAAAGTTTGCTGGTACATGCGGGTTAGCATTGGCCTTCTTAATAAAGGGAACAATGATAGCACTCTTTCAGGAGTCAGGGATGACAAATGAATGGAGCAAGATGGAAAATAACTCCTGATAAATTTGGGCAATGTTTTTGGGTATGGTCTTCAGGATATGAGGTGGACTGGGGTCTTCAGGGGACCCTTATATACAGGGTCCAAACATCACCTTCAATTCATCAATCGAAGGAGGAAGGAAGAGAATCGTCTTTGTTTCAGCTGTGGACCCTGCTCAAACACCCAGGCTTGGGACCATATCAAGGTGACGACTAGGACCATTCAAGTTGGCCTGGATTGTGGTACTCTTTTCTTCAAAGAACTCACTGGGGCTATCACAAAGGACCTGGTTGTTATCAGGTGGTGGTGCCATGATTTTAGGATCCAGGAAGCTGGAGTCGATTTTAAAGATTTCCTTTCCATTGTTATCGGCCTCTCTAATCTAATGGGTATAAAAGGAGCAGCGGGTTCGTTTTCTGTTTATGATAGATACTGAGGGACAATTTGTAGCGGGTTTTGTCTACTTCCTGATAGTGTCGCTGAAAGGCTCTCTCCAGCCTTTTACAAGAGTCTTTTCCAGGGTTAAATCCAGAGTGAACCAGTGGACTGAACGAGCTGTCTGTCATCCCTTTACTGTGAAGCCCTCATGGGTGCCGCTGAGTCAGCTGCTTTCCAGTGACCAGGAGCTGATAGCGAAATTATACACACTGACCCTGCATGCTAGTCTTGATTCATTAAGAACCTGCTTAAGGTCAGATGGAAAAGACCTTATTCCAGGATCTTATTCCCTGTACCTGAAGCAGTGATCTACTTCCACTGAGACCTTTCGTGGAACTGGAAAAGGGAGCAGGAAATGGTCTGGCCAAACCGTTGGTTATGGGTTTTCCCAAAGTACTAGTATATTGGACAAGAAGACATCAATGGCATGGCCAGCTGTGTGTGGGGGGTTCATATCCACATGTGTGAGATTACAAAAAGCTAGAGTTTCCATCAAGCGGATGGATAATGGGTCATCTGCTTTGACCACATGCAAATGAAAGTCTCCTAAGATAGTAATATTTGCATAATTATTGCACTTAGGGGTTGTAGCCTGGACAAGGGAAGCTACGAAGTCCCCTGCATAAACTGTAGGGGTGCTTGGGGGCGATACACTAGCACCCCAGAAAAGGATTGGTTGACGCTGGGAGAGATACTGAAGCCAAGGGCTTCTGTTCTTTGGTGGCCATCCAACATGAATATCTTGCATTTTAAAGCCTTTCTATATATGATGTTAATGCCTACCCCTTCTACCCATCCTGTCAGCATGTACACAAGTGTAGTTGTCAGGAATGGCTAACTGCAGGGCGGGGCAAGAAGCCTTTTTCATCCATGTTTCAGTCACGAAGAGAGCACCCAAACTACTCTCCACTAACAGATTGTAGATGTATAACGCATCTTGGTTGTATGTGTACCTGAAAATGGTGCAATAAGGATTAGTTACTTACCTGTAATCCTAGTTCTCTTCCAGGGGTATCCTCATCAAAGTCATAAGCATTAGAATATTCCCGCCCATGCGCGGGACCCCGGAAACAATATATTATATGTGCCCCACATATATATAGACATATATATATATATATATATATATATATATATATATATATATATATATATATATATATATATATATATATATATATATATATATATATAAAAATAAGCAATTGCAGCCAAACAAAACAGTGGAGTTGGAATATGCTGTGAAGAATTTCCACCATACATTTGTATTTGCATTAAAAACATGAGAAACAACACCAATGCTTGTTTAGAAACTGTTTTAGGGGAGGAGCCAAGATGGCGCCGCCTCGCTCCGAGATCCCTTCCTCCCCACCACCTATCCTGTCTTTCATCCTGTTCGGGGTGTTCCGAATTCGGTTACCAAGGAAGAGCCTTCACTTACCGTCTGTTTCCGGGGCTCCGGCGTGCAGTGGTTTCTTCGTTCTGCCCGTGTCGTCTTGCTGGCCTTCCCGGCCTTGACGCCGGGACCTCGAGTGCAGTGCCTGCCCGGAGGTGTTCGGAGGGCCGGCGGTCCGGAACCGGTGGAGAGACCCGATGGTGGGAGCCTGAGAGCCGCGAGCCGGAAGCGCCGGAGCGGACCCACCCCCGATGGTGGGCCGCCCCGCAAGCCCGTTTGCCTGCCGGACCGAAGACGAGAAGCCGCGCTGTCCGGCACCCCACGGGTGTGAAGCCCACTCCTGTTGATTGTCCCGCCTGGGATCCGGTGCAGGGCTCCCCCGAGTGTTGTGGGGAGCACGCCCGTTCTTCTGGTGACTCTCCTTTCTCCGCCAAGCGCCATCCGCCGCGGATCGGCTGTGTGTCCTGGGCCCCCCGGCACTCCGGGTGGACTTGGAGGCGGATGCGACAATGGCGGTGGGTGTTGTGCTCAAGATGGCGGATGGCCCCTCGGAGTGTCTTCCTCCCGGAGAGGGGGACGTCGCTGCATTTGCTCTCCCCGGACCTCGTTTGAATTGGGCGGCCCCTACACGGAGTGCTGTCTTGCTTGCCCTGGCTACCCTGCGGATCGACCTGTCCTTGAAATGCCTGGACTTGGAGTTGCGGATCGCCGCCATGGTTGCTCCGCCATTTTGTGTCGCGGTGTCGTCTCCCCGAGTTGGTCCTGTTGAGACTCCTCCAGCTGCTGTGCTGGGATCTCCGGCTGAGTGTCTGATTCTATGGGATCGAGTGGACCCGGTGCCGATGCTGCAGTGTTTCCTACATCCTGATTTCTCTGCTTTGTGCTGGACAGCCCAGATTTTGTGCTTGGCCACGTGGATCTTTGGTGTACTTTTGCATTCTGACTGCTGCCGAATTTTCCTGGTTGCTACTTGTTGGCTGGGACGGTGTTCCGTGCAGATCCCACTTGCCTTCACTGACTGGTATGGACCCACTGTATTATGCTGTTCCTTGGCCGTGCCGGGGTCTGGCAGCTCTGCTCTTCATAAAAGTGGACAGGGGTGATCGTGCCTGGGGGTCTGCGGGGCTTTTGTTTTGTTAAATGGCGTCTCCGGGCCTCATTGTTTGGGCGGTTCCTGTTTCCATCCTCTGTGTGGGCTTTTCTCACTCTCCTCTCTGACCTCGATTAGTGATCTGTTGTTGCGGGTGGGGAGGTGTTCTGTATTTCGATCGCCGGCTCCTCTCTTCTTTCTTTCCCCTTTTTTTTCCTCTCTTTCTCTCCCTTTCTCCTTTTTCTTTCTCCGTTATTATTCCCTTTCTCTTTCTTCTATATTTCGGGTGACTCTGGGCGACAGGCACGCTGTTTAGTGGGGTAGGCCATAGCCATTACAGTGATGTAGGGTGGGGGGGGTATTTGTTATTTTAGTTTGTTTTATTCTATGGTCTCTTTTTGCTTTCTTTCTAGGGGGTGGGCTATGTCCCTTTGTTTTTTCTCCTTCGTTTCGTAAGTGTCTGCACTTTCTCCTGTTTCGGGGCGGGAGGGCTATCTATGTGGCGTCCTATTCAATCGCTTGCTATGATTTGTCTTTTATATTTGAACCCCTTGAGGGGCATAGGATGTCTTTGGGCCTCGCCCTACTGTGGTTATCTGACTGCGTGGGGGGCTGTATCCCTCCCGTCCCCCCCCTCTTTTTCTGTATATGTTGCATGACGCCCTGGTAGATATGGCTGCTGCCTCCTCTATAAATCATAAAATGAAACCTTTCTTATCCTGGCGCTAACTGTGTAGCGATTTTATTCCACGTCTATCCTGTATTCATTTTATCGTACACATTGATGTTGCTCCTCTTTGACTCTCCTGATTTTGCGGCCGGCCCCTGTGGTTGTAGGCCTGCGCTTGTACTGATACGTGTCTCTCAATAAAGGTTTTATAAAAAAAAAAAAAAAAAAAAAAAAAGAAACTGTTTTAATGCTTAGAAAGCAGTAGAAATTCTTATAACACACTGTAAGCATATACAGCTCCCAGGCTGCATTGCAAATACCCAGTCTAAAAAGGCTGGAAAGCTAACTTGTAGCTGTATGTACTAAAACTGACGCCGTGCCTTTAAGGCACCTCTGCCCCTAGCTTCCCATCATGCCTCAGGGGTTACAGTTAGGTCAGTTGTTCTTTTCGGAGACTGAAAACCAAACCATGGTAATAACAGGTTAAAATATCTCCTATTGAATAAACAACGTCCTTTGCCCGGGGAGGCGGGAGGGTTGCTTATGACTTTGATGAGGATACCCCTGGAAGAGAACTAGGATTACAGGTAAGTAACTAATCCTTCTCTTCCAGGGATCCGCATCAATAGTCATAAGCATTAGAATAGAGTAGCGAGCCTCACCTCATCCCTGCGGGCAAAGGAGTCAACAGATAACATTCAGATTCTTAGGCCCCAAAAGTAGGCCTCATATTACCCAAATAGGTTTCTCAAGGAGGCTTGCCCTACTTGAGATTCCGCTCTGGAATCAGACTCTAGGCAATAATGCCTTGTAAAGGTATGGACTGATTTCCATGTTGCAGCCTTGCATATTTCTGACATAGGAATGTCATGTAAAAACGCTATTGTGGCTGCTTTCCCTCTAGTGGAATGAGCTTTGGGTGATTGTAACAAAGGTTTGCCAGCCAGCTGGTATGACAGTCTGATACAGGATACAATCCATCTGGAGATGGATCTTTTGGCTGCTGCAAACCCCGTTCTTATTGAACCATAATTGACAAAGAGTTGGTCTGTCTTTCTGGTGCCCTTCGTCTTTTCTAGGTAAAACTTTAGTACCCGTTTAAGATCCAACGAGTACAACGACCTCTCCGCTGGGGTCGATGGGTTAGGAAAGAACGAAGGAAGGGTAATCGTTTGATTTATATGAAAATCCGAGACCACCTTTGGAAGGAAAGATGGATGAGCCCTCATTACCACTCTGTTATGGTGAAACACAGTGTAAGGTTCCTTGGTGCAGAGTGCTTGTATCTCGCTAACCCTGCGCGCAGAGGTTATTGCCCCAAGAAGGCCGCCTTCCAAGTGAGATGCTGCAAGGAGGCCTTGTGTATAGGCTCAAACGGTGTCGACATCAGCCTGGAGAGAACTAGATTCAACTCCCAGGGAGGAGAAGGATTTCTCACAGGGGGATAGACCTTCTTTAACCCCTGAAGGAAATCCTGAACCACTGGAACTTGAAAAAACGATGTTTGTGTAGGGGATTTCCTGTACGCTACTATGGCAGATAGATGGACCCTAATAGAAGCGTATTTCAACCCTGATGTAGCCAAGGAAAGGAGGTATGGAAGGACTACCTCTTCTTGACCTTTGGTGGGATCAAAACCACGGTCCTTACACCAAATGAAAAACCTTTTCCACTTGAACGCATAAGACGCCCTCGTGGAAGGTCTTTTGGCCTCTTTTAAGATATGCATACACTCCGGAGGCAGATTTAAGTGTCCATACTGTAAGACCTCAGGAGCCATGCAGTCAGGTTCAGTGACGGGAGGTTGGGATGCAGGATCCTCCCGTTCATCTTGCTCAACAGGTCCGGCCTGCACGGCAGGCGTCTGTGTGGACACAGCAACAGATGTAACAGATCTGGATACCACCATTGTCGCGGCCAATCCGGAGCTATCAGGATCATGTCCATGCTCGATCTGATGAGCTTGGCCACCACCTTCGGAATCAGAGCCAGAGGGGGAAACGCATAGGCGAACATTCCTGTCCACTCCAACAGTAGAGCATTCCCTTTCGTCCCTGGCCGGTGGAACCTGGACGCGAAGGAGTGGCATTTGGTGTTTTCGTCATCCACAAATAAGTCTATGTGTGGACGACCCCAGCAACGGAAAAGCTCTTCGACTACCTCGTTGTTTAGCACCCAGTCTGGCTGATCTTCGAAATGCCTGCTGAGCGCGTCTGCTTTTGTATTTAGCTCGCCTGGGAGGTGCACTGCCACCACCGACAATCCCCGAGCCAGAAGCCAGTGCCAGATAGTCTGGGCCTCCAGAGATAGAGGGCGAGATCGAGTTCCTCCTTGTTTGTTCAGATAGAACATCGTTGTAGTGTTGTCCGTCTGAACCAGGATTTTGTCCGTTGTTATTGCTGGAAGGAACGCTTTGAGCGCCAGATGAACTGCTCGAAGCTCCAGCATGTTGATGTGGTATGTCTGAAGGTTGGTCGACCAACGACCCTGAATCTGAAGGTGACCCATGTGAGCACCCCAGCCTTCCAGAGATGCGTCCGTCACCACAGACAGCGAAGGAAGAGGTTGCTGAAAAGGGACTCCCTGCAGGACATTCCGAGGACGAGACCACCACTGTATGGAGGTCAAAGCTGCTTGAGACAGGTTGATTCGATCCTCCCAATCTCCTGTCGCCTGGTCCCACTGGTCTTCCACAGACTGTTGCAGAGGCCGCATCATCAACCTGGCGTTCGGTATTAGGAAGATGCAGGACGCCATGGAGCCCAATAGAGATGCCACTTCTCGAACCTTTGGTCGAGGTGACTGAAGCAACTTTTTGCATTTCTGCCCCATGGATGATAGTCTCTCCTGCGAAGGAAACGCTCTTCCTAACTTTGTGTCCAGAACTGCTCCCAGATAGTGGATACTTTGCGTGGGAAGCAGGACTGACTTTTCTGTGTTCACATGCAGGCTGAGCCTGTGCATTTGTTGGAGACATAGGTGACAGTCTATGGTGACTTGACGAGGGGACGAACTCTTCAAGAGCCAGTCGTCTAGATATGGGTACACAAAGAGACCTCTTTTGTGAAGACATGCCGCTACCACTGCCATGCATTTGGTGAAGACCCTTGGTGCGGATTTGAGACCCAAGGGGAGTACCTTGTACTGGTAATGCTTGTTCCCTACTAGGAACCTCAAGTACTTTCGATGACCTGGTGTAATGGGAATGTGGAAGTACGCGTCTTGTAAGTCCACCGAACGCATCCAATCCCCGATTTGTAGATGAGGACATATTTGGTGCAGTGCCAACATGCGAAACTTCTCTTTGACCACCACTTTGTTGAGGAGTCGAAGATCCAAAATCGGTCTGAACTTGCCTTCTTGGTCTTTTTTGGGGACTAGGAAATATCTTGAATACACTCCTTTCCCCCTTTGGGATGGAGGTACCTCTTCGATTGCGTTTTTCTTTAAGAGGACGCTTACTTCCCTTTTGAGGAGCTTTAGTTGGTACGAGCGATTCTTTTTTGGAGGAATCGGTTGCGGTTTCTTCCGGAAACGTAGCGCATATCCATTGCGCAGTATATTCAGCACCCACCGATCTTTTGTGATGCTGACCCACTCTGCTAGGTGTTGTGATGCACTTCCTCCCACTGGAGTGGGTAACGGTGCCAGAGGAAGCCACTGCTCAGGCTTTGCCTCCTCTAGGCGTAGTAGAGGACTGAAGATGTCCGCCTCTGCCTCTACCCGACTTTCCTCCTCTGTATTGAGGCTTTCCTTGTGGCTTGCTTTGAGACCATTGAGGGGTTTGAACCCTCTGTTGGCCTCCCCGGTTCTTATTGGTCTTGAAGCGTCGTTTGAACGGCCCTTTCTTTTTTTCCAGACCAACCGCCTTCACTGTGTCTAACTCCGTCTTCATACGGGTCATTTCCTGATCGGCATGCTCCCCGAAGAGTGAAGATCCGGAAAAAGGTAGATTGAGGATGCGCTGCTGGGCATCTGGCTTGAGACCAGTTAAACGCAGCCAGGAGGATCTCCTCGCACATACCCCAGGTGAGTAGGCATGTCCTGCTAGAAGGGCGTTATCTGCTGATGAACTAATCATTTGGTTTGCCACCAAACAGCCCTCCGTCACTGTCTCCTCAAAATCTTTCTGGTCCTCCTTGGGCAATTTCTCCTTGAATCGTCCCATGGAGTCCCATAGTGCTCTATCGTACCTTCCCAGAAGAGCTGATGCACTAGAGACTTTCAGGGATGAAGCTGCTGTGCTGCATACCCTGCGTCCCCAAGAATCTTGCATCCTGCTGTCTTTGTCAGGCGGGACCGAAGAAGAAGGGGCGACAGTGTGAGTCTTTCTAGCTGAGGCTACAATGACTGAGCCCGCCGCAGGCTCTCCCTTAACAAAGATAGGGTCTGATTCGGCAGGCCTATATTTCTTCTGAATACGTGCCGGTATCGCCTTGACCGTTGCTGGTGTGAGGAAAACGTCTTTGATTGGATCCAATATCCCTGGAACCAATGGGAGTAAAGGCCTTGTAGATGATTTGGGACGAAGGGTCTCAAAAATCACAGTAGTGGACACTTCTGGAACAGCCATCTCTATATTTAGTTTGTGAGCCCCCCTTTGTAAGACGTCCAGATACGTGTTGACGTCGTCCATCGGGGAAGCTCTGGAGCGAGGGCTGTCTGCCAGCGTCGGAGAGTAATCCCCTTTAGAATTTCTAGATGAGGATGAAGAAGAAGAAGGAGAAGATGGAGTTCTCCTTCTCCTGTGATGAGATTTTTCCTTCCGCACCGGAGATCTTCTTGATCGTTCTTCCCCTCGAGGAGAACGTGATTGTCTCCGATGCTCCCTTCGGGGAGATCTCGATCTCTCCGCCCTTTTCGGTGTTCGAGATCTGGATTGTTCACTCCGTGGAGATCGGGAGATCCTGGGGGTACGTGACCTTTCCGCTCTCCTCTCCCGAGAGCGTGATCGGTGCCTGGTAGGACCCTGTCTGTCTACCTCCTCTATTAGTCTCTGAAGAGGTGACCTGTGGTGCGGGCTTAAATATCTTTGTAGCCTCTTCGTCGCTCCAGAATCCTTCCAATTACTCAACGGACCATACCATCTTGGCGAGAGTCTTGCCTGAGTGATATACCGTCGTTGTGGTGACTGTTGCACTGGACTCCTGCTTCTAGAGGAGGACCCCGATGAGCCAGAGGTACCTGAGGAGGAGTGGTGAGAAGCAGATTGCGTTACTAGAATGGTCGAAATCACTAAAGGTGATCTTTGTCTCACCGGCATTGGTGGACGTCTCAAAAGTCTTTCTCTCGACGTCGAACGCCTCTGTGGCGTCGACGGAGCGATAACCTTTGGCGCTGAACGCCTCGACGGTGACCTGTGGTCTCTCGACGTCGACCGGCGATGTTGAGCCGACAACGGAGTCTTCTCCCTCGATGTTGAACGGCATTGCCCTGCCGTCGACGGAGGTCTCGACGTCGAACGGTGTTGTGCTGCCGTCGACGGAGGTCTCGACGTCGACCGACGTTGGTCTGCCGGCGACGGAGATGGTCTTTTCAATGTCGGTCGACGTTGTCCTGTCGTCGACGATGCCCTCGATATCGACCGGACACGTGGCGACGACGGAGGATCAGCCATCCTCGACGTCGAGAGCCGACGCGCCGTCGACGAGGTCCTCGACGGCGAGCATCTGATGGGGCTCTTGCTCCTCGACGTCGAGCGTCTCCGTGGAGGCGTCGGCGGAGGTGTCACGCTCTTAGAAGCCTGTCGATGTTGATGCGACAGTGAGTGTGATCTGTCTCTCGACACCGACCGTCGCCTGGTTGACGGCGGCGGAGTTGACTTATGTCTCCACGTCGAACGTCGTCGAGATGATGACGACGATGGAGACCTGTCCTTCGACGCCGATCGTCGCCGAGTTGACGACGGCGGAGGAGATCTTTGTCTCGATGCCGATGTTCTCGACGACGCTTCTCTCGACGGCGATCGTCGTTTCTTCGTCGTCGGTGAACTTCTTTTCGACGACGGTCTCTTCATCGACGCCGGTCCCGACGTCGACGGAGTTTTTTCTCTAGAACTGTCCATCAGAAGTTGTTTTTTCAGCGCCGAGCCCGGCGTTGAGGTCGATGGACGCTCTGACTTGCCTTTGGAGGGAGTTCTGGGTCTCTTTGAACTCTTCCTCTCTGTAGATCTTCCTCTCATGGATCTCTGAGCCAGACCATAGAGCCTGTTCCTTTCTCTGTCTTTAAGAGTCCTCTCAGACAGGTTTTCACAATGTGAACAGACTTTAGGATCATGATCCTCTGGCAAGCATAAAATACAGACCTCATGAGAGTCTGATTTTGCCTTCTTGTGGCCACAAGAAGGACATTTATCAAAAAGAGTGGGCATCCTGACAGGAAAACCTCACAAAAAATTGACTGTTAAGCAGTTATTTACTTGACACTGATGCTAAAAGTCAAAGTAAATCAAAAAAATTGTTCTTTAGAAGATTTTCTGACTGAAAAAGGCAGAAAAGTGTGGAGCTGTGTAACCAGGGTCCTTCCTGAAGGAGCCGGAAAGAACAACTGACCTAACTGTAACCCCTGAGGCATGATGGGAAGCTAGGGGCAGAGGTGCCTTAAAGGCACGGCGTCAGTTTTAGTACATACAGCTACAAGTTAGCTTTCCAGCCTTTTTAGACTGGGTATTTGCAATGCAGCCTGGGAGCTGTATATGCTTACAGTGTGTTATAAGAATTTCTACTGCTTTCTAAGCATTAAAACAGTTTCTAAACAAGCATTGGTGTTGTTTCTCATGTTTTTACTGCAAATACAAATGTATGGTGGAAATTCTTCACAGCATATTCCAACTCCACTGTTTTGTTTGGCTGCAATTGCTTATTTTTATATATATATATGTATATATATATGTCTATATATATGTGGGGCACATATAATATATTGTTTCCGGGGTCCCGCGCATGGGCGGGAATATTCTAATGCTTATGACTATTGATGAGGATCCCCTGGAAGAGAAAGGAAGGATTCAGTGTGTGCATGTTAGATGCTCATGCTGGATGTATGAGTACCTGTGAGTGATGCAATACATAGAGGATACCGTTTTGTGCATTGCGTGTAACCTGTGTACATGCATTGGATGTATGACATTACAACGCATGCTTTTACATCGCATGCCTTTACAACGCAAGTATTACAACGCAGTCCATTACAACGCATAGTGCTTTGGGGTGCTGGATAGTGAATAGTTTAATTTACTATTCCAACTCCAGTCCCCGTGGAAACTAGGGAAGGTTATTGGATAGTAAATTAACCTATTCCCTATCCTAGAGCGCCCCCCAGAGCAATGCATTGTAATAGTTTGCGTTGTAATGGTTGCATTGTAAAGGCTCTGCGATGTAAAAGTTGCGTTGTAAAGGTTGTTTACCCATGCATTGGGTGTATGTGTGCTTGTGGATGGGACAATACATGGAAGACCCTGGTCTCCATTTTGAGAGACCCAGGCCTGCATAGTTTAACAGGGAGTGGAGGTAGAAAGATTACAATCAGACATTGTGGATTGCTGTGTTCCTATAAGCTGGGTGGGAAACACACCTAGGAGTGGAGGGGAAGATCAGGCCTCCCATGCACACTTTTTTTTCAGAGGGCTCTTTGATTCGGTAAGAGTCACAAAGAAGGTGCCTGAGTACATCTAAGAAAGGAGTTGGGGCTGACAAGAGAATCATAAAGAGCAGGGCTTTCAATGCACATATCACTGTGGCTGACATACAGGTGAGAATCTAGTCACTCCCATGGCCTGTGTTCTGGGATTATCTGCTTCAGAGACCTCCTTGCTGTGACAGACTGATTTTCAGGCGGAAGAGGGAACAGAGAAGTAGATAATTCAAAAGAAGAACTCAAAAATACAACTTCAAAGACTCAGACCTTAAATCACATTTGATGTCTGGAAATGGACTATAAGAAGGGGAGGTTGAGTCCCACAAATTGGCATTTGCCAAGCAGCCAGAAGGAGTGTGGGGAGTGGAATCTCTGCCTGTGACCAGTACTGGGGGCCAAGGCTTGCTAATCTTCCTTCTGGGTGAAGGGACATCACCCCGGGAATCCAAGACCATCTTCCCTGGAGCACCAGCACCTTCCTGCTGCCTAGAATAGTGTATCCTATGAGGTAGAGGAGTTTGCTGGAGGGAGCAAGGTCTAGTGGGGAGCACTGTTGACTGGACTCCCTGTGCGAGGAAACAGTCCTACACACGAGCAATGACCTGATCGGTGCAGCAGCCGAGTTGGCAACCCCTGTATGCCAGAGAGGGCCGCCGTGAAGATAGCTGTGGTTAAAGACTGCTGTGCAGCAAGGGCTAAAGCCTTGTGTTGTAACGTTGCGGTGACCCATTATGTCGGGAGGGGCCGCCATTGTAAAGATGCTATGAGGTACGGGCCGAAGCCTTATGTGGCAGCTGTGGGGGAACCACCTATGCCCGGAGAGGCTGCCAGGAATACTTGTGTCATGTTGATCCGGTTGGATCCCAAACACTGTGAGTGGTAGTGACCTGTAGATCACTGGGGGCAACGAGGATTGCGACTGGTTTCACCCCACTAAGCAAGTGAGGGGGAGGAGGAGCTTGGCGGGCATCCGAGATGGCCGCTTGAGCACAGCGCTCTCCGGACCCTCGCCGCTCCCGGCATTTTATCCTGGCTGAATCCTGATTTCTTGCAAGTATTCGTGTAGGGGACGTTTGGCTGATTACCCTGGCACTTTTCAGAAATCGATTTGGATCTCGTATTCCTGAGATATGGTGCTCTGAACTTTTGGGCTCCGCCCTTGAGGTGCGCCCGGGACGGGGTGCGGTTCTGTAGCCGTCCTGCAATTGAACAACAACGGCAGGAGATCTGGCCTTGCGGGTCCCCCCTTCCTAAGTTTCGGTTTCGATTCCGTTCCGACTTGGGCCACGGATGTGGATGTCGTGTTGCGACCGAGACTTGGAGGCAGATCGGCTGTTGGGCTCTCGTGTGACCTATTTGCTGGCTTGGCGACCTCTACCCGAGTTGTGCCCCCTTTTTCATCTACTTTTGATCCTGTACTTTGGGTGTCGGGCCCGTCGAACCTGGTGGCTTGTCCTGTGACGCATCTTCAAAATGGCGGGCAGAGGGGACAGAGAGACGCGCAAGACGAAAACACCTCTGCGCGGAGCTCCAGTTCAATCAAATGTCATGGACCGTTATACCCATTCTAAGGGGTCCCCCGGAGCTGCCCTGCCTGGTTCTAGTATAGCGTCCGAACGAGTTTTGGAAGAGTCGGCGGAGCCCTCCCTACAGGATATCATGGGCGCCATCTCGGGTGTGAGGGAATCCATCGGCCTACAGTACGAGGCCTTGGCCCACAAACTTGACACCGTGGCTATTGAGGTGAATCTGATTCATGCTGATCTCGGCAAGACGAATGAGAGGGTACAATCACTGGATATTAAATCCTCTAGCCATACGAATGACGTCTCGGAGCTCCAAACAGAGATTGGAAATCTCCGTCGGGGGAACGACTTCATGACCCGTCGCCTGGAGGACTTTGAAAATAGGGCGCGTCGCTGCAATGTTCGCCTGGTTGGTGTACCGGAAAACCATGAACCCCACTCGGTGGATCTCCTGGTTGAGGATCTGGTCTTGAACCATCTGGCCCCTTCTGGTCTCACAAAATTTTTCACTGTGGAACGCGCACATCGTGTTCCAGGGGGCAAAGTCAAGCCGGGAGCCCCGCCGAGACCCATTGTAGCGAAGCTTTTTCATTATAGAGACCGGGACGCTATCCTGCAGGCCTCGCGGGTGAAGGGCCCGGTGGCCTTTGAGAATGCTACGGTGAACTTTTACCCGGACTTTTCCCAACAGGTTCAGAGACAACGTATGGAGTTTCGTGGTGCCAAGAAACGTCTCCGGGATCGGGGCCTACGTTACGCCATGCTCTTTCCCACCAGACTCCGGGTCGAATACAATGAGCGTACCCTTTTCTTTGATCGGCCAGATGCTGTTAATGACTGGCTGGACTCATTGCCTGACCGTCCTCCTGAGACGGACTCCGCCGCTCACCCTGGTGGTGCCGAAGGTGGTGTGGAGATCTAACTGTTCGGCTCTTATGTCTTATTTTGCATACATTCTCAGGAGTGTTGGCCCGCGTCCCTCTACATTGTGATCATTCTGTCTTTCGTTTGTTATTTTTGTTCTTGCTGAGGTCGGGGGGTGGATGGAACGGAGACCTTTCCTCCTCCGGGGTCTTTGTGTAGAATAGGGGTTCTTGGGCGACAGGCACACTGCAGGTTGGGGTGGCTCTTTAGCTTTTTGCAGGGGTGCAGGGTGGGGGGTGTTTCTCTTCAGTTTGGGGGAGGGGGGTTGGGAAGTTTTTTCTTTTCTGTGTGTTGTTTTCAAGGCGAGTTGCTCCTGTGTTTGCTGCTGTTTCTGATGTCTAGCTCATGGACGAGGGGTCTTGGCTCGGGCGGCTGGGATGGGGGGTAGAGGGTTGAATTTTCTTTCCTGGAACGTTAATGGCCTGGGAGATCGTATTAAGCGCAGTGTGGTCTTAAAATGTATACGACGTTTGTCACCGGACATTGTTTTCATGCAAGAAACCCATTTGATTGGTAATGTTTGTTATGCAATGAATAGATGGGGCTACCGCCTTGTGGCGCACTCGGGGTTTACCTCCGGATCTAGGGGTGTGGGTATTCTTGTTCGAACCTCCCTCCCCCTGGCGATCGATGAGGTGATTCATGATGACCGTGGGAGATATACTGTCCTGGTGGGTAGGTATGAAGGCCGCACCCTATCTCTCTTCAATGTTTATGTTCCCCCGGGTTTGCAGGCCTCTACTTTTACTGACTTGGGCCGTGTTTTGTTAGATCTCCCTGATAGTACTCTCTTTCTGGCCGGTGATTTTAATTCGGTGCTTTCCGGCCTTCACGATCGCCATCCCCCTAGAGATACCCCGCAGGCTCAGCAGTGGTTGGGTGGGTTTTTAGATACCTTTGGCCTTGTGGACTGCTGGCGACTGTTGCATCCTACTCAGCTCCAATACACCTTCCATTCTGGGGCTCATGGCAGTCTGTCTCGGCTGGATTATTTCCTGATGCCCGCAGCCCAATCGTCGGCGGTCCGTGAGATTTTACATTTGCCGAGGGGTATTTCTGATCACTCGCCGCTCTGGCTTCGTTTCGAGGTTGGGGTAGAGGCGGCGGGCCGAGTGGCTCCCATTAACCCTTGGTATCTTTCCTCCCCTGAGACTCGTACCCTCTTGCTCAAGTCCATGGATGCATATTTCCTGGAAAACGAGGGATCGGTCTCTTCGGCGGTGTCCCTGTGGGAAGCCTTTAAAACTGTGATTCGTGGACAGGCCCTTTCCTTGATTGTTGAAGCTAAGAGGGCTGGGAGGAGGGAGGTGGTGGACCTTGAGGGGGAGATCTCTGCTTTGGAGGACGAGTTGGAATCCGGTGTCACGCCTGAGAAACTCCATGCCCTGGGTCTAAAACAGTTTGCATATAAATCTCTGGTCACTGACGCTGCAAAGGTGATGTTTCGTGAGCAGCAGGGCAGATTGTACGATGTGGGTGACAAGGCGGGCAAACTCCTAGCGTGGTTGGACAAGAAAGAAAGAGTTAATCGTGTGGTGCCCGTGATTCAGTCTGCGAGTGGTGAGAGTGTGATTGATCCGACCGCCATTGTTGATCGTTTTGCGGAATATTTCCGTGTGGTATATGCTCCCGTGTCTGTGAGGGATGTTGCCGACTCCCGCCTTCTTCTGCGTGATATCGCTTTGCCCTGTGTCACCGACTTGGACCGTATTGCTTTGGACTCCCCTTTTACGAATGATGAGATAGCCGATGCAGTTCGATCGCTCCGTTCGGGCAAAGCATTGGGCCCGAACGGTTTGCCTATTGAGTTGTACAAATTACGCCCCGATAAGGTGGCGCCGTATCTCCGCGCCATGTTTCTAGAATCTCGTGAGCGGAACATGCTTCCTTATGATCAGCGTCTGGCGACAATCGTCGTCATTCCCAAAGAGGGTAAACCGCGTGACCTCTGTTCCTCGTATAGGCCCATATCCCTCCTAAATGTTGAACCTAAGGTGTTGGCTAAACTTTTGGCGACCCGTCTCCTTTCGGTTCTTGGGGAGTTGGTCCATCCGGATCAATCTGGCTTTATCCCGCATCGCAACACTGCTCTGAATTTACGTCGCCTCCACGGCGCGCTGGCGAGGGCGGGGCTTTTGACTGAACCGGCCATTTTGGCGTCCCTGGATGCCTCCATGGCCTTTGATACTGTGGAGTGGCCCTATTTATGGGCGACACTTGAGAAATTTGGATTCGGGTGCGAGTTTATTAGCTGGGTTAGGCTGTTGTACGCGGAACCTCTGGCGCAAGTTGTAGTGAACGGTAGAGTGTCGGCCCCCTTCTCCTTGGGCAGGGGTACCCGTCAGGGTTGCCCCTTGTCCCCTCTGTTGTTCGCGCTCGCTCTTGAACCGTTGGCGGCCTGGCTCCGTTGGGAGCCGTCCCTTAAAGGTATTCGTTGGGCCCCGGATTTCGAAGACCGCGTCTCGCTTTATGCGGACGACATCCTCTTGTATCTTACTTCTCCTCGCAAGTCTTTATCTGTTTTATTTGACGTTCTTGCGTCCTTTGGTGCTAACTCAGGCCTCGTCATCAACTGGTCTAAATCCTGTGTATACGTTTTATCTGGTATCTTGCCTCCGTTGCCTAGTAGACTTCCTCTTCAGGTGGTCCGGGATGGTTTCAAATACTTGGGAGTTTTTGTTACCTTGGATCCGTCCCTTCGTTTTGATCGTAATCTCCTTCCCCCGTTGCTTAGGCTCCGTTTGGACGTTGCCCGCTGGCGCAGACTTCCCCTGTCTCCACTGGGTCGGGCGGCCCTGTTTAAGATGATGTCACTACCGCGGTTTCTCTACGCTCTCCAGAATTATTATGATCCTATCCCCAAGACCTATTTTCGGGAGATCGAGAGCCTTCAGAGGCAACTTATTTGGGATGGGCGACCGCGCATTGCTCTCGCGAAACTTTCCATCCCGTGGTACGATGGGGGCATGGCGCTCCCCGATATTAAGAGATACTACTGGGCTTCCCATCTGTCCGCTATTAATCATGCTATGTTCTCGCCGGGTCGTAATCCGGCGTTTGAGATGGATAAACTTCAGCTTCCGGGAGGTGACTTTAACAGAGTGCTCTATTCTCGTTCCGCTGGGCGCCATCTTGTGGGACCTACTTTGACTGCTTTGACGGTGTGGCGTGCTGCGAATGTGAGCCTGGGCTGGGAGGATCGCTTGACGTTGGCGACGCCGCTTTATGCTTCGGAACGTCTGGGCGGTCTTTGATCTTCCAAGGGTTTTGACCGTTGGGACTTGATTGGGATCTCTAAAGTGGGGGATATATACTCTAAGGGTTCTGTGCGCCCGTTTCAGGCCCTCCAGGCTGAATACGGCCTGAGTAGTCGGGAATTCTTTCGTTATTTACAGATCAGGCACGCTTTGGTTTCGGTGTTTGCTCCTGGTGAGATTCCGCCTGACTCTTCTCCACTTGAAGACCGTATCCTTGACGAACATCTTCCTGATAGCACTATCTCCCTGATCTATAAAAAGTTGATTAACAATCGGACTGACTTATTGGCCCGACTTCGGGAACAGTGGATGGGAGATGGGTTGGAACTTGATGATGAGGATTGGCAATCGGCCCTCTCCTCTCCGAAGGAGGTGGCTATACCGGCTCGGCTCCGTTTGGTCCAATTGAAGATCCTTCATCGGGTGTACGTGACGGGACCGCGACTGATAGTGATGGGCTTTTCCTCCGATGGACTGTGTAAGCGTGGATGTGGTTTGCGTGCTACTTTCCTGCATATTCTTTGGGAGTGCCCGATGGTGGCTGCTTATTGGGTGGCTGTGCTTGATTTGATGACTGTGGTGACAGGGATATCCTTGCGTCCGGAACCTCGTCGCTGTCTTTTGAATGTTTGGGAGCCCACGGACTATTCGGTGGCACAGACTAGATGGGCCACCCTGGGCTATATGATTGCGAAGCGAGATATTGCGCAACTTTGGGGGGCCTCCAGGCCCCCTGCCCTCTCGCAATGGGAGAATAACATGGATTGGTCCATGTTCCGTGAGAAAACTGTCTATGTGGCCAGGGGCAGACCCGGGGCATGGGTGAAGGTGTGGGGTCAATGGAACGAATACCGTGGAGACATTTGTACTCCTCCCCTTGTGGACACTATCGAGATTACCCTGTCTCCTTAGGCTAGCGTTCCCGGAATCTTCATATAGGGACTGAGCTGGTGTCTCCGGCTCTCCCCCCTTCTTCTTCCTGATCTCTGCCCCCCTCCCCCCCCCCCCCACTCCGCACTCCTTAGTGCTTAGGATATTGCTACTGCACTTCCGCTGCTGTCCTCCCCTTGCGTCCCTTGGGCTGACCTTCAGTGATACACTCTCGCCTTTTTGTATGTTTGTTCTTTCATATATATAAAACCTGTTTTTGTCCTGTATATAATGTGGAGTATTGCATTGTTTATTGACGGTTACCTCTGCGGGCATGTATGATATGTGTCTACTCCTCTTTAGCGGCTGGCCCGTGTGGTTGTAGGCCCATCCTTGTACCTTTTTGCTTGCTCAAATAAAGGTTTTTAAAAAAAAAAAAAAAAAAAAAAAAAAAAGCAAGTGAGGATGCCAAGGGATCAGCATCCCTCAAGTTTGGGGTCGATGACTGGAGCATCAGAATATGGTTGTGGTCTCTCTCCCACCTGCCCACCCCCCTCCCCGCCCCCACCCAAAGGCAGGGTTCTATCCAACGAAGACATTTATAAAAGCCATACCCTCTTTACAATTATTTTAATTTCGGATGCTTCTATATTGTACTGATGAAGCACAAACCTAGCTTTAAAAGATTGGAGCACTATTCAACCCTGGACTAGAGGATGGCATACAAAAGGTGAAAGGGTATAAGTCAACTTGCTTAGGGCTAAAGTGAAATCTCTTCAAATGGCTGTTATATGAGGGAGGCAGTGAATGTTGTCCCGTGCAGACAAAATGTTACTTGAAGATTTGCACCTTCAGCTCCTCCAGAGTGAAAAGGAGGAGGGATCTTTTACAGGAGACTAAATCCCAGATGCTTATGTCTATTAAGCCTATCTTCTGGGAGGTCCCTGTCTTTTCTTTCTGGCATGGAAAGTATCTTGATTAAGTAACTAAGATACATATGCCCTCCATGTGGGTGGACAGTATTATAGTCATATATTGTCTTCAAGGTGCTTTAGTGACGTTATCAACAAGAAGACCAAAGAAGAGGCGCTCTGTGAACGTCTCCATAACCTCGAGGTAGCATTAAAGAAGCATACTGAAAGGTTACGTTATTTATGTTACATTGTGTAACCAACAAGGTATGTAGTTCCTAATGAGACACTGAGGTAGAGGTCAGTGATATTGTCAGTGTACCCTAGTGTGTGGGTAAACGCAAGGCCAGGAGAAGGGATTCCTCCTTTTTGGAAAAAGACCCTCACAAACCCAACAAGCAGGTGTCTTGCTTCATCATTGGGCCTGCTCCTACTCGGGTCGGCGCTGCAATACTCGATCAGGCGCTCGTGATGGGGCCTACTTGGCAGAGATCTTTAGTCCACAAGCCAGTTAGGTGCAGTGCGTGTGAGGGCCCTAATGTGTAATATGAGTGTAGGTGGTGATATGTTGTATGCGTGAATTAAAACAGGGAATAGTGGTCCACTCAGAACAATTTTAATGAGATGTGGTCACTACCATGGTTAAAACTAAAAGACGCACTCTCCCACTCTAAGGTGTGTGCTAGTATAATAGGTCGACATGTTTCTTGCCTGTTATCTAATGATAGCAATTCTTCAGGACCAAACAAAAGGGATCTACCTACACTTTTTGAAGGTGGTCAGGATCTCATTGAGGTATAAGTATAACCACCGGTACAGCACCCTAAAATGTGGAACTGGTAGATCTAACCCCAACCCTAGTCAAGAGTGTGTGGCATCCAGTTCTGGTAGAGGCAGACACTAAATTGTAGTGTCAGTTAGCGGCGAAAAGGACCTTCCGTATCCTACCCCTGCGATGCTACCAGACTGGGTCCCTCAAAAAAAAATGTATGTTACATTAGCTGATATTTTTTCTTACTTGTGTTTCCAGTTTACTAGTGAAATATATGTGCGTAAGTAATCCTTCCACCAGTACTTAATCGTCAACACCAACGCTTATAGCCAGTGGCGTAGCTAGGCACTCTGCCAATCGTGGCGGTCCCTGCCTTTGCCGCACGCGGCTGTGCGGAACAGCGAAGGGTGCTGGCGATGAATTCTGGATTTGCCGCCCCAGTAGCAAACGCATGTAAGAGCAGGGGTAGGGTGGAGCCGCCTCTGCCCCCAAAACTCGTGCCGCCCCCGCCTTGCTACGCCATTGCTTATTGCACAAACTCGACCCAAAAGTATTGGAACGCTTTTCATGAGCAGCAGTTAAGGACATGTTCATTTTTGCAGGCATGGGGAGATTAAGGGCCCGATGTAGGTCGGTCGGTAACGGCCGAAAATCGGTATTTTCGGCCGTTACCGACCGGTATTACAGAAATGGGATGTAGGGGCATGTGTAACTGATTCGGTAAAATTACCGATCGGTAAATTTACCGATCGGTATTTCTACCGAATCGGTAAATTTGAGATGTAGGTGGCACTCTTCTGAGTCCCACAAGCCTTACAGAATCGGTATTTTACCATCAAATCAATTTGATGGTAAAATACCGATTCCGGTGTGCATGCACATGTGTGCATGCACACCTATGCCATATGACAGGCAGACCTGCCCTTAGGGCAGGTATGCCTGCCACATGGCACCCGAGCCTCTTTTGGGGGTGCCAGTGGGTGTCAAAGTGACACCCCCTGCACCCTTGTGTAATTCGGTATTTACCGATTCGGTAAATACCGAATCGGTAATGCCCATTCATTCCTATGGGCTACAAAGCCCATAGGAATGAAGCCCATAGGAATGAATGGGCATTACCGGTCGGTATTTACCGAATCGGTAAATACAGATTTTTACCGATTCGGTAAACGAAACATCTGGATGCTCCTACATGTCCCCCCTTCTTATTTACCGAGTCTTAATTACCGAATCAGTAAAATTCGGTAATTAGAATCGGTAAATAAGTCCTACCTACATCTGGCCCTAAGTGATTTGTCCAGAATCAAAAGATGTTCAGCCTATGTGGAGACTCGAACTTGGTTCCTCAGGTTCAAAGTGGCGGCTCTGGCCACTGCGATACATCCTCTCTCCACTTGTAGGGTTTCATGTTAGTTCTGTTATTGGCAGCGCTAATAGAAGAAATGGGCTGGGGCAAGCTGCCTCCTGAAGAGAGCCACTGCATTTATGTTTTCACAAATTAACCACTGCCTTCAACTAATTGCAAGCCTAGGCATACACAGTGTTGACAGCCCCCGCCTAAGGAATAGGCTTACTGATAGTTCGTAACGTGAAATGAAACACCCTGGTATTTCACTAAACATGTATAAAACTATGCAGAATTTGAATGAGCGAAAATGGAATCAATACCTGAACAAAAAAACGAATTCATGTATTAATAGATGAAGAAATTAGTAAATTGATGAATTAATAAATTAACAGATGTGTGCATTTGTGAATGACTGAGGGAATGAATGACTTGTATAGTGCAGATTTTTCTGCTAAATTACAGTTTGATATTCACTGTTTCGCGGAGTTGGAGGATGATCGTTAACGTATTCTTTAACAGTTGCAAGGAAACTCTCCTTCTTGCAGGACACAGCCTATTTTTCTGCTGCCAGGGTATTTGTGGGGCAAGGGTTCTAAAGGGGAACCTTGGGGGAAACGAGCTGCTAGAGCGGAGATTTCAAGACCGGTTAATGGATGCCCTGGATGACTTCAAACTGTCTATGGCGTGTTTCGTGGACCACCTTACCTGGTGGCTGGAAACAAATGGTTCAAGAATTAATTCCATCTGAACTGGACACAATGGGGGTTTGTGCTCATGCTGGGTTGAAAGAAGTCGACGATCTGCGAAGAAAAGTTCAATCAAAATAACTGTGTCACATCGAGGCTGTTCACTTTTGTGTTTGGGAAAGTTGAATGGTGTAGGGGTTTGGTAATAGTGACTTTGGTGGTGGTTTTGATATTAAGGTATTATTTCAGTCGGGGGGGGGGCGTGGCCGGACGAGCAGCGAGATGGCCGCCTGAACAGCGAGCTCTGCCGGCTGCATTCATAATCCTTGAATTATCCTGCTATTTCGCGACCACTCGCACATCTAGGCAGTGCGCAGCGGTGCTGCACGGGCTGGGGCAGCCCCGACCCGAAAATCAGCGGGCTGGTGCGTCCGCTTCGCCCGGCTGGGGGCTCCGTCGGTCTTGCCGGGAGGTGCGCGCTGCGTGACCCGCCGCCCCTGGAAGTCTGTGCGGCAGCGGCGGACCAATTGAGCACGGGGCGCCGTGGGCCTGGCCGGCTGTGCGTCTCCTGGACCGGAGGGATACCTGCCGGGCGGCCCGCTTCTTCAGGGGTAAGGCGAGGCTGCAGCGGAGGCCAAGGCGAGCACGGCCCACATACTGAGCTCATCTGCGGCGCCTCCGGGGTCCCGGGAACCTGGCACTGGGTGGCGGCCGCCATTTTGAGACTACCATTACGCATCTCCTCCCAGAGTTGGCGCGGCTGGGCCGGGCTGCAACCGAGCACCGGTCAGTAGTTACAGCGCCCTACACCTCCATTGCCATTGGCGCTGCAGCAGTCAGGGCAACGCTCGCAGCGCTGAGGTGCATACAGTCGCCACGAGGCTCGCGCTTCCAGTGGAGAGGTAGATGCCCTGAGAGCGGTGTACCCGGAGACAGCTGGGGGACCGACCATATCACACGGAAGGGGTCCCACCCAACGCTGCTGCTACGTGCATCCAGTAAGCCAGAGCAACATACTGCCCTGCATCCCTGCCTTGCTGCGCAATCTGGAGCTCTCCTTTGGCGGGTTGTGTCCCACGCTCAGCCCGGCGGGCGTAGGTTCTGCGAGGGGCCGGCTGTTGGCTGAGGCCTGGTGACCGGACTGGGCCACTTACAGTTTAGACACAGGGCCTGCCTGCCCACGGGGTCCCAGCTACAGAGCGCGACCAAACAATCCAGTCTTAGCCAATACATAAGCGCAGCAGACGACTGCATGCCGGCCATGGGGAAAGGAGATCCGCGCCAACCGAGGCTCACGTTTGAGCAAAAGAAGAACTCGAAACAGGCCGAGCAGGATGCGGTGGCTGCAGGAGGGTCCGCTGCGGACACGGCTCAGGACATAGACGTGACGGCGCTGCTCCTGGAGGTGAGGTCCAGGCTAAAGAGCATTGATGCGAAGTTGGATGGCATGGCGGCCCAACTAGACACTGTACGAGCGCAGGTAGCCACACATGAAACGCGCATAGATGGTCTGGAGAACAGACACACGGAATGCTGTGAGTTTCAACAGGAGACGAAGGCTCATATAGTCAACCTAGAAAAGAAAATTGAAGTTCTCTGCGCCAAAGCGGATGATCTTGAAGCGCGCTCGCGAAGATGCAATGTCCGAATCACGGGAATTCCGGAGACAACGGCAATGGGGAGGATGGAAAACTTTGTGACTGATCTACTGCATGAACTGTTCGACCCTAACCTCTCATCCGTCTTCACTGTGGAAAGGGCCCACAGGACACTGGGGAAAAAAAACGCCACTTGGGGCCCCGCCGAGACCGATACTGGCCAAGCTGTTGAACTATCAAGACAGGGATCTAATCCTGCGATTGGCTAGGGAGAAGGGGAAAATCGTACACAAGGGAAACACGATATCCTTTTTTCCAGACTTCACTCCGCTGGTGCAGGCCGCACGTAAAGAGTTTCTCCCTGCTAAAAAGGTGCTATTCCAGGGGCAGATCCCTTACTCTCTCATGTACCCAGCTAAACTTCGCGTGGTGCACGAGGGCACGACTCACCATTTTCTGGATGCGAAGTCCGCTTTAAAATTTGCTAAGCACATCAGCAAGACGCCGACTGGGAAGCGGCCAGACACTGGGACCGAGTCTACCAGCCAGATGAGTGACAATGACTGAATGGCTGGCCCACGCTAGTAATGTCCTTTAATCGCATGTGCTCTGAAATAGTTGTTTGCATAGTTTATTACCTACTGATGCACTTGGATTCCAATGTTGTTACTGTAAGCTGCCACATGCGGCTTGCTGTGCTGTTGCGTAATGTCTAATATTCTAGAATGTACCTGTAGAAATAGCTTTACTAACGCAGCCACCCTGTGTGAACAGGGGTGTACGCCTGAGATGCCACGCCTCCCAGGGGTTTCTCCCACGAAATTATGGTTTTACTGTTTTGGCGCCCTATGTTTAGTTCGCTTGGGCGCCATGGGGGGGGTTTTGACACAACCTATTTGGGGGGTTGGTGTGGGTGGTGGGTGGTGTTGGGCCGGGAGTTCGTTGGTGTGTAGTCAGATGTATGAAGGTCAACATGTGCAATTGCGCGCTGGAGAGCACAGGGTGGGTCGGATGGTGGAGGGACATGCGTTCGCTGCAAAATATAAATGGAGGTGACTAGATTCTTGACATGGAACATTAGAGGATTGGGCGACCACAGGAAATCTAGACTAATGCACAGCTATCTGCTAAGACATAACATAGATGTATGCTTCCTGCAAGAGACACACATCAACTCATCTAGCTCCCCCAGACTGAAACACTCTAGGTGGGGTCACACATACTCGGCAATATACTCCAATTATGCCAGGGGTGTGGCCATACTTCTGCGGCGTGGGTTGGACTGGAGAGAGCAATCTGTGTTGCTGGACGAAGCTGGGAGATATATTGTCTTGCATGGTGTTTTGTTGGGTTCTGAGGTGGTACTGGTTGCCATTTATGGTCCGAATGTTGATGACCCGGAGTTTTTTAGAGGAATATGGGCCAAGATTGATGTCACTGGCTGCTCGAATGTCATTTGGGGGGGAGACTTCAATGTAGAGCCTGATGACGTGCTTGATAGAAAAGGTGTGTCTAGGCAAATGCACCCACAGGCGCGCCAAGCGCTTACGGACATAGTGAGTGAGGGCTCTCTGGTAGATGTGTGGAGAGCTCGCAACCCGGATGCACGTATGGGTACATGTATATCAGGAAGGTCCGGATCCCGGTAGCGATGGGTAGGCACAACAGACTTGACCAAGGCCACGAGAACCATTAAACCTATATAGTCCTCCCCCTTGATGTCACACCTACCGGGTACTGTTGACACCTAGACTCCTTGACCATTAGGCAAGAGCAGTCCAACTCAGGTAGTGCAACAGGAAGTAACTGTATTATTGGTTGACACTGTACTAGGTCATTCCATTGAGATAGATGTAAATTACTAGGTCCTGAAGAATCGCAGCAAATTGCATATGCGAGAAACATGTCGACCTCACGATACGAATCGTAGTCCTAGATCGTGATACGGAATCCTAATTTCTGGCGATCATAGGCTACCCACTGCTTTTATGTATAGCAAAGGACCACCATAATAAAATTGATCTCCGGTACCTTGTGCTATATTTTAACCCACCTATCTACACTATCCATTCTCTCCCTGGCCCCACACCTGCACTTCACCCACAGGCCGTTGGAAAAAAGATCTCCGATAAAGAGCCCCTCTTAGAGGTGAGCCCGTAGGGCATTGCACCGCCTGCCCTACGAGGAGCATCCGCCAATGATGAAGCATGACACTCGCAAGGGTGTGTGAGGCAATTAATTCCAACTAATTGGATACCCAGGGTAGTCCTCCACTGAGCACTACCTTCGCCCTTTTGTGACCGGACCTCTCCTTCCTTAGGAACAGCCGAGTCCGCTTTTGTCAGTACATGTATATCAGCCCATCATGCGGCCTGGTCCCGGCTGGACTTCTGTCTGGTCTCTGCAGGGGTGGCCACCTGGGCCACAAGAGTGGATATATTGGCCAGGTCTTTATCTGATCACTCCCCCTGTCTCCTAGAACTGGCCATCCCAGGTAACGGGTGCGGTGCCTTCTCCTGGCGACTTCCGCGGGACGCGTTCCGAGATGCTGCCTTCACGGAGGAAATCAGGCAAGACGTTGCTGATTACTTCGCTACAAATACAGGCTCGGTCGAGACTGAGGTGGTCCTATGGGATGCGTTCAAGGTGGTCATCCGGGGGCAATGTATTGCACGTAGAGCTGGGGTATTGCGAGCCATCAGGAATACGCTTGCTAAGCTAGAGGGAGAACTGAAACTGCTAGAGCGCGCTTTTTGTGAGTCCCCATCGCCCACACTGGCAGGACAAACTAAAGATAAGTTACTGAGCTTTGCGGAGGAGGCGCAGAGAGAACTGAAGTTCCTTGGGAAGCAAGCTGAAGCGTGCAGATATGGTGAGGGGGATCGGCCAAGCCGCACTCTGGCTCGAATGATCAAGTCCATCCCGGCACCCACGGAGGTACACACTATAATTGACGGCACAGGACGGACATTGACAGATCAGAGAGACATACTGCAAGCCTTTGCCGCCTACTACGACACACTGTACACGACTACACATACTCTGTCTGAGGAGGCACTGGAGGCCTTTTTAGAATCCATAGCGCTGGTATGGTTCAATAATTCCCATAGGCAGTACATGGACCTACCTATAACTGTACAGGATATCGCAACGACAATTAAAGCACTGCCACTAAATAAGGCGCCTGGCCCGGATGGGTTGACGGCGGCCTTCTACAAAACATATGCAGAGGAGCTAGCCCCCCGCCTGCATGCTGTGTTTGTTGAAGCGCAGGAACTGGGGACATTGCCAGACTCGATGAGAGAGGCCCTGATCGTCACACTGCTTAAACCCGACAAAGATGATAAATACATTGACTCCTACCGCCCTCTATCCCTCATTAATGTGGATGTAAAGATCTACGCTAAAATTATAGCTGACCGCCTGCAACCCCTACTCCCGTATGTAGCTCTTCCGGATCAATCAGGGTTCATACCCGGACGCTCTACCACACACAATCTCAGAACAGTTTTCTCTGCACTACACTACCTCCACCCAGACTCGCAAGCTGCTGTGATATTCCTGGACGCGACCAAAGCCTTTGACTCTCTGGAGTGGCCGTTCCTCTTCGCCATACTAACGCGAATGGGATTTAGTTCATAAACCTTATTCGGTTACTGTACACCGCACCTAGAGCCAGGATACGACTGAACGGGATGATCTCAGACTCATATTCCATTTCTAGGGGGACACGACAGGGCTGCCCGTTATCCCCCCTCCTATTTGCCATCGCTATGGAGCCACTCGCTGCCCGTATTCGGCAGCACCACACGGCGAGGGGCATTGCCTTCAGTTCCCGCAGTTTGCTTATATCACTAAATGCGGATGATGTGACCCTGTATGTTAATAACCCAAACGAAAACCTTAACCCACTGCTGCGTGAGTTGTCAGGTTTGGTGGCCTCTCCGGGGTATCCATAAACTGGTCCAAATCTGTTATATTCCCTCTCACTGACAAGACCACAGAGGTACACTCTGACTACCCCCTTAGATGGGAAGCAGACGAAGTGAAGTACTTGGGAATCTGGATAAGCCGGAGCATACAGGAACTCTGGAACCTAAATTTTGGCAGAGCGGTCACATGGCTGGAAGGAAAGGTGGCGCTCTGGTCTAGGCTGCCTCTTTCGTTAGCGGGCAGGATTGCCTTGGCAAAAATGATTGTGCTCCCTAAATTCCTTTATTTATTTGCTAATGGGCCGATCCCACTGACACAACACTTCTTTACAAGATTGCGCTCGAGTCTGCTGTCACTAGCCTGGGCGGGTGGTCAGGCCAGAGTATCATGGGCGCTACTGACACTTCCACTGAGACAAGGGGGGCTGGGTGCACCAGACATGCACTTATACGCACTTTGTGCACAGGCACAATACCTACACTTTTGGGCTTATCCCACGCCCTATCAACCGCACGTGGCGGTGGAGCTGGACATGGTATCACCACTACCTCTTAAAGTGGCCCTGTATCACAGGGCGCCGCGTCCCTCGCAGGATGTGAACACAGCTGATATGCTCCGCTGGTCCTGGAGAGAACTATTGAAGAGGTCCCCCATCCCTGTGCTGTATGCGCCCGCGATGCCCCTCACGCAGAATCCAATGTTCCCATGCCTAGAGTCCAACAGCAGCGACGTGTCCATAGCTGGCATTACGTTGCGCACATTTGCTGACATCTACCCCGAGGGCACATTTCTGGAGCTGCCCGAAGATACACCTGAAAGCCCGTTGACCTTCTCTGACAAGTTCACATATCACAAACTCAAAGCTGCATGCAGGGCTCTGGGGGATCGCTTTCCTGAGGAGCCGCCGCAATTACTTGCATTACAAAACGTACTGGCCAGGGCGACCCGCAAAAAACTTGTATCCAGGATATATAATTCCATGCAGGAACAGGCCCCCCTGATGGTGCCCAAGTCGCAACAGCTGTGGGGAGATGAATTGGAGACACCACTGACGGATGAGCAATGGGCTTTCTGTTGTGGGCAGCTGCTAGCACTATCCCCGAACTATAAACTCCGACTTGTTCACTTCAAGTTCATACATAGATACTACCCTACCCCAATCTCTCTTCATCGCATGGGACTTAGAGAAGACGACAGATGCTGGAAATATGGGGCGGAGGGGGCTACCTTTCTGCACGTGGCCTGGCATTGCCCGGCGCTCTCTGAGTACTGGACCGAGATCTTTGAAGCCACAAACCAAATTCTAGGCAGGAGGGATGACCCATCGCCACTGCTTGGGATCCTTGGCTGGGTTGCGGGTACTGCACCTGCGAGCCGGAAGCTTCATGCGCTGCTGCTGTTGTGTGCCAAAAGGAGGGTGGCCATCACCTGGGGGCGCAAGACCAAGCCGAAACTCGATGACTGGTTATCAGATGTGACACATGGACATGCACAGCTTGGTTCCTATTGGGAATTGATGCCGACTGCGGCGCGCCCGAGAGACATTTGGGAGCCCTTCCTGCAGTGGTCCCGCAATAGACTATCTCCCTCGGAGGCGTCTCCGGAGAGACAGGCTGCGCCGACCTGACCTGTTAACGGGCCTTAATTGCTGTTTGATTGGGTCTGCCCGACGAAACCAAGAGCAGTGCTACGGCAGGGGCTGTTAGCTGCCCTGATGTGTTACGCCCATACCCCAGAAGTAGATATGCATATTGTGTCACTGTCCACATACAGATTGTTACTACTGATTGAACGGGGATGTCTGCTTGCCATTCCGGACCCGCTTTAGCGCACTAATGTATTTATGCTTCTTTATATGACTACTAAAAGAATTGTTTTTGTTCATGATTATACTGACAAACACCTTTTTTGCTGTTCGCACTGTTTTGAAAAGAAAAAATTCTCATCCTTTTTTTAAACATCTGAAAGCGTTGTCGAAACTTACTGCGATTATAATTAATCTCACCAGAATTCATGATGTGATTGTAAGCTTTCATGATTTGCAAATGCTCAATAAAAACATTTTTTTTTAAAAAAGTATTATTTCAGTAGTTTCATAAAGCAGTGGGTCCGGAAGCAAGATGGCGGATTGAAGCCGCCGCAGTGAGGACGCTTCCACTGGACCTCCCCGATCTCCGCTAAGTCAGATGCAGTGAGCAGTGAGCAGCGTTATGCGGAATGGAGTAGAGCAGAGCGGAGAGAGATACTCTGAATAAAGCGAGCGGAGTAGTGAAGCAGTGACTCCGCGGGAATTTCTACTTTCTTGACAACCTATGCGCCCTTCTGTGAAAGGTTCTTTTTATTGCCGCAGCTAGCCGCTGCCGCTTTTCTTTCCTTGATTGCCGCCTGTCGCTGGGTCGGAGCGGAACGGGGCAGCGGAAATCGGCGGGACTGACCGAGCAGGGACGGAATTGGCTGCCGAGTAACTCTGCCTCCCTCGGCAAAAAAAGGATTCTACTATAGCCGATAGCCGCCGGGTGCTGCTGTATACCAGCCTGTGCTCACTTGCTGCATAACAGGAGGATTCGGGAAGAACTCGGCAGAGCGGAGCCGACTACTGGTACCGAAGAACTTGGCTGCTCTAATTAGCGACGGAGGCGGTGGCATTACTGAAGGGCGCAGACTGAGGCTGAGTAAAGCCGAGAAAAACTGAGAGATTCGAACAGAGGGGTGGAAAAGAAGAAAACGTACTGACATTTTGACTATTAGCAGCTGGGCTCCAGCAGCAGTGGTTGAAAACTTGTGAAAAGCGGAGGTGCAGGCGGAGTAAGCCTAAAGAAGCACTACTTCCTTTCTTGTCGTCGAGGAGAAGGAAAGGTGAGGAGGTGAAATAACTGCCAGAGGAGAAGCAGAGGATTGGCTGGCATACAGCGGAAATCTGAGTTAGAGATAGAGCTGTAAAGAGTGAGTTGTAGAGGAGGTACTCACCTGCAGAAGCTACTGAAGCTACTGAAAGGATCCTGTACTCTTTTTAAAAAAAAACAAAAAAAAACTGAGAGACGAAGCAGACATGAAATACGCAAGGTAGAACAGACGAAAGTGGCGAGAACAAGGAGTAAAAAAAAGTTGGAAGGCAGCGTTACAATGGCTCCTAAAAACGCACCCAAGAACCCTCCACGGCAGAACAAATTACAGAAGGAGAGCACTGAAGGTAAAGAGACTGCAGAGCCGGCTGTAATAACAAAAGAGGCAGTAACAACATCGCAAACAGTGGTAATTGCGAAAACCCCAATTGCAGCTGCTAAATTAACCACCGGATCCCCCTTCAACGCACAAGGCAAGCAAAGCGGTAAGCAAGCATCCATTTGTCTACCAGTAGCTGTCGGCTTTAGAGGGGACGAACCAGTAGTAAACGCAACTAAAAACGAGACAGTGACAGGGAAAAGTGAAAGTGCCAATAACAAAGCGCTAGTTATCTCTCCGGTTCTTTCCAGCTCTGGGGGACATACGAACATAGATACAATTAGCTTTAACACTAATAAAGACACTACTGTACCCCCCACAGCTCCTATAGCCATGGTTACCACAGTCAGCACAGCCAAAGCTAATTTATCCCTGCCAGGTGCTGAGCCCGGGGGCTTTACTCGAAAGCCTGCAGAGAGATATCAAGTCAAAGAGGGGTCAAAAAAGGAGGTACAGCTCCAGGACTTGGATATTAACAAGAAGAAAGCTAATGTGACTGCTGAAGTTGCTGAAGATGCTGATGCAGTTTCTAACCTAAAAAGCCAACCAAGTAACCAAAACTTAGGCTCCACAATCATAGATATAACAAATGAGACTAGTGAGACTATTGTAAATGCGGGAGACACCCTATTCGAACCACTATCTAAAAAGGGGGAGGACTCCGCTAAAATCGATGCCTCAGGAGCCTCTGGTGTGGAGTCTAATGAGGATGAATATGAGGATCTGGCTAACGAGGAAGGGGCTGAGGGTGAGGAAAATGAGGATGACCCTGTTATAGTCATGAATGATAAGACTACCGGTCTACTAAAAAGGAAAGAGAAGGCAAAAGTTAAGACTAAAAAGGGCAGAAGCTTGAACTTTAACTCTATCTCATCGACACTAGCATCTGCAATCGCTAGGGAGAAACTCCTGAAAGATCAGAGCCCATTACGTAAGTGGATACAAACTAAAGGTGGTGTCAAAACTTTAGCTATGCGTCTCTCTGGTAATAGCCCCACGGAGGATATGAGCAATACTAAGAGTCCTTCAGACTCTTCAACAACAGGTTTGCCAAGAGTGTTAGATGATGATTCCGTCTTAGCTGCAATAGAAGGTGAGACAGAAGACTCGCTATCTCCTCTACCCTCTGTCTGTGCTGATTCAACCCATGTTACCTCCTTGATACCATGCCCATCTGCGATACTAACTCAACCCCAAAAATCACACCCAATATCTGCGACAGCTTCTGCCACCGCAGGTACTTCTTTGGATCTGATTCTGCAGACTCTTTTAGAGCACCGGCAGGAGGTACTGCTCAACTTCTCTCAGCTAAGGGAAGATAATTGCAAAATGCAGAACTGTTTGCAGGAGGTAACAGGTAGACTACACAATGTTACAGAGGAGATAGTCGAAATTCAACAGAGGATTGTTACGGTTGAAGAAACTTTGTCTACCACGATTGTTTCTTCAGAGTGCCAGGACAAAGACATTGTAATGCTTAAAAATAAAGTCGAAGACTTGGAAAATCGCCAGAGGCGCCAGAATCTGCGTTTTTCTGGGGTTCCCGAGGGATCGGAAGGAGCCGACGCTAGGGCATACATGGTCAAGCTATTGCACAAAGCTTTCCCAGATCTCTCTGATTGGGATTGGGACTCCCAAGTTCAGAGAGCTCACAGATTGCCCATGTTTGCTAAAAACAAGGATAGAAGATTTCCATGGCCTATCCTTATCTATCTGGGGAATTTTTTACTAAGACAAGCAATTTCCATCAAGGCTAGACCTAACACTCCAGTGACGGTAGACAATGTAACGTTTTTCACGAAGTCCGACTTGAGCAAGGCCACAATGGATAAGCGATAGGAACTGAGAAAATTGATAGACCCTTTGAAGTCAATGGGGGCGGTGGTCTATTTACAAGAACCTGCTAGACTCAAGATTATAAAGTCAGGACATACCCGCATATTTAATGATTTCAAGGAGGCCGAACAATTTCTCGCATCATTAACAGCCGATCGCTAAAAATGCCAGAAGTACTTCACTCTATTATTTAAAGAGACTTGATTGGTTATTTTGCTTTACTCCTTGCTTCACTTCTTTTTTTTTTCCCCTCTATTCTTCTCTATTCCTGCAAGTTGATACTATTACATGACTCTTTTTTTTTAGCTCTCTACTCCGATAATACGATACTTAAGTATGTATGATTGAATGCGGAGGGGGAGGATCCTTGGAGGGTCCACACTGTCTCGCTGCCTAACCAGCGGCAGCAGAAGATAGGGTTAGGCTTCCGGGTAGGTACAGGGTGGGGGGAGGGACTTAGGTCTGGATATGGGGGTGGTTGTGGGAGGGGAGTGGGGTCAACTAAAAAGAGTACCACAGGCAGGTACTATGCATGCTACAAATCTATAATTTCAGAATGGGTATATATGTCATTAGAAGCGGTTATTCAGAACATTTCTGAATTAAGAAATGTGGCAAGTTAACTGTCTTGCATGGAACGTTTCAGGGCTCAATAATAGGAATAAAAGACAGCTTGTATACGAAGAGTTAAAGATGTATAACCCTCACTTGGCACTGCTAAATGAAACACATATAAGATATCGAGATAGGAAAATGCTGGTGCAAGGGGGGTACGAGCTGATAACTAGCACATCTCTAAATGCCTCGATACGTGGGGTAGCTATACTAAGGAAAAAAACATTCAAGGCTGAGGTTAATAGGGTAGCATCTGATAAAGCGGGCAGATGGGTCATTGCTCAAATTACGATATCAGCTCTTAAATACACCATATGTGCTGTATATGGGTCCAATCACGACGACGCTGCAGTCTTTGATCATTTAAACATAGAACTACTAGGGTAGGAGGGAGAAATATTAATCATGGGGGATTTCAACTGTGTTATAAACTACGCAATAGATACGACCAAGAGTACCCCCTCTCAGCGAATGTGTAAGACTAGGGCATCCATTTTAGAGATGGCCCGTATACATAAACTAAAAGATGTCTGGAGACAGCTATACCCTACATTGGCGGGATACACCTACCATTCTATACCTCATAAAATGTATTCCCGTATAGATATGGCCTGGGCAACGAGCCAAATTATCAATGGCTGTAAAATGGAGATCTACCCAAAGGTAACGTCGGATCATAATCCTATAATGGTAATTTTTAAGGTACTTTCTTCAAAGAAAGAACCCAGGCTATTTTCTTACCCCAGACACCTCTTATCTGATAACACGTTTATTCTTTTACTGAAAGCTCACATAAAGGAATTTTTAGAGTTTAATATTGATTCGACTAAAATCACTTTAGTTTGGGACTGTTGCAAGGCCAGTATTAGAGGATTTGCACAGCAATATATTATTCAGCAGAACTTCAATCAGAAAACTGAAACTCAATGCTTAATTTTAGGAATTAGAGGGCTAGAAGAACACCTTGCTGAGATTGCTAGAAAAGAAAGTGCATGCGCTCCTAATAATTTAAACAAGGATAAACTTGAACTTAGATTAACTACGCTGCGCTGCGAGACCAAAGAATTCTTAAGAGATAAAATCACTGCTAAACTACACAAATATAAAATTACACAGTATGAGAGCGGTGACAGAATAGGAAAGATACTTGCCTATAAAATAGCCGACGAACGAGCCACCTCTCTAATTAAGAGTATAAAAGGAACAGAAGGTACTATTTATACTCGACCTGATAAGATATTGCAGCAATTCGCTGATTATTACACTAAGCTGTATACCCCTGAGAGTATGCCCTCTAATGATTTGGTGGAGAATTATATCAGAAATAACTGGCAATCGGAGAATGATTTGATAGGTATGGAAGAGTTAGAAAAAGACTATACTGAGGAAGAATTAAAATTAGCCATCTTTTCCCTCCCATCTGGAAAGGCTGCCGGAGATGACACCCTACCTATTGAAATTTATAAATTATGCTGGGAGGAACTCGTGCCTGTACTTTGTTTGGTTATTAATCAGATTATTACAGATGATAGGGCTCCGTCATCTTGGAATACCGCCAAAATTATATTTTTTTTGAAAGAAAATAAAACTCCTACGGAATGCGGAGCTTACCGCCCAATTTCTTTGATTAATGCCGATGCCAAGGTGTTTGCCAAATTACTAGCCTTGAGACTGTCCCCTATTATGCCGAGATTGGTTAGCAAACATCAGCATGGTTTTGTAGCAGGTAGAGATACGACGCAGCATGTAAATACGGCCATCACAGTGCTTGACATGGCCGCAGCTGACTCCACCCCACTCGGTATTATACTACTTGACGCTGAAAAAGCTTTTGACCGAGTGGGGTGGATTACCTGTGGTCACTTTTGAAAGCAATGGGGTTTAAAAGTAAGTTTATTACAAAGATAAAAGCACTTTACTACTTACCTAATGCATTAATTGGATATGATTGCCTACTTTCTACCAAATTTCCCATAAGAAGAGGAACTCGGCAAGGCTGCCCTTTATCACCCCTCTTATTTGCCCTCTCTATGGAACCTTTTATTAACGCCATACAGCTTCAAATTATGATAAAACCATTTACATTTGGGGCAAACTCTCTTAAAATAACAGCGTACACCGACGATCTGGCAATCTATACAAGCGATGTGACTGAATCCATGTTAGGTATAGTTAAAGAGGCAGAAATCTTTGGAAAAGTCTCGGGCTATAAGCTAAACCTAGACAAAACCCAAATTATAGCCAACTATAAACCGCCAATACCTGTGATGGGAGTATGTTATGCTGCTACTTATCTCGGCATCAAGCTAACATCTAATATAAGGGAAATTATTTTACTGAACTATGATGCTTTATTGGGGGCGTGGCCGAGCGAGCTGCGAGATGGCCGCCTAAAAAGCGAGCTCCGCCGGCTGCTTTGTTAATCCTTAATTAATCCTGCTATTTCCTAACGTACGCACTCCTTACCGGTGCGCAAAGACGGCTGAGGGGCTGCGACGGACCCGACTGAAAAATCGGCATTGCAAGACACTGGCGACGTCCCGAGAACATCTCCGCCGTCCCCGCCGCGAGGTACACCCGTCGGACCTGGAGGTCAGAGTGGGGGACGGAGCTCAAATCGAGGGCGCGGCGCGAGAGGCCTGACACACAGACGATTGCTGAGGTCGGCGAGACTCTCCTGCCGTCCGCATCCCCGCCGGAGCGGAGGAGCCCTGGTGCGTCCTGTGCCTCGTCACCGGGTGCGCTGCTCGGTGGGTGCCTGCGGGGCCTCCGGTGCGGGAGTGGCCCTGGCCGGCCGTTGCATCGGCGCTGGCGGCCGCCATTGTGTGCGGGGCTGGCACGTCCCTGCTGAGGCCGCTGCCGGCCGGACCCGCATGAACACAGCCCCTTGGGTGTGCTGCCGGCACTCATCTCCCCCTTGTGTCCTGCATATCGAGGGATCCTGGGCCGTGTAAGCGTCCCAGATAGGATACCACTTACCGGTGAACGAGGCCATAGCGTGAAGGTACGCTCCTCCCGACCTGCTGGGGTGCTTCGGGCAGCTATTGTGGTGACGGACTCCGTCCGCCTGGGCCCGCACGTCGCTACACACCCACACATCGCCGGGTGCCGGACGCCCTCCAGGCTGGGGGGTTGAGACCTGCGCCGCCTACGCAAGGAATTACGAGCAGCTAGCTCTGTCCCCAACAGCCCAGATACCGTGGCCCTGAGGCTCTGTGCCCTCATTTGAACTTATAATCCTAGAAGGAGCTGGTGATATTTGGATTGAACTGCCCCGCCTGCCACCCGTGCGCACTGGTCAGCTGCGCGTCGATCATGGGGAAAGGGGACCCTCGCCAACCCAGGCTCACGTTTGAGCAGCAGAAAAAATCAGCCAAGCAGGCGGAACATGAGGCTACTGCGTCCGGAGGCCATGATGCAGGCCCCCAGCAGGACATAGATGTGCCTGCCCTGCTTCTGGAGGTACGGACCAGCTTAAAGGGCATTGACGCAAAACTCGACAGCATGGCCGCTCAGCTAGACGGAGGGAGGACGCAGGTGGCCACCCATGAGACGCGCATTGATGTGCTTGAGAATCGGCACACGGAGTGTTGTGAATTTCAACAGGAAACCAAGACGCACATCAGCAATCTGGAGAAAAGACTGGACGCCCTCAGCGCCAAAGCAGATGATCTTGAGGCGAGGTCCAGGAGATGCAACGTCCGGATCACGGGCGTTCCGGAGACGACTGCAATGGGTAAAATGGAACACATTTGGGAAATAGAGGGGACCCCTACTTGTGATGCAATTGCTACACGTAGGGAAGTGGAAACATAAGTGGAAAAACAAAATGTAGCAAGCAAATCAATTCTTATATGCCATTGTCTATAAGGTGGACTACATAGCAATACACACAATTATAGAAAAAACACAAAATGTCTGATATAAAAATATATATTCTCTATTTATTTTTTCATATTTTTGCTCTTTATGTATAAGTATTTGATAACAATTTAAATACAGAGTGATCAAAAAAGTACAAGACTATACAGACACAAATACAAAAAACAATGTCAAATGACCAGTTGGTATAGGGACTATTGACGTTGGCAGTGCGGTGAGATGGAACACTACGCGTGTTTCGGCCACAGCCTTCATCAGGAGACCGTCATTTTCCACCAAACAACAAAAAGAAAATTTTTTAACTGAAAAAAGGAAAATTGTAGATAAATATAATGTCCAAACAATTTTTTTTAAATACATTTAAAGTGTGTACATTGTAGTCATATATTATCTAATTCATGAACCACCTGTAGATATGGTCAAATCTTTTAAACAACATCATTGACAATATGAATCTTGTATATACACTTACAGCAGCTAATTTCATCCTTGTCCATTTTGAGACATACTCATTTTTAGGACTAGTCATTTATTACTTAACATGATTGTTTTTTCTATGGACAGTACAAAATAATATTCCATATTTATATTTTAAGTTTCAAGATTTGAAGAAACAAATCATGGACTGAACAACAATTATTAAAAAGAACTGCATCATTTGAAACAACTGTGTATTGGGTACAGAGCATCAGTGATTATTATATGTGAAAAGAAACGCAGAAAGAGAGGAAAATAAGAGAGAAAAAGGGGGAGAGAGAGAGAGGATGGAGAACAATTAACGATATTGGTGAATGAGTCCCTTTCCTTTAAATAAGAAGTTTATATATACAACTAAAATACAAGTACTATGTCAATAGGATGTGCGAACTAAACATATCTATATATGGTTTCACACAGACCCATTAATTGAATCAATCGACAATTTTAGATGCAAAGGTTGACAACTCAGCAATGCCCTATATAATTAGTACAGGGTTATATATATACACTTACTTGTATTTCGAGTCAGAGGAGAAACATAATGTAAAATTATTCAAAATATTCTGACATCTTCTTATATTTGCTTTCGTAGACTGCGTGAATTGGCTAGAAAGAAGTATGTAATCTTCATTAGCAGTCAATTTTTATTTCAGGTTGCATGTATAGTTGTTTACAAAGTCTATTTTGAGAGAAAAAAGTTTATCAGAGTACTATTCCAAATACTCAAAGAGTATTTGGAATAGTACTCTGATAAACTTGAATAATTTTACATTATATTTCTCCTCTGACTCGAAATACAAGTAAGTGTATATATATAAGCCTGTACTAATTTTATAGGGTATTGCTGAGTTGTCAACCTTTGCATCTAAAATTGTCGATTGATTCAATTAATGGGTCTGTGTGAAACCATATATAGATATGTTTAGTTCGCACATCCTATTGACATAGTACTTGTATTTTAGTTGTATATATAAACTTCTTATTTAAAGGAAAGGGACTCATTCACCAATATCGTTAATTGTTCTCCATCCTCTCTCTCTCTCTCTTCTCTCCCCCTTTTTCTCTCTTATTTTCCTCTCTTTCTGCGTTTCTTTTCACATATAATAATCACTGATGCTCTGTACCCAATACACAGTTGTTTCAAATGATGCAGTTCTTTTTAATAATTGTTGTTCAGTCCATGATTTGTTTCTTCAAATCTTGAAACTTAAAATATAAATATGGAATATTATTTTGTACTGTCCATAGAAAAAACAATCATGTTAAGTAATAAATGACTAGTCCTAAAAATGAGTATGTCTCAAAATGGACAAGGATGAAATTAGCTGCTGTAAGTGTATATACAAGATTCATATTGTCAATGATGTTGTTTAAAAGATTTGACCATATCTTCAGGTGGTTCATGAATTAGATAATATATGACTACAATGTACACACTTTAAATGTATTTTAAAAAAATAGTTTGGACATTATATTTATCTACAATTTTCCTTTTTTCAGTTAAAAAATTTTTCTTTTTGTTGTTTGGTGGAAAATGACGGTCTCCTGATGAAGGCTGTGGCCGAAACGCGCGTAGTGTTCCATCTCACCGCACTGCCAACGTCAATAGTCCCTATACCAACTGGTCATTTGACATTGTTTTTTGTATTTGTGTCTGTATAGTCTTGTACTTTTTTGATCACTCTGTATTTAAATTGTTATCAAATACTTATACATAAAGAGCAAAAATATGAAAAAATAAATAGAGAATATATATTTTTATATCAGACATTTTGTGTTTTTTCTATAATTGTGTGTATTGCTATGTAGTCCACCTTATAGACAATGGCATATAAGAATTGATTTGCTTGCTACATTTTGTTTTTCCACTTATGGGTAAAATGGAAGCCTTCGTGTCTGACTTGTTGCATGAACTCTTTGATCCCAATCTGTCTCCTGTCTTTACTGTGGAAAGGGCTCATAGGACACTGGGGAAGAAACCACCTCTGGGGGCCCCACCGAGACCGATATTGGCCAAGCTGTTCAATTACCAGGACAGGGACACTGTGTTGAGACTGGCCAGAGAAAAGGGGAAAATATCGCACAAGGGAAACGCCATATCCTTCTACCCCGACTTCACGCCCCTGGTCCAGGCGGCGCGCAAAGAGTTCCTGCCCGCTAAAAAGATTCTGCTCCAAGCACAGATCCCCTACTCTCTTATGTATCCGGCGAAGCTCAAGGTGGTACATGAGGGCACATCACATCATTTCCTGGATGCAGGATCTGCTTTGAAGTTTGCAAAACACATATGCAAGCCCAGGTCAGGAAAAAGGTCGGACACTGGGACTGAATCTGCGAACCAGCTAAGTGACAACGACTAAAAAGCGGTCCTGTGACGCCATGTGGCAGTGGTTAATTCTAGACCATCTGCCTGTCTGTGTCATTTTGGGAACACATGCTCCACTATGATCTCAGTTTGTGTTATCTACATAGCAGAGGGCGACTGGGAGGGTAGATGCGTATTTTTCTCTTCTTCTGTTTTGTCATTTGCTGAAATAGCTTAATTAATGCAGCCACCCTGTGCAAACAGGGGTGTATGCTCGGGATGCCATGCCTCCGAGGGGTGTCTCCCACTACACTGTTGATCTATTGTTTTTGCGCCTTTTTGGTGTTTAGACCTGGCGCGTTAGGGGGGGTATTGACGCAACCTGATTGGGGGGTTGATGTGGGTGGAGGGTGGGGTTGGGTTGGGAGTTTCTGGGTGTACTATTGGGCGCATTGCAGTGTATACGTGCTGTTAATTTTCGGAATGCATGTTGCAGGTCAGGTGGGAAGTGTATGTCAACTGACTCAACATTTTCAATGGAAGTAACCCGGCTCCTAACATGGAATATTAGAGGCCTGGGAGATCATAGAAAATCAAGACTCATGCACAGCTACCTCACTAGACACAAAATAGACATCTGTTTTCTACAAGAAACGCATCTTAATTCCTCCTGTTCCCCCAGACTTAAGCACTCCAGGTGGGGCTTGTCGTACTCAGCCATTTACTCTAACTATGCCAGGGGGGTAGCTATCCTGCTGCGCCGAGGCGTGGATTGGAGGACAACGTCAGCAGTGCTGGATGATGCTGGGAGATATGTAGTTTTACATGGGGTCCTGCTGGGCAGGGAGGTGGTATTAGTTGCCGTGTATGGCCCGAATGTGGATGACCCGGAATTTTTCAGGGAGGTCTGGGCAAAGATTGATATTACTGGCTGTTCCACTGTAATTTGGGGAGGTGACTTCAATGTTGTGCTGAACGGGACACTGGATAGACAGGGCGCATCTAGACCCATGCACCCAAACGCACGCCAGGCCTTGTCGGATATCATGTGTGATGGTTTGTTGCTGGATGTGTGGAGAACTAGAAATGTTGATGCTCGGGTAGGCACATGCGTATCTGCGCACCATGCGGCCTGGTCTAGACTGGACTTTTGGTTAGTCTCGGCGGATGTAGCCACTTGGACCACGCGAGTGGACATACTGGCCAGGTCCTTGTCTGATCACTCCCCATGCCTACTAGAATTGGTAATTTGCGAGGTGCCTTTTCCTGGCGCCTCCCGCCGGATGCCTTCCTTGATGCGGCGTTCACTGCAGAAATCCGGCAGGACGTTGTAGAGTATTTTGACACTAACACTGGTACGGTCACGACAGATGCTGTGCTGTGGGATGCTTTTAAGGTGGTCATTCGAGGGCAGTGCATTGCACGCAGGGCGGGGGTCCTGAAGGCAATCAGAGGCACACTGGCAAGGCTTGAGGGTGAATTGCGGCTCCTTAACCGGAACTTTTGTGCGTCTCCTACACCCACACTAGCGGGCCAGATTAAAGACAAACTACTAGTATTCAATGAAGAAGCGCAGCGCGAGCTCAAATTTCTGGGGAAGCAAGCCGAAGCCCGCAGATATGGGGAGGGGGATAGACCAAGCCGCACACTTGCCAGGTTGATTCGCCCAATCCCCACACCGATGAGGGTACACACTATCACAGATCACACAGGGAGGGCACTGACAGACCAGGGGGAGATAATGCAAACTTTCACTGAGTACTATGCCACACTGTACAAATCCACCCTCACTACCTCAGACGAAACGCTTGAGGCCTTTTTGGAATCCATAGCGCTGGTATGGTTCAACAATGCGCACAGACAGTACATGGATCAACCAGTAACGGTGAAGGAGATTGCTGACACCATTAAAGCGCTGCCCCAAAACAAGGCGCCTGGTCCGGATGGACTTACAGCCGCCTTCTAAAAAACGTACGCGGAGGAACTGGCCCCCCGCTTACACGCCGTCTTTGTGGAGGCACAGGAGGTGGGGATCCTGCCTGATTCGATGAGGGAGGCATTGATTGTCACGCTCCTCAAACCTGACAAGGATGATAAGTATGTGGATTCGTACCGCCCCTTGTCCCTCATCAATGTGGATGTTAAGATCTACGCTAAGATCATAGCTGATCGCTTGCAACCTCTGTTGCCTTATGTGGCTCTACCTGATCAGTCGGGCTTTATACCAGGACGCTCCACCACACACAATCTGAGAACGGTCTTCTCTGCGTTACACTATCTTCATCCCGACACCCTGGCTGCCGTGGTGTTCCTGGACGCTACAAAAGCCTTTGACTCTTTGGAGTGGTCCTTCCTCTTCACCATTTTAAGAAGAATGGGATTCAGCCCTCTTTTTATAAACCTAATTCGCTTATTGTATACCGCCCCCAGAGCCAGATTAAGACTGAATGGTATGATCTCGGAGTCCTTTCCGATATCCAGGGGCACCAGGCAGGGATGTCCATTATCCCCCCTCTTATTTGCCATCGCTATGGAGCCGCTGGCTGCTCGACTTCGCCAACACCACACGACAAGGGGTATTGCCTTCAGCTCCCGTAGCCTCCTGGTCTCCATGTACGCTGACGATGTGACTCTATATGTACGTGAACCGACTGAAAACTTAAACCCATTACTCCGCGAATTCGTTAAGTTTGGTGGCCTGTCCGGAGTCTCCATCAACTGGTCTAAATCAGTCATATTCCCGCTCACCGATAACACCGTGGAGGTGCATTCGGACTACCCCCTCAGATGGGAAGCGGAGGAAGTAAAATACTTGGGAGTCTGGGTGAGCAGAAACCTGCAAGAGCTCTGGAACTTGAACTTTGGCAGGGCTATCATGTGGCTAGAGGGCAGGGTGGCGATCTGGTCCAAGCTTCCTCTCTCCTTGGCAGGTAGAATTGCATTGGCGAAAATGATTGTATTGCCCAAATTCCTCTATCTTTTTGCTGATGTGCCAATCCCCTTGACGCAACGCTTCTTCTCACGCTTGCGATCCAGCCTGCTGGCTCTTGCTTGGGCGGGGGGCCAGGCTAGGGTCTCTTGGGCGCTGTTGACGCTTCCGCTGCGACAGGGAGGGCTAGGCGCTCCGGACATGCATTTGTATGCACTCTGCGCGCAGGCCCCATACTTGCACTTTTGGATCTACCCCACACCTTACCAGCCGCATGTGGCGGTGGAGGCGGACATGATCTCTCCGCTCCCTCTCACTGTGGCACTCTATCACAAAGCACCGAGGCCTACACAGGATGTAAACACGGCGGACATGCTTCGATGGTCCTGGAGGGAGTTGCTGAAACGGTCCTCCATCCCCATGTTCTATGCACCTGCGATACCTCTAAAACGTAACCCAATGATCCCTTGCTTGGATTCCAACAGTGGTGATGTATCCCTTGCTGGTACCGTCCTGCGCACGTTTTCAGACATATACCCAGACGGCAGGTTCTTGGAGATGCCCCCGGAGACACCGGAGAGCCCCATAACATTCGCTGATAAATTCACATACCACAAGCTCAGAGCTGCATGCAGGGCGCTGGGAAGCTGATTTACGGAAGAGCCACCGCAATTAGCTGCGCTGCAGAACATACTTGCCAGGGCGTCCCGTAAAAAACTTGTAACTAGGCTCTATAACTCAATGCAGGAGCAATCCCCCTTGATGATACCCAAATCGCAGCAATTGTGGGGAGATGACCTCGGGGAACCGCTAACGGATGAGCAATGGGCATTCTGTTGTGGGCAGTTGTCAGCGTTATCCCCTAACTATAAACTCAGGCTAGTGCACTTTAAATTCCTGCACAGATTCTACCGCACTCCCATTTCCCTACGTCGTATGGGCCTCAGAGATGATGATGGATGCTGGAAGTGTGGGGCGGAGGGGGCTTCCTTCTTACATGTAGCTTGGCAATGCCCCGCGCTCTCTGAGTATTGGATCGAAACATTCGGAGCAATCAACCAAATTCTTGGGAGGGATGACCCCCATCGCCATTACTGGGCATCCTGGGCTGGGTTGCGGACACAGCGCCTGCGCACCGTAAGCTCCATGCGCTTCTACTGCTATACGCAAAGAGGCGAGTGGCTATCACATGGGGGTGAAAATCCAAACCAAGAATGAAAGACTGGTTATCTGATGTGACATATGGCCATGCTCAACTGGGGTCCTATTGGGAATTGATGCCTGCTGCTGCGCGCCCGAGGGATATCTGGGAACCCTTTCTGCAATGGTCACGAAGCGAACAGTCTCCACTCGTGTCACCTCCTGGCAGCCCGATTTGACACACATGACTTGCTGGGTGGTTGCCATGCTTGTTCGGATCTGTCTGTTTGTCCCGCCCATGAACACTATAGCTTGTACCACTGCCGAATACACTGGTGCTGATTGCCTGGCCTCCGACAATTGCTTTGCAAATTGCATCCGGGCCTCTGCCCATATTGTCGCCATTGCTGGGGGTACTGTATGCTTGCTATACCGACCATGCTCTGGAATAATGTTGTATTTATCTGCCTCTATACATGCATTCTGTTGAAACTGTATTTCTCACTGTATGTCCTGATGTACACCTAAGTTGCTGTTGTCATTAGTTTTTACCCAAAAAAGAAAAAATGAAAGATGGAATCTCCTCTTATGTTTTATCGCTAGAGAGCATTGTAACCTCTGACTATATTTGACTGCACCTGATTTGTGTGTTTCAAGATGTAAATGCGGCTTTCTTGCTCTGTTAATATTCAATAAAAAATAAAAAATAAAAAAAAAACTATGATGCTTTATTAAAAGAAACTGAGGCCCTCCTTAAAAAGTGGCATAAGGTACCTTTAAATCTTATCGGGAGAATCAACCTTATTAAAATGAACATTTTGCCAACATTTTTATACTTATTCAGATGTATACCCCTGAAAATAAACACAGTCTTCTTCAGAAAACTAAATGGCATATTGGGCAGCTTCATTTGGGGTTATAAAAAGAACCGAAGAGCACTTTCCTCTTTGAAACTCCCATTTATAAAGGGAGGGCTTAATTTCCCAGAATTCCGACTATATTATTTTGCATCATTTTTGGGGCGGCTACAAAGCTTGTTTAATTCCAGCAACCCATATTTTTTTCATCAATTTATGCTGGGGCCAGATTGCTTGCAGTTTTTGGCTAGAAGTAATGACCCAAACTACTTCAAAAGAGTGAGGTTCAAGACCGCAAAGGACATGATTAACATTTGGAGGATACTTATGAATCAGAATAAGCTATCATTTTATCATCCTCTTTTAAGTCTATGGAACAACCCAGGCTTACCTAGTATTTTTTTCGACTCTGGGTGTAAAATATGAACGAATCAAGGTATATTGAAACTGGGGGATCTTTACGGCTCCTCAGGCTTTTTGGATTTTGAAACATTAAGGTTATTATATAAATTACCAGAACACACTTATTTTAAATATGTACAAATTCGTGACTTCCTTGTAAGAAAATTAAAACTGAAAGAGATTTTGGATTCGGATTTTTGGCACTGCTTATACATGGGAGAGGAAAACCGAAAAGTAACTATTAGCGAGGGATATAAGTGCCTTACTGAAAATAAACCAGATGAGTGGCCAAAAATAGCAGAGAAATGGGCCTTACGCTTTCCCATAGGTATCACCTCGAATGAAATATCATACTCATTAAAGAAAATTGACACGCTAGTCCATTCTTCAAGTTTAAAACTGCAAGCTTATAAAACAATATGCCAACTTTATTATACCCCTCTACAAATAAGCAAATGGTCCCCGAATAATGCCTTTAATGACCGAACTAAATGCCCAAAATGCCATCTACAGGCTGCTGATTTAGAACACATGTTGGTCCTTTGTCCCGCGCTAGTTCCGTTTTGGGACCGTATAGGAAAGATACTGAGACTGAAATTGTTAATTGATGCACCTTTAACATCTGAAATGATTTTGATAGGTATACAGCCCAATCCTACACCTTTTCAAGATTTAATTCTTATTGTGCTGGCATGTGCAAGGCTTGTACTGGCTAGAGCATGGATAGCAGATCAAGCACCTAATGCGAATGAATGGTGGTGTTTGGTTAAAGAGATACATCATATGGAGCTATCTCTAGCCAGGAAAAGAGGCGTGAAAGCAATGATTGAAGTAAAGAGAATATGGGGAGGCATGTTCTATACATCTGAAACTAACTAACTTGATTTGTAGCTATGTCTAACTCTAATTTAGATAAGATTGTATTTATTTGTGTAATTCCTTTTTGTATTGTATTTATTTATCCGTCTGAGTACTGCTTATTGCTTGCAAGTTTTGGTCAACTACTTTATGTAATATTTGTGTACATACTGGAAGTTATGTACAACAAAATTCTGATTACTCTGTTTAAATCTGCCTGTGATACTCTCAAATAAAAAGGTTTAAAAAAAAAAAGTTTCATAAAGCACCTTGGCAAATGGGAGGGGCATAGAGGCACATATCTAGTAGTGTCTACTGTTTTTGCCTTTTTCTGGTGTCTGCAGTGGAAGAGTTGGGTATCATTGCTGGGGTGGTAGATGAGAAACCTGTTGAAAGTAATATGTTGGCGCTATGCTGGCTGTGATAGAAAAGCTCTAGTAGCAGCGGTGATCTTTTAGGACTTGGTGGGAGTGGAACAAATGGAAGAATGCAAACTTTATCTGTGATCAAACAGACATTGAGGCCTGCTTAGAAAGGCAATGGAGCAGGATCGTGTGTTCAACAGTGAAGAATGCAGCAGTGGGTTTTTGTGGGCCTAGCCGGTATGTTTTGCTGTCACTGGTCAGTATCTCAAGCTCATGAAAGGGTAGATATTGTTAGAAATCTCTACAGATCCCGTGATTAGGATTATATTTGATGTACTTTTCCCCTGTTTTTTTCTCTTTTTTTATGGTGGTGGGGGGACTAGAAGATACACCGTTGTATTGACCACAGTTACCACATTGAATATAGGAATGCCCACCGAAAATTGTAGAAACTGTATCTGGAAATGGCGTGTGTAACGTTTGATGGGGGCGATATATGTTTAAGCTGTGATGATATACCAATGAAAACTAATAAAAACAAGTTTGACAAAAAAACTCTCTACAGAGTGATAAGGTCTGGAAATATTGCAACTAGTTATTGAAACTTCAAGTGCCTGTTGGTTCGTTACAATAAAATCTTGTTAAAGAAACAGTAGCATTGTGGGTTTTTCAAAGATCTGGCTGTTCACTATAAAGGAATTCTGGTTGGGCTTTTAGCTTCAATGCAGATGATGAATTGAGAATACTTTCATTGGAACAGCACAGAGCTCAATCTGTGACAGTGGTTACCCATTTTGGGGGATTGCAAGTTATTTTGTCTTCAGACCTCAACAGAGAGCAAGACCGAGAAAGCAGAAAATGGATGAAGAGAATGAGAGGCCAACAGCGACAAAGAGAGAAATCCGTTATAAAAAAGAACGTACAAGAGTAAGATAAAAACCAAGGAAGTGTAGGATGAAGTTTGAAAGAGGCACGAGGTGGAATCAGAGATGGGCAGCCTTGATATTCAGGAAACCCCAACCACGGCATATGGCAGCAGCGGGTTCTGAAGGAAAACTCTGGGCCTTTTATTAAGCACTGGAATGCAACGACTTCGAAATACCTTAAATATGGGGCCCATCAAAATATGAATTAACTTTAAACTGGACAGCCTCACCTACAGGTCTTCATCCTCCAGCAACCATACTATATGGCCCTGAAGCTTTGGGCCTTAAACCCAACTTGTCAACAAATCACGTATTTCCGTTTAGTCTTTTTGTATTGCAGCCTGTAGTCTGTGGGGCTTTCTGTCTCATTCCCTAAAACCTGGCCCAATGAATTTAGGTTTTAAAAAAAGAGTACTTAGGTTACTTTTTTAGGATTTTGTTCTGTCACTCCCTTTATTGATGTAAATGTATTTTTTGTTTAAGTTATGCGCACGTTTTTGTCAAGGTTTGCACTACACAAATTAAAAATAAATACATTAGATATGCAATAGGCCTGGTCTATATTTCCGCTGCATGCTTCGAAGCTGGGTGGGAAATTGTCAAAGGGCAGCTGTCGATCTCGTTGTTTCTGGACGCTTTCCCAATGCGGCTTCTCTTCTGCCCCCGCTACAGCAAAACCTGAACATTTATTGCTCCCAGGCGGGTGCCGTGCTGGACCTAAACATGCAGGGGCTGTGATCAGACAATGTTTGCCAGGCTGGCTGGAGTGCCAGTGTACACTCAGCCATCCCGCAAACGGCATCTGTTTGAGGGGGCTGGCTCCCTTCATTCTGCAGCCACGAGTAGCCAGGACAGCCTCTGTGATGGCGATCGCAAATGAGAAATGAAAGCTTGCACACAGCAGCCTGTTTGCACAGGGCCAGGCAACCCATCATGGCCGCCGTTCAAACCCATGGCCGTGGTTTGGAAACGACAAGTGTGGACCACAGCAGCACATTCCGTGGGAAGGACAGGAGCAGATGGGCCCGACAAAACCTCTGCGAGTATGTGCGGTTGGGGTCGTATCACAACAGTGTGGCTTTGAAAAACGAAAACAACATTCACAAAAAATAACCATTCATCAAAGCTAAAATTTAATTAAAACCTGTTCGTCTCAAGTTTCGCTGCGCAAAAAGAAATTCCCTTTGACAGCGAAAGATCAGTATATTTGCGCTGCTTCCTGACCTCGGATTCTGCTGTTGTTTTTCTGGCTCGCGCTCACTGGCCTCTGGCTTCTACTGTTCCTTTCTGGGTTTGGCCACTTAGTCCAATAAAGAGTAAAGATCACCTATAACATCACAATGTATGTTCCATTTATTGAACAAACAAAAAACAAGCATTAGAAATGCAATAGATCTCGGATCTATTTGAGTTAGAGGAAATGGCATTGTAAATGGCAATGTCTTTTCGCCATGTGTTATGGAGTGTATGAATGTAGTGTGTAATGGAATTATGTGGTTTGGATTGGAATTGAAGCAATGGTAGCATGCTGAGCTTTAGATGATTATGTTTAAAAGTAAAGTGTGCAATACTGCTATTGGTACAATAGTTAGTTGTGGATTCGTTAAAAATTGATGTGTGTAGTGATGGCTGTTGGTGTGCACTGACGGGTGGTGGTGTGTGCCTGGTGAAAGCGTGCACGGACGGCTGGTGGTGTGTGTATGCCTGGAGAAAGTGTGCACTGATGGTTAGTGGTGTGTGTGTGCGCCTCGTGAAAGCGTGCAGTGACGGCTGGTGGTGTGTTTGAGCTTGTTGAAAAGCTGATTACCCTGCATACTCACATACTGATTACCCTGCATATTGAAACACTGCTCACCCTGCAGACTCACACACTGCTGGCCCTGGACACCTACGTACTGCTCACCCTGCATACTCACACACTGCTCACCCTGCACACTCACACACTGCTGGCCCTGGACACCCACATACTGCTCACCCTGCATACTCCCATACTGATCACCCTGCATACTCAAATACTGCTCACCCTGCATACGCACACTCTGCTCACCCTGCACACTCACACACTGCTGGCCCTGGACATCCACATACTGCTCATCCTGCATATGCACACACTGCTTAGCCTGCACACTCACATACTGCTGGCCCTGGACACCCACATACTGATCATCCTGCATACTCACATACTGATCACCCTGCATACTCACACACTGCTCACCCTGCATACTCACACACTGCATGCTTCTGTACTGCTGGAACCAGTGCGCCTGTACTGTGTGTTCTGTGCTTCTGTACTGCTGGAAGCAGTGTTCCTGTACTGTGGGTTCTGTGTTCCTGCACTGCTGGGACCAGTGTTCCTGTACTGCTAGGACCAGTGCTCCTGTACTGCTGGGACCAGTGTTCCTGTACTGTGGGTTCCATGCTTCTGTACTGCGGGGACCAGTGTTCCTGTACTGCTGGGACCAGTGTTCATGTACTGTGGGTTCTGTGCTTCTGTACTGCTAAAACCAGTGTTCCTGTACTGTTCCATGCTTCTGTTTTTCTGGAACCAGTGTTCCTGTACTGCTGGGACCAGTGTTCCTGTACTGCTGGGACCAGTGTTCCTGCACTCACTCTGCACTCACTCTGCACTCACTCTGCACTCACACTCACTCTGCACTCACACTCACTCTGCACTCACTCTGCACTCACACTCACTCTGCACTCACTCTGCACTCACACTCTGCACTCACACTCTGCACTCACACTCTGCACTCACACTCTGCACACACACTCTGCATTCACACTCTGCACTCACACTATGCACTCACACTATGCACTCACTCTGCACTCACTCTGCACTTACTCTCTGTACTCACACTCACTCTGCACTCTCTCTGCCCTCTCTCTGCACTCACTCTGCACTCTCTCTGCACTCACTCTGCACTCTCTCTGCACTCTCTCTGCACTCTCTCTGCAATCACTCTGCACTCACTCTGCACTCTCTCTGCACTCACTCTGCAATCACTCTGCACTCACTCTGCACTCTCTCTGCACTCTCTCTGCAATCACTCTGCAATCACTCTGCACGCACTCTGCACTCACTCTGCACTCGCTCTGCACTCACACTCACTCTGTACTCACTCTGCACTCACTCTGCACTCACTCTGCACTCACACTCACTCTGCACTCACTCACTCTGCACTCACACTCACTCTGCACTCACTCTGCACTCACTCACTCTGCACTCACTCTGCACTCACTCTGCTCACTCACACTCTGCACTCACAATGCCATTACCTCTAACTCAAATAAATCCGAGACCTATTGCACTCTGCACTCACTCACACTCTGCACTCACTCACACTCTGCACTCACTCACACTCTGCACTAAAAAGTGAATTTCTTTAACATGTAGAAGCTGTGACATTAATATGTCACATTATATCGATGCTTTGGGAAGTACTTATTTATCGGACTGTTTTTAACTCCTTCCATGCTCATGACGAGCTCAGCTCGTCATGAGGCACCCTGGAGCTGTGCTAATGACGAGCTGACCTTGTCATGAACAATGGGATCATGCAAAGGTCAGCACAGGAGGGGAAAAGGCCTAGCAGCCAAGGTGTTAAACATGAACCATTAGTGAAATCAGAAACAAGACAGTTGTCGTATAAACCTGAACGTTGCCCAGAGTATCACAGAGCAGCATTGCAGCGTATTCACCTCAGGACGGATTCTGAACACTTGCTCCAGACATCGGAGCACCTTCTATCCCTCTCAACTCAACATCAGGAGCAGGATCACTGGAGGAGAGGGGCTGCGACGTCTTGAGGAAGAAGCAAAACCGAAGAGTATCAGGAGGCAGCGCGGTCTGTCTGTCTGTCAGCATCACCCGAAGAGACAAACACATAAAATAGCGAGAACCACACAAGGGGCAGGAAACCACAGCAGCCCAAGGTGCCTGGAATGGGCGGGTCTGCAGTGCACTCCAAGCGCATGATGACGTGTCATGCCCAAACTGTCTTTAAGGGGTGTGGCGTAACTGCCTGAGCAGCCGACTTTGGAACTGGGGGGTCCAGGTTCGAGTTTCGGCATCGGCTGAACTCCTGTGATTCAGGCAAATCATTTCATCTCACAGCGCCTGGAGACCCGCACGAGTCTTTAGCACTATACAAATCCGAGTATTATGATTCTATTGCACACCGCGACTTTCTGAATAAAGAGTCAGCAATAAATGTCAAGTTTCTGAGTGGTCGCCAGTGACTGCTGTGGGTATTTTGGTGTTGTAGCATGATTGTGGTCACGCGAGCTTGACAGTGGCATGTGCGTGGTCATTTATGCTTGGCAGTGGCATGCACTTTTTGCAGTTATCTAGACAGTTAGCTAGTCAGTTAGCAGGCAGCTAGCATTGGTGGCAGCATAGGTGATGAGACAACAGGGAGGGGAGGTGCGAAGTCTGTGGATTTATTTAAGCTATTTTATGTAGCGCGGACTTTACCCGAAGATGACAGAGCGCTGGACAAAAGCAACAGCGGTACAAAAGGGGGTGGTGATGGACGGAGCATCTGAATCAATCAAACACTCACACCCAGTCAAAAGATCTGGGTTTAATCCATCACCGTTCTTTAGCCCACTCTGCCACCACAGTTCAGACATGGCTATATGCAAATCAGTCTGACCCTGTGCCTCATGGGAACAGTCCAGCCCGAACTGCCAAGCCATGTCTTCCCTGGACCGGAAACAAGCTTCCGAGGACCGGTTTCTGGCATTCCAGCCGTCTTCAGCCCGGCTTGCTTGAATCCAGTGGCAAAGTGAGCAAGGGACTCACGTCTGAGCATACCCTGCCACACTTATGGCGGCCAAAAGCGGTACAAAAGGGGGTGGTGATGGACGGAGCATCTGAATCAATCAAACACTCACACCCAGTCAAAAGATCTGGGTTTAATCCATCACCGTTCTTTAGCCCACTCTGCCACCACAGTTCAGACATGGCTATATGCAAATCAGTCTGACCCTGTGCCTCATGGGCACAGTCCAGCCCGAACTGCCAAGCCATGTCTTCCCTGGACCGGAAACAAGCTTCCGAGGACCGGTTTCTGGCATTCCAGCCGTCTTCAACCCGGCTTGCTTGAATCCAGTGGCAAAGTGAGCAAGGGACTCACGTCTGAGCATACCCTGCCACACTTATGGCGGCCAAAAGCGGTACAAAAGGGGGTGGTGATGGACGGAGCATCTGAATCAATCAAACACTCACACCCAGTCAAAAGATCTGGGTTTAATCCATCACCGTTCTTTAGCCCACTCTGCCACCACAGTTCAGACATGGCTATATGCAAATCAGTCTGACCCTGTGCCTCATGGGAACAGTCCAGCCCGAACTGCCAAGCCATGTCTTCCGTGGACCGGAAACAAGCTTCCGAGGACCGGTTTCTGGCATTCCAGCCGTTTTCAGCCCGGCTTGCTTGAATCCAGTGGCAAAGTGAGCAAGGGACTCACGTCTGAGCATACCCTGCCACACTTATGGCGGCCAAAAGCGGTACAAAAGGGGGTGGTGATGGACGGAGCATCTCAATCAATCAAACACTCACACCCAGTCAAAAGATCTGGGTTTAATCCATCACCGTTCTTTAGCCCACTCTGCCACCACAGTTCAGACATGGCTATATGCAAATCAGTCTGACCCTGTGCCTCATGGGAACAGTCCAGCCCGAACTGCCAAGCCATGTCTTCCCTGGACCGGAAACAAGCTTCAGAGGACCGGTTTCTGGCATTCCAGCCGTCTTCAGCCCGGCTTGCTTGAATCCAGTGGCAAAGTGAGCAAGGGACTCACGTCTGAGCATACCCTGCCACAATTAAGGCGGCCAAAAGCGGTACAAAAGGGGGTGGTGATGGAGGGAGCATCTGAATCAATCAAACACTCACACCCAGTCAAAAGATCTGGGTTTAATCCATCACCGTTCTTTAGCCCACTCTGCCACCACAGTTCAGACATGGCTATATGCAAATCAGTCTGACCCTGTGCCTCATGGGAACAGTCCAGCCCGAACTGCCAAGCCATGTCTTCCCTGGACCGGAAACAAGCTTCCGAGGACCGGTTTCTGGCACTCCAGCCGTCTTCAGCCCGGCTTGCTTGAATCCAGTGGCAAAGTGAGCAAGGGACTCACGTCTGAGCATACCCTGACAAAAGCAACAGAGCTGATATAAGAGAAAATTACAGAAGCAAAAGTTACAATACCTGAGGCAATAGTGATAATTGTGCGTGTACGACGTACAAGAAGTAGCAAAGACAGTGGGGGGGTTCATTCTGTGAGGGTCAGAATGTCAGACTGAAGTCAGGCTTTGACCGGGAGGCGGCATGCGCACAACACACACAGCAGAGAAAACGAGGCTTCGTAGAGCAGACAGCAAACAATGGTGCATGCGCGCCCAGCATCTGTCTTCAATTACCGCGAGCCATGACAGCTGGTAATTGAAGAATTATGGCCTTCTGCTGCTCGTGTCCGCACGGAATATGCACGAGGCGGAGCAACTCTACTGCCTGTGGCCTATTGTGTGCTGTCTTCTAAAAAGACAGGCATGCGAGGCCCAATTGCCATGCAGCTGCCATAAATAACGAGCAAAAATTACGAGCTTCTCTGGAATTCGTAGGTTAGATTTTCGAAGCACTCAGAAAAGGACTCTAGCCACGCCCACTTCGTGGGACGTAGGCAGAGCCCTAAAAAGAGTCAGTCTCTGTTTCCTGAGTTTTCATTCATTTGGTGTCTGGTACTGCCAATTTTTGCCATGCATATTTGCTAAAATAACACTACTGTTTGACGTATCTGCTGCACACCTCTACTTTGTAAGGAATTCCTCTTTTTGCATGATCACTCCCAAGCTTTTGGCCTGATGCTGCTGGGTTTTTGTTTACTCTGAAAGTGCACGGAGTCCTCCAAAACAAGCCTCAGTGCGAGTATTCTGATCCTTAAAAGAATGTATGTCTGACTGATTCACCGACAATTGGCATTTCCCTAGTTTATGGTGCCTGAAAAAAACAGGGTCTGTAAGTTGTAGTGCCTCTTATGGACTGCAGCACTGATTGTGCCACCATGAGAGAGACAACACAAAGTATAACACCCACCTCACAAATGATGGCTGGAAGATCAGTTGTCAACTACTAACTAGACCTGCGATTTAAAGTAAAGGAAATGACCAAACCTTGCTTTTTAATATTTATAACTCACCCCCAAGGCAGGCTTACTGAGGCCTATAGCCAGGCTGCATTATATTAAAATGTTGGATATGTGTTTTTTTTATTTTTCATGTCCTGGCATAAGAACCCTAAATTGTCATTTTTACTGCATAAAGAGAGGTAGTGCCATTGGTGAGCACAATGACAACTTAACAGTGCTAACTTCTCAACTGGAGTACTAAAGTTGATAGTTTAAGGTATCAGAATAATCGCTGAATTAAACCCGACCTAATGGTCAAGTTGAATTTAATGTAACTTATGGACCTATGACAACTTTAGCAAAAAGCCACTTTGCTGCCCAGTTTCCAGTGACCATACACCAGGAGAAGGGTTTTGCCATCTTGGCGGTAAGCATAATAGTGCATTCTGGCTAGCTAGATGCCACACTTCAAAGGAATTCAGTATTAGGCCGGAGGGGACCCGGTAGCCTATTAGTTAGTAGTTGCCATATCCCCCAAGGGCACAACCTCAACAAAATATAAGGGACACCCCTTGCACCTAGGCCAGACCTCAGATCACATCTGTAGTGAAGAGTTTACCGAACAAGTACTGTACTGCCCTGCTGTCCCCTGGACTCAGAAAAGAGAGTCTGCACCAAGAATGGACTGCACATGCTTCTCCTTGGGCTAGCAAAGAGAGGACTGTGCCTGTGGTGCTCTGCTCTAGGAAAAGTTGTCCCCAAGCCTCACACAGAACAGGTGATTCCAAGAGTCAGTTGGCTGACTTCCTGTTACAGCTACAGGATCACAAAAGCTGAAGTTGTCTGCCTTAATGAGTTGGTATCCAAAAATACCTGACCGCTGCTGACCGCTGATTTGCGGCCTGGGAAAACCAGTTCCTACCCTCAAAAATGTCCCCGAGTCTGCTGGACCCAGGAAAGTCTCAGTGCAGTTTGCTCACCAAAGTTGGAAGTTATCTCGGGGGCGTGGCCAGCAGCATGGCCGGTTAGGAAGTGCCTCTTCGGAGCTCCCGGAGTGCTGCCACAAAATCTGGCGTAAATATGATCCCAGGGCACCCACAATAAAAACAACGGGAGCAGTAATACCCCCGGAGGTAGAGGAGCGGACTTGCCTGCACTGAAACGACCTCCCTCATCCAGTAATCGGCCAGAGACGAGTGCCGGCGTCCATAGCCCTCCGGGCAAGATGGCGGACCCGACCTCAGAGCTCCGTCACTGAGCCGGAGACGGGTAGAAGAGACGGTATACTCCGATGTGGGCAGTCCTCGGCCCGGGGTAGCACCACAGGGGGCCCACTAGCAAGAGCGGAGGCCTGGCTGAGGGGCTCGCCCCGCTCCGGAGCCCTGCTGCCCGACACCCGACAGACGGCTTGGGAGCACTGGACCCGCTGAGCTGTCCTCCGGGAGCGCCGCTCGCGATCCGGAGCGGCCCAGTGCAGACATCCTGCGGACTGGTGAGGCGGTGCGGCGAGACTGGTGGCAAGAGCAGGAGCCCGGCTAAGAGGCTCGAGACGCCCCGGACTCCGACTGCCCCGCACCAAGATGGCGGCCGATGGAGGGCAGGACCGATAAATAATCCAGTGAGCACTTCAGCATAGTCCCGGTGGCTGGTGAGGGGGGAGCGGGAGAGCTCTGGAACAAGGCCGATGCGGGGACGTGAGCCGAGGAGAACGGCCCTGCCGAAATACTGAGGCGGACCTCTCCCCCCCGTGTGCTGTTCTCCGCCTGGCCCCTTCCGGACTGACGGCGGTGACAGGGAGGTGCTGGTGAGCCGCTGAGGAGACCGCAGACTGTGGTTCCGAAGTCCCTCGAGGAGAGCAGCGGGAACACGCCGATCGGCAGACTGGGGAGGTGAGGAGTGGGGGGTCAGACGCCGACGGGGTGGCCCCCATACCATACCCTCATAGCTACAGACCGCCTGCCATATGAACGCTGTGGAGGACGGAGCGGCGGGGGAGTGACTGGACGACCTGGGGACCCCCAACCTGGTCCCTTCAGAAAGAGGTGAAAGGGCTCTTTGGACTGTGGCCTGTGCGGGGGGGGGACAGAGAGGCTAACCCTTCTAGGGGTCTGGGGTGCCTTTCCCCTCGCTCTCTCCGTTGCTTCTAGGCGTCGCCAGGGCGGCCGGACCGGAGCCGCGCAGGCGACGCACGATCCTTACACACCGAGTCTGACCCCCCCCTCGCTGGCCTCTCACTATCTGCGGGCTGGAGCGGAGCCCCCTCACCCCCCCCCTGGGGGTAAGACTGCAAGTGCCATACGGGAGGGCCACCCGGAGACACTGTGAAGGCGGCCTTGTGACGGTGGCGAGGAGGAGCAGCCGTATCCGGACGGACGAACGGGTCGGTAGACCACCACGCGGCCAGCTGAGCGAGGACCGGGCGCCCATTGACAGGAGGGGGGAGCATAGCCGGGCGGACGCCGGTGCCGCAGTCCTCGGAGTGAGAAACGACACGCCACGCAGAGGTATTGACCCCGTGCGAGTGAGCCGGGGAAGCCTGGGCCAACAGGCTGCGACGGGTGAGTGAACCTGAGACGCGGCCAGCTATGGGGAAGAAGGATCCGCCTCCCAGGCCGCCGAAGCAGGGCCCCATGGACAACTTTGCGACACCCAAACAACAGCTAGAGGCCCTTCATGTGCCCTCCAGGGTGCGGACTGACACTAACTTACTACTGGAGGCCATCCAGGCGTCCAGGGCAGACATACAGGAATCACGGGCGGCGTTGGAGGTGAAAATCGGAGAAGTAGGGTCAGAAGTGACGCTGCTCCGACAAGACTTCCGCAAACTGTCGGATAGGGTAACGGCGACCGAAACTAGGATTGGCGAGAATGATGACGCGATAACCACCCTGAAGAAAGACATGGCAGAGCTGCAGGCATCCCACCGACAATTGCTGTGGAAGGTGGACGATGCCGAAAACAGGGCGAGACGCAATAACCTGCGCTTCGTAGGTTTTAGAGAAGGAATCGAAGAAGGGCGCATGACCCTGTTTCTACACACTTGGCTGAAGGAGACCTTCCCCACTGCGCAGTTCTCTCCTTGCTTCATCATCGAGAGGACGCATAGGGCCCTCTTGGCGAAACCACCTGAGGGAGCAAGACCGAGACCGGTCATTGCGCGCTTTCTTAATTTTGCAGACAGAGACTTAATCCTGAGGGAGGCCAGAAAAAAGGGAGAAATACGCCTGGAAAACACAACGATAATGATATTCCCGGACTACAGTCAGGAGGTACAGAGACAACGTCGCTCTTTCGACGCAGTGAAGGCGAAGCTGAGGACACTGAATCTCTCATACATGCTCCTGTTCCCTGCGAAACTGAAAGTGCTTTATAAGGACAAGTCTATCTTTTTCACGCATCCGGATGACGCTTGGCAGTGGCTCGAAGAACGCCCTATCCTTAACAGCAGGGAGGCCGCCGGGCGAGAGGAACTGGATAGAGCAATACGGCAGAGTTCTCAGTGGGAATTGCCGAAGCCACAAAGGAGGAAGTCACGTAGGGTGAAGAAGCACATGCCGGCGACGCCGTACAGAGGTCATGATCCAGGTTGTGCGCGGAGAGGACGCTCTGAGTCGCCAGGGACACACCCGGGAACGGGATCTAGGTTCAGCTGCCTCCGAAATGACATTCGGTCGGAAGGTGACGACGAGGCGGAGCTGGGAGGCCCCGCATCGGGGGGGGGAGGAGGAGGGAAGAACGCAGGATTCCGTCCATCCACTGGCAGAGGCGATCCGCCATTTGGAGCAGGACGATTTGGGGCTGAACGGCGCTCCAGTGACTGAAACACAAGACTCGCATTCATGAGTGGGAGTGCACCTGGTTCTTAATGATGGCAGCCCGGCGTGGAGAAGCACGCAAGTTGATACGCCCTCTGGTTTAACACGTTTTCTTGTGTGTTTTCTTTGTTGGTTTTTTGAAGGGAGGGTTGGGTGGGTGGGCGACAGGCCTACTCCTGCGGACAGTTCTGTCCTGTGTTAGGATGCAACTGGATGAGGAGGGAGGTGGGGAGGGGGGAGGGAATGGGGGGTGCCAAGTTGATTCAAGTTGGGGAATGGGGGGGGTGAATTGTTCGGACGACGGTCCGGGGGGGAACGTTGGGGGGGATACGATTTCACTGAACACATGCAGCGACGCACACTGAACTCACGCTTCACCTACACATGCCGGGGCCAGGCCGCATGCAGATACCATGTTCCCCAATGGCAAGTACCATAGTCACTCCACGAGGGGGAGATAGGAGATTGAGCATCCTGACATGGAATGTCAATGGTCTGGGTTCTAAAATCAAAAGAGGCCTGGTGAATGCCTACATTAAGAGGGTGGACCCAGACTTTACCTTCTTGCAAGAAACACACCTCAAGGGTACTCTGTGCGCCTTTATCGCTCGGGGGAGACACAGGGTTTTAGCACATGCGGGATACACCTCTGACTCTAGAGGGGTGGCAGTCATCGTTAAAAAAACCTCCCCATTCTGCATCACCCGCACCTGGCTTGACCCACAAGGAACCTACGCCGGAGTGCAGGGCACCTGGAAAAGACGCACTTACACGCTTGTCTCGGTCTATGCACCGCCCAAACTGCAGCCCCGTACACTCACAGCACTTAGCCACATACTATTAGAGACCTCTTATACGATACAAGTGGTGGGAGGGGACTTTAATGATGTCATGCACACCGGCCGCGACAGATCTGGAGACATGGCTAGAAGCGAGCACCAGACCACACTCTGTAGTCAGATGTCCGCCATAGGACTTACAGACATCTGGAGGTGGCTTCACCCGACACAACAGGCATACTCATACTACTCTGGGGCGCACAAGGTGTTCTCGCGACTCGACTACATTTGTATGTCCCGCCAATACCTGAGGGCAGATGATATTGCAGAATACAAGGCCAGGGGCATATCGGACCACTCGCCATTGTATGTTAGGGTGGGACAGGACCAGAGTAGACACCCGGGATCTTGGCGTCTGGCGGCCTGGGATCTACACAACGCGACCATACTTAGAGGCATACGGGCTGACATTAAGGTGTATTTGGCAGAAAATGAGGGTACGGTTGAATCCAGTGTTACTCTGTGGGAAGCCCTGAAGCCGGTACTTAGGGACAGGATAAATTCTAGGTTGGGTGAAGAAAGACGGAGACTCCAGGCTGAAGTGGCCGCCCTGGAACAGGATATCCTGGAGAGGAAAAGGGACTATTTGGCCCAAGCAAACGCCGAGACCCTTAGAAGGCTTCTAGATACTCAGAAACAATACAGGGAACTGGTGACTGACGAAGCGAAGACCCAGTCCCTTGCCACCCTTCACAGGCTATACGATGTGGGGGACAAGTCGGGGAAGCTCCTGGCGTGGCTCAGCAGGAAAGAACGGGCGGCGAGGTGGATCGACAGTGTTAAAGCCAATGGTGGCGTTACTGTCAACACTGATACGGAGATAGCCGAAACTTTCCCCACGCATTTTGAGGCATTCTATGCAGCTCGTGACCTTGCCACTCAAGAGGAGGCGCTACAGTATCTAGGTGCAACAGTCCTACCGACTCTGCCACCCGAGTCCATGGACGCCCTAGAGGCGGACATAACGGTAGATGACATCACCGAGGCCATTGCAAGATTGAGACCAGGCAAAACCCCGGGTCCTAACGGCTTCCCGGCAGAGCTCTTTAAACGTACAGCGGACCTACTGTTGCGTCATCTTAAGGGCCTCTTTACCGGTGCCTTTGGGGAGGGTGAGCTACCCCCAGACCTGGCTAGGGCCACGATTGTCCCAATATATAAAGAGGGCAGGCCCCGAGAGGATTGCGCCTCATACCGACCCATCTCCCTACTGAATACGGAAGTGAAACTGTTGGCCACCATCTTGGCAGCCCGCTTGAAAACAGTTCTTACAGGTCTGGTTCATCTGGACCAATCAGGCTTTTTACCAGATAGAGCTACTAAATTGAACCTCAGAAGAACCCATAACTGGCTACAAGAAGTACGGGACCGCAGCGACCCCCATTGGTTCCTTTCCCTGGACGCCGAAAAGGCGTTCAATGCAGTGCACTGGCCCTTCTTCTTTGCAGTTTTAAGTAAGTTCGGTTTCGGGCCGAATTTCATCCAGTGGGTGCGGCTCCTCTACACTGCCCCGAGAGCCAGGGTACGGGTGAACGGGACTTTATCGCGCGAGTTTCAGATTCAGAGAGGTACTCGACAGGGGTGCCATCTGTCCCCCCTCTTGTTCACGCTCATGATAGAGGTGCTCGCCGCCAGGATCCAGCAAAACGATGACATTCGTGGTTTTACGAGCAGCGACGCTGACTCGATGCCTGAAAAAATCTCGCTGTACGCAGACGATGTCCTGCTCTATGTAACCGAGCCAGACACCTCGATCCCAGAGCTCTTCCGAGAAATAGAAAGCTATGGCAAGATGGCCGGACACAAAATAAACTGGCACAAATCAGTACTTTACGACCCTGGGGGGCGCAACCGATGGGGGAGTTTACCAGAAGATCTACTGACAACCTCCGAGGGCTTCCAATACCTCGGGATCTATATTACCGCGAGTGAGACTCTCTCCTTCGGTAGGAACTTAGAACGGATCATACTTAACGCGGTGGCAGATATGAACCGGTGGAGACAGCTCCCGCTGACGCTCCTAGGCAGGGCGGCCATGTTTAAAATGATCACATTACCGAAATGCCTATACGCTCTACAAAATGAGTATTATCCGATACCGGCATCGGTCTTTAACAGGATCCATGCAGACCTAGGATCCTTCCTCTGGCTAGGCAAGCATGCCAGGGTGGCTCTGTCCACGCTTCAGAGGCATCAATATAGTGGTGGGATCTCACTTCCTAACCTAGAGGCCTATTACTGGGCAGAACATCTAACGCCAATAAATGACTGGCTTCATGCCCTGGCGGACCACCCGACATACGCTCTGGAAAGAGCGAAAATGTCGTCCAAAAACTTACTATGCTTTCTTTATGGAACCTTTCGGAGGACTTCCCTCCTCCCGGCAACGGTTGTAACAATATCTGCATGGACGAAGGCCAACCGTCGCATGGGGTGGGATAAGAAGCCCACACGACAGACGCCATTGTGGCATTGCCTGTGGTTGGCGGAACTCCACAAACTGCGAGGTTTCCAAAGGTGGGACAACATTGGCATCTCTACTAGAGGGGATGTAATTGCCAAGGGGGAGCTCAAATCGTTCCAGGCACTTACGTCAGACTTCTGACTCCATGACACACAACAGTTTAAATATATACAACTACGACACGCCTGGAAGGCCCAAAACATCGCACTCTTAGATATCCCTGAGTATGCTCCTCTTGAGGGGAGGCTCCTTCAAGAGCAGATATCGGGTAAGGCGGTCTCCCTGACATATAAAACGTTAACTAACCATATGCTGGGGGATCTGGCAAAGCTCAGGGCCACCTGGGAGGCAGATGTAGGCGAGATGGAGGACCTGGACTGGGACACAGTACTGATGCATCCACGGGAGGTGGCAATTAAGTCTCGACTGCGACTGATCCAGTTCAATGTACTCCATAGAACCTACTATGATAGACAGCGGCTATGTAGAATGGGAAAAGTGGAGGACCCAAGTTGCCTTAGATGTCATCAAGGAGTGGGGGATTTTTACCACACGATATGGTCTTGCAGTGTCATACAAGCATATTGGACCCAGGTGTTCAAAGAATTGGAGGGGGTCCTAGGGGCGTCGATCCTACAAGATCCCAAGCTAGCACTATTGGGCATGACCAATGAGGTAGATCTACCACGTCCCCTTCTTATATTTCTGGTCCTAGCACTGGTAGTGGCAAAAAGGGACATTGCAAAGCACTGGGGGGTGCCGGACCCCCCAGTCCTGGAGGAATGGAGAAGAGGGATTGATCTCTACATGGCAGCCGAAAGGGTAACTTATAAGACATGGGGATGTCCCAAAAAACTCCGCAGAGTTTGGTCAAAGTGGAGGCACTACCATGGGCTGGATGGGGGGCTGTGAGGGTGGGCTTCCCTTGATGGGCGTGGGTTGGGTTACCAGGATGAATGGGACACTGACACTGAGAGGGAGTCAATCACTACTGTACTAATGGACTGTCATTGGGTACCTGCGATCTGTGACTCAGAACTATGAAGTGCGTTTCTGGTGCGGGCGGGGGGGGAGTGGGTGGGAAAGTGTGGCTGCTGCAGTGTTTTTGTAAGTAATCTGATGGAAGAAAATAACCTGTGTTTTACTGTTCATGGGGGGGGGGGTTCAGCAAAAGAGAAAAATGCAGAGGCTCGGAATGCCCCTTGAATGCTCAGAAATGTATATCGGATACGCCAAATGCACTCTACCAAAACTTGCCGCCCAACTTCCGGGGTGTGGGCTAAATGGCCGTGTATCCATCTGCTGATAGTGAGATGCGCTATTAGTGGCCCTTGTTTGAAGTATCTGAGTGTTTGTCACTGAATCACCGTGAATCTGCAATAAAAAATATATTTAAAAAAAAATATATAGACTATATACTGACAATATATTTACACTGGCCGCTGCTGCCACATCAATCAAACCAATATTAATTTCAAACCACGCGTGCATCTTAGTGGACCTACAAATCAATCACAAGCTCCCTATGAGGAATCAGTGGAAATTCAACAAAGACGTTTTCAAAGATCAATCACTTATCGACAAAACTAAAAACCCCATAGACAACTTCTTCCTTGAGACAACTCCAATGAAATCTCTAAAGAAACCATCTGGGATACCATGATGGCTGCCATCAGGGGAGAAGTCATTAACATCATGTCCAACATGAATAAATGCAGTAACAAACGCATCAACGAATTAGAACATTCAATTAAACAATTAGAGAAGAAATGATTTGTCAGGAAAAATCAGGAACTTCTACAACAACTTAAAACACTTAAATATGAGTACAAGATTTTAAGTAACAGAGCACACACCTGGGTACAACACAGCATGAAAAACATCCTAGAGTCAAACAAGGCAGGCAAAGCACTAGTGAATTACCTAAAATTAAAAAAGAGCCAAAACTACTTCACATGTATTAGAAACAAATCCGGAACAACTATCATTGACCCTACAGAAATAGCCAACATCTTTAGAGAGTTCAATACGACCTTCACAATCCTAACAAAATTACAGCAGCTGATTGTGAGAAATATTTGGAGAAAATCCAGCTCTCGCAGAATCTAACTACATTTTCCTCAACCAACCCGTCTCTCGTTCGTATATTGCGAAAGCGATACATTCCCTTAAGCTAGGCAAGGCACCAGGGTCTGATGGGTTTGCAGCTATCTTTTACAAAACCTTACAATAAACTAATCCCTCATCTGGAGTCCCTTTCATTCACCTTGAAGAATAAGGTACAATCACAGGCACAACCTCCATTGAAAACGCTAAATGTATAACATCACCTACAATAGCCATGGCCTGGGAGGCAGAGAAGGCCTTCAATACGGTCTCGTTGCCTTTCCTGTAGGCTGTCATGAGCAAATTCTGCCTAGCTGATACCTCCATTCGCCAAACATTTGCTCTATCTGCCAAACCTGTGTCAGAGTAAATGGGATCCTTTCCAATAAAATAAACCTGGCTATAAAGGTATCAATTTTTCTAGATGGAACAAAGCTGGTAGAATTCTGTAGAACCATCAGAAAACAAGAATTACCACTATAATTAACAAACAAGGCATCCCATCGATGAACCAAAAAGACATCCTAGACACTTTTGAACAGTCCTACTGCACCCTATACTCCAAAAGCAACATCACACCCTATGAAGCGTGCCTGGAATACCTAAAAGAAAATAACATTACCAATTTAGATGAAGTGACAAAACAATCCTTGGAACACCTGATCTCACGCCACAAAATCATAAATGCTATTGAGAAGTTGAAAGCCAGGGAGGCCCCAGGCCTGGAAGGCTTCCCAGCCTCCTTTTCCAGACCTGGAGCTGCTCCCTCATTACACCTCTAGAGAAACTTTTTAAACAATTATCTTCTACAGGCACCGTCTGAGGTTCAGCCGCTGAGGCAAAAATACCCCATGATGCATCCTCAATGTATAAGCCACTGAACTCCACCAGCACCAACAAAAAAATCACTTCAGAATTCAATCAAAATGGACTGAGTCACCCCATATCTCCTCTATTTCCACCTTAAATGATCTCTCTTGGAACAAGATTTGGACATATTCTTTCAAAATCAAAAACTTCACCACTCTCTCACAATGTAAATACTAGATATTACATAAAGCCTACTGGACTCTAGAAAAACTCTCTAAAGTAGGGCTTCTAGAATCAGACATTTGCTGTAACTGCTACTGATACCCTTACTATTCAATTGTGGTAAGCTCCGGCATTTCTGGAATGGGATTCAGAAGACCGTAAATAGAATCTTCAACATTGATATTGCCTTAAATGTCCTTACAGTTACCTTAGGCCCCTGGGCCTATTCTACCACCTTAAAACTAAACCATAAACCAATTAGACATGTGCCTCATGGAGCTCCTATTAACGATAGGAATTAAAAATATTCTATGCGAATGGAAATCCAAAACTTCTCATACCACACATGGTGGGCGTGGGTCTGCTTCTCGAGAAGTGCAGATAACATGCTCGCTAACAATGCCTATACTAGCCAAGCATATCAGAAACTATGGAATAGAATTGACCTATACATGCAAAAAATAAAACCTCATTGTTCCCCAATATTCCCACCCTCAACCTTGGAGATAACCCAACCCCACCAGTTACTTTTAGAAGCTTAGCAACAATGGATACCACCACATTGCCAAAAGTATTTTGATCCAGACATCTATCTCCACTCTCTCTCTCTCTCTCTCTCTTTTTCTTCTATCCCTGTCTCTTTCTGGGGTGCCCTTATGTCATCCCTCCCAACCACGACTCCCCACACCCGGGGGGTCATTTTAATTAAGGTCCTTGTAATTACACATGTGTTTGGATCTGTAACCGGATAATTATATTTGTTCTCTTTCTTAGAAAATCTATACATTTTTATAGCACCACTGGAATGCTTTTAGCATTAGTAGGTTCACGTTTAAAAAATAGACAATAAAGGAGCAACTGCGGTAAGCTCCACCTTTCCTGGGATGAGATTCAGAAGACCGTAAATAGAATCATCAACATTGATACTGCCTTAAATTTCCATACAGTTACCATAGGTCTCTGGGCCCATTCTACCAGGTTTACACTAAACCAATCAGACAGGTGCCCCATGGACCTCCTTTTAATAATAGGAATTAAAAACATTCTATTCGATTGGAAATTTTCCAAAACCTCTCATACCACACATGGTAATTACAAATGTGTTCGGATCTGTAACCGGATGATTATATTTTTTGGCAATGCTCTTTCTTAATCTGAACAGTCCCGTCCAGAGGCCGTATAGTCCGAACAAATGATAACCCCAAAAATGAAGGAGTTTTAAAACGTAAGTCTAATGTACCAAATGAATGTGCATCCTCTTTTCTTTCAAGAAGTTAGTATATGTATACATTTCTTTCTTGCTGTGTGCAATGTTTTATGTGGTTACGCAATTTATTTGAATCTGGAAAGGACTGTGTAAATAAAATTACATTGGTGTGTAAAAAAAAAAAAAAAAAGTTGAAAGTTATCTCCGATTAAATGCAAGCCACTGGTTTTGCTGTAACTGGAAACCAGTAGACCAGTGGCAACTGGTTTTTGTCCAGACTTGAACTGGACTTCCAAGGACACAGCAACCCCTGTGGCCAAAGTCACCCCACCATGACCACGGTCCGAGGAGTAACCCTTGGAAGACCTCATACACCAGATCAGCATCCTTCAGCATGCTGTATCCCTTGCATCAGGACCACTCCTTTATAGTCTATGGTGGTTCATCCATAGAGCCTGGAACTGGACTGGAAACTGCTGTGACTCTGAGGTAACTGTCCATCCAAGCATCTTTGTCCCTGAGAGTTGAATCGGTTGACCCAAAGCAGGACAGCATAGTAGTGTATAATTTCATAAAAGGTTTGCAGCGTTTGTCCTCCAGCGTGGTCCTTTACGATGATTTATTGCTCCTTAGAAAATTCATATCTCTGGAACCCTCCAGTGGAGTTTTGTTGTAGAGGAGTCTTTTTAAAGATTAAAAGAAAAGAAACCAAGTTACTTACCTCTAACTACAGTTATCCAGTATTGGTATCTTTCATAGATTTGTGGTAAATAAATAATTAATTACCGGTTCTATTTTTTAATACAGTGAATGAAACAGATAGCTCAATAAATAAGAGTCAGGATTCGAGGTATCTTGAGTCTACAGGCTTTAATCAGGCATAAAGGACAGGAACAGGACAGCCTGCAATAGTACGGGATGGCAGCTGCCAGGGAAGGGACAAGGGAAACTGGGTAGCTAATTGGCAACTTTTAATATGGGTGCACAGTATATATACTTAAACAAATACATTACATTCAATACAGTAGGCGTAGCAGTAGGCGTGACTCGTAGCAGTCGCGAAAGATAAGGGCAAAATGATGTAACAAGAAGGCGTATACAGGGCGTATACATAGACATGTGATGTAAACGTAACAGAAGTGTCATAAACGGGGCGGAAACATGGAGGGGGGCTACATGAGCAGCTGGGACCTCTAACCTAGTGGTGCGCGCAAACGGGCAATGACGTGTTACCAGGGAGAACTGGGGGCTATGACTTCTGCGCTAGAAGAGGAGACTAAAGTCTGGAGTGTCAGAGCGACATGTACCTAAGGCATATCTGGTATCTGGTGTTTGGAGTACATATTGATAGAATCCAAAAGTTATCAGGGCAAAGGCTACTAGACATTAGGACTGATGCATGCATAAATCTACATGTATTGCGTGTACGAGGAATATTCTATGAATATTAATACAGTATTTCTCTTACATGGAGACATAAAGGCTAGACCATGACGGAAACTATTGATGCGATGCAGTAACTTAGGAATGCAGAGAAGGAGGGCTGGACTGATAACTAGAAACATAACATACTCTTGGCAGACTGGGAGGCAGAGCCAGGCCGGGCCGGGCACTGCGAGGCATGAAGTAAGCGAAGGTTCAGGGATGCAGGTGGGGGCTGTATCGCTCCTCGGAGAGGGTTCAGGAGACAGGAGCTGAATCTGGTGTCCGGGCCCTTTTGAGGCCTAGAAACGGGGACAATTCAATGAGTTAACGTGCACACTGTAAAATGTGGCAACGTAGGTTTACATAAGCCTAATATTCGTTGTTTTCACGAGGACTGGAAACTGGCATACTAGAGATGGACACAACTGTAATTGCGTCTTTAATCGATCAGAGGGGAATACATGCATATCGATCATGCACATATAGCATAATATGGGGAACACGTAGGCACATATAACATGGCAAAATTTACTTTTCCACATTCCCTCCTTGTGCCCTACGTTTCCATCAGGAAACATCAATATTCATGATACCATCTATCATTTCATATAGCATCATTTGCTCGTCTCGATTTGTCTTGGAACGGGATTTAGGACTAGGAATACAAGAGGTAGCGCACATGCCGCAAATCGCAGGGCCACATTGTATACAGAGGCAGCAACTGAATATGATCATTACTGCAATACCTAGGAATGACAATACTTTCCATCCCCAGGCAGATATAATACTCCAGAGCCAACCGGACCATGTCCAGGTGCCTGGATTCTGGTGTAACTGATGGGCAATTTTATGAAGTCTGGTTATAGCTGAATAAACAGACGGCGCGTTATTAGGAATGAAAATGCAGCAACTAGATCCGATGACTCTACATGCTCCTCCTCTATCGGCCAGGATGACGTCAAGAACGAGACGATTTTGGAGCACGACAAATCTCATAGCAGATTGCTCTTCAGTTAAGTTACCTAGAGCAGAAGTAGTCTCATTCACTACAGCTTCAAGGGTTCTGGTTAACCTACGTATTAACTTACTATTCTGGATAGGTCCTATAAAGAAAAAGAAACCTTTGTTGAAGTCTTGATACTGTTCTAGAGTAGTTTCAGTTTGATCGACAATTGGGGACTCGATCTCCCTTCTAGGTCTGACGTGTACTAGATGTGTGTTTCTGTGATAATCGGATGGGGCTAGAAAAACTGGTGGCAGTAGGAAGGCAATGTAACATGTTCCATCCCAATCGAGGGGCAGACGAACATATGCGGTCTGACCACAAACAAAATAAGAATGACGTGAGGCTTTGAAGATAGATTTCCCACTGTCACTATACTTGACAGTAGTAGTACAATCACTATGTCCTACATGTGCGGAACCATGTTTTCTGACACATAATTCGCCTTTGACTGGTAGTACTGAAATAGCAGGCAAATCTGGAGTAGTATCAGACTGAACATTTAGGACCATAAAATTCGAAGAATAATTACCTAAATCATATACTTCATTTTCTAGATCTATCCCTGTTCTATGGGAGAGACCCTGCTTGTCTGGAAAACATGTTCTATTCAGAAGGGACATATCATTGGAGGATGACGTTAACGTGGACCATGCTCCACACGAACCATTATGTGAAAACGGATAAGGAAAGAGTGGCAGAACTCCCTTCGGTGTCTGGAAAGGGGGGAGTCGACCACACACCCAACAATTAGTGGCATTGCTGGTCTGGTGTGAATAGTGTAACATTCGAATGAATGTGTTATTGCGCATAGCAAGACGATAGGATAGCTCGTGAGGAGGCAGATCACTAAATGTGTGCTCTATTGTATCATTAGAAAACATATGTACATGTGAAATTGGAAAACATAAATGTAAAGCATAACTTGTGCAGGTAACCATAAGACTCAAAAATAACAAGAAAAATAGAACGATAATACATCTTTTAGAGTTTTGACTAACTCTCTCACTGTGTGGGTCTATCTCATACATGTCAGGAACCTGTCTAACCGTTTCACCCGAGAGGGACTTAGACAATTAAACTGGCTGACTTATTTTACTAGACCGGAGTTTCTCTTTATACTCCTGCTGCGGAGTTTTCTCTAACAGGGGAGGCTTGAGTTCAGAGTCTGTTTTTAGGCAGTCTTTAGGAATAAGGCAGTCCTTAACAAAAGTCTTTTCTCGTAATCCATGGAACTTCTTTATATGGCTCAGGTGGACCCACCCCTTCCTGCCTTCAAGTTTGACGGCGGTCCTTGTTGTTAGCAATACCATGCGAGGCTCCTTCCAACGGGGCTCCAGCGGACCTGAACGATCAAAATTGCGGACCAAAACATGTTCACCAGGAACGACTTCATGCGGTTTCACCTCGGTGTTGTCTGGAAATGCGGCGGCAACCTGTGAACGACAAGAGTGTAGGGCAGACATCAAGGAAGCTAGGTAATCTGTCAGCATATTATTGGAAACATCTGTAATACTGCGGGGTCTAGGTGTACCCCACATGTTTGGGGGGCGGCCGAATACGACCTCATACGGGGACAGACCTGATCTGGAATGTGCAACCATCCTCATATAGAACAGAGCAACTGGCAGAGCTACTAGCCAGTCTACACCTTTTTCTCTACATACTTTTGCAATGCGGATTTTCAAAGTCTGATTATGTCTCTCTACGAGACCGGCTGCTTCAGGATGGCGCACACAATGGAACTTCCACTGGTACCCTAACAGAAGGGAAACATGTTTCATGAGCTCAGATGAGAATGGCTGGCCGTTATCTGAATACACGACCCTAGGGAGTCCATAGCGGGGAAAGAACTCACGAACCAACTGCCTGGCAGTGGTCGCGGCTGTATAATCTGGAACCGGATATGCTTCTGTCCACCTGGACAAAGCGCATACAACTACGAGGACATACTTGAAACCTCGACATCTCTCCATCTGAATATAATCCATCTGGAGGACTTCAAAAGGGTGGTCAGGAGGTTGGAATCCGCCTTGTTCCACCGGGACACTTTTACCTGGATTGAACTGACAACATATCATACAGGTACGGACTTTCTGCTTGGCTGCAGCTCGTAAATGCTTGTTGAACCAAAGGTTCTGAATACTGTCTAACATAGCTTTTTCTCCTAGATGTGCTGGACTATGTGCGGTATTAATAATGACTTGAACCATAGAGTCGGGGAGAAACCATGTGGCTTTTCCCTTCGTCAACCATCCTTGATCTGTCTGGACCCCTCCTTGTTCGGACCATTTCTTTATTTCTTCAGGAGTAGCATGTAACTGTATGTCTATGACATCTTGTGTAGGGTCCTTAACTGTCATACAAGCAGTCTGATCTGGAGTGAGTGTCTGTGTCGTGTTAACTGGAATGTCTGGAGTCTGAGCTGTAAGCTTGGCTGTTCGATCTGCTAGATCGTTACCTTGGGAAATGATGTCAGTGACTTTCGTATGTGCTTTGCACTTCATGATAGCGATAGCTGTCGGTAAATGTATTGCATCTAACAGAGCTTGAATGAGGAGACCATGCTGAATCTTGGTTCCATGAGAAGTCATGAAACCTCTCTCCTGCCAGAGCACTCCAAAGTCGTGTACAACCCCGAATGCGTAACGTGAATCTGTATATATGTTTACTTTCAGGTTCTTAGCACGTATGCAGGCTTGAGTCAGAGCTACTAGCTCCGCTGCTTGAGCAGACAGGGTGTCAATACTATGTGTCTCTATAACTTCAGTGTCAGTAGTCACTGCATACGCGGCTACTAGTTCTCCTGTACTCGTTCTCATACATGAACCATCGGCATAAAGCGTCAGGTCGGGGTCAGGTAATGCAATATCTGTCAGGTCTTGTCTTGGCTTTGTCATAGTGTTAACAACTTCCACACAGTCATGTGTGGCAGGATTTGAAGTAACCGACGGTAACAGTGTAGCAGGATTTAGAATGTTGCAGCATCTGATTTCTATGTGTGGCTGGAACAGTGTCAGTTCATAACCTGTTAAACGTGCAATTGTCAAGTGTTGAGTCTGTGTTCGGTTTAAAAGAACTTCCACGGAGTGTGGAACTTGTACTGTCAGGGAGTGTCCTAATACTATGGAATCACTTTGTCTGATAGCTAGAGCTGTGGCTGCAACTGACTTGAGGCATGCAGGCAGAGCCTGGGCTACTGGATCTAATGTGCTAGAAAAATAAGCACAGGGCTTGTATTGTCCTGCTTGATCTTGTGTGAGAACAGATAATGCAGTACCATCACGTTCTGTAACAAAAAGCGTAAAAGGCTTACTGTAGTTTGGTGTCGCTAGAACAGGTGCTTGACATAAGGCTTTCTTTAATTCATTGAATACAAGTGTATGTTCCTGGGTCCAAGGGAGGACAGTCGATACGGCTGCCTCCTGTGTCGTTAACTGTATCAGTGGCTTGGCTAGAAATGCATACTGAGGAATCCATTGTCTGCAGTAAGAAGTGAGGCCGATAAAAGCTCGTACCTCCTTCTGTGTCTTGGGCTGTGGAAGACTCGCTATTAACTGGATACGGTCTGGTGTCAACTGCCTACCCCACTTGGACAGTAAGTGTCCCAAGTATACCACTTGCTGGACACAGAATTGTAATTTGGAAGGGGACACCTTGTGCCTCTGCTCGGCCAGAAAATACAGAACTGTAAGTGACGCACGCTCGCAGTCACGTTCAGAACGGGCTGTGATCAGTAGATCATCGACATACTGGAGCAGGGCAGTGTCAGTTGGCATGCGGATATTGTCTAGTTGTCTCTTAAGTGCTTGACTGTAAATGCTAGGACTTTCTGTAAAACCTTGAGGAGCTCGCGTGAATTTATAGCTCCTTCCATTTAAACAAAAACCGAAAAGGTACTGGCTGTCTGGATGAATGGGGACACTGAAAAATGCATTCTTGAGATCGATAACTGTGAAGAACGTAGCCTCAGAATCAATGGCTGTCAAAAGGGATGAAATATCTGGGACTACTGGATACTGGGGTATAATACATTTATTAAGCTCCCGAAGGTCAATCACTAATCGATATACTGGAGGTGCATTTGGATCAGTACGTTTCAGAACTGGAATGATAGGAGAATTACATACATTGGAGTCAGTTTCTACAACCACTCCTTGAGCAATAAGTTCGTCAATAATTTTGGATAAGGCTGCTACAGCCTCAGGTGGTAATTTATACTGTCTGATTCGTGGCAAAACTACACCTTGTTTGAGAGTCACACGATGGGGTGTGATATGCATACAACCTACATCAGTTGGACCTTGCGCCCATAAATGCTGTGGTACATTCAATAATCTCGGATCAAAATCACGTAATACATAATGACCTTTAAAGTCTCTCAGAAACAATCGGACCCCTTCTGGGGAGCAGCAAATAACTGCTCCTAATTCTTTCAATGTCTTAATGCCTAACAAATTTTCTGGACAAGACTTCGTGAGTAACAAATCAGTAGTTCGGGACAATGGACCAACTTCTAGAGTAACTGGTTTCGAAATTTCATTAACAATTGGCTTTCCTGAAAATCCAAGGGAAACATTTTTAGAGCCTGAGAGCGGAGCCCCTGGAACCTCGTCATGACTGATGGTAGTCCTACTTGCCCCTGTATCAATCAAAAACTTTCTGTCTTTCCCTAATACTTGACTGTGCACATAGGGACCCTCTTGATCTACAGGTATCTCGATGAGAGGCAAGCCTACCTCCCTCTCTAGGCTGTTTCATGAATATGGCTGATAATCTGGATACTCTGACTGTGCGTACTGGTACATCTGCTGTGTAACGTGTTGTGTTGCAGCTATAGGCTGCGGTACCGTGACTGTCTGTTGTGCATTCTGTGGTGGCTGAGAAGTCTGTGAAACTTGTTCTTGTCTAGGCGGACGTGGTCTCTCTTTAGTCTTACCAGTAGCTATGTTGTGTTTCAGAACTGCACACTCGTTTATAAAATGACCTGGCTGTTTACAGTAATTGCAAGTCCCTTTAACGGGAGCTGCAGGATGACTGGCTTGATTCGGACCCCTCTTCTGACTGTCTTGTGGAACAGATTGTGTAACTAATACTTTCATCTTCGTGTCTTTCATACGTCTTCTTTCGTGTTCCTGCTCTTCCCTGATTCTGTTCTGGTGATACTGGAGCATTTGTAACATCTGTGACGGAGTATTAGCTTGCCAACTACTTTCGACTTTCAATACTCGATTTTTAACTTGTGGACTTGAATTCTCGACCAGTTTGGTAACAAAAAGATGAGGGTACGATTCACTACTTGTTTTCAGACCACTGTTAATAATAAAACATTTTTCAAATCTAGAATAAAAATCACTAGTGTCTTCATCTTGTTTCTGTTTACAAGCTGAGATTGCATCCCAATCCTCCTTTTTCGTGGCTAGTAATCTTGGCAAAACTTGTATCAATAACTCGGGCAATTCTTTAACTTTACCCCCAAGACCGGTACCTGGTACTCGTGAATTATCTTCAGCTTCTAGAGCTGTCCAATCTATCTTTTTCTCTCCCACCTCCCATTCTTTTTCCTTGAGTTTTTCATATACCCCTACGGGCAACAGGACCTTTAACATTTTAATGATATCAGGATATGTGTATTCTCCCATACGGAGCATGTCTTTTAATTCTCGATGGAACCCTGCTGGATCTTTGTCGTGACAAGGAATTAACTTTTTCATCTCTAAGAGTTCCATCTTTGTGATAGGGGTGTAAACAAATACTCGTTCTAGTTCACCACCCGTTCCTCTAACTGGGTGTACTTCTCGTAACGGATGCTGTCTATCTATGTAAAATGATTTACTTCCTGGAGGTGAGACATGAACAAAATGCGGATTCAGAAACGTTCGATATTTGTGGCGCTGTTCTAGAATGATACTAATTAAATCAGTACCTAGACCTCTCCATCTATACTGGAGTAACTCGTTCAATGCATCATGTAGCGGACCTGGATCAGAATGCTGTCCCTCATACAGTGTAATGAGGTGCTGGATCATATACATACCCACCAGTCGCTGCTCGGCTGGGGGCAGTTTCAGAAACATTTGTGCCACTATTTCGTCTGGAAAAGTGGTAGAATCAGTAGTCCACCGGACTGCTGATCGGGCTAGTTCTTGTTCATGCATGGTACTAAGTTCACTATAACCGATTCGTGATTTCAGAATGTGATCGGTAGCTTGGAATACTTGCTCAAGAGAACCTTGTTCTGGTGCTGGAGGAGGGAAAACTTTCTTGTGATCTAGGCGTGAATGTCGGTCGGGAAGTCTAGTTCTACCTACATACGCTATTCTGGAGGGATTCTCGTCGTCTAGTTCTTCATTATCAGAGTCGTCTTCTTTCTCGGTTACTTGTGCTGCCTCTCGTTTCTCGTGTAACTTTATCATTTCCCTACGGATTTTCTTGTACATACTCTCTATACAGTTCTGTGTCTTGTGTCTTCCCTCGGCTATATGGTCACTCCACCTGGTCAGGACTTTCATTTCTTCCGGATCTTTATCCGGATAATCTTGTTCTCTTATTAAACAATTAATTAGAAACTTTAAAAGCATGAGCTGAGTCTCGACTTTTCTTTGAACCATGGCGTCGCCAATACTTTCTGGATCTACTCCGGTACGGATAAAACGATATATTCTGTCTAGATATTCTTTCATATTCGGCAGGGTGTCCAAATATTCGGTCACCCGTCTTACACGCAATGAATACAGGACCATATCATCATCGCCTGGGACTGGATCATAACGGCATTCGGTAAGGGCTCGCTTGATATCTGCAACGGACTGAAATTTGGGCGAACGCTGTAACGCTCGTTCATGTAGTTCAAGTAGCGTCAGACGTCTGTGTTGAGGCGGGGTTCCAGGAGAACTACCCCCCGCGGCTCCTAAACTGGAATCGTCGACAGGCATTGTACGTGCGGGCAGAGTGACTGATGTGGCGGGTACATGTACTGTAGGCTGGACCGGGGGTGCCGTAACAGGTGCTGCAACGGGTGCCCCGGTGGCTGTAGGAACAGGAATTACATTATTTACAGGAGCAGGCGGAACAGGATTAGCATAGGCTGGGACTGTGTCGTCCAAATAGGACGAGAGAAATATATCAGCTGCGGTCGGTTTGTGACGTAGCTTAGTCGGAACTAATGGCGGCGGAAAATTACATGGTGCTTCCGGGGTTGCTTTTGGCAAGCCCTCGGCAAGAAGAGGATACATACCCTTAATAAGGACATTTTCTGTCGGTCTGACTGTTCTGCTTTAACTTGTTCACCTACTTCGATTAATTCCCTTTCTTGGGCTCTTTCTGAGGATTCCCTACTTAATTCTGTTTTTCTGATCTCTTTTTCGGTTCTTTTATGAGATTCTTTGCGCCATAACTCGATGGCATCTTTCTGGGACTGTCTGGATTTCTTTTTCCATAATGCTTCTTCTACTCGCATGATGCACTCGGCATCCCACGTACCTGATACGGGCCATCTATATTTCTCTTCTAATTCCTTGGTGTAATCCACCCATAAGTCTAGATATAATATGGCACTTAAGCCACGCTTATGATACATAAAATGACCTGGACTGTCCCTAGGCGGGACAGGAACTGCTTCCTCTAATAACCCTTTTCTGGTTTTTAACTGACGTAATTTCGAGAATAGAGGCATTGTCTAGGCTGGAATCTGGACACAATACAATACACGATAAACACAATAATAACTGGAAAAACAAATCACTCATACCACGACATTGAAAACACATGGAATAACATTTAGAATAACAGTTTGGACAGAACACATGAATTTCTCGAGAACAGAACTTACTAGAATGACTAGATGCACTGCTAAAACAGCGCGAAACTTACCGGTCCCATAAAGAGACACGTCAGGACCCGCGTCCACCTAGGTGAACACTTCGTGTTGGATCTGTGTACCCAAACCCACGGACCAGAGACAAATGAATTGACCCTGTCTAGATACTACCCCAGCAACGGTACTCACCGGGCAGCAAGAACGGAAGGCCTCGGACTGGACTGGACTGCTACGACGACGGACTACGAACTTCGGACTTCAGTTACAGGTGGGCCTCCGGATACCTCGGACCTTGGACTCTCGGCTTGGGCTCTGGTCGGGACTCGCCGCATTCCTTACTGCCTCGTCTGGATGCTGGACCGCAACCTCCGTCTCCTCCGTGGACCTGAGGGATACTTGAAGCAGAAATATCTGCCGGTGCGCAGTAGAGTTCCGTCACGGCTGCAGAGGATCAGGGGGCCTGCGTGGCTTCGCCGGCGCGTGGGGAAAGGGCAAGTCCCTATTCGGGCGCCATTATGTGGTAAATAAATAATTAATTACCGGTTCTATTTTTTAATACAGTGAATGAAACAGATAGCTCAATAAATAAGAGTCAGGATTCGAGGTATCTTGAGTCTACAGGCTTTAATCAGGCATAAAGGACAGGAACAGTACAGCCTGCAATAGTACGGGATGGCAGCTGCCAGGGAAGGGACAAGGGAAACTGGGTAGCTAATTGGCAACTTTTAATATGGGTGCACAGTATATATACTTAAACAAATACATTACATTCAATACAGTAGGCGTAGCAGTAGGCGTGACTCGTAGCAGTCGCGAAAGATAAGGGCAAAATGATGTAACAAGAAGGCGTATACAGGGCGTATACATAGACATGTGATGTAAACGTAACAGAAGTGTCATAAACGGGGCGGAAACATGGAGGGGGGCTACATGAGCAGCTGGGACCTGTAACCTAGTGGTGCGCGCAAACGGGCAATGATGTGTTACCAGGGAGAACTGGGGGCTATGACTTCTGCGCTAGAAGAGGAGACTAAAGTCTGGAGTGTCAGAGCGACATGTACCTAAGGCATATCTGGTATCTGGTGTTTGGAGTACATATTGATAGAATCCAAAAGTTATCAGGGCAAAGGCTACTAGACATTAGGACTGATGCATGCATAATTCTACATGTATTGCGTGTACGAGGAATATTCTATGAATATTAATACAGTATTTCTCTTACATGGAGACATAAAGGCTAGACCATGACGGAAACTATTGATGCGATGCAGTAACTTAGGAATGCAGAGAAGGAGGGCTGGACTGATAACTAGAAACATAACATACTCTTGGCAGACTGGGAGGCAGAGCCAGGCCGGGCCGGGCACTGCGAGGCATGAAGTAAGCGAAGGGTCAGGGATGCAGGTGGGGGCTGTATCGCTCCTCGGAGAGGGTTCAGGAGACAGGAGATGAATCTGGTGTCCGGGCCCTTTTGAGGCCTAGAAACGGGGACAATTCAATGAGTTAACGTGCACACTGTAAAATGTGGCAACGTAGGTTTACATAAGCCTAATATTCGTTGTTTTCACGAGGACTGGAAACTGGCATACTAGAGATGGACACAACTGTAATTGCGTCTTTAATCGATCAGAGGGGAATACAAGCATATCGATCATGCACATATAGCATAATATGGGGAACACGTAGGCACATATAACATGGCAAAATTTACTTTTCCACAGATTCACATGCCTGAATCATTCCCCGTCGTCGTGGCGGGAGTCCCAGTGCCTAAAAATTACTTGTAGTAGGCTGGAAAAGACTAAAGGCCTAACTAGGCCCAAAACTTAGCAGCCTATCTACCTCATTATGTAAAAAGACCTGAAAATAGCCTCAGCCAATCAGCTGTCCTCACCCTCTAGAACGTTCCCAGCCAAGGCAGTTCTCCTCAGATTTTCCCAGCACAAATGAGAAGTAAGCATCCATAACAAGAACTGCCCTGCCTGGGAGGAGGGTGGGTGCATGTGAATCTATGAAAGATACCAATACTGGATAACTGTAGTTACAGGTAAGTAACTTGGTTTCTTATCCAGTATTGGGGTATCTTTCATAGATTCACATGCCTGAATCAGAGTAGCAAGCAGTGACATTATGTCTGTCGTTAGAGGAAGGTGGGAGACAAAACAAAACGTAAACATCCCCACACAACCTGGAAGGTTATAGAGCACAAACATGTTAACATAACATATGCATTAAAAAACCTTCATATAGTACATTATAGAGTAGAACAGCATTTGAGAACAGTAGAACAGTGCAAAGAAATAAATATGTAAGAAACCTAACCTTAGTGAAGGAGATGCCGCAGCACAGCTTCTCCAACCGCTGTGTCATCATGAGTTGCCGACTGCAGACAGTAGTGCTTCGTAAAAGTGTGCACACTTTTCCACGTAGCAGCGCGGCAAATGTTCTCCAGCGACACTCCAGCGAAAAGGGCCGTCGACGCTGACATCGTTCTGGTGGAATGTGCTTTAACCTTTCTTGTTAAAGGTTTGTTAGCTTTTTCGTGACAGAAGAGAATTGTAGATGACAACCATCTAGCTATAGTCGTCGCCTTTGTTACAGCTTGACCCACAGTGGCTTGGCCATAAGCAACAAAAAGCTGACTAGATTTGCGTATGTCCTTTGTTTTTTGAAGATAAAACTTAAGGCATCGTTTCACATCTAAAGAATGTAATACCTTTTCTGCCGAGGTTTTAGGATCCGGAAAAAAAGTTCTGAGCTTGACAGGCTGATTGATGTGGAATTGGGTCGGTACCTTCGGGATGAACTTTGGATTAGTTCTAAGCGTCACAAAGTCCTTAGAGAATTGTAAGAAAGGATGTGTAATTGTGAAGGTTTGTATCTCACTGACTCTGCGGGCAGAAGTAAGAGCTAGTAAAATAGCCACTTTCCAAGTTAAGAACTTCAGCGCCGCCCTGTGGATGGGTTCAAAAGGCCTCTTTAGCAGTTGAGATAGAACAATATTGAGGTCCCACTCCGGAGGGGGGGGCCGAACTGGAGGAAAAGCTCGAAATAACCCCCTAAGGAATTGTTTGACCAAAGAAGATGAACATAATGATGGTTTGTTGGAACTCTTTCTGAATCTGGATATCGCCGCCAGATGAACATTAATGGACGAGAAAATCAGACCTGCTTTAGCTAAAGACAGTAAATAAGGAAGGATGTCCTCAGGTGGAGCTTGGAGTGGATGAACATTATTTTCTCCACACCAGGAACAAAATCGCTTCCACTTAAAACGATATGTCCTGATGGTACTTTGCGCACGGGCTTGTGATAGAATCGCCTTGCAATCTGGGGAGATGTGAAGATCCTTGAACTCTAAGAAGTCAGGAGCCAGGCGTGCAAGTGCAGCGATTGAGGGTCCGGGTGTTGGATCTGGCCTCCCTCTCTCGTTAACATCGACACTGTCGGCTTGAAACGAAGCGGAGGCTGCTGGGAGAGCTGAAGGAGTTCTTGAAACCAATACTGTCTTGGCCAACGGGGAGCAATGAGGATGAGAGTGCAATGCTCCCTCTTCATCTTCTGCAGTATCCTCGGAATGAGTGGGATCGGAGGATAAGCGTATGCAAATATTCCGGAACATCTCATTAAAAGGGCATTTCCCCTTGATCCCTTTTGAGGAAACCTGCTGGCATAAAACAGGCATTTGCGGTTCTGCTGCGTAGCAAACCGATCCAGAGTTGGTGTGCCCCATGTTTGAAAGATTCTCTCCACTTGCTGTTGCTCGAGTTCCCATTCATGACAGCTTGTGAAAGTCCTGCTGAGGTTGTCGGCTAGAGAGTTCTGGACCTTGTACATGTTCTGCTCTGAGGGATATGCCGTGGTGTAGGACCCACTCCCACATCTCCTGAGCTTTAGCGAGAGGGATAGATATTTTGTTCCCCCCTGCTTGTCTATATAGTACATGCTGGTGGTGTTGTCTGTGCGCACCAGGACTGACGAATTCGCAATCCGTGGAAGGAAGGCTTGTAGGGACAGAAAAATGGCTCTCAGCTCCAGGCTGTTGATATGTTTCTGCTGATACTGATGAGACCACCGCCCCTGAACCTGAAGGTCCTGGAGGTGACCTCCCCAACCTTCCATGGAAGCATCCGTTGTCAGGGTGTACTCTGGTACTTCGTGAAGAAAAGTGAGGCCTGGTGACAAATTGTGTTTCTGTGACCACCAAAGAAGGGCTTGCTTCATCTTGGATGTAACTTTTATGCGGTCGTCGAATGACCCGTACGCTTGCTTCCACTGCCGATGTAATTCTTCCTGCAATGGCCTCATTCTGAGTCTTGCCATGGGGATGAGACTGATTGCAGATGAGCACATCCCTAGAAGGGATGCAAATGTTTGGACCGAAAGAGACCGTCTTGCAAATATCTGTTTTGCCAGGTGTAACAGTTTGGTTTGCCGCTCTTGAGTCAAAAACGCCTTGCACTGGCGTGTGTCCAACACCGCTCCCAGAAAGGTTAATTCCTGCCGGGGTTGGAGTTGAGATTTGTTTGCATTGAGGGTCAGTCCCAGATTGGAGAACAGAGAAAGGGTACTCTTGACCGCCTCTTTTGTGGAGTCCTTTGATGGTCCTTTTAGGAGCCAGTCGTCGAGGTACGGGAAAACTTGCAGTCCCTGAGACCTCAGCATGGCCGCTACCGGGGCTAAACACTTGGTAAAAATTCTCGGTGCTGATTTCAGGCCGAATGGGAGCACCTTGAATTGAAAATGGACGCCAGCCACTGCAAACCTCAGGTATTTGTGGTGTTTTGGGTGGATAGGGATGTGGAAGTAGGCGTCTTCCAGGTCCAGAGAAGCCATAAAGTAGCCTTTGTTGAGACAATTCAGAATATCTCTTAGTGTTACCAAGCGAAAACTCTGTTTCCTCAGATATTTGTTGAACTTGCGCAGATTCAAAATTGGCCGCCACTCTCCTGATTTTTTCTCTACGAGGAAGAAGCGAGAATAAAACCCCTTCCCTTTCTGAGTAGAGGGAACTCGTTCTATCGCATTCTTGTGTAGCACCTTTAAAGCCTCTTTGAACAATAAGTGAAGACGAGAGGGAGGGGGAACCCTGGGCGGCACTGTTGGTGGTTTTTGCAAAAACTCCAGAGTGTGTCCATTCCTGACAAGATCCAGGACCCACTGGTCCGAAGTTATGCTCCGCCATTGTTGATAAAAGGCGGAAATCTTGGCGCCCACGGGCAGGGGAAGATGAATGGCTGACGTCCGGCAAAGCTCATTGGCGCTTGTTGGAATCACGCCCTTGATTGTTCGAGCGCCGTTTACCTCCCTGGTGAGAGAAATCACCAGAAGCAGGCTGTCTGTAGGATGACTGATAGTACGGCTGCTTGTACTGAGGTTGGTACTGTCGATTTTGCTGGTTGGAATAATTCCCTCTGGAGGAGTAACCACGGCCTTGCGCTCCTCTAAAGGATCCTCTTCTGTACTGTAGGGTACCTAATGATTTGGCAGTGTCCGTATCCGTTTTGATAGCCAGCAAAGCATCATCAATGTGTTTGCTAAAGAGTGAGTCCCCATCATACGCCATGTCCAAGATCTTCGTTTGGACCTCAGGTCTGAAGGAGGTAGCCTTGAGCCATCCTTGACGTCTGAGGACTACTGCTCCGGCCAATTGACGAAAATTGGTGTTAGATACATCATGGGCACAATCAATGATCTCCAATGCCGCCCTTTCTCCTTCAAGCACGATTTTGCGTGCCTCCTGTTGGCGATCTTCCGGAATCAGATCAAGGAATTCTGACAGATCTGACCACATTTGTCTGTCGTAACGGGCCAGAATTGCTAATGAATTAGCTGCCTTAATGGAGGCTGCTGCATTTGCAGAGAACTTCTTTCCTATTGCATCCAGTCTCCTGCCTTCTTTGTCAGGTGGCGTTGAAATCGGGGCTGAAGGGTTCTTGGACCTTTGTTACGCCGCTTGAGAAATGACCGAGTCCGGCCGGGGGTGTCCTATTAAACAAGATAGAGTATCAAGTGGCCCGCGATACTTCTTCTCAATTTTTGGAAGGACTGCCGGAATGGAAGCGGGTGTCTTCATGATGTTGAGGCCCTCCTTCCATACGTCGTCGATTATTGGGATAGCCCTGGTCATTTTCCGATATCCCTCTTTGAAGTCGTGCAAAAAGCAGTCAGACTGCTCTACTGTGACAGGCAATTCAAACATGGTAGCCGCACGTTGCATAATGTTGCGAAAACCGCCAATATCCTCAGGCGGAGAATCTGACGGGTGCGGTGTAGGCGGTGAAGGCATGGGAATGACATAATCATCCCACGGATCCGTAGGTGTTACATCTGGCAACTCGCCCTCTTCCCTGCCATCAGCCTCGTCAGAAGAAGAGGTATCCGTGTCACCTTGGGGAATAGGATTTGTATCCTGCCTTGGTGACAAAGAGGCTTGCGGTGAAGGAGGCCTTGGCACCTCAACCGGCACACACGGCACAACAGGCGTTACTGGAGTTGGAGGAAATCTCTGGCGATAGTCTGCCGACATGGCTTGTAAGTCCTGTATCAAGGTAGGTGGCAGACGACTCGAGTCCTCCGAACGTGGAGGTCTTGAGTCATGCGAAGGATATTGCGTTGAGAAGTCCTCGTGATCATAAGTCTCTTGCTCATCGTCCTCCTCCTCTTCCTGATACTTAATGTGCAATTGGGAAGGATGACGGGCAACCCCAAAAGGGCCTTCATCTTCCTCTTCATCATCAGAATCATCCTCCACATATGTCTCCAAAATGTGAGAAGGTGAAAGGGGAGAAATGTGAGAGTAGTCCTGCCTCTGATAAGTTTTCATTTGGAAACGGGTGTACTGCACTCTCGTTGAAGGTGTATGAACCAAAAGTGGAGCTGATGCTAGAGCTTTGGCAGAAGACGAAGACGACGAGCTTGTTATTGAGTGCGTTGTCGTCACCGGAATTGCCGTCGACGGAATTGTCAATGGTGTTACCGTCGACGGAGCTGTCGTCGACGGTACTGCCGATGCCGATGTCATCGTCGACGGGGCCGTCGATGGTGTCTTCGTAGACGAGCCCCTCGTCAACAGGACCGTCTATGGTCTCTTCGTCGCCGAGTCCCTCGTCGTCGAGGTCGTCGATGGTGTCTTCGTTGGCGAAACCTTCGACGACGGGGCCGTCGATGGTGTCTTCGTCGACGAGCCACTCGTCGACGGGGCCGTCGATGGTGCCTTCGTCGACGAGTCCCGCGTCGACGGGACCGTCGCTGGTGTCTTCGCCGACGAGTCCTTCGTGGACGAGGCCGTCGATGATGTCTTCGTCGACAGAACAGTCGTCGACGGGCCAGACGTCTTCGTCGGCGGAGCCTTCGTCGACGTGGCTAAAGGGTTCTTCGCCGACAGAGCCGTCGTCGACGGGATAGTCGACGAGGATGTCAACGGCAAGTGGCTTTTCGACGATGAAGTCTTTATAGACAACGACGAAATTTTAGCAGACACCACAGGAGAAGTAATAACCGAAGTGGTAACCATAGCAGAAGAGGCTGAAGAAGCAGAAGTGAAGGTCGTAGTATGAGGAGACACCAGAGAAATAGTTTTAGTCTGGGCTGTACTCACAGTGGACGGTCTTGATGGAGATGAGGTGGTGCTCCTTGAGAGTTCTGAGGCTCTCTGAGAGGGTTTCGATTTTTTCTTTCTCTCAGGAAAAGAGCTCTCCCTGGATCTGGCTCTCTTGCTGGAGGTAGAGGCCTTGTCCTCATCATCTGTAGACGATGATTTTAACCATTTTAGAACCCTTGCCTCTCTATCCCTGATAGTTTTGTGTAGGGAAGGTACGGCAAATTCTACAATCCTTCACCACATATGAGGGGTATAGACAATAAATGCAGTCAGAGTGCTGGTCGTCCACATGGACCCTCTTCATATTACAGGTTCCACAAGCCTTGAAAAGAGCCTTCTTTTCAGACATTTTTGAAGAAAAAAGAGAAAAAACTGAGTAGGCACTCAGGGAGACTCCCTTACACACGAAGTGCGGTGAAAATCTGAGGAGAACTGCCTGGACTGGGAAGGTTCTAGAGGGTGAGGACAGCTGATTGGCTGAGGCTATTTTCAGGTCTTTTTACATAATGAGGTAGATAGGCTGCTAAGTTTTGGGCATAGTTAGGCCTTTAGTCTTTTCCAGCCTACTACAAGTAATTTTTAGGCACTGCTATGGTATATATTTTTACCATGGGACTCCCGCCTCGACGACGGGGAATGATTCAGGCATGTGAATCTATGAAAGATACCCCAATACTGGATAACTTATTTTTATAAATCGGAGTCCGAATTTTATCATGTTATGTTTTTATTTTCTCATATTTGTCTGTTTTGTTACTTCTTAATGATTTACAATTGTTCATTTGATAAAACCCATCTGCTCAGAGCTACAGCCACCCATGGTTGAGCTAAGGTTTTTCAAATGAAACTGACTGGACCCAGTACAGGTGCTGTGTTTATAACACAGTGAGGTCTCACAACCATACCATATAATAAAAATCTTTCCTCACATGCTTGTTATCTAAATATCCTACATTCTAACCAGCGGGCTGACTCAGCTATTGACATTATTGAGGCTGACAAAATCCGTGGCATGTTGTACCTGGTTAAGACATTGTCTCATTTATCAGCTGAAATTACGGGATATTCCTGTAATAGAACCACAGCTAATAGTATCAGGAAGTTGCCGCTATCACAATACAAACACTGACAGACAGTTGTTCTCGCTTTGCCCTATTCCCCTATTATCTACTGTTTGATTTTGGCTTTGTCTATGCTTGTACAATAGCGAAAGGTGTGAGCGATCTGAAGCACTCTTCAAGTTGTATTTGTTGGTATTCTTTATTATAATAATACTGTTACACGGTGACAGTCATGTTGCATTTACATGCAACATGATGGCCCATGTGGAACGGTATCAATATAGAGAAGAACACCAGGATAGATGTTTGGATTGTAATCTCGGTAAGAATGGTTAGAAAAGGTCACCATGTTGTTCTTCAAGTGGCTGTGGGGATTGTTCAGTGCTAGGTGACAGCTTCTTCGGGTGTGGAAGTATACGTTGGGGGACATAGATGTCGGGATGTTTATTTCAGACTACAAAAAACAGGCCAACGACTTATGTGAAAAATTGACAACCCGTGAATACCCGAGAAAAGTGATCAACAATTGTAAAAAGCGGGCACGTAACCAATCAAGAGAAGCCCTACTAGAAACATCACAAAAACAGACACAAGAGGATATCATTACCTGCGTTACCACCTATAGCTCAGTAACTAACCAAATAAAGAAGATCATAAACAAGAATTGGAGAATTCTTACATCGAACTCACTAACCTGGCCAAAACCAAGATTTGAAAACAGACGAAGCCGCAACTTGAAAGACCTCCTGGTCCACACCAGACCCCCTCCAAAAAAACATAAAGCACAGACTGGCCTGTGGGATCACCCACCAGTAACGGGACACTTTCCCTGCGGTTCCTGTTCGGTTTGCAGTCTTACGAAACCAACAAAAGAACTTCAACTACTTCCAAATTTGAAATGGACGATAAAAAGACATACTAACTGTAATACCAGTCACATAATCTACATGATAACATGCCCGTGCCAAATGCGATATATAGGCATGACATGTAGAAAAGCGAAGCAGAGACTATGCGAGCACCGCAGCAATATCAATTGTAAGAAAATCACCACAAAAATGTCAAGCCATTATTTGGAAATGAGCCACACCCCTGCAGACCTCCAATGGGTCATCTTGGAGACCTTAGATACTAAGGACAGAAATGCAGAAAAGATTCTTTTTGAAAAAGAACAATGTTGGATACATAGACTTAAAACCGACCCCGTAGGTCTAAATGACAATATACCTTGGTTGAGTCCCAACAGGTAATTGTTTACCCGTATACTACACCCATGACCGTTGTGAAACTCTCAGTCAGATTCTACCAAATGAAATATATGAGTGAGCAAATACACTTATTGTCGGGAAAGTCTTCTGTACCTATCACATTGTTAATTTAATGGGATGAATGTGATTAATAGAATCTTGCACTTATTAGTCTCGCCCCTTCACACCCTCCCAATACATTTTAAACATTACTCCAATGAATCAATGTTGCCCCCTTTATTTATTTCAATTTCATTTCACTTCCAATATAAGGACGATACGATAAAGTAATTTTCAAATTACATTTGATACAGCGTAAGTAACTTCTCGCTGTTCATGAATCACAGTCAAATAGTCACGGAAACAAACCCGGAACATATCCGGGTCAACGTAGGCAGCGACAGCACATGCTGCGGGTGAAGAGAGAAAGCCGAAGGTAGCATCCTCGAGTGTTGCCTAATATGAAACACGACGCAACCGCAAGTATTTCTTATGTTTAACCTCCTCTTCCCCCTCTTTCTACAGCAAGGCTCCTTTTCCATTTGCCAACTGCCCGAAGAAGTTAAACTTAACTCTCCATGAGGTATGTCACTAACCCCCGTCCTGCGCTCAATGCAACACACCCCCTCATACTACGTTAATCACCACGAGGTCTCACCCCAGCAAAGACACTTATCTCAAACAATCGGTCGCTCCAATTACGTTACCCTTCCATACCAGAACTAATATGGATTACATCTAATCGGCACTGAACACCCAACTTGTAATTAATACGACATAACCTAAAAGTCACCTGTTAGCATCTGAACAGAATTACTCACAGGAGTGCTAATTTCACTAAGAGCGGTCCCGCTAGTTTCACCAACCGCAATCTACCACCAGTGTGCATGTGCCACTTTGCCAAAACACGAAGTGTATCACCATTATAGAATTAGAACGATAGTCTGACGGTCATGGTTACTAACAACAAATCTCGAGTACCAGCACATACTATATTCAGCCAGTCACCTATGTTAATTTTCCATCAAGCATGATATCACCACAGAAGCATGAGGTTGAGAGAGTTGACACCCCATGTGAGTGTGGTTATGTATAAAGTATTGCCATTTTTTTGTTGTTCTATTTGTTTTCAAAACCCACTTAGTTTTGATTTATGTACAAATTGTACAAAAATGTGTGTCTCCCAACCTCCCCTACCCCTACATGTTTGTGTGTTAATTCTTCCTACAGGTACAATGCGACCTCACCTCAACTGAAGAAACAGGTCACAAATGTACCTATTTTTATTATTCGTTTTCACCACTTCACCTTTTGCACTGGTCCTGAAGAAAGCTCACTGACCTATAGAGGCAAACAGAGCTGAAACATGTCGACCGTATTTTAAAAATCACCTTGGCAGTGCGCTCGAATTCCATAACAATTCCATAGCTGCACATCAGCTTTTTTCCCTCTGGGCTACCCGAATCCAGACCGATTAAAGTTCCTATCTGGCTGTCCGGGTATTTTAACTCCCTCTCCTAATCACACATCACCCTTTATTTACGATCATTACTGTTTTTAACCAATGGTTAACACCTCCAGGTGGAGGTTGCATGAATACTGACCCAATGATTATGCACACACGTGTATATCAAAGCGGGTAGACAACATATACCGCTACGACAAGTTTACCTACACGTGCATGAGGGTCTTTTATTTGAGAGACACCACACATCGACCTGCAAACCTTGATTATGCAGGACTAGTGATCCTTCCCCCTGATTTTTTGAGTATTTCAGACTATATTCAGTTTTGTTTAATCATTGACATATTCATTAATCACACTATTCTTTCCCTCACCTTAAACGATTGCAAGACAGACGTCACAGGTATAGCCACGTCATATCAGTATATTTTGACGAAATCTCAATGGACTTCAGTTTAAAATGAAAAGGGATGCTGTGCTCAAGTAAGCAAATATCAATAAGCAAACAAATTGCTCTCATGACAGTAATATTATTTCAAAGTGTGATGATCAAGGTAATTATTCAATTGATCATCATGTCTTCTCATTACATTATTTATTAAATCAGTTTTTCAATATGAAACAACATATTCTTGAAATACACATTCACAAAGTTGTATGAGAGGACTGATAAATAACAAATATGTCACAACAGGCAACGTAAAGTGCATAGTGCTTTATTTTTCTGTAACCAATCCATAATACCAACTCCAAAAGTTCAAAAAAGATATGATCACTACAGAGAATGTGGTTGTTCTCATCCGCCTGTTCATGGTCTTTAAATTCTTTTGGGAGGCAATCTTCTATGAATCTCCTTTCGCTGTTCATGCTTGACTAGTTGCTATTATCATCTGCTAACTATTGTTTGAAGGTGTCCCAATGGTCTACTAATGTGGTGTGGATGGGGTAATTATACATAATTCTGAATAATTTTGGACAATTCTTCTATTTTTGCTGGTGCTCCAAAATTTTCTTGTATCATTCACATGCTGCTGTGGGGGTTGTTCGATCCTCCCTATTGTGTGAGTAGGTGTGAGTGAGTGATCTGATATGTTTATTTCTGCCAACTCAACTAGATATTCATGCAGCACAGCCTGGGATACAAATACATAGTTTATTCTGGTATTAAATCTAAGGACTAAAGAGTGTAATCGCTTTCTTCAGGATGTGTCTTCAACCATCCATCCATCCCTATTCTTTTAACAGCCCTTTATGTGTCTGTTAGTCGCCCAGTGGTATGAATATGTTGGTGAGCTAACCAGACTTGGATCCCACATTAAATTAAAGTATCAACTCAAAATCACCATAACCTCTGACTACACAGCTAGTTCTCCAATCACTTTGTGTAAAAAGGTCTCTTGTGCTACATTCGCCCTTTTTTGTTAAGGGTAGTATGTCAAGTGCGACTTTAATGTACCTACCAGTCCTATCTCTATGCAGCACTCGATAACTCACAGTGAAGTCCCCCTTGCACAAAACAGCAACTACCACCGTCTTTAAGGCTGAAGATGCCCAGAATTAAAGAGGAAAGCATCTATGCTTTATCTGAATTGGTCTTCAACGGTCAGATGTGTCTCCTGAAGGAAAAAAAACAATCAGAGTCCTGTACTCTCAGAAAAGCCCAGATTGTATTGCTTTTTTGGGGAAAATTCGGACACCTGAGATTAAGAGATAACAATTAAAATGTCATGCAGGTAGTTTTAACACCTGATTATTCTTGTGATTGCTTTCAGGCATGTGTTGGATAGGATCCTGCCATTGAGTCCTTGAAAACCTCTTTTAACATGTGAACAATAAACAACCCAGCAGTAAGACCTTCAAGGCCTAATCTTATTCTTTCATGGAGCTATCATTGAGGCTCCTCTCTCTGCAGAATGATCTGTGATGATTCAGAGTATGAAGAGTCTATCATTCCACACATCCAATTTCCAGAGCAGGTATCACCCAGTCATAATGTAAGTCTCCCTTTGCTCAGTGACACCCCAGCTGGACTAAATACCACAATGCCATCTGGAAGTCCCACTCCCCATCTCTTGCTCAGGCCCTTTTCTTCGAAGTGATTCCCTCCCTCTGAGACATGTTGAAGAACCGGGTTATTTAATACCCAGCGGCGCCAGGGGCACGCCCAAAGTCTTCGGGTTCCACCTGTCTTAGAATACAGAGACACGGGACTCTTCTTGGTGGCGTCAAAGATCAAATTTATCGGCTGCAGCCAGTAACAGAAGTCCTAGAAATCATCACGGTATGAGTTCTCATGAGACTGCTCAATTGTACACAGCAAGTCATCCCTTTTTATGCCAAACATTATGCTTCAGGCAAACATTCCTTGTTTACAGTTTAACCAATCACATGTTTCCACAACTAAAGTATCGCATGACGACAACCCCACTTTTCAGTTGCCCAGCTCATGATCAATCATCGGTCAAACCCAACATTCTTCGTTAGACAGGTCAAACGAACCCATAATAAAAAAGGCCACAACCCAATCGTAAATAGACCATACAGAAAGGAGCAGAAACAGGTCAGAGTAGGATAAGGCATATTTGTGTGCAATAAAACTTTTACAATGTCCTGTGCTCTGATCCTTAATCTTGATCAGCTAAAGGGCAGGAACTGGTTTAACAAGGTCAGCTTCATGCAACAGGCTCAGTTCACTCAAGTCAAACAGGAGTCAGCACGAACTGGAGTTAAGGTGTACATGTACTTAAAAGACTTGTTCAGCCACAGTCATCGGCCTATGTGAGGGCAACCACAAAATGGCTCCCATACACAAAATGGAACTCAAGGGTTCAGAACGAAATCCCTAAATACGTAGTGAATCCATCAGTCTAACATGACGAATACACTCAAACTTGCCGCACTAACTAGTTATGGTCCGCTAATATCAAATTCATAACGAAACCATGACCTTTATGGAACGGGTTCAGAATTCACGGAACCTCAGACCCTCCTTTTGCCCTTACATAGGCATTAACTTAAACTCACGTCAATCTGAATCCAGGTCTATATTCATCAGATCATCAAGATGTTGCTGGAGCATAATCCTATTATTTAGTACCTCTCTTGGGACAGGTATCCTTACACACATAGTAGCACAGAGGCCACATATAGCAGGAGCGCACTGCACACAAAGACAGAACAGGAAAAGAATTGCTAAAGCCATCCCAATGATCATCAGAATCTTCCATCCCCAGGTCGATAAAAGTTCCCAAAACCATCCAATCAACGACCAATCTCCTTTATCCACATTTATAGACTAAGAGATCTTATGTAACTTAGAAATGGCCTGGTATACTGTACGAGCATTGTCTGGTATGAAAACGCAGCAACTCGATTGGATCACTTTACATACCCCACCTCAATCTGCAAGTATGACGTCTAAAACCATTCGATTCTGTAACGTCATTAGGCGATCCGCTTGAAGCTCAGCGGTCAAATTACTAAGGGCACCGGCAGTTTCATTTATGGTGGATTCAACCACTCTCGTTAATTGCCGTAAGTTTCTACTGTTTGCCATAGGTCCCCAAAACAGTAGGAAACCCTTGAAAAAGTCTCCCATTTCTTGTCCAGTGGTATCTTCCTTACTGAAGACACCCCTAACGACTCTCGTTCTGTGGTAATCTACGGCAGCAGTGTACGTAGGAGGCAACAAATATGCAACATAACATGTTCCCGAAAAATCAGGGGGCAACCATGTATATGCTCTATCATAGCAGACAAAATATGTGCCCTTAGCTGCTAAAAACGGTGGGGAAGTTTGGGACGCAAAGACATACGTCTGAGTACAAACACTCTTCCCTAACTGAGCTCTCGGATTCTTGCCTTTCCCTTGCAGACAAAAATGACCACGATGGGGTACAATCCAAATCGGAGGTGACCTTTTTCGTCTCTGCTTCTCACCCAGACTAATACTATATCCGGTTGCATTCCAACCAACATATGCTAGTAACTCATCCTTGGGAATAGTCTCATACGTTTCGATATCTCTACTCATATCTGTAATTCCCTTCACCAAGGCTTTATTACTTGAGTTATCTCTCATGGAACGCAGGGGATAGATTTCGATGGCATAAATAAACATCGTCTGATATGCCCATACGGACACATTGTAACTGAATGGCAGAACCAGATAAGGAATACCTCTATCCATAGCATGTGGCATAAGACCACACACCCAACAATTAGTGGTATTTACTACTAACTGGTGTTGATGGAGAAGTTGCACAAAGGAATTATTCACAAATTTCGACCTTCTAATCTGTTCGTGTTCAGGTAAAGTATGAAAAGAATGCAAAGAAGTAGTAGCAGGTAAAGTCGTAGGTTGGAAAATGGGTGCAGAAATCAGTTGAGGAGAAAATACAAACCAACCCACCAAAGCTAACGTCATGCTAAAAAACATCAAAAGACATGTGATCAGAAAACATTTGCTATGCATAATTTTACACACTTTCTTCTTAAAGTTAATTTTCTCAACGGCTCTCTCAATCTCAAAAAACTCCATCCTCTAACCGATGCCGTTCACGGCGGTTGTTTTTCTTCTGCTAAGGAATGTTTCTGTCAGCCCAGGGAACTCCCTTAGACCAACCAGAACCGTTGACCTTGCGTCTTCGGCTTACACTCTCAAGTCTTTGCACCGTGACCCTACAGCTGAACCCGGATGGTGGTTCACAAAAATATACCAAAAAAGTTTCTTGGCTGAGAGAGTTCAATTCCTGAGAGAGTTCAGTTCCAAAAATTAAAAAAAAGGAATCCATTTATTTTATTAGTCCATTGTTTCTAGGATTGTTTCTAGGACGTAGATTATAACGCTCTTTTCCAGGACTCGTTTGAGGCTGAAACAACAGTTCAGGTTCAGTAGTGTCTAATCTTTGAGACACAGGCACAGCTTCTTGAAGGACATCGTCATCTTCTTTCTCGGAGCCTCTCCACACCAACTCAGCGTCGCTAAACGGTGCAAACTTCGGCACCCTTTCAGTCTCTGAATCTGCAATACCTTCACGGACCCACTGGTCGTACGGCAGAGGCAACGGCGCCCTCTTACAATGTACGCCGTGGATCCAGTTTTTCTTCCCGAAAACCTTTACTGAAGTCCTCGTAGATAGCAGGACTTGGTACGGTCCATTCCAGCGGGGCTGATCATTCTTAGTCCGCTGAAAATTTTTCAACAGGACCCAGTCACCGGGATTGAGGACGTGACCTGGGTCCGCAGAAGCTGGCGGCAATTTATCATGAACCTGTTGGTGTAAGACACGCAATTTAGTCGTCAAGTAATACAAGTAGTCCACTAGCATAGGGTAATCGATGTCACTAAACTTCGTTGCCTCGGCACTCCCCAAACGTTTGCCGGACGGCCAAAGACAATCTCATAGGGACTAAAGCCTATTCGGGAATGTACTGTAGTTCTAGTTGACAAAAGTGCCAACGGTAAAGCATCAGGCCATTGAAGACCAGTGCTCGCTTGAATCTTAGCCAGCTTTAACTTTAACGTGCCATTATAGCACTCAACTAAACCAGCTGATTGGGGATGATTCGCAGCGTGGAATTTCTGACGAATTCCCAACCCTTCACACACTCTTTTCATCACCTTCCCCACAAATTCACTTCCATTATCATTCCATACCATCCTTGGCAATCCAAACCTAGGGAAATATTCTTTGACCAGGACTTTAGCAGTGGACGAGGCAGTATAATCTTTTAGGGGGTATGCTTCTACCCATCTAGAAAAGGCGCAAACAACTACAAGGACATACTTTAAATTATTGCACCTTTCCATGTGGATAAAATCCAATTGCAAAACCTCGAACGGATAGGTCGGAGGAGCAAAGTGACCAGCTGGAGTTTGGGTTCCCTTGCCAGGATTATACATTAAACACACCATGCAATTCTTGACCACATTCTCCGCACACTTGGGAATTCCAGCATTCTGCCATACTGGAGCCAACAACTTACAAATCCCTTTCACACTGATGCGAGACAAACCATGTGCCATAGTAACCACTGCAAGCACGTACGCATCTGGCAACATCCATCTTTGGTGTTCTGACAATTCAACCCAACAATCAGTCGAATCCAATCTACCCGTAGTTTCTCTCCAAACATTCTTCTCACTTTCAGTAGCTTCAGCCTGTATCGATTTCACACTCTCAATCGTATCTTCGCACATTCCAACATCACCAATCCATCTCGCAGGGCCTGCCACATACATTCGACTCATCATATTTCTTGCTGTGTCTTTCGCAACTTCATCCGCAAACGCATTACCACGGCCAACATCATCCGTACCCTTCCGATGAGCACTACACTTCACAATCGCAACTTACTTCGGCAAAGTAAGTGACTCAAGAAGCTCATTCACCAACTGCCATGCTGAATCTTAGTCCCATGGGATGTGAGGAATCCCCTTTCTTTACATAAACGTCCAAAACTATGAGCAACACCAAACGCGTACTGGCTATTGGTATACACATTCACTCTCTTTCCTTCAGACAAAACACACGCTCTCGTTAATGCAATCAATTCCGCTGCTTGTGCAGTTTCAACAACTGTACTTAATGTTGTGACGGCATATGCTGCAGTCGTATCACCATTGGGAAGCTTGTAGCATGAACCATCAACCCATAATGTACCATCAGGATCCGGAAGAGGAGAATCTTTTAAATCGATCCTACCCTTCGTCTCCTCTTCCGTCCTCAGAAAACAATCCTGACCATCTGTATCCACAGACGTCGGCAACAATGTTGCTGGATTTAATACATTGCATTGCTTAATATGCACATGACTAGCCAAAAGTGTCAACTCATATCCCGACAGCCTTGCACTAGTAAGGTGTAGAGTTTTTGTCTGATTTAATAAAGTATCCACTGCATGTGGAACCATCACTATCAATGTATTATCCATCACCAGTCCAGCAGACTGTCGGATAGAAACAGCCGCTGCCGCTGTAGCTCTCAAGCAACTTGGCAATGCTCTAGCTACCGGATCTAAAGTTGATGAGAAATACGCGCATGGACGCTGCTTGTCCCCAAAAGATTGTGTCAAAACTGACAACACACATCCCTCTCTCTCGTGCACATACAACGTGAAAGGCTTGTTATAGTCTGGAGTACCCAACACAGGAGCCGAACACAATGCATCACGTAATTCCGAAAAACTTTTCTGACATTCATCAGACCAAGGAAGAGGATACGGTTCAGGTTTAGCACTTCCCTGTTGTCTACCATCCGCAGCAATAATATTTGCCCAAGTATCTCCTAATTCTAACAGGGATCAGGTAAGGTCTGCTTAAGAGCCAAGACCTCTGCTCTCTTCCAAAGGACATGTAACCATACTCGCTGAAAATTAGGCAAAATAGCTGGATTAGCGTTTGGGTCCCCTTCCTTCCAAGCTGGGGGAACTTCTCTCATGGGATACTGTCTCGCTTTTCTCCTAACAGAGGAATCAGGTTCAAACAGTCGCTTAGAAGGGAAATCGCTCCTTAACGCAAGTATCATCGCAACTGCATTCTCAATTCCGGGACCCACTATCGTCCTTTTCGCAAACTCAGACTGAACATTTAGCAATTCTACAGGGACTGAACCCAAATCATTATCTTCCCATTCCTCACGAAGGAAAGTACACATAACTTCAAAAACATACCTTTGCTTGGGTGCTTCCCACTGCTGGAAAACATCCATAACTGACTCTAAGTTATACCTCGAAACATTTGAAAGCCATCTGCGAACCAAGAGATCTAACACTGCCCGTACTTCGGGACCAGGTAGCTGACTACGCATTTGTTTACGTGCAGAAACAGGGGTCATACTCAATGACCCAAAGAAAGGAGACAAAAGACCAGTAACAGTATCAGTCATTCGTTGTCGAGCAGAAGGAGAAGCTGTCATAAGGACAGGAGACAAAGTATTTTGAGGTGATAGAAGCGTAGGGTTAGTAGCAAGAGAAGTTGAAGGTACAGGAGAATAAGGCAAAGTAGTTCCAGACAAAATCGATAGCAAAGTCGGTCGCCCCAGAGGAGGCTGCGCCGTAAGAGGAAGAACCAGCTGAGGAGGAGCCGGTGGCGGAACAGCAACAGGAGGTTGTGCAACTGGAGGTTGTGGAGGTGCCGTAGCACCCTGTGCATAAGGGGGTGGTAATCTCAACAAATGTGACATCAAAGGATCCTTCTCAGGGTCCTTCGTTGCATTCTCAAGACGAGATGGCAAAGCTGGATAACATTTATCAATAGCCATATTATGTTGCTTATCTGACACCTCAATTGCTTTATCTTCTTCGTTTTCTTTAAACTGTCTAGCAGCTTGCATTATTGATGCATCCTTTTCTCTTTTATCTCTTTTAGCTTGTTTAATTTCTCGTTGTCTGGCTTCTTTACGCCAAAGGCGAAAGGAGTCAAACATTGCCGGCCGGGCTTTCTTCCTAAATAATTTAGTTTCTAAATTGTCTAAAATCTCTGTATTAAAGCTACCATGTTGAGGCCATTGTAAGACACCATCTTTTCTAGTGTAGTGGACCCATACTTCATTGAACGTAATGGGGCCCACACCGTGTTTAGAGTAAAGTTCATAAGTCGGAGTTCCAACTGGAGGTATCGGACACGAATCCTCCAATCGGGAATCCCTGTTGCAACCACAACCAAACCAAGTACCAAATTTGCTACGATTAGGCATCTTCGCTCACTAATCGAGCTTCAAACTTCAAGGGATTATCTCTACCGATACACTCGTAAATATACAAGACCCTCGGCTTTGAAAATTGCAATTTTCAAATCAAAACTAAGGACCAAACAAACTAAGAACCAAAGAAGCAAAAACTAAGGACTGGGAGCGACCCACTTATACTTAACTGAGGTATCAGTCACGCCACCAGAAGACCCGTCTATCGTCTCGCCGTACAAAGCATCACAAATGGGTCCAAGACAGGGCGACAGTCACGGCAGCAGTCCTTCGTAGCCGTCAGGAAAGCAGGAAGCCTCGCAGAAAAGACCTTCAGTCCACATTCGACATGCCGGGGTCGATGAAGTGGTGGCTGTCCTCCAGAATTTCCTCACGAAGCTCCTCACGATCTTCAGGCTTGGACCGGTACCGCTGAAGTCGCCACACGTTGTAAGCGCCAACTGAAGAACCGGGTTATTTAATACCCAGCGGCGCGCAATGGCACGCCCAAAGTCTTCGGGTTCCACCTGTCTTAGAATACAGAGACACGGGACTCTTCTTGGTGGCGTCAAAGATCAAATTTATTGGCTGCAGCCAGTAACAGAAGTCCTAGAAATCATCACGGTATGAGTTCTCAGGAGACTGCTCAATTTTACACAGCAAGTCATCCCTTTTTATGCCAAACATTATGCTTCAGGCAAACATTCCTTGTTTACAGTTTAACCAATCACATGTTTCCACAACTAAAGTATCGCATGACGACAAACCCACTTTTCAGTTGACCAGCCCATGATCAATCATCGGTCAAACCCAACATTCTTCGTTAGACAGGTCAAACGAACCCATAATAAAAAAGGCCACAACCCAATCGTAAATAGACCATAAAGAAAGGAGCAGCAACAGGTGAGAGTAGGATAAGGCATATATGTGTGCAATAAAATGTTTACGATGTCCTGTGCTCTGATCCTTAATCTTGATCAGCTAAAGGGCAGGAACTGGTTTAACAAGGTCAGCTTCAGGCAACAGGGTCAGTTCACTCAGGTCAAACAGGAGTCAGCACGAACTGGAGTTAAGGTGTACATGTACTTAAAAGACTTGTTCAGCCACAGTCATCGGCCTATGTGAGGGCAACCACAAAATGGCTGCCATACACAAAATGGAACCCAAGGGTTCAGAACGAAATCCCTAAATACGTAGTGAATCCATCAGTCTAACATGACGAAAACACTCATACTTGCCGCACTAACTAGTTACGGTTCGCTAATATCAAATTCATAACGAAACCATGACCTTTATGGAACGGGTTCAGAATTCACGGAACCTCAATGTGACCCTTTAAGTCACCATTTAAAGTCTCGTGTGTCCCGCGGTCTTGTGGAGATCCTCTTTCCTCTTCTTCACCTCCTTGTGATTGATCTGTCTTACTGTCCCTATGCCATCTTCAGATGGTCGCTCTCTCTTTTAGGTGGGACAGACTTCCTTATTACTGATGTACAGTCGGACTCATCGTCTCTCATGCCAGAAGTTCCATACCTTCCTTTAGAGTTGCAACCATGGTCACTGTGTTCTTCTATTTAAACTGCATCCCTCAAGGAAATGTGTACCTGTACTTGAAATGGAGATTATTAAACTTTTTAGTGAATTCCCTTCTCCTTGCGAACATGTCTGCAAGTACGTCCTGGAAGAGGAGGGATTCACATCCCCTAAAACTTATTGTTTCCTTGTTTTTGCCTGGTAAATGATGCGTTTCTTGAGTAGATAGCTAGGCTGGACAGTTTGACCATTATGTCTCTTGCTATCTGGTTGCCTGAGGCCAGTGTGAAGTGCTCCTTAAATACTTATCAGGGGGTTTGAATTCCATACAGAACCTTTCCATACAGTTGCTAAACACTGAAATGTGCTCTCTCTCAGCCCTCTCCCATAGATTGTGAATAAGGATGTTAACCCGTCTGGAACAGTTCTCAGGGTCTTCACATTCCACCATGAGGATTTTCGTTCGAGATTCCAGATGACATATCGTTAGTGAAGGCGAGCTGGTCTGCCTCAGACAGTGTTTGTAGTGGACTTTCAGCTAAATCAACCCTGTATTCTTGAGTCATTCCCCCTGCTTGAGATGGGAGTACCATGGTAGCATAATTAAGCAGTATTTAATTAATGTCATAAGCTACAATGGCTCTGAGCCATGTTTTAAATAGCTTATTTCCTTTAATAAAAATAAAATAAAAAGCACTAAATGCTGAATGCATCCACCCAGCTGCTAGCACCATCTAGAACTCTCCCAGCAGAGGCAGTTTCCCTCAGATTTTCCAAGCAAAAGTGAGAAGTGAGTATTTCATTAAATAATGGACAAAAACCTTTTATTTATACAACCACACTTTGGACAGTGGACCGCTCAAAGAAAAAGGCACCAATCCTAAAATCACCAGACAAATTAATTTTCCAATCCTAGCGTGCTCTTTCCAAATGCTCCCTGTCCTAAGAGCATCACCCAAACCTGGGGTCAACAGTCAATTATTTGTCCAATATGGAAAAGCACCGCTTTACAAGTCCTGCTTGAAGAAACTAAACCACTTTTTTAGTGTCTTCACACACAAACGCTGAGTCTTGATGTCAGTTTGCAATGCTCGTTTAATGATCCTTTTTTAGGAAAAACCAGCCAACGCGTTTCGTTCTGAAAACAGAACTTCTTCAGGGCGAAATCGGTGTTCCAAAAAGTATTGGATTCCAATCTTAGGATGGTAACGGAGGAATGAAAGGAAGCGTAATATCCTTTATACTTCTTTTCTTTTCTTTAGTAATCACTTTCACCAAATCAAGCTCCGAGATATAAGACTTATATGTGTCCCACACTGGTATTATTCCTTATATTATAGCATAGATAGGCCCGAAGTCCGTTAATTTCCAAGAATCCTTAGTATATTATTGTGTTTATTTAATAGACAGTATCTTAAGCGCAGAAGTCCATCCTATGCCTTGTGGGATATATTTCTTTATAGTCCAAAGATAATGATGAATATTCGTACGGCAGTCACCTGAAATAGTTGATCACGATGCATCAACTCTGCGGCGTATCGTTGATTCAAACCGCCGCCATCTCCGATACCCTTGATAAAAACCTCTATTGCACGTGAATCTATAAAAGATACCAATACTGGATAACCGTAATTACAGGTAATTAACGTATTTTCTTATCAAGTATTGGGGTATCTTTCATAGTTTCACTAGCTTCAATCAGAATAGCAAAGCAAAAACAAGGAGATGATGGACGGAGTGATGAAACGTTTCAAACACTCACCCCCAGTCACTGATCTGGGTTGAATCCATCATCATTCTTTAGCTCACTTTGCCACTCCAGTTCAGACACAGCTTTATGCAAATCTTGACACTGTGCCTCATGGGAACAGTCCAGCACGAACTGCCAAGCCATGTCTTCCCTGGACCAGAAACAAGCATCCTGGGACCTGTTTCCGGGTAAAACCCCTTATCAGCCAGGCTAGCTTGAATCCAGTGGCAAAGTGAGCAAGGGACCCACGTCTGGGCATACCATGCCAACTTAGGGTGAACAAAGTACACACAAGGAGATGATGGACGGAGTGCTGAAACATTTCAAACACTCACTCCGAGTCACAGATCTGGGTTGAATCCAATAAAAAAGAAAAAGATGGATTTAGGCCCAGATCTCTGTACAGGGGTGAATGTATGACATTGTTCTGCATTCTGTCCATCAACTGTTCTTTTTGCATTTCACCCCGAGGGGGACGGGTATGCCCAGACATGGGTCCTGTGCTCTCCAAGCCACTGGAGTCAAGCTATCCTGGCTGATGAGGGGTGAAATCCCGAAACAGGTCCTAGGATGATTGTTTCCAGTCCAGAGAGGATCTTGCTTGGCAGTTGGGGCTGGACTGTTCCCATGAGGCACAGGGTCAAGACTGATTTGGATATGGATAGGTTCAAACTGGAAACGCGTTGTGAGCAGATAAATGATGGATATAGGCCCGGATCTATGTACTGGGGAAAATGTATGACATTGTTCTGTATTCTGTCCATCAACTGTTCTTTTTGCATTTGTCACCCCGATTGGGATGGGTATGCCTAGATGTGGGTCCTGTGCCTTCCCCTGCCACTGGAGTCAAGCTATTCTGGCTGATGAGGGAGAAACCCTGAAACCGGTCTTAGGAGGCTTGTTTCTAGTCCAGAGAGGACCTGGCTTGGCAGTTCAGGCTGGACTGTTCCCATGGGGCACAGGGTCAAGACATTTGAATATGGCTGCGTTCAAACTGGAATGGCACAGTGAGCAACAAAATGATGGATTTAGGCCCAGCTCTCTGTACTGGGGTGAATGTATGGTTTTGTTCTGCAGTCTCTCCATCAACTGTTCTTTTTGCATTAGTCACCCCGAGTGAGCCGGGTATGCCCAGACGTGGGTGCCGTGCTCTCTATGCCACTGGAGTCAAGTTATCCTGGTTGATGAGGGGTGAAACCCCGAAACCGGTCCTAGGATGCTGGTTTCCAGTCCAGGGAGGACCTGGCTTGGCAGTGCGGGATGGAATGTTCACCCGAGGAATAGAGTCAAGGCTGTTTGAATATGGCTGGGTTCAAACTGGAATGGCACGATGAGCAAAAAAATGATGGATTTAGGACCAGATCTCTGTACTGGGGTGAATGTATGACATTGTTCTGCATTCTGTCCATCAACTGTTCTTTTTGCATTTGTCACCCCGAATGGGACGGGTATGCCCAGACGTGGGTCCCTTGCTCTCCATGCCACTGGAGTCAAGCTATCCTGGCTGATGAGGGGTTAAATCCTGAAATCGGTCCTAGGATGCTTGTTTCCAGTCCAGAGAGGACCTCGCTTGGCTGTTCGGGCTGGACTGTTCCCATGAGGCACAGGGTCAAGACTGATTTGCATATGGCTGGGTTCAAACTGGAATGGCATGGTGAGCAAAAGAATGATGGATTTAGGCTCAGATCTCTGAAATGGGGTGGATGTATGACATTGTCCTGCATTCTGTCCATCAACTGTTCTTTTTGCGTCAGTCAGAATAGCAAGCAGTAACATCCAAGACCAACTTGTCTGTTGTGGATGGTGGGAGAAATCTAAAATATATTAACTATACCATTTGTAATTATACAATAGATACACTTTGTGATGTCTATGTGTTTTTATTCCTCTTTCTCTTTTTTATTTTAACTGCTACATAGAAGGATGGAATAAATCAAATCAACAGAACATATTCCTAAAGAATGTTAACTTATCTTTGTACTAAAATGTCATTTTCATCTCTAAAGCAGCAAGGAGAGGTGAGGAAAAACAATGTAATACACAACTCAAACTATTAATTTATCTATTACTTATGATGTTGTAAACATGTGTAATCGCCATAAAAACAAAAGGCTCTTTCTAACAGTGAGAAAGAGGCTTACCCTGATGAAAGAGGTGACAAAGCACCTTCTGGCCCATAGCTGCATCTGCGTGCCGATTCCAGGCAGAAATGTTGCATAAAAATATGAGTGCTCCTCCAGGTTGCAGCACGGCAAATCTTTTCCAGAGTCACTCCAATGAAGAGGGCAGCTGATATAGCCACTGATCTGGTTGAGTGGACTTTAATCCTCGTTTCCAAAGGCTTGTTAGCCTTGACATGACAAAACTGTATTGCTGCCAATACCTGATCAGTTTTTCGAATGTCCTTCGTTCTCTGAAGGTAGAATTTAATGCATTGCGTAACATCAAGCATATATAATGCTTGTTCTGAAGGCTTCGATGCTCTTGGGAAGAAGGAACGGGTTAAGACCGGCTCATTAAAGTGGAATTGAGATGGTACTTTAGGGATAAATACAGGATTAGTCCTCAGAATCACAGCATCTTCTTACATTAGAAAAGGTTCCTTGATGGTGAAAGCTTGAATTTCGCTCACTCTTCTGGCTGAGGTGAGGGCCAGGAGAAGAGCGATCTTCCATGTTTAGTTCTTTAAATCAGCTTTATGAATTGGTTCCGAATGGTCGTTTCATCAATTGTGCCAAGACCACATTCAGTTTCCATTCCAGAGGGGGTGCTTTTACCAGAGGAAAAATATGGAAAAGCCTTTCATAAATTACTTCACCAAGCTCGAGGCACAAAGAGAAGAGGCATTGGAAGCTCTTCCATAATGAGAGATGGAGGCTAGATGAAATGAAATTAAATGAAAAAGGCATTTGTAAAGCGTATGGTTACCTTAGGGCATCCCAGCGCTATCTATGGCGTCCTTCAGCTACAACAGATCAAGGGAAAAGGAAGGTTTTAAGTGTTTTCTGAAGGTCAGATCATTGGGTTCGAACCGTATGTAGTTGGGCAGGCTATTCCAAATCTTGGCCGCATTATATGAAAATTGGCGGCCTCCGGATCGGGCTCTTTTGATCTTCGGTATTGAGATTAGGCCTTTTTTATCCGATCTGAGTGACGTGCTTGGTCGGTAGGGTTGAATCATAGGGTGGATCAGTGTTGAACCATTGCCATTAAGTGCTTTGTGTGAAATGCACAGTGACTTAAATTGAATTCTCTCTAGAATTCGAAGCCAATGTAAAGTGGCAAGAGCTGGTTTTGCTGATAGGCGTCTCAGGATATTGAGTAGGAGGCAAGCTGCACAATTCTGCACAATTTGCAGTATTTTTTTAGGGACTTGAGGAGCACCTAAATAGAGGGCATTGGCATAGTTGAGCCAGATAAAATTAAGGCTTGGACTAGTAGCCGTTTAGCCCTAGAAGGTAGCAGGGGGAGAATTCCTCTGATTATTCTAAGAAGACCGTAGCAGCTGGCTGCAACTTTTTGTGCTTGTTGCTTAAAGTTGAGTTTAACATCAAGCCAGACACCCAAGCTCTTGATCTGTTTTTTTGGCACCGGCGGCATGCCCAAACGAGTGGGCCAATGAAGGTCTATATTCAGTGGGGCCGAATGACCTAGGAGCATAAGCTCGGTCTTTGCTCCATTAAGCTTTAAAAAAGAATTGTCCATCCACCTGGATACCTTCTCAAGACATAAAGCCAGACCAGTCCCGCCTTATCAAGCTGATTGAGAGAGACCACTAGCTGGGTGTCATCAGCATACGTGATCATCTGTATCTCATCTGAACATACGATTCTAGCCAGGGAGCTCATATAAACATTAAACATTGTTGGACTAAGGGGACTCCACATGTCAGGGGTATTTGCTTTGAAGAAAATTCCTCGTCAAAGACTGTGAAGTCTCGATTTTCCAGAAAGGACTGTAACCATTTCAATGCTGTTCAGGTTATTCCTACTTCCCTAAGTCTTTGAATCATTAGTGGTGGTTCACTGTGTCGAAGGCTGCGCTAAGGTCCAAAAGAATAAAGGCGGCACAGCCTCCGGCATCGAGGATTTTTCTCGATCCTTCTATCACGGCTAGGAAAGCGGTCTCCGTACCCTGTTGAGATCTGAACCCTGTCTGCGCAGGGTGGAGGCAGTTGTTTTTTTCCACATATCTGGAGAGTGCGAAATTCACATGTTTTTCTGCTGGTTTACTAATTCCAGGTAGCAGAGAGATAGGTCGGTAATTTGCCCAATCATCAGGGTCGCGGTTTGGTTTTCTCAGAAGAGCTTTCACCCTAGCTTATTTCCATAAGGGAGGTACAATTCCTGTACGAAGTGAGGTGTTTATCACTTTGAGTATTACTGGTGATACAATCTCTGTAATTTGGTTTAAGATGATCGGGGGCTGGGTCAGATGGGGAGCCTGATTTTAGTTGTCTCAAGAGACTTTGTAGAGATGTAAGGTCCAGGGGCGGGAATTCCTCCATCGGTGCTTTAGTTGTTGGGGTAATAATATCTATAAATGGGGTATTTTGTGGATCTATGGTCTGCGGGAATGACTTGCAGATATTTGAATTCTGCTATCTCATTGCATCGGTGTTGGGGATTATCAGAGATGATAGAGTGACTAGGGGGAGTGAAAAGTGATTTTCCAATTTTAAAAATTTCGCGAGGAGAGTTTGCAGCCGCCGTAATTTTTTTTCCGTAATAAATAGCTTTGGCAGCATTTATTTCAGTTTTGTAGATTTTTAAAGCAACTTTATAGTTAATTTTACTGTTGGCAGAGAAATCCTTCCTCCATTTTCTTTCCTGTCTTATGCAAGTTTGTTTTAATGCTCGGAGAGTAGGAGTATACCAGGCATTACTTTTTGCTCCAGCTTTTGTTTGGGTCACTTTGCTTGGGAGGACCGTGTTAAGGGAGGATTCCAGCCAGTTGTTGTAGTTGTCGTTTGCGACAGTGGGGTTTGATTGGGGGGTTGGAACTGTGTTCTTTAAAAGAGTCCCACAGGGCTCCAGAGGGAGTTTGGACCAGATACAAGCCAATTGACTGGACTTTGTGATGGGTAAAATGGATTCCTGCTGGGTCCAGGTAAATGAAATTAAATAATGATCTGTCCAGGGTAGTGGGGTGGGTTCATCAACCAAAAGGTTATGTATGGTTGAGAATATAGGGTTTAACAAGTGGCCTTTCACATGAGTGGAACCATCCACTTTTTGATTGAGTTGATGCGTTGTCAGGTCGTCAATCAGTTCAGACACTGAGGGAGATTGGGTGTCGTCAAAATGCATATTGAAGTCTCCAAAAATTGTAAAGTTGCTAGAGGTGCTTGCAAAAGTGGCTCCAATGTCAGGAAGGCTTTTCCACATTTGGCCAAGCGGGCCTGGGGGGCGATAGAGTAGAACCCCGGAGAGAGTGCAAGTGGGTGACAGATTGATTGTAAAGGCGAGATTTTCACAATCCAAAATGGGATTTGAGGTTACACGGCATCTGAAATCAATTTTATAGATGATGTACATTGACCATTATGTCTCTTGCTATCTGGTTGCCTGAGGCCAGTGTGAAGTGCTCCTTAAATACTTATCAGGGGGTTTGAATTCCATACAGAACCTTTCCATACAGTTGCTTAACACTGAAATGTGCTCTCTCTCAGCCCTCTCCCATAGAATGTGAATAAGGATGTTAACCCGTCTGGAACAGTTCCCAGGGTCTTCACATTCCACCATGAGGATTTTCGTTCGAGATTCCAGATGACATATCGTTAGTGAAGGCGAGCTGGTCTGCCTCAGACAGTGTTTGTAGTGGACTTTCAGCTAAATCAACCCTGTATTCTTGAGTCATTCCCCCTCCTTGAGATGGGAGTACCATGGTAGCATAATTAAGCAGTATTTAATTAATGTCATAAGCTACAATGGCTCTGAGCCATGTTTTAAATAGCCTATTTCCTTTAATAAAAATAAAATAAAAAGCACTAAATGCTGAATGCATCCAACCAGCTGCTAGCACCATCTAGAACTCTCCCAGCAGAGGCAGTTTCCCTCAGATTTTCCAAGCAAAAGTGAGAAGTGAGTATTTCATTAAATAATGGACAAAAACCTTTTATTTATACAACCACACTTTGGACAGTGGACCGCTCAAAGAAAAAGGCACCAATCCTAAAATCACCAGACAAATTAATTTTCCAATCCTAGCGTGCTCTTTCAAATGCTCCCTGTCCTATGAGTATCACCCAAACCTGGGGTCAACAGTCAATTATTTGTCCAATATGGAAAAGCACCGCTTTACAAGTCCTGCTTGAAGAAACTAAACCACTTTTTTAGTGTCTTCACACACAAACGCTGAGTCTTGATGTCAGTTTGCAATGCTCGTTTAATGATCCTTTTTTAGGAAAAACCAGCCAACGCGTTTCGTTCTGAAAACAGAACTTCTTCAGGGCGAAATCGGTGTTCCAAAAAGTATTGGATTCCAATCTTAGGATGGTAACGGAGGAATGAAAGGAAGCGTAATATCCTTTATACTTCTTTTCTTTTCTTTAGTAATCACTTTCACCAAATCAAGCTCCGAGATATAAGACTTATATGTGTCCCACACTGGTATTATTCCTTATACTATAGCATAGATAGGCCCGAAGTCCGTTAATTTCCAAGAATCCTTATTATATTATTGTGTTTATTTAATAGACAGTATCTTAAGCGCAGAAGTCCATCCTATGCCTTGTGGGATATATTTCTTTATAGTCCAAAGATAATGATGAATATTCGTACGGCAGTCACCTGAAATAGTTGATCACGATGCATCAACTCTGCGGCGTATCGTTGATTCAAACCGCCGCCATCTCCGATACCCTTGATAAAAACCTCTATTGCACGTGAATCTATAAAAGATACCAATACTGGATAACCGTAATTACAGGTAATTAACGTATTTTCTTATCAAGTATTGGGGTATCTTTCATAGTTTCACTAGCTTCAATCAGAATAGCAAAGCAAAAACAAGGAGATGATGGACGGAGTGATGAAACGTTTCAAACACTCACCCCCAGTCACTGATCTGGGTTGAATCCATCATCATTCTTTAGCTCACTTTGCCACTCCAGTTCAGACACAGCTATATGCAAATCTTGACACTGTGCCTCATGGGAACAGTCCAGCACGAACTGCCAAGCCATTTCTTCCCTGGACCAGAAACAAGCATCCTGGGACCTGTTTCCGGGTAAAACCCCTTATCAGCCAGGCTAGCTTGAATCCAGTGGCAAAGTGAGCAAGGGACCCACGTCTGGGCATACCATGCCAACTTAGGTGAACAAAGTACACACAAGGAGATGATGGACGGAGTGCTGAAACATTTCAAACACTCACTCCGAGTCACAGATCTGGGTTTTCCAATAAAAAAGAAAAAGATGGATTTAGGCCCAGATCTCTGTACAGGGGTGAATGTATGACATTGTTCTGCATTCTGTCCATCAACTGTTCTTTTTGCATTTCACCCCGAGGGGGACGGGTATGCCCAGACATGGGTCCTGTGCTCTCCAAGCCACTGGAGTCAAGCTATCCTGGCTGATGAGGGGTGAAATCCCGAAACAGGTCCTAGGATGATTGTTTCCAGTCCAGAGAGGATCTTGCTTGGCAGTTGGGGCTGGACTGTTCCCATGAGGCACAGGGTCAAGACTGATTTGGATATGGATAGGTTCAAACTGGAAACGCGTTGTGAGCAGATAAATGATGGATATAGGCCCGGATCTATGTACTGGGGAAAATGTATGACATTGTTCTGTATTCTGTCCATCAACTGTTCTTTTTGCATTTGTCACCCCGATTGGGATGGGTATGCCTAGATGTGGGTCCTGTGCCTTCCCCTGCCACTGGAGTCAAGCTATTCTGGCTGATGAGGGAGAAACCCTGAAACCGGTCTTAGGAGGCTTGTTTCTAGTCCAGAGAGGACCTGGCTTGGCAGTTCAGGCTGGACTGTTCCCATGGGGCACAGGGTCAAGACATTTGAATATGGCTGCGTTCAAACTGGAATGGCACAGTGAGCAAAAAAATGATGGACTTAGGCCCAGCTCTCTGTACTGGGGTGAATGTATGGTTTTGTTCTGCAGTCTCTCCATCAACTGTTCTTTTTGCATTAGTCACCCCGAGTGAGCCGGGTATGCCCAGACGTGGGTGCCGTGCTCTCTATGCCACTGGAGTCAAGTTATCCTGGTTGATGAGGGGTGAAACCCCGAAACCGGTCCTAGGATGCTGGTTTCCAGTCCAGGGAGGACCTGGCTTGGCAGTGCGGGATGGAATGTTCACCCGAGGAATAGAGTCAAGGCTGCTTTGAATATGGCTGGGTTCAAACTGGAATGGCACGATGAGCAAAAAAATGATGGATTTAGGACCAGATCTCTGTACTGGGGTGAATGTATGACATTGTTCTGCATTCTGTCCATCAACTGTTCTTTTTGCATTTGTCACCCCGAATGGGACGGGTATGCCCAGACGTGGGTCCCGTGCTCTCCATGCCACTGGAGTCAAGCTATCCTGGCTGATGAGGGGTTAAATCCTGAAATCGGTCCTAGGATGCTTGTTTCCAGTCCAGAGAGGACCTCGCTTGGCTGTTCGGGCTGGACTGTTCCCATGAGGCACAGGGTCAAGACTGATTTGCATATGGCTGGGTTCAAACTGGAATGGCATGGTGAGCAAAAGAATGATGGATTTAGGCTCAGATCTCTGTAATGGGGTGCATGTATGACATTGTCCTGCATTCTGTCCATCAACTGTTCTTTTTGCGTCAGTCAGAATAGCAAGCAGTAACATGCAAGACCAACTTGTCTGTTGTGGATGGTGGGAGAAATCTAAAATATATTAACTATAACATTTGTAATTATACAATAGATACACTTTGTGATGTCTATGTGTTTTTATTCCTCTTTCTCTTTTTTATTTTAACTGCTACATAGAAGGATGGAATAAATCAAATCAACAGAACATATTCCTAAAGAATGTTAACTTATCTTTGTACTAAAATGTCATTTTCATCTCTAAAGCAGCAAGGAGAGGTGAGGAAAAACAATGTAATACACAACTCAAACTATTAATTTATCTATTACTTATGATGTTGTAAACATGTGTAATCGCCATAAAAACAAAAGGCTCTTTCTAACAGTGAGAAAGAGGCTTACCCTGATGAAAGAGGTGACAAAGCACCTTCTGGCCCATAGCTGCATCTGCGTGCCGATTCCAGGCAGAAATGTTGCATAAAAATATGAGTGCTCCTCCAGGTTGCAGCACGGCAAATCTTTTCCAGAGTCACTCCAATGAAGAGGGCAGCTGATATAGCCACTGATCTGGTTGAGTGGACTTTAATCCTCTTTTCCAAAGGCTTGTTAGCCTTGATATGACAAAACTGTATTGCTGCCAATACCTGATCAGTTTTTCGAATGTCCTTCGTTCTCTGAAGGTAGAATTTAATGCATTGCGTAACATCAAGCATATATAATGCTTGTTCTGAAGGCTTCGATGCTCTTGGGAAGAAGGAACGGGTTAAGACCGGCTCATTAAAGTGGAATTGAGATGGTACTTTAGGGATAAATACAGGATTAGTCCTCAGAATCACAGCATCTTCTTACATTAGAAAAGGTTCCTTGATGGTGAAAGCTTGAATTTCGCTCACTCTTCTGGCTGAGGTGAGGGCCAGGAGAAGAGCGATCTTCCATGTTTAGTTCTTTAAATCAGCTTTATGAATTGGTTCCGAATGGTCGTTTCATCAATTGTGCCAAGACCACATTCAGTTTCCATTCCAGAGGGGGTGCTTTTACCAGAGGAAAAATATGGAAAAGCCTTTCATAAATTACTTCACCAAGCTCGAGGCACAAAGAGAAGAGGCATTGGAAGCTCTTCCATAATGAGAGATGGAGGCTAGATGAAATGAAATTAAATGAAAAAGGCATTTGTAAAGCGTATGGTTACCTTAGGGCATCCCAGCGCTATCTATGGCGTCCTTCAGCTACAACAGATCAAGGGAAAAGGAAGGTTTTAAGTGTTTTCTGAAGGTCAGATCATTGGGTTCGAACCGTATGTAGTTGGGCAGGCTATTCCAAATCTTGGCCGCATTATATGAAAATTGGCGGCCTCCGGATCGGGCTCTTTTGATCTTCGGTATTGAGATTAGGCCTTTTTTATCCGATCTGAGTGACGTGCTTGGTCGGTAGGGTTGAATCATAGGGTGGATCAGTGTTGAACCCTTGCCATTAAGTGCTTTGTGTGAAATGCACAGTGACTTAAATTGAATTCTCTCTAGAATTCGAAGCCAATGTAAAGTGGCAAGAGCTGGTTTTGCTGATAGGCGTCTCAGGATATTGAGTAGGAGGCAAGCTGCACAATTCTGCACAATTTGCAGAATTTTTTTAGAGACTTGAGGAGCACCTAAATAGAGGGCATTGGCATAGTTGAGCCAGATAAAATTAAGGCTTGGACTAGTAGCCGTTTAGCCCTAGAAGGTAGCAGGGGGAGAATTCCTCTGATTATTCTAAGAAGACCGTAGCAGCTGGCTGCAACTTTTTGTGCTTGTTGCTTAAAGTTGAGGTTAACATCAAGCCAGACACCCAAGCTCTTGATCTGTTTTTTTGGCACCGGCGGCATGCCCAAACGAGTGGGCCAATGAAGGTCTATATTCAGTGGGGCCGAATGACCTAGGAGCATAAGCTCGGTCTTTACTCCATTAAGCTTTAAAAAAGAATTGTCCATCCACCTGGATACCTTCTCAAGACATAAAGCCAGACCAGTCCCGCCTTATCAAGCTGATTGAGAGAGACCATTAGCTGGGTGTTATCAGCATACGTGATCATCTGTATCTCATCTGAACATACGATTCTAGCCAGGGAGCTCATATAAACATTAAACATTGTTGGACTAAGGGGACTCCACATGTCAGGGGTATTTGCTTTGAAGAAAATTCCTCGTCAAAGACTGTGAAGTCTCGATTTTCCAGAAAGGACTGTAACCATTTCAATGCTGTTCAGGTTATTCCTACTTCCCTAAGTCTTTGAATCATTAGTGGTGGTTCACTGTGTCGAAGGCTGCGCTAAGGTCCAAAAGAATAAAGGCGGCACAGCCTCCGGCATCGAGGATTTTTCTCGATCCTTCTATCACGGCTAGGAGAGCGGTCTCCGTACCCTGTTGAGATCTGAACCCTGTCTGCGCAGGGTGGAGGCAGTTGTTTTTTTCCACATATCTGGAGAGTGCGAAATTCACATGTTTTTCTGCTGGTTTACTAATTCCAGGTAGCAGAGAAATAGGTCGGTAATTTGCCCAATCATCAGGGTCGCGGTTTGGTTTTCTCAGAAGAGCTTTCACCCTAGCTTATTTCCATAAGGGAGGTACAATTCCTGTACGAAGTGAGGTGTTTATCACTTTGAGTATTACTGGTGATACAATCTCTGTAATTTGGTTTAAGTGATCGGGGGCTGGGTCTGATGGGGAGCCTGATTTTAGTTGTCTCAAGAGACTTTGTAGAGATGTAAGGTCCAGGGGCGGGAATTCCTCCATCGGTGCTTTAGTTGTTGGGGTAATAATATCTATAAATGGGGTATTTTGTGGATCTATGGTCTGCGGGAATGACTTGCAGATATTTGAATTCTGCTATCTCATTGCATCGGTGTTGGGGATTATCAGAGATGATGGAGTGACTAGGGGGAGTAAAAAGTGATTTTCCAATTTTAAAAATTTCGCGAGGAGAGTTTGCAGCCGCCGTAATTTTTTTTCCGTAATAAATAGCTTCGGCAGCATTTATTTCAGTTTTGTAGATTTTTAAAGCAACTTTATAGTTAATTTTACTGTTGGCAGAGAAATCCTTCCTCCATTTTCTTTCCTGTCTTATGCAAGTTTGTTTTAATGCTCGGAGAGTAGGAGTATACCAGGCATTACTTTTTGCTCCAGCTTTTGTTTGGGTCACTTTGCTTGGGAGGACCATGTTAAGGGAGGATTCCAGCCAGTTGTTGTAGTTGTCGTTTGCGACAGTGGGGTTTGATTGGGGGGTTGGAACTGTGTTCTTTAAAAGAGTCCCACAGGGCTCCAGAGGGAGTTTGGACCAGATACAAGCCAATTGACTGGACTTTGTGATGGGTAAAATGGATTCCTGCTGGGTCCAGGTAAATGAAATTAAATAATGATCTGTCCAGGGTAGTGGGGTGGGTTCATCAACCAAAAGGTTATGTATGGTTGAGAATATAGGGTTTAACAAGTGGCCTTTCACATGAGTGGAACCATCCACTTTTTGATTGAGTTGATGCGTTGTCAGGTCGTCAATCAGTTCAGACACTGAGGGAGATTGGGTGTCGTCAAAATGCATATTGAAGTCTCCAAAAATTGTAAAGTTGCTAGAGGTGCTTGCAAAAGTGGCTCCAATGTCAGGAAGGCTTTTCCACATTTGGCCAAGCGGGCCTGGGGGGCGATAGAGTAGAACCCCGGAGAGAGTGCAAGTGGGTGACAGATTGATTGTAAAGGCGAGATTTTGACAATCCAAAATGGGATTTGAGGTTACACGGCATCTGAAATCAATTTTATAGATGATGTACATTGACGGAGGCGAAAGCTAAATCAGATTTTGCCAAGCAGAGGAGGTATGGCAAAATCTGTTGCAGAGATGCTTGAAATGGATGCAAGTTATTTCGTTGGCACCAAAACCAGAATCATTTCCTTTTCATCCTATATGTTTTGTTGATACTTTCTGCTCTAGATTTTGTGAGGATGTCTACATCCTTGCGAGATGCTCATGTCCCTAAATTCCAGGAACTCAGCCGCCAGGCATGCAAAGGCAGAAATTCAAAATTTAGATGACACATCTGTCCTTTGTCCCTGGTCAGGAGAGAAAGGGACAGTTGCAGTCGTATGGGTCCGGTGTCTGAAAGATGAAGGAGTTCTGGAAACCAGTGTTCCCTGGGCCACCTGGGCGCTATGAGTATCAGGAGGCACCTCTCTCGTTTCATTTTGAGCAACACTCCAGGAGTCAATGGGATGGGGGAAAAGTGTGGGCATATATTCTCGATCATCGCATCAGCATGGCATTGCCCGTAGTCCCTTGGATGGGGACTTTGACGGCATAGGACTGGCATTTGGCGTTGATATTTGTAGCGAATAGGTCTAGCGCTGGCTTTCCCCATTGTGCAAACACTCAGTCCAGTTCAGATTGACTGAGTTCCCATTCGTGGCAATTGTTTGTTCCTCTGATGAGAGCATCCGCTGGTGTGTTGTGCAAACCTGGAATGTGCTCGGCTCTGAAAGAAATTCCGTGCTACGTTGTGCACTTCTATCATTTTTCAGCTTACTGCAAAAGCGTGAGAGACTTGGTTCCTCCTTGCTTGTCTATGTAGAACATGCTTGTCGTATTGCCCGTACGAACCAACATGGAGGCACTTGTCCTTGGAAGAAAGACTTGTAAAGAGAGGGATATAGCTTCAACTCCAGACTGTTGATGTGCTTTAACTTTTGAGAATCGGAACATTTGCCTTGAATCTGGAGGTCCTGCAAATGTCCGTCCCAGCATTCCACAGAGGCATCCGTTATCAGGATGTAGTCTGGAATCTCTTGCACGAAAGTGAGGCCTTTAGATAGATTTGATCTGTGGCATGACCATTACATTGCTGTTTTTATGGCTGGGGTGACTAGAATGATGTCTTTAAAGAATCCCAATGTTTGCAACTACTGTTGCTGAAGTTCCACCTGGAGAAGTCTCATCTTGAGCCTGGCTAAGAGCACTAGGTTTATTGCTGATGAGAACATTCCTAGGAGCGACTTGTAACTTCTTACTATAACAGACTTTCTTCTTGAGATGACCATAGCCAACTGCTGTAGATGTGTCTGTTGTTTGTCTGATAGAAAGGTTTTGTATTGAATTTTATCCAACCTGGCCCCCAGAAACGGTGCTATTTGACTTGGAAGAAATGAAGACTTTTTGAGGTTCGCTGTCAACCCTGGTTCCCTCTAAACTGCGCGCCTGAGCGGGCGCGCACACTCAGGTTTCCCTCCGCGCAGACACCTACAATCAGCACGCACTACAAAGGATTCCACACATTCAGCAAATACTTCAGTGGAGCCCCTAAAGTGCGGCTCATGGTGATGCTGCTGCGCTTCCATATGCATTTCTAAAGACGTTTTTTTCGTCTTTAGAAATGCTAATGGGGGACGTTTGCCTGCAAAGCTGTCATTAAACAGCAGGAGAGAATTCCCAGAGTTTTCTCTGCAGCCCGAGTCCCGTTTGCAAAGTCCACAGACCTCTGGCTCCTCCACATAGCAGCCAAGGTTTCAGATTGCCATGTGTGACATCTTCGTCATTTTAGAGTAATTATGAGTGCATTTCAATGACTATGAGTGACACTGAGAATGTCATTATAAATACAATTGAGAATATTTTTGCTGAAAGTTTATGAGAAATCTTTCAAGCTTTTAAAGTGAAGAAAAAGGAGGTGTAAAATATAATTAGACTGCCGTTAATCAGTACAGCGGTGCCCTTACCCAAAATCGATTACATTCAGAAACTAAAACAAAAGATAAATATATCGATCCCAAAAATTTGTATTGCAAAATCTCTCTCATGAAACAGATAGCGATAGCATTACATGCTGTGTCAGATACGTTTTTTTTGTCACCCGACTGATCTGAAAATGATGCCTGCATGTTCGTTTTCGTTTGTGATTTATTTTACTGGTCTCGCATAGGAAGTAGAGCGGTGTGAAAGCCCATGTATTTAAGATACAACACCATACTTTTTTTTTAGGTCCAATAAAAAATATAGCATCCTACAACACTGAAAAGGAAACTAGTAAAATGTGCTTTACTAGAGAACCGATAATAATATGTTGACTTTTATATAGCATTTTTCACTGCACTTTTGGCTCTTCTCACTTCTCTATATACCAGGTGTTATTGTTTCATAAACTAATGGCATTCAGTTTATCGCAAGCAAAATCAAGCAATGAAGACAAGGGGAACATAAATATCAAAAAGATCACCCATTTGAGCAACGAGAAACTAAGTTAACTGCTGCAAAATGTAAGAAATATAAACGACTACGCTTTATCAGACTTTTGCCAAAATTGCAGACAAAAGATAAGGCACACTAAAAGCTGCATGACTCGCAGACTCACACACAGCGACACGAGCAGTAAGCACAGCTGTATTCGAAAGCTGAGAGTGGGAGACACACATTTAGGTCACAACTAAGCAGGCAGCTGTACTTTATGGGAAGGCACTGTGATTGCATGATCCACACTTTACACGTACAACTGGGTGAGCAGTTCACCTATGTTTGCACTGTCCGTTTCTATTAGAATAATTGCTCGAAATTCTTTGTATTTTAAGAAGTTGGCCTAATACATCGAAAGTAAAACTGTAATTAGGCACCAAGAATAAACCGGACAGCCTACGCTATTTTACAAGACGTTCTAATAAATATTTGTTCCCTATGGTAGATGGTTTGCTGTGCTGTGATAGCTGGTCTGGCAGGCCGGGCAGACTGAGGGTTTCTGGATTAACTGAGTGAAGAATCCACTTTCATGTGAAGCTTCTGACTTTTTTCCCTCTGCATGTGAGGAAGAGAGGCCTGGTGCTGTAAAGAAACAGGGGGGGGCTCCTTGACCAAGAAATAAAACAGGCCACAAACCGCTTCAGATAACCATTCTCCCAAGGCTCCACAGAGAGACACCCGAGGCGCAGCGGAACATAGGCCATGAGGATATATCAATATAAAATAAACACTGAGCTGACTGGGAACACGGACAACGGCATTTGGCGGCCCCGCTGGCAGTAAGCAATGATTATGCAGAGTACCATGGACTGACTGTGGCAATGATTCTTCTGCTCAGCCCTGATTACATACATGTATCCATGATGGCGCCGGGTCCGGTAGCAGCTGCCGGATACTGCAGGCGTGCAAGCTACTAAAAGTAAGCCATTATTGTTTGCGGCAGTCAGCCATGGGGACGGTATCACGATTGCTCCATCAGCCAACTTTGAACTGTGTGGCGGCCCACCCGCTCCCGCCTCACGTAGCTGGAGCCAGGCCTGCTTAAAGTCACGTGTCATTCAAGACACTAGGTAGCAATTGGGCTCTGACCCGTCGTCCACTGACGTAAGGGATATCGCCGCACGCTGGTGTATTTGTAACTTTGTAACATTGTAGCACACCACTCTGTACAGCTGTACTAAGCTATAGCTCAGCCAAAGAGCACCCTTAGTTTGCCGGCAGCAACGCACACCGCGCATCGCCACTGCAGCTTGTATGGTGCTTTATAATTATAGCAGTGCTCTCAGCTTTACAGCTGAGGCGCTATAATGCATGACTTTGTATTTCAGTGGGGTGATGCGCATCACCACACTGAAATGCGTTAGTCTAACGCCTGATACGTGGTACTTGGTAGAGCTGCATCCACCTTTTGTTTTCTGCTTCTGTGTCTGGCTGTGGAATCACACATGCTTGTCTGAGGAGTTATCAGTCCCTATGCTGGTTTGTCTCAGTTCAGCAGCTTCTGCTATTTTTGCTGGCCATTCACCTCTGCAGTGACTTGTTAAATGCTCTTCACCAGCGTGCTGCACCTTACATCACTGCCTCCGACCAGGCCACCTCTTGATTTCTCCAGTTCTTCTCTTTAGCTTAGAGTTTGTTTCTGAACTCCACCAGGGAAGGTGTCCTGGGGGGAAGGAGGGGCGCTGGGAGGAAAACGGCAGGAATAGGGCAAGAGACAAGCAAAAACAAGCATTGGAAATGCAATAGGTCTCAGATTTATTTGAGTTAGAGCTAATGGCATTGTAAATGGCAATGTCTTTTAGCCATGTGTTATAGAGTGTATGCATGTGGTGTGTAGTGGAATTATGTGGGTTGGATTGGAATTGTTAGTTGTGGAATTGTGTGGCGTGAAATTGTGTGGTGTGGAGTGTATTTGGGTAGTGAAATGATGTGGCATGAGAGACAAACACGCACATGAAAACATACACACAGAGACGCACAGACAGTCACGCACACGTAGAGACTGACACACCTATAGAGACGCACACACAGACACACGCATAGAAACAAAGATGCACACACAGAGAAGAGACGTACTTATATTGACAAATGCACATATAGAGACGCACATACAGAGAAAGAGACGCACACACGCAGATAGAGACATGCATACCGAGACAGAGATGTGCATCGAGAGACAGAAACACAATGAATTTTATTCATTTGCTTCGTTGTGTAAACAAGCACTTTGTACTTATAGTCCATGCTTATGAGAAGCAAGGCTGGCAGTCTCTTTTACTGACAGCCTTTCTCATAGTAAGCAAGGACTTTACGTTCAAAGTGAGTGTTTATGCACCGATTGCAAGTTTTAAATAAAATGAATAAAAGGCCTTATCATTTACAATGCCAATAGCTCAAACTTGGTACTCCATGCATCAGTGTACAGTACTTCTACAAATAGCAAACAACATACATCCACTCTACTACAAGCAAAAAACATAAGTCCAAAACAATATAATTTACAACGCAGATAGCTTGAACTTTCACAAATGCAAGACAGATTGGATTGCAAATGCTTGTTTTTAAGTAGTAGTTGGGGGAAGCAACACAGGAGAGCGGAAGCAACATGGGAGGCCTGGAGCAACACTGGGGCACACGTGAGTGAAGGAGAAGGAATGGGCAAGAGACCAATGTAGAGCAGGCAGGGGAGAAGCATACCGACAAGAAGCCAACAGGGGAGTACAGGGGTGAGGAGGAAATTCAAAGGGCAACAGAGGAGGACATGGGTAAGTGTTAGACCTGACATCATTGGCATGAGTCTCCCTTCCATTTTTGATGGATTGCCTCCTCTTTTTTGACATATTTTTGCTGGGTATATGTTTTGGGCCCTGTGCCACTGCTAATCAGTGCCACAGTGCAAGTGCTCCCTATGTTAAATTGATATACTGATTGGATTCCATGATTGGCTTATTTGATCTACTGTCAGTCCCTAGTACAGTGCACCATGTGTGCCCAGGGCTTGTAGAGCAAATGCTGCTGGTGGGCTTGCAGCACTGGTTTTGCCACCCACAGAAGCAGCTTGTAAAATGTGTCTCAGGCCTGCCATTGCAAGACCTGTGTGTAGTCTGTGACTACCATGTCGACTTGGCCAAGTGCACCCACTTGCCAGTCCCTAAACCTTCCCTTTACTTCATATTAGACACCCCTATGGTAGGCCCAAGGGCAGGGTGCATTGTAAGTATAAGGTAAGACATGCTCTGATGTGTGTAGCATGTCCTAGTAGTGAATGACAGCTATTTTCGTTTTTCACTATTGAAGGCTACCTGTTCTCATAGACTAGAATGGGCAGGGAAGATTGTTACATCCCTACAATCCTAACTGACTCAGGGAACATGGTAGAAATTCAAGTTTAGTATGCCTGAACTCGGAATCATAAAATACATCTTTCAGTAAAGTTTATTTTAATATTCTGTGTTTGCAAATACCACTTTTAGAAAGTAGGTATTTGCTTGCCTAACCATTTGAGTCCGCCTCTGCTGACTTGTGTATTCCTTGTCTGGGTTTGTGTGTGACAGGGCTGGGGAAATTCCAGGAGACAGTCTGGGACACCCAGTGGTGATTAGGGAGATTTACATCCAGATCGGAGGGGGAGAGTGCACCTGGGACCTGAATTGGGCTGGGCCTTCCCTCCACAATGCTGGCTCCACCCCCTGTGGCTTGTCTGATGTCTCTGCCCTGCACAGTGAAAGGAGAAGGGGAATCTTGTCAACAGAGTACTCCAGAGCTGCATCTTCCCTCCCCTGTGCTGGCTCCACCTCCTGTGGGGCGTCTGATGTTTCTGCCCTGCACAGTGAAAGGAAGAGAAGAGTCGTGTAAACACAGTGCTCAGGAACTGGTTTAAACTAGGCAGAGGCATCTCTGCCTTCAGAGAACAAAGGATTTTTGGTATAAATATTGGGACCCAGTCCCACAGACTTTAGGGGCCAGATGTAGGTAAATCAGATTTACCGACTCTAGAATACAGAATTTTACCAATTCGGTATTCTAGATTCGGTAAATCAGATGTAGGTAAAAATTACCGAATCTGTATGATTCGGTAATTACCGAATCCGTATTTACCGATTCGGTAATTGACATTGATTCCTATGGGCCTGTAGGCCCATAGGAATCAATGTCAATTACCGAATCGCTAAATACCGATTCGGTATAATTACCGAATTGTCAAGGGGGACAGGGTGTCACCCCTGATTTTGGCTTGTGTGCCATGTGACACACATACATGCCCTTGCCGATTCGGTAAATTTACCGAATCGGTAAATTTACCGATTCTGTAAATTTTAGGCCCCCTACATTTCAATCACCAAATACCGGTCGGTAACTACCTACCCGTATTTGGCGACCTACATCTGGCCCTAGATCACTTCTGGAACAAAAAACCTTTCTGCCAAGGAGAAGAACCAAGGAAGCTGTAGGAGTTTGGACTGCCCCTCTGCCAGTGTGCTGTTTGCTGGGTTGGCCTGCAGTGGTTGCTTCATTGCCAAGGGAAAGGAGAAGAAACTTTGTAAGGACTTTCATCTACAGAATATTCTCCAAGGGCTTGAACTGTGCTTGCCTCCTGCTGAAGTCTCAGGGCCAAAAGACTTCATCTCCAGCTCCCTCCTGAATTTCCTTGCTGGGAATTCTGACTCCAGTCACTTGCGTGCCGCTGGGAGCTCAAAGCGCGACGCATCGAGAAGAAGCGTGTCGCCGCCACAGCTGAAATCATCGCAATGCCGGAGAAGCGAGAGTTCATCGCATCTCCCTGGAAGCGTGTGTTCATCGAAGCTGTCTGCTGTCGCATCGCCGGAGAAGCGCAACGCATCGAGAGAGCTGTCATTGCATCGCCGGAGAAGCGCATTGCAGGGCCTGTCGCGGCTCCAAAGTACAGAGTCGTCGCAAGGCTGCCAGGACGTCATCGCATCGTCATCGCATCGTCATGGCATCGTCATCGCATCGCCGCATCAAGGGCGCCATCTTCTCGCATCGCAACTGGATCATCGCATCGGCATTGCATCGCATCAAGGCGCCATCTTGCGCACCGCAACAGGTCGAGAATCTACACATCACCTCCGCACCGGTAAGGCTCACGACGAGTCCCATACTCTGCGCAAGCATTGAGGAAGGACGCAACCGTTCCCCCGGGTCACGGAACCGACGCATCTCCCCTTTTGCAAGCCTTTTTGTTCACTTTGCGTGTCGCATCCAAGAACTTTGTTAAGAACTTTGTCGCATTTACCATCAACTTGAATTAAGAGACTTTTATCATCTTTTAAGTAACCTTTAGTACAGTATTGTGGATTTTTGTCGTTTGTGATCTTGTGTTTAAGTCTATATAAAGAATACCTATTTTTATAAAACCTGTGTTGTGTCCATCTGTAGTGTTATCACTCATATTGCTGTGTATATTCACAAATGCTTAACACACTGCCTCTGAGATAAGCCTGTCTGCTCGTGCCAAGCTACCAAGGGGGTGAGCAGGGGTTATTAAAGAGAGTAATCCCCATATCCTGACTTAGAAGTAAGGGTCCCTATTTGGACAAAGGTGATAGCCATTGCCAACTAGAGACCCCCAGATCTAACATTGTTGGTCAGCGGTGAGGATTTGGACTTTGCATTTGTGTTTAATATCCAGTAATTGGTGTACACTACTAGTGAGTGCAGACCAAACGCGACCACATACTTTTTTTGATAGAATCCTTTTTCCTTGGAACTGTTGTCTTTTCTAAAGACTCCCGATTCTTACTACCATGAGTAAACCAGCATCTGTTGCATCTATGGATCTTGATTTTGAGGAAGAGTGGTTGGAAACCTACACTGTGAAACAGCTCAAGTATCTCTGCAGGAAATTGAAAGTTTCTACACCAGGCATGTCTAAAAAGGAAGACTACCAAAAGGCGCTGAGGGCCTGGGTAGAAGCCAGAAATGTCCCTGATCTTGTTGTGGAGCCTGTTGGGGATACAGATGGGCCAATTGATGGGCTAGAATTACCAGCCAGGGGAGGGGTGCCTTCCCTACCTGGCAGCAGCATCTCTTCCAAAGACCTGTCCCCCAGACAACTGGAAGACAGGGAGAGAAATAGAGCACTGAAGCTGGAGTGGCTAAGCTTAAGATGGCGGGTCAGAGGGAAGCAGAGAATAACAGGTTGTCTTTGGAAAGAGAGAGAATGAGAATGGAGCATGAGAGAATGTTGAGGGAGTTAGAGATCAAGGCCAAGGGCTTAGAGATCGATTCCTCTGGTGGCAGTGCACCACCTGTGCCTTCAGAAGGCAGGGTACATATTCCCAAGGATGTCATCAAAGATTTTCACAAAGGTAAAGATATTGATCAGTGGTTTGCAGCGTATGACATAGCAATGTTGGCCCACCGGGTCCCTGAAAAGGATTGGGGAGCGGGGTTGTGGGGCCGCTTTGTCACTGAAGGTAGGGACACTTTGTTAGACCTGCCCAAAGAGCATAGGATGTCTTATAGCCACATGAAAGAAGCACTGATGACAAGGTATGGGTTAACTCCAGAGCTCTATAGACAGAGGTTCAGGAATTGTAAGAAACTGGAGGGAACCACTTGGGTAGAATATGTGTCTTTCTTTTGCAGAGCCATGGATGGTTGGGTGAGGTGTAGCAATGTTGATAATTTTTCAGCTCTCTATGCTTTGATTGCCAGGGAGCACTTATCTGCTAATTGTTTTCCAGAGCTACGCCAGCACCTTGTTGATAGCAAGTTGACTAATCCTAGAAAGCTTGCTGAGGAGGCGGACCGCTGGGTCAGCACCAGGGTCCACAAGGGTCTTGTGGGAGACTCCGCCAAAGGTGGGCAGGGTCCCCAGCAGAAGAGTGGGGGGGACAAGGGTAAACAGAGGGAGTTCCAAAAAGGTCCCCAAAATAATTCCCAAGGGAACCAGGGTAAGGGTTCCCAGCCTCCCCCTGAAAAGAAGTCAGGACCCCAACAGGTAAACCTGTTCATAGGGGGCCTGTTACCTGCTTTCAGTGTAAGCAGGTGGGACACCGTTGGTATGATCCCCAGTGAAATCTTTGGGGGTTCCCATGCCAGGATGGTATCAATCTTGGGTTGTAGGGGCGCCACCTGGCCGCTTCCTACCTGGTGACCCAAGTACACAACGGAGCCCTGCCCGATCTGACACTTATCCAGTATTATGGGTATCTTTCATAGATTCACATGCCTGAAATATCATACATCCTGAAATACAGGTAATTAGCAATAGAGATATCGTAGCACTTGACAACAACCGTGGCAATTTAAATAACTAACCAACGACTTGCCCCTCATTTATGGCCATTTGTTGTTTTTCGACAGCCGGCTATACATATTCAGGCAAAGTTTCCCTATCTGAAACGTAACAACAGGGGCCTTGACCTTAAAAACCACGCTGCTCCAGCTCAGTATAAAGATCACAAAACAGGTAATAAAACGTGCAGACAGACTGTTACAATGTAAATAATCTGATAAATACTTTTCGAAGCACCCTTCCACATAGGGAATAAAACTTTGCATCCCATTAAGTGAAGGGCTCCTCCCTCCCCCTTAAATACCATTAAACATGTTAAAACCAGCCCTTAAGTAGTTTAATACCTCATGGAATAAATAAACACCAGTCTTTTTCTCCTCTCTTCTTTGTTTATGACCTGTACATTCTCTTCTGTATGCCTCTTCTCTGAAAATCCTACTGTACGTAGTATAAAATGTCAACTGTTTTGTTCCAACTATACCATTGTGACTGTAAATATGTTTTACTTAGTATCTTTTTTCATGTTAAATAAAATGAATTAATGTTACGCGGTATATCATGAAACCTTATCAAATCACTGGCCCAGATATTCTAGCAAACTACATTTATCACTGTAAACTGTTTAGCATAAAGACAGACTTTTTAATATTGTTTATTTTACTTTCAGTATCATGATGGTAGTGTCCTGAGGAAGACACTTTCAACGTGTCGAAACGCGTAGACAGGAAACCATCTCCCCACTATATCACCTTACTGTATAAACAATATATATCTATTAATGGAATTCGTTTTATCATGTTTTATCAATTTGTCAATGACCTAATTCATGACACTTTTTATGAAATTTATTAAAATGTACTTTTTATGCTAATTTTTGTGTTTCATTATTAATTTAGTCCTGTTTGCTAATTGAATTGTGCCAGTCTTTATATTGTTTGCCTGGGTACGCTACTTTACATACACCATCATCAGAATCTTCAGTCTCCAGTAAGTGGACGGGTGGCAGTGGCTGGACCTTGCTAGGAGACGTGGTCTCTGGCGTCAGCATACGCGTTGACATCCTGAAGTGTGTATAAGTATACTTCAGCTTAGGAGAGTCTTGCGTCGACGGGCCCGTGGACAGGGTGGTCGTCGGCGGTGGGATTTTGACAGCCGACATCTCTGTCATCTTCTTCGACGACGCCGTCATCGACGATGGTTTCTTCGTCGACGCTGGAGCCGTCGTCGATGGCTTCGTCGCCGATCTCGTTGTCGATGGCTTCGTCGGCGCTGGTGTCGACGTCAATGGCTTTGTCGATGGTTTCGTCGACGAGGTTGTCATCGACGTCGATGGGGCCTTCGTCGATGCGGATGCTATTGTCGACGGAGGCGTCGTCGACGCTTTTTTGACAGGAATTATAGATGTAATAGACCTACCCGTCGGCGACAATGTTGAGGTAGTTGTCGACAAGGTGGTGAAGGCTGATGCTGTCGACGTAGAGATGGTTACTGTCGACGCTGTCACAGGCATGGCAGAAGACACCAGCACAGGCTTCTTGAAGGAGGCTTCCTGAAGAGAAGTCTTAACTGCCATGGCTTTTGGATGACCCTCTGAAGACTTTGGCGTCTTCTTTTGAGGTGGCCTATCAGACGGACCTGAAGATTTCTGTCTTGGCCTTTTGGCAGAGGAGTGTGAGCTCCTGAAGGAACACTCACTCTCACCTGAGACTGATTGCTCCTTGTCCTTTAGTCTCTGAAGCCACAGGAGCAGGCGTCCCTCTCTGTCCTTTAAAGTCTTGACAGAGAATGTGCAGCAGACCTTACAATCCTTGGCAGAATGTTCAGGGTAGAGACAGTAGAGGTAGTCTTCATGCTTGTCATCTACATGCAGTCTCAGTTTACTACACGAGGCACAGGGTCTAAAGAGCCCTTTTTTTAGGAGTGGTAGACATAGTCGCCCTAGCACTCCTCCACAAGATTAATTTTGAAGAGAAAAATATGGAATAAATCCAGAAATACCAGAAAGCTGAGCAGAGCTCAGTGGAGACTCCCTTAGCATGACGTGCAGTAGAAAATCTGAGGGACTAGGGCTCCTTCCAGGAAGGTTCTAGAGGGTGGTAGTAGCTGATTGGCTCCTGGCCAAAGTTTGGTCCTTTTTACAAAAGGACTAGGATAGGTTACTAATGTGAGCCCTCTGGCCTGTTAGTATGTATATGTCTATATGACATTACTGTTATTATGTACCGGGGACTCCCACCCCGACGACGGGGAATGATTCAGGCATGTGAATCTATGAAAGATACCCATAATACTGGATAAGTGTCAGATCGGGCAGGGCTCCGTTGTGTACTTGGGTCACCAGGTAGGAAGCGGCCAGGTGGCGCCCCTACAACCCAAGATTGATACCATCCTGGCATGGGAACCCCCAAAGACTCAGACACAGGTGAGAGCCTTTTTAGGACTCACGGGGTACTACAGGAGGTTTGTCAAAGGGTATGGCAACATTGTTGCACCTTTGACTGAGCTGACTTCCAGGAAGCAGCCCAAGAAAGTGAACTGGACTGACACCTGTCAGAAAGCTTTTGATGCCCTGAAGACTGCCATGTGCACAGCACCTGTGCTTCAGGCACCCAACTTCTCAAAAAAATTAATTGTACAGACAGACACTTCAGAGTATGGTGTGAGGGCTGTTCTATCACAGATTACTGAAGAGGGCTTTGACCAACCTGTAGCCTTCATCAGTAGGAGGTTACTTCCACGGGAACAGAGGTGGAGTGCAATTGAGCGTGAGGCATTTGCTGTGGTTTGGGCACTGAAGAAGCTGAGACCATACTTGTTTGGGACTCACTTCCGGGTTCAGCCCGACCACAGGCTCCTCAGATGGCTGATGCAGATGAGGGGTGAGAACCCAAAGTTGTTGAGGTGGTCCATCTCCCTACAGGGTATGGACTTTACGGTGAAACACCGCCCTGGCATAGAACACGCCAACGCTGATGGTCTGTCCAGATTTTTCCGCCTTAGTGAAGAGAACTCCCAAGGGAAAGGGTAGTTCTCCCCACATTTCAGCTGGTGTTAGCCCTGACATCATTGGCGTGAGTCTCCCTTCCATTTTTGACGGATTGCCTCCTCTGTTTTGACATATGTTTGCTGGTTGTATGTTTTGGGCCCTCTGCCACTGCTAATCAGTGCCACAGTGCAAGTGCTCCCTATGTTAAATTGATATACTGATTGGATTCCATGATTGGCTTATTTGATCTACTGTCAGCCCCTAGTACAGTGCACCATGTGTGCCCAGAGCTTGTAGAGCAAATGCTGCTGGTGGGCTTGCAGCACTGGTTTTGCCACCCACAGAAGCAGCTTGTAAAATGTGTCTCAGGCCTGCCTTTGCAAGGCCTGTGTGTAGTCTGTGACTACCATGTCGACTTGGCCAAGTGCACCCACTTGCCAGTCCCTAAACCTTCCCTTTACTTCATATAAGACACCCCTACGGTAGGCCCAAGGGCAGGGTGCATTGTAAGTATTGGGGAGAGGTGTGGCGCCGCGGCCAGGGCGACTGACGCTGGAATCTGGGGATCAGGGTTCGATCCCCGGCTCCGGCGGCAGGTTAGCCCAGCACCATGTGACTCTGGGCAATAGCTTGCTTAATCTTCCCGACGGCCCCCAGCGCCTAGAGACCCTTACGGGTGATTGTGCGCTTTACAAATGTGGATTATTATTAAGTATAAGGTAAGACATGCTCTGATGTGGGTAGCATGTTCTAGTAGTGAATGACAGCCATTTTCGTTTTTCACTATTGAAGGCTACCTGTTCTCATAGACTAGAATGGGCAGGGAAGATTGTTACATCCCTACAATCCTAACTGACTCAGTGAACATGGTAGAAATTCAAGTTTAGTATGCCTGAACTCAGAATCATAAAATACATCTTTTAGTAAAGTTTATTTTAATATTCTGTGTTTGCAAATACCACTTATAGAAAGTAGGTATTTGCTTGCCTAACCATTTGAGCCCGCCTCTGCTGACTTGTGTATTCCTTGTCTGGGTTTGTGTGTGACAGGGCTGGGGAAATTCCAGGAGACAGTCTGGGACAGCCCAGTGGTGATTAGGGAGATTTACATCCAGATGGGAGGGGGAGAGTGCACCTGGGACCTGAATAGGGCTGGGCCTTCCCTCCACAATGCTGGCTCCACCCCCTGTGACTTGTCTGATGTCTCTGCCCTGCACAGTGAAAGAAGAAGGGGAATCTTGTCAACAGAGTACTACAGAGCTGCATCTTCCCATCTCCTGTGCTGGCTCCACCTCCTGTGGGGCGTCTGATGTTTCTGACCTGCACAGTGAAAAGAAGAGAAGAGTCATGTAAACACAGTGCTCATGAACTGGTTTAAACTAGGCAGAGGCCTCTCTGCCTTCAGAGAACAAAGGATTTTTTGGTATAAATATTGGGACCCAGTCCCACAGACTTTAGATCGCTTCTGGAACAAGAAACCTTTCTGCCAAGGAGAAGAACGAAGGAAGCTGCAGGAGTTTGGACTGCCCCTCTGCCAGTGTGCTCTTTGCTGGGTTGGCCTGCAGTGGTTGCTTCATTGCCAAGGGAAAGGAGAAGGAACTTTGTAAGGACTTTCATCTACAGAATATTCTCCAAGGGCTTGAACTGTGCTTGCCTCCTGCTGAAGTCTCAGGGCCAAAAGACTTCATCTCCAGCTCCCTCCTGAATTTCCTTGCTGGGAATTCTGACTCCAGTCACTTGCGTGCCGCTGGGAGCTGGAAGCGCGACGCATCGAGAAGAAGCGTGTCGCCGCCGCAGCTGAAATCATCGCAACGCTGGAGAAGCGAGAGTTCGTCACATCTCCCTGGAAGCGTGTGTTCATCGAAGCTGTCCGCTGTCGCTTCGCCGGAGAAGCGCGACTCATCGAGAGAGCTGTCATCGCATCGCCGGAGAAGCGCATCGCAGGGCCTGTCGCGGCTCCAAAGTACAGAGTCGTCGCAAGGCTGCCAGGGCGTCATCGCATCGTCATCGTATCGCCGCATCAAGGGAGCCATCTTCTCGCATCGCAACTGGATCATCGCATCGGCATCGCATCGCATCAAGGCGCCATCTTGCGCACCGCAACAGGTTGAGAATCTACGCATCACCTCCGCACCGGTAAGGCTCACGACGAGTCCCCTACTCTGCGCAAGCATTGAGGAAGGACGCAACTGTTCCCCCGGGTCACGGAACCGACGCATCTCCCCTTTTGCGAGCCTTTTTGTTCACTTTGCGTGTCGCATCCAAGAACTTTGTTGAGAACTTTGTCGCATTTACCATCAACTTGAATTAAGAGACTTTTATCATCTTTTAAGTAACCTTTAGTACAGTATTGTGGATTTTTGGCGTTTGTGGTCTTGTGTTTAAGTCTATATAATGTATACCTATTTTTATAAAACCTGTGTTGTGTCCATCTGTAGTGTTATCACTGTATTGCTGTGTATCGTCATAAATGCTTAACACACTGCCTCTGAGATAAGCCTGTCTGCTCGTGCCAAGCTACCAAGGGGGTGAGCAGGGGTTATTAACCACTTGGATGCTAAGGTGTTTTATGGCTTTTAATGTAATTTCCATTGAAGTCAATGGAATCTCCATGACGAGCTGGGCTCGTCATGAGCGTCGAAGGGGTTAAAGAGAGTAATCCCCTTATCCTGACTTAGAAGTAAGGGTCCCTATTTGGACAAAGGTAATAACCATTGCCAACTAGAGACCCCCAGATCTAACAGTAAGCAACACGGAGGGCAAAGTTGGGATGGTGGAGCAACAAGCAAGACAGCAAGATGGCGTGGGGGGGAGAAGCACACAGGCGAGAAAGCAACAGAGGGAAATACAGGAGGGCAACCAGAATGCATACATCACACACACACACTGTGGCTTTCTGTTGTATGTGTCTGGTATAGGCCGCGGTCAAGAGGCCCTGCCCGCCCCCCGAGCAGCGTTTGGATGCATTTATCAACCCTCACCAAAGCAAACCCTTCTCCCCGCGCGACCCTGACAGAAAGCAGGCGCGTGACAGGCAATCCCACCGACATGGAGCGTTTCTGAGCTCACTGGAGACTTGAGTTGCCTTCGCCAGATGTTTGCACACCCCCAGCTGCTTCCAAACTTTGAACAACTTATTTTAACCCTTAAACAACTAATTGGTACCGAGAAGCGAGGCGATAAACCGTGTGTTATCAGCCCCTCCCCTTTGATAGTATCAGGAACTGTGATTTTTTTTTTTTTTTTTTAAATGGAGGATACCCGGAAATTTTGAAAGTGATGCTTCTGTCAGGAAGGAAAAGTGAAGAGCACAAACGCCTGAAACTTCCATTGGGTCTGCCCAGCATTCAGACATTTTTTCGATTTAGGTTGGTCATGCCTAAAACAAAAGTTCAATAATCTCTTGTGTCTAGAACAGAGAAGACTTGTGGCAACTAGAAAAACAAGCAGCAGTGAAAGCGATCGCTTACGCAATCGCTATAGTAAAAAAAAAACAAAGCCTGCACGATAATTGAAGACATATGGCCTTTGGTGCGCGTAACAGACACCAATAGGCCATGGGCGGAGCTACGCGACTGCCCATGGCCTATTGTGTGTTCTGTTTTAAAAATACACGCATGCAAAGGCCAATGAAAATGGACCTAGGAAATAACACGCACGAGCTACGTGGAATTTCCAGGTCCATTTTCAAAACCCCGAGAAAAGGACTCTGGCTACGCGACACTGCTGCGCAGTGTATGCTAGGCCGAGACCTAAAAAGCAAACCAGAGAGCAAGAAGTAAGCAGAAAAGGCAAACAGAGGGTGAGAAATGAGCAGTGAAGGCAGATAAAGAGGGCAAGAAGTGAACAGAAAAAGGCAAAACGATGGCAAGAAACGAGCAGAAAAGACAAAAAGAGGGCAAGTAACAAGCAGAGAAAGCACAAGCAGGGGTCAAGAATTGAGCAGAAAAGGCAAAAAGAGGGCAAGAAATGAGCAGCAAAGGCACAAACTGAGGGCAAGAAACGAGCAGAAAAGGCAAAAAGAGGGCAAGATACGAGCAGTGAAGTCAGAAACAGAGGGCAAGAAATGGGCAGAAAAGGCAAAAAGAGGGCAAGAAACGAGCAGAGAAGGCACAAACAGAGGGGCAAGAAATGAGCAGAGAAGGCACAAACAGAAGGGCAAGAAATGAGCGGAAAAGGCACAAACAGAGGGCAAGAAATTAGCTGCTTTGTTTAACTTTATTATTGCACACATATGACTGCCATTTTTAGCCGATAGCATGTTGTATTTTTTCTACTTTTATTCTTTCAATTTATCTTGCAAATGTGGCTCAACTTGTGTATGTGCTGTATTGTGGTTGTGTAAGTTGGTGAATGCAAGAATGAATAAGTGATTTATGGATGCACTAGGGCAAGGATGATTGATAGGGTGCATGTGTGATGACTTACAGGCAATAAAAGAGTGCCCACCAATATTCTATTGCCGCACATAAGAAAGAAAAATTAGAGGGAACATTGCTGTCAACCCTAGCTTGTTCAATAGCTGGAGACAAGCGTTTGTGGTTTTGTCCGATTGACTTGCTGTTGGTGCCTTCAGTAGCCAGTCGTCCTAGTAAGGGAATACTTGGTGACCTTGAGAGCGTAGGGCTGCAGCAACTGGTATGAGGCATTTTGTAAATATTCTGGGTGCTGACTTGAGGCCGAAAGGTAGACCCTTGAATTGATAGTGGGTATCAACTATTGTAAACCTGAAGAATTTTCGATGTTTCCGATGGACGGGGATGTGGAAATATGCATCTTCCAAATCGAGTGAGGTCATAAGGTCTCCTTTGTTGAGGCAACGCAGGATCTCGGCCAAAGTTACCATCCTGACAGTTTGCTTTCTCAGGAACTTGTTGAGCTTTCTGAGAACCAGTATTGGTCTTCACTCACCTGACTTTTTCATTATTAAGAAAAAAAAGGGAGTAGAAACCTTGGCCTCTTTGTAGAGTTGGAACTTCAACTGTACGTGGTACCCCTTGCCACTGTGAATAAATCACACAGCTTTGACACAGTATCGTCCGCTGACGATATTCAGCTGCTAACCACGCTAGGATCTAATCCGACTGATACCAAACTCCAATTCAAGAAGTGTATGTCTGATATACACACCTGAATGCAAAACAATCATCTGCAACTCAATGCCAGTAAGACCGAAATCATCCTCTTCGGCATAGCACAAACCCTGAGGTCGAGCAACTGGTGGCCTCCCAATCTCGGTACAAAAGGGGCTGGTGATGGACGGAGCATCTGAACCAATCAAACACTCACACCCAGTCAAAAGATCTGGGTTTGATCCATCACCGTTCTTTAGCCCACTCTGCCACCCCAGTTCAGACATGGCTACATGCAAATCAGTCTGATCCTGTGCCTCATGGGAAAAGTCCAGCCCGAACTGCCAAGCCATGCCTTCCCTGGACCGGAATCAAGCTTCCGAGGACCGGTTTCTGGCAATACAGCCGTCTTCAGCCTGGCTTGCCTGAATCCAGTGGCAAAGTGAGCAAGGGACTCACGTCTGAGCATACCCTGCCACACTTATGGCGGCCAAAGCGGTACAAAAGGGGCTGGTGATGGACGGAGCATCTGAACCAATCAAACACTCACACCCAGTCAAAAGATCTGGGCTTGATCCATCACCATTCTTTAGCCCACTCTGCCACCCCAGTTCAGACATGGCTATATGCAAATCAGTCTGACCCTGTGCCTCATGGGAACAGTCCAGACCGAACTGCCAAGCCATGCCTTCCCTGGACCAGAAACAAGCTTCCGAGGACCGGTTTCTGGCAATACAGCCGTCTTCAGCCCGGCTTGCCTGAATCCAGTGGTAAAGTGAGCAAGGGACTCACGTCTGAGCATACCCTGCCACACTTATGGCGGCCAAAGCGGTACAAAAGGGGCTGGTGATGGATGGAGCACCTGAACCAATCAAACACTCACACCCAGTCAAAAGATCTGGGTTTGATCCATCACCGTTCTTTAGCCCACTCTGCCACCCCAGTTCAGATATGGCTATATGCAAATCAGTCTGACCCTGTGCCTCATGGGAACAGTCCAGCCCGAACTGCCAAGCCATGCCTTCCCTGGACCGGAAACAAGCTTCCGAGGACCGGTTTCTGGCATTACAGCCGTCTTCAGCCCGGCTTGCCTGAATCCAGTGGCAAAGTGAGCAAGGGACTCACGTCTGAGCATACCCTGCCACACTTATGGCGGCCAAAGCGGTACAAAAGGGGTTGGTGATGGACGGAGCACCTGAACCAATCAAACACTCACACCCAGTCAAAAGATCTGGGTTTAATCCATCACCGTTCTTTAGCCCACTCTGCCACCCCAGTTCAGACATGGCTATATGCCAATCAGTCTGACCCTGTGCCTCATGGGAACAGTCCAGCCCGAACTGCCAAGCCATGCCTTCCCTGGACCGGAAACAAGCTTCCGAGGACCGGTTTCTGGCATTACAGCTGTCTTCAGCCCAGCTTGCCTGAATCCAGTGGCAAAGTGAGCAAGGGACTCACGTCTGAGCATACCCTGCCACACTTATGGCGGCCAAAGCGGTAGAAAAGGGGCTGGTGATGGACGAAGCATCTGAACCAATCAAACACTCACACCCAGTCAAAAGATCTGAGTTTGATCCATCACCGTTCTTTAGCCCATCACCACCCCCTTTTGTACGGCCTGCCAATCTCGGCACATGTCCTTCACCTAAATCGGTAGTCTGCAACCTAGGAGTGCTGATTGACAATCACCTCTCCATGACTGATCATGTCAATCATGTGGCCAGCATTTGTTACAGATTAATGCGCAACCTCTGTAAGATCTTCAATTGGGTGCCACTGTCCTCTCGAATGCCATTTGTTCAAGGATTAATTATCAGTCGGCTCGACTATGGAAACACACTAATTGCCTCTATCAATGAAGAGCTCCTCACCAGACTACAGGTCCTTCAGAACACGGCAGCCAGACTGGTATTAAATCTACCGTCTTGATCCCCTTTGATACCGAGTCTGAGAACTCTCCATTGGCTTTCCGTCACAAAACGTGTAAAATTCAAGATTAACTGTCCACTTTATCTTGCAAATAAACAGATTAGGTATAATCCCTCTAGGAATCTCAGATCTGCTAACAAACATCTTCTTACCCCATTCAAGATCTGCACCACCAGAAATGGCGGTAGATCTTTTTCATATATTGCCCCTATCCTATGGAACTCACTCCCTCTGACATAACAGACCACATCAGCAGTTCATAACGGCCTATGATAGCCAGAGCGCTGGCCACCCGAATGGTAACTGCAGCCGTGGTGGAGAACCGCTTTCCCATTAAGTCCTGCCTAAGCACCTACTTATCAGGGGGAGTTGAGATCGGGGTGGCTGGATTTTTCGATCTTTCAGTGTTTGTGCTCTGCATTGTTTTTACGCTAATTACCATTACTCTTAGCACACATCGCGCGATTGACTTTTTATTCCTGTAGCGCGAGTTTAAACTAAATTACCTGCGGCGCTATTGACAATTGTTGGCTCTGCCCGCTTGTAAGGTTATCTGTGCCTCTGCCCTCATTTCTGATTTAATTCCCTGCTTGCCGATCTCGTCGTGTTGGTGTTTAGAACTTCCGGCCATTTTGTTTGTTGTCGTGCCTGCCAGCCCGCCCCTCCACCCCGATCACACCTCCCTGCGGCCCCTCCCTCGCCCCGCCCCCTCCACTATCCATATATGACTAATGCCCCAACGCGCAGCCTCCACGCGCTACGGCCGCGCCGAAGGTGCGCCAAAGGTAAGCCCGCCTACGCCCGTCCGCGCCTGGACCGCGCCCAGCGCCCGTCCCCCTGCTCTATGCCGCTCCCAACCCCCCAGAGTAACTTATGATGCCGCTACTCTCCTCGCCCTCAACGCCGGACGCACCCCACTTTGCTGTGAAGCTACTCCAGGACGTACCCACGGCCCATTCTCCTGCCTCTCCTGTAAGTTCAACTGCGTCAGGACCCTCACCAAACACACTTCCTCCACACACAGCTCCGAACCCAACGACTTGAAATGCATCCTACTGAACACCCGCTCGGTCCACAGACATACAACCGAACTCTGGGACCTAATCGACACTGCGTCACCTGACATCGCCTTCCTTACTGAAACATGGATGAATGCATCTTCTGCCCCCGACATCGCCATAGCCATACCGGACACTTACAAGATCATTCGAAAAGACCGCACCAATAAAAAAACTGGAGGAGGCATCGCCATCGTCCATAGAAACACCATCAAAATTACAACCAGTTCTGACGTCAATCTTGCAACCGCCGAACACCTCCACTTTCAGATCCACACCGACCCCAGGACCACACTTAGAGGAACCATCATTTACAGGCCCCCAGGCACCCGATCTCAATTCAGCGACGACATCACTGACTTCGTCAGCCCGCACGCCCTCGCTTCCGAGAACTACATTCTTCTAGGAGACCTCAACTACCACCTTGACAACATTCTCGACAACAACACCACCACCCTTCTGGACAACCTGTCCAATCTCGGACTCAAACAACTTGTTGACACCCCCACTCACATAGCCGGACACACGCTCGACCCTATCTTCACCTCCAGCAAGCACATCTCCTTCGATCATACTACAGCCCTCCACTGGACGGATCATAGCTGTGTTCACTTCAGCTACAAAACAACCCTGACCCACAACCGTCCACAACCCATTCCCCGAAGAAAATGGAACAAAATCACCACCGAACAACTCCTCACATCACTCAGCCAAAACACTCCCACCCTGGCAACGGACCCAGACCTAGCGGCCACCAACCTCAGGCAATGGATTACCCACAGTGCGGACGAACTAGCACCCCTGAAAAAACACCAGTCGAAATCATCCAGCAAAAAAGCTCCCTGGTTCAATGATGACCTTAAAAAATCCAAGAAGACATGCCGCACCCTGGAGAAGAATTGGAGAAAAGAACCAACCTCAGACAACATGGCCTCCCTCAAGACTGCCACCCGCAAACACCACCAACTGATTCGATCCGCCAAGAAATCAGCATTTAAGGACCGTCTCGACAACAATTCTCATAACAGCAAGGAACTCTTCAATATCGTCAAAGAATTCACCAACCCTCCCGCAGCATCCAACGACATCACTAACTCCCAAGACCTCTGCGATGCGCTATCCTCCTTCTTCTTCAACAAAATTGCCAACATCCACAACAGCTTCAAGAATACTCCCAATGACCAACTCACCCCACCCCCTTCAGATCCCACCCCTCCAACTAACTACCTCAACTCCTGGAACCCAATCACCATTGAAGACACCATTCGCCTCATGAACTCAATCCACTCCGGCTCACCTTCTGACCCCTGCCCCCACTACATCTTCAACAAAGCTGACTCCATCATCGCTCCCCAACTCCGCGATGTCATCAACTGCTCCTTCGACTCCGCCACCTTTCCAGAAATATGGAAACACGCCGAACTCAGCGCCCTTCTGAAAAAACCAACAGCAGACCCCTCAGATCTGAAAAACTACCGACCCATTTCCCTCCTCCCTTTCCCGGCCAAAGTAATCGAGAAAGCCGTCAATAGCCAACTAGCAGCCTTCCTTGAATCCAACAACTCCCTGGATCCCTCACAGAACGGCTTTCGAGCCAAACACAGCACCGAAACCACCCTCATTGCGGCGACCGACGACATACGAGCACTCCTGGACAACGGTGAAACAGTGGCCCTCATTCTACTCGACCTCTCCGCCGCCTTCGACACTGTCTGTCACAACACCCTCATACAACGCCTCAACAACATCGGCATAAAAGGAAAAGCCTTGGACTGGATCATCTCATTCCTAGCCGGGAGAACACAGAGAGTCCGACTCCCCCCATTCTACTCAGAGCCCACCGAAGTCATCTGCGGCGTACCTCAAGGCTCCTCACTCAGTCCCACCCTCTTCAACGTCTACATGAGTCCCCTCGCCTCCATCGCACGTCAACACAACCTCAACATCATCTCCTACGCCGACGACACCCAGCTAATCCTTTCCCTCACCAAAGACCCCAACACCGCCAAAAACAACCTTCACGAAGGTATGAAAGAAGTAGCCGAATGGATGAAACAGAGCCGCTTAAAACTCAACTCAGACAAGACGGAGGTGCTCATCCTAGGATCCTCCCCCTCAGCTTGGGACGACTCCTGGTGGCCTTCCGCTTTGGGATCTGCGCCCACACCCACAGACCATGCACGTAACCTTGGCTTCATTCTAGACTCCTCCCTCTCAATGTCCAGACAAGTCAACGCCGTATCATCCTCCTGCTTCAACGTCCTTCGCATTCTCAAAAAGATCTTCCGCTGGATCCCCCTCGAAACAAGAAAGACTGTCACCCATGCACTGGTCACGAGTCGACTGGACTATGGCAACACACTCTACGCCGGAATTACAACAAAATTGCAGAAAAAGCTCCAGCGCATCCAAAACGCATCAGCGAGACTCATATTAGACATCCCGCGCCAAGAGCACATCACCGGTCACTTAAAAAACCTCCACTGGCTTCCCGTCAACAAAAGAATTACTTTCCGCCTTCTTACCCACCCACACAAGGCCCTTTATAATCTAGGACCCGAATGCCTCAACACCCGACTGTCCTTCTACTATCCCACCCGCCAACTAAGATCATCCAATCAAGCCCTCGCCGCAGTCCCGCGCATCCGAAAAACCACCATGGGTGGCAGATCCTTCTCCTTCCTGGCTGCCAAGACCTGGAACTCACTCCCCACCCACCTCCGCCTTACTCAGAATCACATCTCCTTCAGAAAAGAACTGAAAACATGGCTATTCGATAAAAAGTAAACCCCTCCCTCCAGCGCCTTGAGACCCTCTGGGTGAGTAGTGCGCTTTATAAATGCATGAACTTGAACTTTGCGCTACTAGGAAAAGTACGAAATCTGGCCTCGGGGGACACGTCAGGCAAGCAGGGGAATCCTCTAGGGCCCTGTATTTCTTGTCTGTTTGCAGGAGTATTGGCGAAATCGTGGCCGACTTCTTCCTAATTTTCACTCCCTACTACCAAACATAATTAATGATGGGGATTGTACAAATAGATTTCCTAGCCTCCTCCTTGAAATCATACAGGAAACAAATCTATAGGGTTTCACAGCCATGGGAAGAAGGAATCTGGTGGACTCCCCTGTGAGAAGTTGGCCTGATATATGATGTTCACTAGTTCTAGTGACCACCTTGTATCAGTCCAAACAACCCTTATGGTGATTGGTTGTAAGTCAACCTTATAGACCAGCTATCCTAATGGTAGCATGGACAAAGCAGTCTTAGGCTAAACTCTTTTGGCATGTGAAGCCAGCTGTTTTACCACAATATAACCCCTTGAATACCAGATGAAAGGACACCACACAGGTTGTTATGAAAATAAACAAGATATTTATTAATAACAACACCTCTGGACTCTTTATGAGATCAGAGGGCTAAGCACATGACAATACTATGAAAGAAATACGAGTTAGCACAATATTTACATGTGTGCCTTAGGGGCACGACAAACCATATACTAAGAACAATGGAATGCGAGGACTACGCTACGAACTAGGTAAGTACGGAGCAGGAGGCCCACGGGACTCACGTGCAGAGTGGAAACTCTCACGCGAGATGCGTACCAACGTCTATGGGTGCTACAGTTTACAAAGTTACGGATTCCGGAAGAACCCGGCTGGATGGAGGGAAAACAACAGTAAACCTAGACACTAGGATAGTGAACACTGACTTCAGCACCTAGAAGCTTTAGTTACCTAACCCACAGGCTGCGGGTGCATAGGGCTGAAGTGGTGTCGGGTTTGCTGCGTTGATCCCGGTGATGCCTGAAACAAGGAGTTGCTGGCAGGCAGCCAGATGGAGGAGTCCGGTGGTTCCAAGGATGGAACTAGGAAGGAGAAGTCCTGAAAGGGAAGGGGACAGAGTCTTGGTCACTAGCCAGTGACGGTGCTGGAACCAGGAGGGGACCAGATGCTGTCGCCGCGTTCAGGTGAAGGAAGGGTCGCTTCTCTCTGTAGCTGCGCGGACCAGGAGCTGTTCTTTAAGACCAGGCTGGAGGCACGAGCTGACCCACGTAGTCTGCTGCTGATGGTGGTGTTGGATCGTCGATCTGGTCAACAGGCTTTGGCCAGTGCAAGCCACGCGGTGGAACAAAGATGGCGTCTGGTGCGGACCAGGAGGGTCCGGGGTGCTTCTCTTTCACAAGGAAGCAAGGGCCAGTCTGGGGACCAGACTAGCAGTGTTGAAATCTTCGGGTCGTCGTCTCAGAGGTCACGAGCCAGCCGGCAAGTGACCAGACAACAGGAAAAGCAGCAACCAGGCAAAAGGGCCCCACGCAGATCTCGTGGAGGCTGGGGGGCTGGTCTTTGATGCAGGTGCTGTGTCGGTGTGGGGCTTCTCAGTCCCTGATGCACTTACTCGAGGGTCCCTCGGTGGTCGTGCTGGAAGCACTGTGCAGGTTTCTTCAAGATGGCCGTCTCCACGTTGCTCGGCGCACCCACGGGTCCCAGCTGTGCTGTGGATGTGGGTAGAGGTCAGAGGGGTCTCGTTGAGCTGGGTCGTCGGATTCCGGGAAGGAAGGACTTGCAGCAAACCGCACAGTAGCTTGATGGTGCCTGTGAAGCAGGATGGTCACTCCCTGACCATAGGGGAGATTCTTCAGTCTTCTGATGTTCAGGAGGTCGAAGGTCAAGAGTTTCTTCGTGGAAGTTGTCAAGATTAATCTAACTGGGAATGGGACCAGCTCCTACCTTTATTCAGCTAAAGGGGGCTGCACTACGACTAGGTCCCTCCTCTGGGTGGGACAGGAAGGGAGGTGGTTACACCCCCTATCCTTTGTCCAGTTTCCCGCCAGAGCTGGGGCTGGAGTGCCCCAGCAACTGGTTGGAACCGGTGTATGCACAGGGCACCTTGTGTGCCCCAGGCATGTCTCATTCCTTTCAGCCTTGGCCTACCTAATACACAAAATCCTGTCTGGGGTGGTGCTAGCACCTCCCAAGGCAGGAAACCCTTTGTCTGAGCCTCCCTCGCTGGAAGGACTCCCAGCAGCAGGAGGTCAGACTTGTGTCTGTGGTGGCAGCATCCATCTTGTGATGCTGAGGCTCGAGTTAACTTTAACCGGGGTTCACAGTTACATACATGTCGTGTCCCTCTAGAAGGGTGGAATGCTACCCCCGTCGACAGAATTGGCGAGGGGGTAGTATTCCAACTCGTATGACACCTTACTCGACATGTTTTGATAATGTTATACCAGAGTTAGCATTTAACCGCGAGGATTATAATGCACTTAAGAGTATATGGTATAGCGTTATCATGGAACAGCTATTAGGACTTGGTTCCGCAAGCTGCAAACGGGCTCAGCTCATGCCAGAGCACCATCTCACATAATTCCAAGCACTCTGCCTTCAGGATTGATAAGGCCTTCCAAAGGAGTGACTGATAGGAATATGTGTGTCCATTTTTAGGTTTAGATATAGGGAACTATATCTAAAGCAAAGGGTGATTACACCACCTTGCCCCAGCTGTCGTGCAGCCAGTTGTGTCTGTTTTGGATGGCCAGCCAGGGGTGGCATAATACATGCTGCAGCCCCTGGTAGGCCCTGGGTACACCTATGCCCTGGGTACCTAAGGTATACTGTACAGGGACTGATAAGGTGGCCCAGTACCAATTGGTAAATGCACCTAGGGTACATGGTTGTAATTTAGAGAGAGAACAGCTAGGCTGTGGGTCTGATTAGCAGGCCCACAGCCAGGGAAAGTCGTAAATCAGTGAAGCAAAAAGCAAAAATCTGGGGTGGCCATGGGATTGCAGACCCCACTCTCCTACATAACCCCCCCCCCCCCCAAACTTAGGGACATCAAACTAACCTTGACCAGGTGAGTCTTCTTGTTCTAAGTGGAAGTACCTGGAGAGACCATCTGCATTACCATGGTCAGTCCCTGGGCGGTGCTCCACTGTAAAGTCCATCCCCTGTAGGGAAATGGACCACCTAAGAAGTTTGGGGTTTTCACCCTTCATTTGATTTAGCCATAAGAGGGGCTTATGGTCGGTCTGAATCTTGAAGTGAGTACCAAACAAGTATGGCCTCAGCTTCTTCAGGGCCCAAACCACAGCAAAGGCCTCCCTCTCAATAGCTGACCAACGTTTCTCTCTAGGGGTCAGCCTTCTACTTATAAAAGCAATGGGCTGGTCATGACCATCAATATTCAGCTGAGATAGAACAGCTCCCACACCCAACTCAGAAGCATCTGTTTGGACAATGAAAGGTTTGGAGTAGTCTGGACTCTTGAGAATAGGTGCAGTGCACATGGCCTGCTTTAGGTCATCGAATGCCTTGTGACAGCTAACTGTCCACTGAACTTTCTTTGGAATTTTTTTACTTGTCAGGTCATTAAGTGGAGTCACAATGGTTCCATAATTTCTGACAAATTTCCTATAATAACCAGACAGGCCCAAGAAAGCTCTGACCTGTGTCTGGGTGGTTGGAGGAGCCCAGTCCTTTATGGCCTGTATCTTGCTCTCCAGAGGTTGAACTTGGCCTCCACCTACAAGGTGGCCCAAGTATACAACTTGACTCTGCCCTATCTGGCACTTAGTAGCCTTGATAGTGAGGCCTGCCTTTTGCAGGGCCTCTAAAACTTTCCTTAGGTGGATCAGGTGATCCTCCCAGGTGGAGCTAAAGACAGCAATATCATCTAGATATGCTGCACAAAAGTCATCCAACCCAGTGAGAACTTGGTTCACCAACCTTTGAAAAGTGGCAGGTGCATTTTTCAAACCAAAGGGCATCACCACAAACTGGTAATGACCTCCAGGGGTTGAAAATGCTGTCTTGGCTTTGGCATCCTCAGCTAATCTGATCTGCCAATAACCAGCTGTCAGGTCAAATGTACTTAAGAAAGTTGCAGAAGCCAACTTGTCTATCAGTTCATCTGCCCTAGGTATTGGATGGGCATCTGTCTTAGTGACAGCATTGAGACCCCTGTAGTCTACGCAAAACCTCATCTCTCTCTTACCATCCTGGGTGTGAGGTTTAGGCACTAGAACTACAGGACTAGCCCAAGGGCTCTCTGAGGGTTCAATGACTCCCAATTCCAACATCTTTTGTACTTCTTGCTTTATGCAGTCCCTGACGTGGTCAGGTTGCCTGTAGATGTTACTCTTTATAGGCAGACTGTCTCCAGTGTCCACCTCATGTGTGCACCAGTTTGTCTGACTGGGGGTCAGAGAAAACATTTGTCTGAAGGATTGAAGGACTTGCTTACAATCCTTTTGTTGATGCTCAGAGAGGCTGTCAGAAAAGACTACACCATCTACCGACCCATCATCAGGGTTCTGAGTGAGCAGGTCTGGGAGAGGGTCACTCACTTCCTCCTGCCCCTCATCTGTGGCCATGAGCAAGCCCATGTCCTCCCTGTCAACAAATGCTTTGAGCCTATTCACATGAAGTACTCTGTGAGGGCTCCTGGGAGTTCCCATGTCCACCAAGTAGGTGACTTCTCCCTTTTGCTCAATGATGATGTGGGGTCCAGACCATTTGTCTTGGAGAGCTGTTGGGGCCACTGGCTCCAACACCCACACCTTCTGTCCTGCATGGTAAACAGTTAGGACAGCCTTTTGGTCGTGCCAAGCTTTTTGAAGTTCTTGGCTGGCCTCCAGGTTTTTAGATGCCTTCTCCATGTACTCTGCCATCCTGGAGCGGAGACCAAGTACATAGTCCACTATGTCAAGTTTAGGCTTTTTGAGAGGTAACTCCCATCCTTCCTTCACCAGACATAGGGGTCCTCTTACAGGATGTCCAAACAAAAGCTCAAAAGGGCTGTAACCAACCCCCTTCTGTGGGACCTCTCTGTAAGCAAACAGAAGGCAGGGTAAAAGGATGTCCCATCTTCGCCTAAGCTTTTCAGGTAACCCTTTTATCATCCCTTTGAGGGTCTTGTTGAATCTTTCAACAAGCCCATTGCATTGTGGGTGATAGGGTGTGGTGAATTTGTAATTTACACCACACTCCTTCCACATAGCAGTCAAGTATCCTGACATGAAGTTTGCACCTCTGTCAGAGACAACCTCCTTAGGAAACCCCACTCTGGAGAAAACTCCAACCAGGGCCCTAGCCACAACAGGAGCTGTAGTGGTCCTAAGGGGAATAGCTTCTGGATACCTGGTGGCATGATCCACTACCACCAGTATAAATCTGTGCCCAGATGCTGTTGGGGGGTCCATTGGTCCAACAATGTCAATCCCCACTCTTTCAAAGGGAACCCCCACCACAGGTAGTGGTATGAGGGGGTCCTTTGTTGTGCCACCTGATTTGCCACTGGCTTGGCAAGTGACACAGGAGCGACAGAACTAGTGTCCTCAGACATATGAGGCCAGTGAAAGTGTAGGGCAAGCCTGTCCCAAGTCTTGTTCTGGCCTAAGTGACCTGCAAGGGGAATTTCGTGGGCTAAGGTGAGAAGGAAACCTCTAAGAGACAAGGGGATGACCAGCCTCCTGGTAGCACCAGGCTTGGGGTCTCTTGCCTCAGAGTATAGGAGTCCATCGTCCCAATATACCTTATGGGCACCTGTAGCATTCCCTGCAGCCTCAGCAGCAGCCTGTTGTCTGAGGGGTTCAAGAGAGGAACAGTCTAACTGTGCCTGCCTCAAGTCTGCCCTGGAAGGTCCCCCTGTCCCAAGAAACTCAACCTGTTCAGGCTCAAGCTCTTCTAGGACAGTTCCTTCTGGGGTCTTGGGGTCAGTCTCCTGAGAGAGCTGATCCTCCACCAGAGACAGGGGGAAGGGTCAACCTTACCCCTACTGCTCTTTTTCTTGGGTAGTGTCTGGTCCATTCTTCCAGGATCCAGCACTAGTTCAGCTAGGCATTTCTTGGCCTGTGACCCAGTCACAGCAAGGACATGTGCTGATAAACCTAACATTTCCACATGAGTCCTATACTCCACATCTGACCATAAGGAGGATTCCAAATCATTGCCCAAAAGACAGTCCACTGGGAGGTCTGAACTAACAACAACCCTTTTGAGGCCATTTACCCCTCCCCAGGAGAAATTAACAAGTGCCATACTATGGGAGGTAGTGGCATTGCTAGCATTGGTCACCAGGTAGTCTGAACCTAGTATTATCTGTTCAGGGTCCACAAAGTTTGGTGTCACCATAGTGACACTGGCACAAGTGTCCCTGTAGGCCTGAGCCATTTTTCCATTGATCAAAGGTGTTTGCCTGTACTTGCCCAGAGTACTGGGACTTATTGTAGGGGTCATATCCATGTCCCCAGTACAAACAAGAACAGCCTGAGTAGGTATCCTGACTAAGTCAGAACCCGCCTCAGTTCCCAGGGTTAACCCCACTATAGCCTTGGGAGGATTACTACCACTACTAACTGTACTAGGGGGTGCAGATGCCTTAGGGGCAGTAGTGGTAGGAGTTGGGCCTTTCTTGGTGCACTCACTAAATCAGTGAGTATTACTTTTACAGTATTGGCACCATGGTTTCCTCTGACCATTATTCTTCTTCTTTTGGGAATTCTGGGACCCACCCTCTTTAGATTGTTGGGGCCCTGTTGAAGACTTCTGGTCATTCTGCTTATTCTCATTACCCTTGGGGTCCGCTTTCTTCTGGCAACCACCCTGGTTCTGGTTCTGCTGCTTGACCCTTGTCCTGACCCATCTGTCTGCCTTCTTTCCCAATTCTTGGGGAGACGTCAGATCTGAGTCAATAAGGTGCTGATGCAACAACTGATTTTGACAATTATTTAAGATTTGTTCTCTCATAATTAGATTATATAATCCTGTGTAATCAGTAACTTTACTTCCCAGTAACCAGCCTTCAAAAGCCTTAGTGGCACAATCAACAAAGTCAGCCCAATCCTGATACTGAATTTTCTGAGTGTCTCTGAACAGCAACCTGTACTGTTCAGTTGTTAAGCCAAACCCATCAATCAGTGTATTATTCAGGACTTGGTAATTGTTAGCATCCTCAGCTCTAGTAGTGAGGAGCTTATCTCTACCTTTACCTTCAAAGGAGAGCCACAATATAGCTGCCCACTGACTCTGGGGGATGCACTGGACAGTGCAGGCCCTCTCCAAAGCAGTCATCCATTTGTGGATTTCATCCCCTTGTTTAAAGGGGGGCACTATTTTACTCAGGTGTCTAGTATCAAAACTCCTGTCTTTATCCTTGGGGATATTGCTGCCACCAGTGGGGACTGCCCCACTCAACTGTTGCTCTCTAGCAAAGGCAAGCTTCTCCTTGGCAAGGGCAAGTTCTTCCCTCTGGATCCTCAGATTAGCCTGTTTCATCCTTGCTTTATGTTCTCTCCTCTGAGGGGAAGTCATTCTCCTCTGGCGAGAAGTCATTCTCCTCTGAGAAGAGGCATGAGAGTGCACAGATCTATTGGAGTCCCTAGAATGAGACCTATCTCTTCTAACTCCAAAGTTAGGCCTGCTTAGGGTCAGTACTGGGGGTCCCCCAGATCCTTCCCTATGTAGGTCTAAGTTGGCCCTAGTAAGTCTGCTGACTAGCTCAGGACCTTTGTCTGCCTCATCCCCAGAAAGATCCTCTTCATCCTCCTCCTCCTCTACTTCCTCAGTTTCAGGGAGGTCAGGATCACCAAGGGTACCTTCTAAGGTTGGCATGCTCCCATCTGTATGAGAAGCTTTTCTAGCATCATATGTCTCTAAGAGACCTAACAGAAAAGGAGTGGTAGGGTTAGAACTCTGTTTCAATTTCCTGGAGGTACACAATTGTCTCATCTCCTGGACACTGCGAGCTGCATATCTCGAAAGGACATGTGGAGGGTCACTAACCACTAGGGGAGTCTCTGAAGACTCTCCATGGGTAGACATGCTTTCTAGTGAGGTGTAAGTGATGCACCTACCTACACTATGGGTTTTCCTACTGATCCCTTGCTAAGAGTTGTAGTCAGGGTGTGCTAGGCCCTTTCTACTACAACAGCTGGTTCAGTAGAACTCAGAGTATTTCTAAGCTTGTTATATGTACCTATGGTACCTTATGTGATCTTTCAAATGATATCTCAAGATTATATTTGGTAAACACAACAGCAAGCTCAAATCCCAACCGCTGCACACCAATGTGAGAAGTTGGCCTGATATATGACGTTCACTAGTTCTAGTGACCACCTTGTATCAGTCCAAACAACCCTTATGGTGATTGGTTGTAAGTCAACCTTATAGACCAGCTATCCTAATGGTAGCATGGACAAAGCAGTCTTAGGCTAAACTTTTTTGGCATGTGAAGCCAGCTGTTTTACCACAATATAACCCCTTGAATACCAGATGAAAGGACACCACACAGGTTGTTATGAAAATAAACAAAATATTTATTAATAACAACACCTCTGAACTCTTTATGAGATCAGAGGGCTAAGCACATGACAATACTACGAAAGAAATACGAGTTGGCACAATATTTACACGTGTGCCTTAGGGGCACGACAAACCATATACTAAGAACAATGGAATGCGAGGAAGGAAAGTACTGTAAGGAGATCCAGAGGCTGGAGGATCGCTGGGACTACACTACGAACTAGGTAAGTACGGAGCAGGAGGCCCACGGGACTCACAAGCAGAGTGGAAACTCTCACGCGAGATGCCTACCAACGTCTATGGGTGCTACAGTTTACAAAGTTACAGATTCCGGACGAACCCGGCTGGATGGAGGGAAAACAACAGTGGACCTAGACACTAGGATAGTGAACACTGACTTCAGCACCTAGAAGCTTTAGTTACCTAACCCACAGGCTGCAGGTGCATAGGGCTGAAGTGGTGTCGGGTTTGCTGCGTTGATCCCGGTGATGCCTGAAACAAGGAGTTGCTGGCAGGCAGCCAGATGGAGGAGTCCGGTGGTTCCAAGGATGGAACTAGGAAGGAGAAGTCCTGAAAGGGAAGGGGACAGAGTCTTGGTCACTAGCCAGTGACGGTGCTGGAACCAGGAGGGGACCAGATGCTGTCGCAGCGTTCGGGTGAAGGAAGGGTCGCTTCTCTCTGTAGCTGCGCGGACCAGGAGCTGTTCTTTACGACCAGGCTGGAGGCACGAGCTGTCCCACGTAGTCTGCTGCTGATGGCGGTGTTGGATCGTCGATCTGGTCAACAGGCTTTGGCCAGTGCAAGCCACGCGGTGGAACAAAGATGGTGTCTGGTGCGGACCAGGAGGGTCCGGGGTGCTTCTCTTTCACAAGGAAGCAAGGGCCAGTCTGGGGGACCAGACTAGCAGTGTTGAAATCTTCGGGTCGTTGTCTCAGAGGTCACGAGCCAGCCGGCAAGTGACCAGACAACAGGAAAAGCAGCAACCAGGCAAAAGGGCCCCACGCAGATCTCGTGGAGGCTGGGGGGCTGGTCTTTGATGCAGGTGCTGTGTCGGTGTGGGGCTTCTCAGTCCCCGATGCACTTACTCGAGGGTCCCTCGGTGGTCGTGCTGGAAGCACTGTGCAGGTTTCTTCAAGATGGCCGTCTCCACGTTGCTCGTCGCACCCACGGGTCCCAGCTGTGCTGTGGATGTGGGTAGAGGTCGGAGGGGTCTGGAGGTCCGGGTCTCGTTGAGCTGGGTTCCTCGGATTCCGGGAAGGAAGGACTTGCAGCAAACCGCACAGTAGCTTGATGGTGCCTGCGAAGCAGGATGGTCACTCCCTGACCATAGGGGAGCTTCTTCAGTCTTCTGATGTTCAGGAGGTCGAAGGTCAAGAGTTTCTTCGTGGAAGTTGTCAAGATTAATCTAACTGGGAATGGGACCAGCTCCTACCTTTATTCAGCTAAAGGGGGCTGCACTACGACTAGGTCCCTCCTCTGGGTGGGACCAGGAAGGGGGGTGGTTACACCCCCTATCCTTTGTCCAGTTTCCCGCCAGAGCTGGGGCTGGAGTGCCCCAGCAACTGGTTGGAACCGGTGTATGCACAGGGCACCTTGTGTGCCCCAGGCATGTCTCATTCCTTTCAGCCTTGGCCTACCTAATACACAAAATCCTGTCTGGGGTGGTGCTAGCACCTCCCAAGGCAGGAAACCCTTTGTCTGAGCCTCCCTCGCTGGAAGGACTCCCAGCAGCAGGAGGTCAGACTTGTGTCTGTGGTGGCAGCATCCATCTTGTGATGCTGAGGCTCGAGTTAACTTTAACCGGGGTTCACAGTTACATACATGTCGTGTCCCTCTAGAAGGGTGGAATGCTACCCCCGTCGCCAGAATTGGCGAGGGGGTAGTATTCCAACTCGTATGACACCTTACTCGACATGTTTTGATAATGTTATACCAGAGTTAGCATTTAACCGCGAGGATTATAATGCACTTAAGAGTATATGGTATAGCGTTATCATGGAACAGCTATTAGGACTTGGTTCCGCAAGCTGCAAACGGGCTCAGCTCATGCCAGAGCACCAACTCACATAATTCCAAGCACTCTGCCTTCAGGATTGATAAGGCCTTCCATAGGAGTGACTGATAGGAATATATGTGTCCATTTTTAGGTTTAGATATAGGGAACTATATCTAAAGCAAAGGGTGATTACACCACCTTGCCCCAGCTGTCGTGCAGCCAGTTGTGTCTGTTTTGGATGGCCAGCCAGAGGGTGGCATAATACATGCTGCAGCCCCTGGTAGGCCCTGGGTACACCTATGCCCTGGGTACCTAAGGTATACTGTACAGGGACTGATAAGGTGGCCCAGTACCAATTGGTAAATGCACCTAGGGTACATGGTTGTAATTTAGAGAGAGAACAGCTAGGCTGTGGGTCTGATTAGCAGGCCCACAGCCAGGGAAAGTCGTAAATCAGTGAAGCAAAAAGCAAAAATCTGGGGTGGCCATGGGATTGCAGACCCCACTCTCCTACATAACCCCCCCCAAACTTAGGGACATCAAACTAACCTTGACCAGGTGAGTCTTCTTGTTCTAAGTGGAAGTACCTGGAGAGACCATCTGCATTACCATGGTCAGTCCCTGGGCGGTGCTCCACTGTAAAGTCCATCCCCTGTAGGGAAATGGACCACCTAAGAAGTTTGGGGTTTTCACCCTTCATTTGATTTAGCCATAAGAGGGGCTTACGGTCGGTCTGAATCTTGAAGTGAGTACCAAACAAGTATGGCCTCAGCTTCTTCAGGGCCCAAACCACAGCAAAGGCCTCCCTCTCAATAGCTGACCAACGTTTCTCTCTAGGGGTCAGCCTTCTACTTATAAAAGCAATGGGCTGGTCATGACCATCAATATTCAGCTGAGATAGAACAGCTCCCACACCCAACTCAGAAGCATCTGTTTGGACAATGAAAGGTTTGGAGTAGTCTGGACTCTTGAGAATAGGTGCAGTGCACATGGCCTGCTTTAGGTCATCGAATGCCTTGTGACAGCTAACTGTCCACTGAACTTTCTTTGGAATTTTTTTACTTGTCAGGTCATTAAGTGGAGTCACAATGGTTCCATAATTTCTGACAAATTTCCTATAATAACCAGACAGGCCCAAGAAAGCTCTGACCTGTGTCTGGGTGGTTGGAGGAGCCCAGTCCTTTATGGCCTGTATCTTGCTCTCCAGAGGTTGAACTTGGCCTCCACCTACAAGGTGGCCCAAGTATACAACTTGACTCTGCCCTATCTGGCACTTAGTAGCCTTGATAGTGAGGCCTGCCTTTTGCAGGGCCTCTAAAACTTTCCTTAGGTGGATCAGGTGATCCTCCCAGGTGGAGCTAAAGACAGCAATATCATCTAGATATGCTGCACAAAAGTCATCCAACCCAGTGAGAACTTGGTTCACCAACCTTTGAAAAGTGGCAGGTGCATTTTTCAAACCAAAGGGCATCACCACATACTGGTAATGACCTCCAGGGGTTGAAAATGCTGTCTTGGCTTTGGCATCCTCAGCTAATCTGATCTGCCAATAACCAGCTGTCAGGTCAAATGTACTTAAGAAAGTTGCAGAAGCCAACTTGTCTATCAGTTCATCTGCCCTAGGTATTGGATGGGCATCTGTCTTAGTGACAGCATTGAGACCCCTGTAGTCTACGCAAAACCTCATCTCTCTCTTACCATCCTGGGTGTGAGGTTTAGGCACTAGAACTACAGGACTAGCCCAAGGGCTCTCTGAGGGTTCAATGACTCCCAATTCCAACATCTTTTGTACTTCTTGCTTTATGCAGTCCCTGACGTGGTCAGGTTGCCTGTAGATTTTACTCTTTATAGGCAGACTGTCTCCAGTGTCCACCTCATGTGTGCACCAGTTTGTCTGACTGGGGGTCAGAGAAAACATTTGTCTGAAGGATTGAAGGACTTGCTTACAATCCTTTTGTTGATGCTCAGAGAGGCTGTCAGAAAAGACTACACCATCTACCGACCCATCATCAGGGTTCTGAGTGAGCAGGTCTGGGAGAGGGTCACTCTCTTCCTCCTGCCCCTCATCTGTGGCCATGAGCAAGCCCATGTCCTCCCTGTCAACAAATGCTTTGAGCCTATTCACATGAAGTACTCTGTGAGGGCTCCTGGGAGTTCCCATGTCCACCAAGTAGGTGACTTCTCCCTTTTGCTCAATGATGATGTGGGGTCCAGACCATTTGTCTTGGAGAGCTGTTGGGGCCACTGGCTCCAACACCCACACCTTCTGTCCTGCATGTTAAACAGTTAGGACAGCCTTTTGGTCGTGCCAAGCTTTTTGAAGTTCTTGGCTGGCCTCCAGGTTTTTAGATGCCTTCTCCATGTACTCTGCCATCCTGGAGCGGAGACCAAGTACATAGTCCACTATGTCAAGTTTAGGCTTTTTGAGAGGTAACTCCCATCCTTCCTTCACCAGACATAGGGGTCCTCTTACAGGATGTCCAAACAAAAGCTCAAAAGGGCTGTAACCAACCCCCTTCTGTGGGACCTCTCTGTAAGCAAACAGAAGGCAGGGTAAAAGGATGTCCCATCTTCGCCTAAGCTTTTCTGGTAACCCTTTTATCATCCCTTTGAGGGTCTTGTTGAATCTTTCAACAAGCCCATTGCATTGTGGGTGATAGGGTGTGGTGAATTTGTAATTTACACCACACTCCTTCCACATAGCAGTCAAGTATCCTGACATGAAGTTTGCACCTCTGTCAGAGACAACCTCCTTAGGAAACCCCACTCTGGAGAAAACTCCAACCAGGGCCCTAGCCACAACAGGAGCTGTAGTGGTCCTAAGGGGAATAGCTTCTGGATACCTGGTGGCATGATCCACTACCACCAGTATAAATCTGTGCCCAGATGCTGTTGGGGGGGTCCATTGGTCCAACAATGTCAATCCCCACTCTTTCAAAGGGAACCCCCACCACAGGTAGTGGTATGAGGGGGGCCTTTGTTGTGCCATCTGATTTGCCACTGGCTTGGCAAGTGACACAGGAGCGACAGAACTAGTGTCCTCAGACATATGAGGCCAGTGAAAGTGTGGGGCAAGCCTGTCCCAAGTCTTGTTCTGGCCTAAGTGACCTGCAAGGGGAATTTCGTGGGCTAAGGTGAGAAGGAAACCTCTCAGAGACAAGGGGATGACCAGCCTCCTGGTAGCACCAGGCTTGGGGTCTCTTGCCTCAGAGTATAGGAGTCCATCGTCCCAATATACCTTATGGGCACCTGTAGCATTCCCTGCAGCCTCAGCAGCAGCCTGCTGTCTGAGGGGTTCAAGAGAGGAACAGTCTAACTGTGCCTGCCTCAAGTCTGCCCTGGAAGGTCCCCCTGTCCCAAGAAACTCAACCTGTTCAGGCTCAAGCTCTTCTAGGACAGTTCCTTCTGGGGTCTTGGGGTCAGTCTCCTGAGAGAGCTGATCCTCCACCAGAGACAGGGGGAAGGGTCAACCTTACCCCTACTGCTCTTTCTCTTGGGTAGTGTCTGGTCCATTCTTCCAGGATCCAGCACTAGTTCAGCTGGGCATTTCTTGGCCTGTGACCCAGTCACAGCAAGGACATGTGCTGATAAACCTAACATTTCCACATGAGTCCTATACTCCACATCTGACCATAAGGAGGATTCCAAATCATTGCCCAAAAGACAGTCCACTGGGAGGTCTGAACTAACAACAACCCTTTTGAGGCCATTTACCCCTCCCCAGGAGAAATTAACAAGTGCCATACTATGGGAGGTAGTGGCATTGCTAGCATTGGTCACCAGGTAGTCTGAACCTAGTATTATCTGTTCAGGGTCCACAAAGTTTGGTGTCACCATAGTGACACTGGCACAAGTGTCCCTGTAGGCCTGAGCCATTTTTCCATTGATCAAAGGTGTTTGCCTGTACTTGCCCAGAGTACTGGGACTTATTGTAGGGGTCATATCCATGTCCCCAGTACAAACAAGAACAGCCTGAGTAGGTATCCTGACTAAGTCAGAACCCGCCTCAGTTCCCAGGGTTAACCCCACTATAGCCTTGGGAGGATTACTACCACTACTAACTGTACTAGGGGGTGCAGATGCCTTAGGGGCAGTAGTGGTAGGAGTTGGGCCTTTCTTGGTGCACTCACTAAATCAGTGAGTATTACTTTTACAGTATTGGCACCATGGTTTCCTCTGACCATTATTCTTCTTCTTTTGGGAATTCTGGGAATTCTGGGACCCACCCTCTTTAGATTGTTGGGGCCCTGTTGAAGACTTCTGGTCATTCTGCTTATTCTCATTACCCTTGGGGTCCGCTTTCTTCTGGCAACCACCCTGGTTCTGGTTCTGCTGCTTGACCCTTGTCCTGACCCATCTGTCTGCCTTCTTTCCCAATTCTTGGGGAGAGGTCAGATCTGAGTCAATAAGGTGCTGATGCAACAACTGATTTTGACAATTATTTAAGATTTGTTCTCTCATAATTAGATTATATAATCCTGTGTAATCAGTAACTTTACTTCCCAGTAACCAGCCTTCAAAAGCCTTAGTGGCACAATCAACAAAGTCAGCCCAATCCTGATACTGAATTTTCTGAGTGTCTCTGAACAGCAACCTGTACTGTTCAGTTGTTAAGCCAAACCCATCAATCAGTGTATTATTCAGGACTTGGTAATTGTTAGCATCCTCAGCTCTAGTAGTGAGGAGCTTATCTCTACCTTTACCTTCAAAGGAGAGCCACAATATAGCTGCCCACTGACTGGGGGATGCACTGGACAGTGCAGGCCCTCTCCAAAGCAGTTATCCATTTGTGGATTTCATCCCCTTGTTTAAAGGGGGGCACTATTTTACTCAGGTGTCTAGTATCAAAACTCCTGTCTTTATCCTTAGGGATATTGCTGCCACCAGTGGGGACTGCCCCACTCAACTGTTGCTCTCTAGCAAAGGCAAGCTTCTCCTTGGCAAGGGCAAGTTCTTCCCTCTGGATCCTCAGATTAGCCTGTTTCATCCTTGCTTCATGTTCTCTAATTTCTAATTTCTAATTTCTAGGTTTGGTGAAGCGCAACAGCTACCCCAGCAATGGGGCGTCCCGGCGCTAAAAGACAGACACATACCTCTAAGGCAGGGGGGGAAGGCTGAAAGCCCTAGGTGGCAGGAAAAAGGTGGGTCTTGATAGCTTTACGAAAGGTTGGGAGACAGTCTATGGAGCGGATACTGAGGGGGAGATTGTTCCATAGTTTAGGACCGAGAACACTAAAGGAGCGACCTCCAGTGCGACAGAGCCTAGTTCTGGGAACAGCCAGAAGAAGTTGGTTGGAGGAGCGGAGTTCGCGACCGGGGACATAGGGTCGGGCCAGGTTTCGCAGTAGGGGGGGATTTCCCTGTTTGACGATCTTAAAGATCGTGATAAGAGCTTTAAATTTAACTCTGTGTTCCACGGGCAGCCAGTGGAGTTTGCGGATGGTAGCTCTAACTGAGCATCTGCGTGGGAGACCAACCAGCATTCTGGCCGCCGCGTTCTGGATACGTTGGAACCTAGCTGTTTCTGCTTTGTTTGTTCCCAAGAGGAGGACGTTAGCATAGTCCAGGCGTGACAGGATAGTTGCCTGGATAATTAGCTGGCGGGCCTTAGAATCAAAGAGTCCAAGTATAGGCTTGAGATTCCTTAGGAGACCGATGCAGGTGGCCGCCACCTTTTTAGTATGTGACTGGAAGCTGAGTTTAGCATCCATCCAGACTCCCAGATTTTTTACACAGTTTTTAGGGAGTGGAATGGTGCCCAAGGATGAAGGCCACCAGTGCTCGTTCCATAGGCTGGTGTTTCGGCCCAGGAGGAGCACCTCGGTTTTCCCGGCATTAAGTTGGAGGTAATTCTCCGTCATCCACTGTGCCACCGCTGCCATACCCTCTGTAAACTTGGATGCCGCGATGGACGGGCTTTCCGAGAGGGTGACGACCAGCTGGGTGTCATCGGCGTATGAGACCAGCGTGAGCCCCCACTCTTTGGCCACGTCCGCAAGTGGCTGAACATATAAGTTAAAGAGGGAGGGACTCAGCGCTGAGCCCTGGGGGACTCCTTGTGCTATGGGATGGGTTTTAGAGAGGAATGGAGGGGCTGACACCTTGAAAGACCTGTCCTTAAGAAAGGATTGGAACCATAGCAGAGCAAGGCCCGTCACACCGGCCATCTCCAGACGTTTCAGAAGAATGTCATGGGATACCGTGTCAAAGGCTGCACTGAGATCTAAGAGGATCAGTGCAGCGCTTTGACCGGAGTCTAAAATCGTCCGGAGATGTTCGGTGGTAGCCAATAAGGCGGACTCAGTGCTATGGCCCGCTCGAAAGCCATTTTGGGAGGGATCCAGGATTCCATGACGGTCCACATGTTTCGAGAGGATGCCATTAACATGGGCCTCTGCTATCTTGGATATCCAGGGGAGGAGGGAAATTGGCCGAAAGTTTTCCGGTTTGGAAGGGTCGAGGGCAGGTTTTTTAATTATCGGTGATACCCATGCCTGCTTCCAAGCTATGGGTACCGATCCAGAGGTAAATGAAAGATTAAGGATATTCAGCATGGGGGGTAGAAAAAATTCAATTGAGTCCAGGAAGTGGGAAGGACTCATAGGATCAGCTGGGGAGCCAGACTTCACTTTCTTGCATAGTTTAGTTAGGTCAGCGGCCGTGATAGCGGGGATTTGGGTAAGAGGAATGAGGGTGGAAGCTGGGGTCTTAAGTTCCTCAGAATGAGAGGGGTTCTGCAGAAAGGTCGCATAAATTTTTTGGACCTTTTCAACGAAATATGCTGCTAACTGCTCGCATTGTTCGTTGGATGAAATTTTTGGAGGAGGCGCCCTAGGATTTTGGAGTTCTTTGACTAATTTAAAGATCACTTTAGAAGGGTTCGGATTGGAGCTGATTTTGTTAGCGTAAAAGGAGGCGCGGGAAGATCTAATGGCTTTGTGATAAATCTTAAGCTTGGATAGGTATTTAACCTTATCCTGGTTGTCAAGGTGTTTCCTCCATTGACGCTCGGCTTTTTTACAGTCCTTACGCAACGCTTTAAGGGTATCATCATACCATGGATTAGAGGGTGTGTTGCGTCCTTTAGTCAGCTTGGCAGGGATGAGAGTGTCAAGGCCCTTAGTAATCCAGGTAGTGAACGAGGAGTAGGTCGCATCAATCTCCTGATTAGCTTCGTAGTGGAAATCTCCTAGGGTTTCATGGAGAGCGGGAATGGAGAGTTTGTGCCAAGGTCTTTTTAAGCGCCGGTTGGATTCAGTTATGTACTGACGTTGTGGTACAGGAACCATAAGTTTGACGAGGTAGTGGTCCGTCCATCCCATTGGGGTGGGGATCTCAGTGACTGCTTCTCGGATGTTAGTGAAAATCGGGTCTAGGGTATGGCCAGCTATGTGTGTGGGAGCATGGACCAGCGGGTTAAGTTGTAGTGCCGAGAGATCTGCAAGAAGATTAGCGATTGTGTGGTCGTTAGTTGAGTCAAAATGCAGATTAAGATCACCTAGAATGGTGAAATTAGCAGATTTGGTGATGAGCGCCATAGATGTCTCAAGGAGGGCGTCAATGAACCTTGAGGCCTGGCCTGGTGGGCGATATATGTATAGGCCGGATAGCGTAGACTGAGGGCTAATACTGATTTTAAATTGGGCACATTCACAGTCTGGGAGTGATTCTTTAATGAACGAGCAGGTAAGGTGCTTTTTATAGATTATTGCGATGCCGCCGCCCCGTGTTTCACGGTTTATGGTGGCCAGGTGAAACTCATCCGGGAGCGTCAGGTTAGGGATGGTGGTTACGCCATCTCGAAGCCATGTTTCGCACAGAAACAGGACGTCAGGATTTTCATCCTGTAAAAGTGAATTTACCTCAAGATGGTGTTTAGCGAGGGATCTGACATTGAGCTGTAGTATCGTCAGAGGCGGGGTTGTGATTCTAGTACAGCCACCCCACACGCGGGTGGGCGTGCTGGTGGAAAAGTGGCATCGATTGCAGTGGAGTTGCGAGTGGCCCAGGATGCCTCCTCTGAGGGGAAGTCATTCTCCTCTGGCGAGAAGTCATTCTCCTCTGAGAAGAGGCATGAGAGTACACAGATCTATTGGAGTCCCTAGAATGAGACCTATCTCTTCTAACTCCAAAGTTAGGCCTGCTTAGGGTCAGTACTGGGGGTCCCGCAGATCCATCCCTATGTAGGTCTAAGTTGGCCCTAGTAAGTCTGCTGACTAGCTCAGGACCTTTGTCTGCCTCATCCCCAGAAAGATCCTCTTCATCCTCCTCTACTTCCACAGTTTCAGGGAGGTCAGGATCACCAAGGGTACCTTCTAAGGCTGGCATGCTCCCATCTGTATGAGAAGCTTTTCTAGCATCATATGTCTCTAAGAGACCTAACAGAAAAGGAGTGGTAGGGTTAGAACCCTGTTTCAATTTCCTGGAGGTACACAATTGTCTCATCTCCTGGACACTGAGAGCTGCATATCTGGAAAGGACCTGTGGAGGGTCACTAACCACTAGGGGAGTCTCTGAAGACTCTCCATGGGTAGACATGCTTTCTAGTGAGGTGTAAGTGATGCACCTACCTACACTATGGGTTTTCCTACTGATCCCTTGCTAAGAGTTGTAGTCAGGGTGTGCTAGGCCCTTTCTACTACAACAGCTGGTTCAGTAGAACTCAGAGTATTTCTAAGCTTGTTATATGTACCTATGGTACCTTATGTGATCTTTCAAATGATATCTCAAGATTATATTTGGTAAACACAACAGCAAGCTCAAATCCCAACCGCTGCACACCAATGTGAGAAGTTGGCCTGATATATGATGTTCACTAGTTCTAGTGACCACCTTGTATCAGTCCAAACAACCCTCATGGTGATTGGTTGTAAGTCAACCTTATAGACCAGCTATCCTAATGGTAGCATGGACAAAGCAGTCTTAGGCTAAACTTTTTTGGCATGTGAAGCCAGCTGTTTTACCACAATATAACCCCTTGAATACCAGATGAAAGGACACCACACAGGTTGTTATGAAAATAAACAAAATATTTATTAATAACAACACCTCTGAACTCTTTATGAGATCAGAGGGCTAAGCACATGACAATACTACGAAAGAAATACGAGTTAGCACAATATTTACATGTGTGCCTTAGGGGCACGACAAACCATATACTAAGAACAATGGATTGCGAGGAAGGAAAGTACTGTAAGGAGATCCAGAGGCTGGAGGATCGCTGGGACTACGCTACGAACTAGGGAAGTACGGAGCAGGAGGCCCACGGGACTCACGTGCAGAGTGGAAACTCTCACGCGAGATGCGTACCAACGTCTATGGGTGCTACAGTTTACAAAGTTACGGATTCCGGACGAACCCGGCTAGATGGAGGGAAAACAACAGTGGACCTAGACACTAGGATAGTGAACACTGACTTCAGCACCTAGAAGCTTTAGTTACCTAACCCTCAGGCTGCGGGTGCATAGGGCTGAAGTGGTGTCGGGTTTGCTGCGTTGATCCCGGTGATGCCTGAAACAAGGAGTTGCTGGCAGGCAGCCAGATGGAGGAGTCCGGTGGTTCCAAGGATGGAACTAGGAAGGAGAAGTCCTGAAAGGGAAGGGGACAGAATCTTGGTCACTAGCCAGTGACGGTGCTGGAACCAGGAGGGGACAAGATGCTGTCGCTGCGTTCAGGTGAAGGAAGGGTCGCTTCTCTCTGTAGCTGCGCGGACCAGGAGCTGTTCTTTACGACCAGGCTGGAGGCACGAGCTGTCCCACGTAGTCTGCTGCTGATGGCGGTGTTGGATCGTCGATCTGGTCAACAGGCTTTGGCCAGTGCAAGCCACGCGGTGGAACAAAGATGGCGTCTGGTGCGGACCAGGAGGGTCCGGGGTGCTTCTCTTTCACAAGGAAGCAAGGGCCAGTCTGGGGGACCAGACTAGCAGTGTTGAAATCTTCGGGTCGTTGTCTCAGAGGTCACGAGCCAGCCGGCAAGTGACCAGACAACAGGAAAAGCAGCAACCAGGCAAAAGGGCCCCACGCAGATCTCGTGGATGCTGGGGGGCTGGTCTTTGATGCAGGTGCTGTGTCGGTGTGGGGCTTCTCAGTCCCCGATGCACTTACTCGAGGGTCCCTCGGTGGTCGTGCTGGAAGCACTGTGCTGGTTTCTTCAAGATGGCCGTCTCCATGTTGCTCGTCGCACCCACGGGTCCCAGCTGTGCTGTGGATGTGGGTAGAGGTCAGAGGGGTCTGGAGGTCCGGGTCTCGTTGAGCTGGGTTCCTCGGATTCCGGGAAGGAAGGACTTGCAGCAAACCGCACAGTAGCTTGATGGTGCCTGCGAAGCAGGATGGTCACTGCCTGACCATAGGGGAGCTTCTTCAGTCTTCTGATGTTCAGGAGGTCGAAGGTCAAGAGTTTCTTCGTGGAAGTTGTCAAGATTAATCTAACTGGGAATGGGACCAGCTCCTACCTTTATTCAGCTAAAGGGGGCTGCATTACGACTAGGTCCCTCCTCTGGGTGGGACCAGGAAGGGGGGTGGTTACACCCCCTATCCTTTGTCCAGTTTCCCGCCAGAGCTGGGGCTGGAGTGCCCCAGCAACTGGTTGGAACCGGTGTATGCACAGGGCACCTTGTGTGCCCCAGGCATGTCTCATTCCTTTCAGCCTTGGCCTACCTAATACACAAAATCCTGTCTGGGGTGGTGCTAGCACCTCCCAAGGCAGGAAACCCTTTGTCTGAGCCTCCCTCGCTGGAAGGACTCCCAGCAGCAGGAGGTCAGACTTGTGTCTGTGGTGGCAGCATCCATCTTGTGATGCTGAGGCTCGAGTTAACTTTAACCGGGGTTCACAGTTACATACATGTCGTGTCCCTCTAGAAGGGTGGAATGCTACCCCCGTCGCCAGAATTGGCGAGGGGGTAGTATTCCAACTCGTATGACACCTTACTCGACATGTTTTGATAATGTTATACCAGAGTTAGCATTTAACCGCGAGGATTATAATGCACTTAAGAGTATATGGTATAGCGTTATCATGGAACAGCTATTAGGACCTGGTTCCGCAAGCTGCAAACGGGCTCAGCTCATGCCAGAGCACCAACTCACATAATTCCAAGCACTCTGCCTTCAGGATTGATAAGGCCTTCCATAGGAGTGACTGATAGGAATATATGTGTCCATTTTTAGGTTTAGATATAGGGAACTATATCTAAAGCAAAGGGTGATTACACCACCTTGCCCCAGCTGTCGTGCAGCCAGTTGTGTCTGTTTTGGATGGCCAGCCAGAGGGTGGCATAATACATGCTGCAGCCCCTGGTAGGCCCTGGGTACACCGATGCCCTGGGTACCTAAGGTATACTGTACAGGGACTGATAAGGTGGCCCAGTACCAATTGGTAAATGCACCTAGGGTACATGGTTGTAATTTAGAGAGAGAACAGCTAGGCTGTGGGTCTGATTAGCAGGCCCACAGCCAGGGAAAGTCGTAAATCAGTGAAGCAAAAAGCAAAAATCTGGGGTGGCCATGGGATTGCAGACCCCACTCTCCTACATAACCCCCCCCAAACTTAGGGACATCAAACTAACCTTGACCAGGTGAGTCTTCTTGTTCTAAGTGGAAGTACCTGGAGAGACCATCTGCATTACCATGGTCAGTCCCTGGGCGGTGCTCCACTGTAAAGTCCATCCCCTGTAGGGAAATGGACCACCTAAGAAGTTTGGGGTTTTCACCCTTCATTTGATTTAGCCATAAGAGGGGCTTATGGTCGGTCTGAATCTTGAAGTGAGTACCAAACAAGTATGGCCTCAGCTTCTTCAGGGCCCAAACCACAGCAAAGGCCTCCCTCTCAATAGCTGACCAACGTTTCTCTCTAGGGGTCAGCCTTCTACTTATAAAAGCAATGGGCTGGTCATGACCATCAATATTCAGCTGAGATAGAACAGCTCCCACACCCAACTCAGAAGCATCTGTTTGGACAATGAAAGGTTTGGAGTAGTCTGGACTCTTGAGAATAGGTGCAGTGCACATGGCCTGCTTTAGGTCATCGAATGCCTTGTGACAGCTAACTGTCCACTGAACTTTCTTTGGAATTTTTTTACTTGTCAGGTCATTAAGTGGAGTCACAATGGTTCCATAATTTCTGACAAATTTCCTATAATAACCAGACAGGCCCAAGAAAGCTCTGACCTGTGTCTGGGTGGTTGGAGGAGCCCAGTCCTTTATGGCCTGTATCTTGCTCTCCAGAGGTTGAACTTGGCCTCCACCTACAAGGTGGCCCAAGTATACAACTTGACTCTGCCCTATCTGGCACTTAGTAGCCTTGATAGTGAGGCCTGCCTTTTGCAGGGCCTCTAAAACTTTCCTTAGGTGGATCAGGTGATCCTCCCAGGTGGAGCTAAAGACAGCAATATCATCTAGATATGCTGCACAAAAGTCATCCAACCCAGTGAGAACTTGGTTCACCAACCTTTGAAAAGTGGCAGGTGCATTTTTCAAACCAAAGGGCATCACCACATACTGGTAATGACCTCCAGGGGTTGAAAATGCTGTCTTGGCTTTGGCATCCTCAGCTAATCTGATCTGCCAATAACCAGCTGTCAGGTCAAATGTACTTAAGAAAGTTGCAGAAGCCAACTTGTCTATCAGTTCATCTGCCCTAGGTATTGGATGGGCATCTGTCTTAGTGACAGCATTGAGACCCCTGTAGTCTACGCAAAACCTCATCTCTCTCTTACCATCCTGGGTGTGAGGTTTAGGCACTAGAACTACAGGACTAGCCCAAGGGCTCTCTGAGGGTTCAATGACTCCCAATTCCAACATCTTTTGTACTTCTTGCTTTATGCAATCCCTGACATGGTCAGGTTGCCTGTAGATTTTACTCTTTATAGGCAGACTGTCTCCAGTGTCCACCTCATGTGTGCACCAGTTTGTCTGACTGGGGGTCAGAGAAAACATTTGTCTGAAGGATTGAAGGACTTGCTTACAATCCTTTTGTTGATGCTCAGAGAGGCTGTCAGAAAAGACTACACCATCTACCGACCCATCATCAGGGTTCTGAGTGAGCAGGTCTGGGAGAGGGTCACTCTCTTCCTCCTGCCCCTCATCTGTGGCCATGAGCAAGCCCATGTCCTCCCTGTCAACAAATGCTTTGAGCCTATTCACAAGAAGTACTCTGTGAGGGCTCCTGGGAGTTCCCATGTCCACCAAGCAGGTGACTTCTCCCTTTTGCTCAATGATGATGTGGGGTCCAGACCATTTGTCTTGGAGAGCTGTTGGGGCCACTGGCTCCAACTCCCACACCTTCTGTCCTGCATGGTAAACAGTTAGGACAGCCTTTTGGTCGTGCCAAGCTTTTTGAAGTTCTTGGCTGGCCTCCAGGTTTTTAGATGCCTTCTCCATGTACTCTGCCATCCTGGAGCGGAGACCAAGTACATAGTCCACTATGTCAAGTTTAGGCTTTTTGAGAGGTAACTCCCATCCTTCCTTCACCAGACATAGGGGTCCTCTTACAGGATGTCCAAACAAAAGCTCAAAAGGGCTGTAACCAACCCCCTTCTGTGGGACCTCTCTGTAAGCAAACAGAAGGCAGGGTAAAAGGATGTCCCATCTTCGCCTAAGCTTTTCTGGTAACCCTTTTATCATCCCTTTGAGGGTCTTGTTGAATCTTTCAACAAGCCCATTGCATTGTGGGTGATAGGGTGTGGTGAATTTGTAATTTACACCACACTCCTTCCACATAGCAGTCAAGTATCCTGACATGAAGTTTGCACCTCTGTCAGAGACAACCTCCTTAGGAAACCCCACTCTGGAGAAAACTCCAACCAGGGCCCTAGCCACAACAGGAGCTGTAGTGGTCCTAAGGGGAATAGCTTCTGGATACCTGGTGGCATGATCCACTACCACCAGTATAAATCTGTGCCCAGATGCTGTTGGGGGGGTCCATTGGTCCAACAATGTCAATCCCCACTCTTTTAAAGGGAACCCCCACCACAGGTAGTGGTATGAGGGGGGCCTTTGTTGTGCCATCTGATTTGCCACTGGCTTGGCAAGTGACACAGGAGCGACAGAACTAGTGTCCTCAGACATATGAGGCCAGTGAAAGTGTGGGGCAAGCCTGTCCCAAGTCTTGTTCTGGCCTAAGTGACCTGCAAGGGGAATTTCGTGGGCTAAGGTGAGAAGGAAACCTCTCAGAGACAAGGAGATGACCAGCCTCCTGCTAGCACCAGGCTTGGGGTCTCTTGCCTCAGAGTATAGGAGTCCATCGTCCCAATATACCTTATGGGCACCTGTAGCATTCCCTGCAGCCTCAGCAGCAGCCTGCTGTCTGAGGGGTTCAAGAGAGGAACAGTCTAACTGTGCCTGCCTCAAGTCTGCCCTGGAAGGTCCCCCTGTCCCAAGAAACTCAACCTGTTCAGGCTCAAGCTCTTCTAGGACAGTTCCTTCTGGGGTCTTGGGGTCAGTCTCCTGAGAGAGCTGATCCTCCACCAGAGACAGGGGGAAGGGTCAACCTTACCCCTACTGCTCTTTCTCTCGGGTAGTGTCTGGTCCATTCTTCCAGGATCCAGCACTAGTTCAGCTGGGCATTTCTTGGCCTGTGACCCAGTCACAGCAAGGACATGTGATGATAAACCTAACATTTCCACATGAGTCCTATACTCCACATCTGACCATAAGGAGGATTCCAAATCATTGCCCAAAAGACAGTCCACTGGGAGGTCTGAACTAACAACAACCCTTTTGAGGCCATTTACCCCTCCCCAGGAGAAATTAACAAGTGCCATACTATGGGAGGTAGTGGCATTGCTAGCATTGGTCACCAGGTAGTCTGAACCTAGTATTATCTGTTCAGGGTCCACAACGTTTGGTGTCACCATAGTGACACTGGCACAAGTGTCCCTGTAGGCCTGAGCCATTTTTCCATTGATCAAAGGTGTTTGCCTGTACTTGCCCAGAGTACTGGGACTTATTGTAGGGGTCATATCCATGTCCCCAGTACAAACAAGAACAGCCTGAGTAGGTATCCTGACTAAGTCAGAACCCGCCTCAGTTCCCAGGGTTAACCCCACTATAGCCTTGGGAGGATTACTACCACTACTAACTGTACTAGGGGGTGCAGATGCCTTAGGGGCAGTAGTGGTAGGAGTTGGGCCTTTCTTGGTGCACTCACTAAATCAGTGAGTATTACTTTTACAGTATTGGCACCATGGTTTCCTCTGACCATTATTCTTCTTCTTTTGGGAATTCTGGGAATTCTGGGACCCACCCTCTTTAGATTGTTGGGGCCCTGTTGAAGACTTCTGGTCATTCTGCTTATTCTCATTACTCTTGGGGTCCGCTTTCTTCTGGCAACCACCCTGGTTCTGGTTCTGCTGCTTGACCCTTGTCCTGACCCATCTGTCTGCCTTCTTTCCCAATTCTTGGGGAGAGGTCAGATCTGAGTCAATAAGGTGCTGATGCAACAACTGATTTTGACAATTATTTAAGATTTGTTCTCTCATAATTAGATTATATAATCCTGTGTAATCAGTAACTTTACTTCCCAGTAACCAGCCTTCAAAAGCCTTAGTGGCACAATCAACAAAGTCAGCCCAATCCTGATACTGAATTTTCTGAGTGTCTCTGAACAGCAACCTGTACTGTTCAGTTGTTAAGCCAAACCCATCAATCAGTGTATTATTCAGGACTTGGTAATTGTTAGCATCCTCAGCTCTAGTAGTGAGGAGCTTATCTCTACCTTTACCTTCAAAGGAGAGCCACAATATAGCTGCCCACTGACTGGGGGATGCACTGGACAGTGCAGGCCCTCTCCAAAGCAGTCATCCATTTGTGGATTTCATCCCCTTGTTTAAAGGGGGGCACTATTTTACTCAGGTGTCTAGTATCAAAACTCCTGTCTTTATCCTTAGGGATATTGCTGCCACCAGTGGGGACTGCCCCACTCAACTGTTGCTCTCTAGCAAAGGCAAGCTTCTCCTTGGCAAGGGCAAGTTCTTCCCTCTGGATCCTCAGATTAGCCTGTTTCATCCTTGCTTCATGTTCTCTCCTCTGAGGGGAAGTCATTCTCCTCTGGCGAGAAGTCATTCTCCTCTGAGAAGAGGCATGAGAGTACACAGATCTATTGGAGTCCCTAGAATGAGACCTATCTCTTCTAACTCCAAAGTTAGGCCTGCTTAGGGTCAGTACTGGGGGTCCCCCAGATCCATCCCTATGTAGGTCTAAGTTGGCCCTAGTAAGTCTGCTGACTAGCTCAGGACCTTTGTCTGCCTCATCCCCAGAAAGATCCTCTTCATCCTCCTCTACTTCCACAGTTTCAGGGAGGTCAGGATCACCAAGGGTACCTTCTAAGGCTGGCATGCTCCCATCTGTATGAGAAGCTTTTCTAGCATCATATGTCTCTAAGAGACCTAACAGAAAAGGAGTGGTAGGGTTAGAACCCTGTTTCAATTTCCTGGAGGTACACAATTGTCTCATCTCCTGGACACTGAGAGCTGCATATCTGGAAAGGACCTGTGGAGGGTCACTAACCACTAGGGGAGTCTCTGAAGACTCTCCATGGGTAGACATGCTTTCTAGTGAGGTGTAAGTGATGCACCTACCTACACTATGGGTTTTCCTACTGATCCCTTGCTAAGAGTTGTAGTCAGGGTGTGCTAGGCCCTTTCTACTACAACAGCTGGTTCAGTAGAACTCAGAGTATTTCTAAGCTTGTTATATGTACCTATGGTACCTTATGTGATCTTTCAAATGATATCTCAAGATTATATTTGGTAAACACAACAGCAAGCTCAAATCCCAACCGCTGCACACCAATGTGAGAAGTTGGCCTGATATATGATGTTCACTAGTTCTAGTGACCACCTTGTATCAGTCCAAACAACCCTTATGGTGATTGGTTGTAAGTCAACCTTATAGACCAGCTATCCTAATGGTAGCATGGACAAAGCAGTCTTAGGCTAAACTTTTTTGGCATGTGAAGCCAGCTGTTTTACCACAATATAACCCCTTGAATACCAGATGAAAGGACACCACACAGGTTGTTATGAAAATAAACAAAATATTTATTAATAACAACACCTCTGAACTCTTTATGAGATCAGAGGGCTAAGCACATGACAATACTACGAAAGAAATACGAGTTAGCACAATATTTACATGTGTGCCTTAGGGGCACGACAAACCATATACTAAGAACAATGGATTGCGAGGAAGGAAAGTACTGTAAGGAGATCCAGAGGCTGGAGGATCGCTGGGACTACGCTACGAACTAGGTAAGTACGGAGCAGGAGGCCCACGGGACTCACGTGCAGAGTGGAAACTCTCACGCGAGATGCGTACCAACGTCTATGGGTGCTACAGTTTACAAAGTTACGGATTCCGGACGAACCCGGCTGGATGGAGGGAAAACAACAGTGGACCTAGACACTAGGATAGTGAACACTGACTTCAGCACCTAGAAGCTTTAGTTACCTAACCCTCAGGCTGCGGGTGCATAGGGCTGAAGTGGTGTCGGGTTTGCTGCGTTGATCCCGGTGATGCCTGAAACAAGGAGTTGCTGGCAGGCAGCCAGATGGAGGAGTCCGGTGGTTCCAAGGATGGAACTAGGAAGGAGAAGTCCTGAAAGGGAAGGGAACAGAGTCTTGGTCACTAGCCAGTGACGGTCCTGGAACCAGGAGGGGACCAGATGCTGTCGCTGCGTTCAGGTGAAGGAAGGGTCGCTTCTCTCTGTAGCTGCGCGGACCAGGAGCTGTTCTTTACGACCAGGCTGGAGGCACGAGCTGTCCCACGTAGTCTGCTGCTGATGGCGGTGTTGGATCGTCGATCTGGTCAACAGGCTTTGGCCAGTGCAAGCCACGCGGTGGAACAAAGATGGCGTCTGGTGCGGACCAGGAGGGTCCGGGGTGCTTCTCTTTCACAAGGAAGCAAGGGCCAGTCTGGGGGACCAGACTAGCAGTGTTGAAATCTTCGGGTCGTTGTCTCAGAGGTCACGAGCCAGCCGGCAAGTGACCAGACAACAGGAAAAGCAGCAACCAGGCAAAAGGGCCCCACGCAGATCTCGTGGATGCTGGGGGGCTGGTCTTTGATGCAGGTGCTGTGTCGGTGTGGGGCTTCTCAGTCCCCGATGCACTTACTCGAGGGTCCCTCGGTGGTCGTGCTGGAAGCACTGTGCTGGTTTCTTCAAGATGGCCGTCTCCATGTTGCTCGTCGCACCCACGGGTCCCAGCTGTGCTGTGGATGTGGGTAGAGGTCAGAGGGGTCTGGAGGTCCGGGTCTCGTTGAGCTGGGTTCCTCGGATTCCGGGAAGGAAGGACTTGCAGCAAACCGCACAGTAGCTTGATGGTGCCTGCGAAGCAGGATGGTCACTCCCTGACCATAGGGGAGCTTCTTCAGTCTTCTGATGTTCAGGAGGTCGAAGGTCAAGAGTTTCTTCGTGGAAGTTGTCAAGATTAATCTAACTGGGAATGGGACCAGCTCCTACCTTTATTCAGCTAAAGGGGGCTGCATTACGACTAGGTCCCTCCTCTGGGTGGGACCAGGAAGGGGGGTGGTTACACCCCCTATCCTTTGTCCAGTTTCCCGCCAGAGCTGGGGCTGGAGTGCCCCAGCAACTGGTTGGAACCGGTGTATGCACAGGGCACCTTGTGTGCCCCAGGCATGTCTCATTCCTTTCAGCCTTGGCCTACCTAATACACAAAATCCTGTCTGGGGTGGTGCTAGCACCTCCCAAGGCAGGAAACCCTTTGTCTGAGCCTCCCTCGCTGGAAGGACTCCCAGCAGCAGGAGGTCAGACTTGTGTCTGTGGTGGCAGCATCCATCTTGTGATGCTGAGGCTCGAGTTAACTTTAACCGGGGTTCACAGTTACATACATGTCGTGTCCCTCTAGAAGGGTGGAATGCTACCCCCGTCGACAGAATTGGCGAGGGGGTAGTATTCCAACTCGTATGACACCTTACTCGACATGTTTTGATAATGTTATACCAGAGTTAGCATTTAACCGCGAGGATTATAATGCACTTAAGAGTATATGGTATAGCGTTATCATGGAACAGCTATTAGGACTTGGTTCCGCAAGCTGCAAACGGGCTCAGCTCATGCCAGAGCACCAACTCACATAATTCCAAGCACTCTGCCTTCAGGATTGATAAGGCCTTCCATAGGAGTGACTGATAGGAATATATGTGTCCATTTTTAGGTTTAGATATAGGGAACTATATCTAAAGCAAAGGGTGATTACACCACCTTGCCCCAGCTGTCGTGCAGCCAGTTGTGTCTGTTTTGGATGGCCAGCCAGAGGGTGGCATAATACATGCTGCAGCCCCTGGTAGGCCCTGGGTACACCTATGCCCTGGGTACCTAAGATATACTGTACAGGGACTGATAAGGTGGCCCAGTACCAATTGGTAAATGCACCTAGGGTACATGGTTGTAATTTAGAGAGAGAACAGCTAGGCTGTGGGTCTGATTAGCAGGCCCACAGCCAGGGAAAGTCGTAAATCAGTGAAGCAAAAAGCAAAAATCTGGGGTGGCCATGGGATTGCAGACCCCACTCTCCTACATAACCCCCCCCAAACTTAGGGACATCAAACTAACCTTGACCAGGTGAGTCTTCTTGTTCTAAGTGGAAGTACCTGGAGAGACCATCTGCATTACCATGGTCAGTCCCTGGGCGGTGCTCCACTGTAAAGTCCATCCCCTGTAGGGAAATGGACCACCTAAGAAGTTTGGGGTTTTCACCCTTCATTTGATTTAGCCATAAGAGGGGCTTATGGTCGGTCTGAATCTTGAAGTGAGTACCAAACAAGTATGGCCTCAGCTTCTTCAGGGCCCAAACCACAGCAAAGGCCTCCCTCTCAATAGCTGACCAACGTTTCTCTCTAGGGGTCAGCCTTCTACTTATAAAAGCAATGGGCTGGTCATGACCATCAATATTCAGCTGAGATAGAACAGCTCCCACACCCAACTCAGAAGCATCTGTTTGGACAATGAAAGGTTTGGAGTAGTCTGGACTCTTGAGAATAGGTGCAGTGCACATGGCCTGCTTTAGGTCATCGAATGCCTTGTGACAGCTAACTGTCCACTGAACTTTCTTTGGAATTTTTTTACTTGTCAGGTCATTAAGTGGAGTCACAATGGTTCCATAATTTCTGACAAATTTCCTATAATAACCAGACAGGCCCAAGAAAGCTCTGACCTGTGTCTGGGTGGTTGGAGGAGCCCAGTCCTTTATGGCCTGTATCTTGCTCTCCAGAGGTTGAACTTGGCCTCCACCTACAAGGTGGCCCAAGTATACAACTTGACTCTGCCCTATCTGGCACTTAGTAGCCTTGATAGTGAGGCCTGCCTTTTGCAGGGCCTCTAAAACTTTCCTTAGGTGGATCAGGTGATCCTCCCAGGTGGAGCTAAAGACAGCAATATCATCTAGATATGCTGCACAAAAGTCATCCAACCCAGTGAGAACTTGGTTCACCAACCTTTGAAAAGTGGCAGGTGCATTTTTCAAACCAAAGGGCATCACCACATACTGGTAATGACCTCCAGGGGTTGAAAATGCTGTCTTGGCTTTGGCATCCTCAGCTAATCTGATCTGCCAATAACCAGCTGTCAGGTCAAATGTACTTAAGAAAGTTGCAGAAGCCAACTTGTCTATCAGTTCATCTGCCCTAGGTATTGGATGGGCATCTGTCTTAGTGACAGCATTGAGACCCCTGTAGTCTACGCAAAACCTCATCTCTCTCTTACCATCCTGGGTGTGAGGTTTAGGCACTAGAACTACAGGACTAGCCCAAGGGCTCTCTGAGGGTTCAATGACTCCCAATTCCAACATCTTTTGTACTTCTTGCTTTATGCAGTCCCTGACGTGGTCAGGTTGCCTGTAGATTTTACTCTTTATAGGCAGACTGTCTCCAGTGTCCACCTCATGTGTGCACCAGTTTGTCTGACTGGGGGTCAGAGAAAACATTTGTCTGAAGGATTGAAGGACTTGCTTACAATCCTTTTGTTGATGCTCAGAGAGGCTGTCAGAAAAGACTACACCATCTACCGACCCATCATCAGGGTTCTGAGTGAGCAGGTCTGGGAGAGGGTCACTCTCTTCCTCCTGCCCCTCATCTGTGGCCATGAGCAAGCCCATGTCCTCCCTGTCAACAAATGCTTTGAGCCTATTCACAAGAAGTACTCTGTGAGGGCTCCTGGGAGTTCCCATGTCCACCAAGCAGGTGACTTCTCCCTTTTGCTCAATGATGATGTGGGGTCCAGACCATTTGTCTTGGAGAGCTGTTGGGGCCACTGGCTCCAACTCCCACACCTTCTGTCCTGCATGGTAAACAGTTAGGACAGCCTTTTGGTCGTGCCAAGCTTTTTGAAGTTCTTGGCTGGCCTCCAGGTTTTTAGATGCCTTCTCCATGTACTCTGCCATCCTGGAGCGGAGACCAAGTACATAGTCCACTATGTCAAGTTTAGGCTTTTTGAGAGGTAACTCCCATCCTTCCTTCACCAGACATAGGGGTCCTCTTACAGGATGTCCAAACAAAAGCTCAAAAGGGCTGTAACCAACCCCCTTCTGTGGGACCTCTCTGTAAGCAAACAGAAGGCAGGGTAAAAGGATGTCCCATCTTCGCCTAAGCTTTTCTGGTAACCCTTTTATCATCCCTTTGAGGGTCTTGTTGAATCTTTCAACAAGCCCATTGCATTGTGGGTGATAGGGTGTGGTGAATTTGTAATTTACACCACACTCCTTCCACATAGCAGTCAAGTATCCTGACATGAAGTTTGCACCTCTGTCAGAGACAACCTCCTTAGGAAACCCCACTCTGGAGAAAACTCCAACCAGGGCCCTAGCCACAACAGGAGCTGTAGTGGTCCTAAGGGGAATAGCTTCTGGATACCTGGTGGCATGATCCACTACCACCAGTATAAATCTGTGCCCAGATGCTGTTGGGGGGGTCCATTGGTCCAACAATGTCAATCCCCACTCTTTCAAAGGGAACCCCCACCACAGGTAGTGGTATGAGGGGGGCCTTTGTTGTGCCATCTGATTTGCCACTGGCTTGGCAAGTGACACAGGAGCGACAGAACTAGTGTCCTCAGAATAATGAGGCCAGTGAAAGTGTGGGGCAAGCCTGTCCCAAGTCTTGTTCTGGCCTAAGTGACCTGCAAGGGGAATTTCGTGGGCTAAGGTGAGAAGGAAACCTCTCAGAGACAAGGGGATGACCAGCCTCCTGGTAGCACCAGGCTTGGGGTCTCTTGCCTCAGAGTATAGGAGTCCATCGTCCCAATATACCTTATGGGCACCTGTAGCATTCCCTGCAGCCTCAGCAGCAGCCTGCTGTCTGAGGGGTTCAAGAGAGGAACAGTCTAACTGTGCCTGCCTCAAGTCTGCCCTGGAAGGTCCCCCTGTCCCAAGAAACTCAACCTGTTCAGGCTCAAGCTCTTCTAGGACAGTTCCTTCTGGGGTCTTGGGGTCAGTCTCCTGAGAGAGCTGATCCTCCACCAGAGACAGGGGGAAGGGTCAACCTTACCCCTACTGCTCTTTCTCTTGGGTAGTGTCTGGTCCATTCTTCCAGGATCCAGCACTAGTTCAGCTGGGCATTTCTTGGCCTGTGACCCAGTCACAGCAAGGACATGTGCTGATAAACCTAACATTTCCACATGAGTCCTATACTCCACATCTGACCATAAGGAGGATTCCAAATCATTGCCCAAAAGACAGTCCACTGGGAGGTCTGAACTAACAACAACCCTTTTGAGGCCATTTACCCCTCCCCAGGAGAAATTAACAAGTGCCATACTATGGGAGGTAGTGGCATTGCTAGCATTGGTCACCAGGTAGTCTGAACCTAGTATTATCTGTTCAGGGTCCACAAAGTTTGGTGTCACCATAGTGACACTGGCACAAGTGTCCCTGTAGGCCTGAGCCATTTTTCCATTGATCAAAGGTGTTTGCCTGTACTTGCCCAGAGTACTGGGACTTATTGTAGGGGTCATATCCATGTCCCCAGTACAAACAAGAACAGCCTGAGTAGGTATCCTGACTAAGTCAGAACCCGCCTCAGTTCCCAGGGTTAACCCCACTATAGCCTTGGGAGGATTACTACCACTACTAACTGTACTAGGGGGTGCAGATGCCTTAGGGGCAGTAGTGGTAGGAGTTGGGCCTTTCTTGGTGCACTCACTAAATCAGTGAGTATTACTTTTAGAGTATTGGCACCATGGTTTCCTCTGACCATTATTCTTCTTCTTTTGGGAATTCTGGGAATTCTGGGACCCACCCTCTTTAGATTGTTGGGGCCCTGTTGAAGACTTCTGGTCATTCTGCTTATTCTCATTACCCTTGGGGTCCGCTTTCTTCTGGCAACCACCCTGGTTCTGGTTCTGCTGCTTGACCCTTGTCCTGACCCATCTGTCTGCCTTCTTTCCCAATTCTTGGGGAGAGGTCAGATCTGAGTCAATAAGGTGCTGATGCAACAACTGATTTTGACAATTATTTAAGATTTGTTCTCTCATAATTAGATTATATAATCCTGTGTAATCAGTAACTTTACTTCCCAGTAACCAGCCTTCAAAAGCCTTAGTGGCACAATCAACAAAGTCAGCCCAATCCTGATACTGAATTTTCTGAGTGTCTCTGAACAGCAACCTGTACTGTTCAGTTGTTAAGCCAAACCCATCAATCAGTGTATTATTCAGGACTTGGTAATTGTTAGCATCCTCAGCTCTAGTAGTGAGGAGCTTATCTCTACCTTTACCTTCAAAGGAGAGCCACAATATAGCTGCCCACTGACTCTGGGGGATGCACTGGACAGTGCAGGCTCTCTCCAAAGCAGTCATCCATTTGTGGATTTCATCCCCTTGTTTAAAGGGGGGCACTATTTTACTCAGGTGTCTAGTATCAAAACTCCTGTCTTTATCCTTAGGGATATTGCTGCCACCAGTGGGGACTGCCCCACTCAACTGTTGCTCTCTAGCAAAGGCAAGCTTCTCCTTGGCAAGGGCAAGTTCTTCCCTCTGGATCCTCAGATTAGCCTGTTTCATCCTTGCTTCATGTTCTCTCCTCTGAGGGGAAGTCATTCTCCTCTGGCGAGAAGTCATTCTCCTCTGAGAAGAGGCATGAGAGTACACAGATCTATTGGAGTCCCTAGAATGAGACCTATCTCTTCTAACTCCAAAGTTAGGCCTGCTTAGGGTCAGTACTGGGGGTCCCCCAGATCCTTCCCTATGTAGGTCTAAGTTGGCCCTAGTAAGTCTGCTGACTAGCTCAGGACCTTTGTCTGCCTCATCCCCAGAAAGATCCTCTTCATCCTCCTCTACTTCCTCAGTTTCAGGGAGGTCAGGATCACCAAGGGTACCTTCTAAGGCTGGCATGCTCCCATCTGTATGAGAAGCTTTTCTAGCATCATATGTCTCTAAGAGACCTAACAGAAAAGGAGTGGTAGGGTTAGAACCCTGTTTCAATTTCCTGGAGGTACACAATTGTCTCATCTCCTGGACACTGAGAGCTGCATATCTGGAAAGGACCTGTGGAGGGTCACTAACCACTAGGGGAGTCCCTGAAGACTCTCCATGGGTAGACATGCTTTCTAGTGAGGTGTAAGTGATGCACCTACCTACACTATGGGTTTTCCTACTGATCCCTTGCTAAGAGTTGTAGTCAGGGTGTGCTAGCCCCTTTCTACTACAACAGCTGGTTCAGTAGAACTCAGAGTATTTCTAAGCTTGTTATATGTACCTATGGTACCTTATGTGATCTTTCAAATGATATCTCAAGATTATATTTGGTAAACACAACAGCAAGCTCAAATCCCAACCGCTGCACACCAATGTGAGAAGTTGGCCTGATATATGATGTTCACTAGTTCTAGTGACCACCTTGTATCAGTCCAAACAACCCTTATGGTGATTGGTTGTAAGTCAACCTTATAGACCAGCTATCCTAATGGTAGCATGGACAAAGCAGTCTTAGGCTAAACTTTTTTGGCATGTGAAGCCAGCTGTTTTACCACAATATAACCCCTTGAATACCAGATGAAAGGACACCACACAGGTTGTTATGAAAATAAACAAAATATTTATTAATAACAACACCTCTGAACTCTTTATGAGATCAGAGGGCTAAGCACATGACAATACTACGAAAGAAATACGAGTTAGCACAATATTTACACGTGTGCCTTAGGGGCACGACAAACCATATACTAAGAACAATGGATTGCGAGGAAGGAAAGTACTGTAAGGAGATCCAGAGGCTGGAGGATCGCTGGGACTACGCTACGAACTAGGTAAGTACGGAGCAGGAGGCCCACGGGACTCACGTGCAGAGTGGAAACTCTCACGCGAGATGCGTACCAAAGTCTATGGGTGCTACAGTTTACAAAGTTACGGATTCCGGACGAACCCGGCTGGATGGAGGGAAAACAACAGTGGACCTAGACACTAGGATAGTGAACACTGACTTCAGCACCTAGAAGCTTTAGTTACCTAACCCTCAGGCTGCGGGTGCATAGGGCTGAAGTGGTGTCGGGTTTGCTGCGTTGATCCCGGTGATGCCTGAAACAAGGAGTTGCTGGCAGGCAGCCAGATGGAGGAGTCCGGTGGTTCCAAGGATGGAACTAGGAAGGAGAAGTCCTGAAAGGGAAGGGGACAGAGTCTTGGTCACTAGCCAGTGACGGTGCTGGAACCAGGAGGGGACCAGATGCTGTCGCCGCGTTCAGGTGAAGGAAGGGTCGCTTCTCTCTGTAGCTGCGCGGACCAGGAGCTGTTCTTTACGACCAGGCTGGAGGCACGAGCTGTCCCACGTAGTCTGCTGCTGATGGCGGTGTTGGATCGTCGATCTGGTCAACAGGCTTTGGCCAGTGCAAGCCACGCGGTGGAACAAAGATGGCGTCTGGTGCGAACCAGGAGGGTCCGGGGTGCTTCTCTTTCACAAGGAAGCAAGGGCCAGTCTGGGGGACCAGACTAGCAGTGTTGAAATCTTCGGGTCGTTGTCTCAGAGGTCACGAGCCAGCCGGCAAGTGACCAGACAACAGGAAAAGCAGCAACCAGGCAAAAGGGCCCCACGCAGATCTCGTGGATGCTGGGGGGCTGGTCTTTGATGCAGGTGCTGTGTCGGTGTGGGGCTTCTCAGTCCCCGATGCACTTACTCGAGGGTCCCTCGGTGGTCGTGCTGGAAGCACTGTGCTGGTTTCTTCAAGATGGCCGTCTCCATGTTGCTCGTCGCACCCACGGGTCCCAGCTGTGCTGTGGATGTGGGTAGAGGTCAGAGGGGTCTGGAGGTCCGGGTCTCGTTGAGCTGGGTTCCTCGGATTCCGGGAAGGAAGGACTTGCAGCAAACCGCACAGTAGCTTGATGGTGCCTGCGAAGCAGGATGGTCACTCCCTGACCATAGGGGAGCTACTTCAGTCTTCTGATGTTCAGGAGGTCGAAGGTCAAGAGTTTCTTTGTGGAAGTTGTCAAGATTAATCTAACTGGGAATGGGACCAGCTCCTACCTTTATTCAGCTAAAGGGGGCTGCATTACGACTAGGTCCCTCCTCTGGGTGGGACCAGGAAGGGGGGTGGTTACACCCCCTATCCTTTGTCCAGTTTCCCGCCAGAGCTGGGGCTGGAGTGCCCCAGCAACTGGTTGGAACCGGTGTATGCATAGGGCACCTTGTGTGCCCCAGGCATGTCTCATTCCTTTCAGCCTTGGCCTACCTAATACACAAAATCCTGTCTGGGGTGGTGCTAGCACCTCCCAAGGCAGGAAACCCTTTGTCTGAGCCTCCCTCGCTGGAAGGACTCCCAGCAGCAGGAGGTCAGACTTGTGTCTGTGGTGGCAGCATCCATCTTGTGATGCTGAGGCTCGAGTTAACTTTAACCGGGGTTCACAGTTACATACATGTCGTGTCCCTCTAGAAGGGTGGAATGCTACCCCCGTCGCCAGAATTGGCGAGGGGGTAGTATTCCAACTCGTATGACACCTTACTCGACATGTTTTGATAATGTTATACCAGAGTTAGCATTTAACCGCGAGGATTATAATGCACTTAAGAGTATATGGTATAGCGTTATCATGGAACAGCTATTAGGACTTGGTTCCGCAAGCTGCAAACGGGCTCAGCTCAGGCCAGAGCACCAACTCACATAATTCCAAGCACTCTGCCTTCAGGATTGATAAGGCCTTCCATAGGAGTGACTGATAGGAATATATGTGTCCATTTTTAGGTTTAGATATAGGGAACTATATCTAAAGCAAAGGGTGATTACACCACCTTGCCCCAGCTGTCGTGCAGCCAGTTGTGTCTGTTTTGGATGGCCAGCCAGGGGTGGCATAATACATGCTGCAGCCCCTGGTAGGCCCTGGGTACACCTATGCCCTGGGTACCTAAGGTATACTGTACAGGGACTGATAAGGTGGCCCAGTACCAATTGGTAAATGCACCTAGGGTACATGGTTGTCATTTAGAGAGAGAACAGCTAGGCTGTGGGTCTGATTAGCAGGCCCACAGCCAGGGAAAGTCGTAGATCAGTGAAGCAAAAAGCAAAAATCTGGGGTGGCCATGGGATTGCAGACCCCACTCTCCTACATAACCCCCCCCCCCAAACGTAGGGACATCAAACTAACCTTGACCAGGTGAGTCTTCTTGTTCTAAGTGGAAGTACCTGGAGAGACCATCTGCATTACCATGGTCAGTCCCTGGGCGGTGCTCCACTGTAAAGTCCATCCCCTGTAGGGAAATGGACCACCTAAGAAGTTTGGGGTTTTCACCCTTCATTTGATTTAGCCATAAGAGGGGCTTATGGTCGGTCTGAATCTTGAAGTGAGTACCAAACAAGTATGGCCTCAGCTTCTTCAGGGCCCAAACCACAGCAAAGGCCTCCCTCTCAATAGCTGACCAACGTTTCTCTCTAGGGGTCAGCCTTCTACTTATAAAAGCAATGGGCTGGTCATGACCATCAATATTCAGCTGAGATAGAACAGCTCCCACACCCAACTCAGAAGCATCTGTTTGGACAATGAAAGGTTTGGAGTAGTCTGGACTCTTGAGAATAGGTGCAGTGCACATGGCCTGCTTTAGGTCATCGAATGCCTTCTGACAGCTAACTGTCCACTGAACTTTCTTTGGAATTTTTTTTACTTGTCAGGTCATTAAGTGGAGTCACAATGGTTCCATAATTTCTGACAAATTTCCTATAATAACCAGACAGGCCCAAGAAAGCTCTGACCTGTGTCTGGGTGGTTGGAGGAGCCCAGTCCTTTATGGCCTGTATCTTGCTCTCCAGAGGTTGAACTTGGCCTCCACCTACAAGGTGGCCCAAGTATACAACTTGACTCTGCCCTATCTGGCACTTAGTAGCCTTGATAGTGAGGCCTGCCTTTTGCAGGGCCTCTAAAACTTTCCTTAGGTGGATCAGGTGATCCTCCCAGGTGGAGCTAAAGACAGCAATATCATCTAGATATGCTGCACAAAAGTCATCCAACCCAGTGAGAACTTGGTTCACCAACCGTTGAAAAGTGGCAGGTGCATTTTTCAAACCAAAGGGCATCACCACAAACTGGTAATGACCTCCAGGGGTTGAAAATGCTGCCTTGGCTTTGGCATCCTCAGCTAATCTGATCTGCCAATAACCAGCTGTCAGGTCAAATGTACTTAAGAAAGTTGCAGAAGCCAACTTGTCTATCAGTTCATCTGCCCTAGGTATTGGATGGGCATCTGTCTTAGTGACAGCATTGAGACCCCTGTAGTCTACGCAAAACCTCATCTCTCTCTTACCATCCTGGGTGTGAGGTTTAGGCACTAGAACTACAGGACTAGCCCAAGGGCTCTCTGAGGGTTCAATGACTCCCAATTCCAACATCTTTTGTACTTCTTGCTTTATGCAGTCCCTGACGTGGTCAGGTTGCCTGTAGATGTTACTCTTTATAGGCAGACTGTCTCCAGTGTCCACCTCATGTGTGCACCAGTTTGTCTGACTGGGGGTCAGAGAAAACATTTGTCTGAAGGATTGAAGGACTTGCTTACAATCCTTTTGTTGATGCTCAGAGAGGCTTTCAGAAAAGACTACACCATCTACCGACCCATCATCAGGGTTCTGAGTGAGCAGGTCTGGGAGAGGGTCACTCTCTTCCTCCTGCCCCTCATCTGTGGCCATGAGCAAGCCCATGTCCTCCCTGTCAACAAATGCTTTGAGCCTATTCACATGAAGTACTCTGTGAGGGCTCCTGGGAGTTCCCATGTCCACCAAGCAGGTGACTTCTCCCTTTTGCTCAATGATGATGTGGGGTCCAGACCATTTGTCTTGGAGAGCTGTTGGGGCCACTGGCTCCAACTCCCACACCTTCTGTCCTGCATGGTAAACAGTTAGGACAGCCTTTTGGTCGTGCCAAGCTTTTTGAAGTTCTTGGCTGGCCTCCAGGTTTTTAGATGCCTTCTCCATGTACTCTGCCATCCTGGAGCGGAGACCAAGTACATAGTCCACTATGTCAAGTTTAGGCTTTTTGAGAGGTAACTCCCATCCTTCCTTCACCAGACATAGGGGTCCTCTTACAGGATGTCCAAACAAAAGCTCAAAAGGGCTGTAACCAACCCCCTTCTGTGGGACCTCTCTGTAAGCAAACAGAAGGCAGGGTAAAAGGATGTCCCATCTTCGCCTAAGCTTTTCAGGTAACCCTTTTATCATCCCTTTGAGGGTCTTGTTGAATCTTTCAACAAGCCCATTGCATTGTGGGTGATAGGGTGTGGTGAATTTGTAACTTACACCACACTACTTCCACATAGCAGTAAAGTATCCTGACATGAAGTTTGCACCTCTGTCAGAGACAACCTCCTTAGGAAACCCCACTCTGGAGAAAACTCCAACCAGGGCCCTAGCCACAACAGGAGCTGTAGTGGTCCAAAGGGGAATAGCTTCTGGATACCTGGTGGCATGATCCACTACCACCAGTATAAATCTGTGCCCAGATGCTGTTGGTGGGTCCATTGGTCCAACAATGTCAATCCCCACTCTTTCAAAGGGAACCCCCACCACAGGTAGTGGTATGAGAGGGGCCTTTGTTGTGCCACCTGATTTGCCACTGGCTTGGCAAGTGACACAGGAGCGACAGAACTAGTGTCCTCAGACATATGAGGCCAGTGAAAGTGTGGGGCAAGCCTGTCCCAAGTCTTGTTCTGGCCTAAGTGACCTGCAAGGGGAATTTCGTGGGCTAAGGTGAGAAGGAAACCTCTCAGAGACAAGGGGATGACCAGCCTCCTGGTAGCACCAGGCTTGGGGTCTCTTGCCTCAGAGTATAGGAGTCCATCGTCCCAATATACCTTATGGGCACCTCTAGCATTCCCTGCAGCCTCAGCAGCAGCCTGCTGTCTGAGGGGTTCAAGAGAGGAACAGTCTAACTGTGCCTGCCTCAAGTCTGCCCTGGAAGGTCCCCCTGTCCCAAGAAACTCAACCTGTTCAGGCTCAAGCTCTTCTAGGACAGTTCCTTCTGGGGTCTTGGGGTCAGTCTCCTGAGAGAGCTGATCCTCCACCAGAGACAGGGGGAAGGGTCAACCTTACCCCTACTGCTCTTTCTCTTGGGTAGTGTCTGGTCCATTCTTCCAGGATCCAGCACTAGTTCAGCTAGGCATTTCTTGGCCTGTGACCCAGTCACAGCAAGGACATGTGCTGATAAACCTAACATTTCCACATGAGTCCTATACTCCACATCTGACCATAAGGAGGATTCCAAATCATTGCCCAAAAGACAGTCCACTGGGAGGTCTGAACTAACAACAACCCTTTTGAGGCCATTTACCCCTCCCCAGGAGAAATTAACAAGTGCCATACTATGGGAGGTAGTGGCATTGCTAGCATTGGTCACCAGGTAGTCTGAACCTAGTATTATCTGTTCAGGGTCCACAAAGTTTGGTGTCACCATAGTGACACTGGCACAAGTGTCCCTGTAGGCCTGAGCCATTTTTCCATTGATCAAAGGTGTTTGCCTGTACTTGCCCAGAGTACTGGGACTTATTGTAGGGGTCATATCCATGTCCCCAGTACAAACAAGAACAGCCTGAGTAGGTATCCTGACTAAGTCAGAACCCGCCTCAGTTCCCAGGGTTAACCCCACTATAGCCTTGGGAGGATTACTACCACTACTAACTGTACTAGGGGGTGCAGATGCCTTAGGGGCAGTAGTGGTAGGAGTTGGGCCTTTCTTGGTGCACTCACTAAATCAGTGAGTATTACTTTTACAGTATTGGCACCATGGTTTCCTCTGACCATTATTCTTCTTCTTTTGGGAATTCTGGGAATTCTGGGACCCACCCTCTTTAGATTGTTGGGGCCCTGTTGAAGACTTCTGGTCATTCTGCTTATTCTCATTACCCTTGGGGTCCGCTTTCTTCTGGCAACCACCCTGGTTCTGGTTCTGCTGCTTGACCCTTGTCCTGACCCATCTGTCTGCCTTCTTTCCCAATTCTTGGGGAGAGGTCAGATCGGAGTCAATAAGGTGCTGATGCAACAACTGATTTTGACAATTATTTAAGATTTGTTCTCTCATAATTAGATTATATAATCCTGTGTAATCAGTAACTTTACTTCCCAGTAACCAGCCTTCAAAAGCCTTAGTGGCACAATCAACAAAGTCAGCCCAATCCTGATACTGAATTTTCTGAGTGTCTCTGAACAGCAACCTGTACTGTTCAGTTGTTAAGCCAAACCCATCAATCAGTGTATTATTCAGGACTTGGTAATTGTTAGCATCCTCAGCTCTAGTAGTGAGGAGCTTATCTCTACCTTTACCTTCAAAGGAGAGCCACAATATAGCTGCCCACTGACTCTGGGGGATGCACTGGACAGTGCAGGCCCTCTCCAAAGCAGTCATCCATTTGTGGATTTCATCCCCTTGTTTAAAGGGGGGCACTATTTTACTCAGGTGTCTAGTATCAAAACTCCTGTCTTTATCCTTAGGGATATTGCTGCCACCAGTGGGGACTGCCCCACTCAACTGTTGCTCTCTAGCAAAGGCAAGCTTCTCCTTGGCAAAGGCAAGTTCTTCCCTCTGGATCCTCAGATTAGCCTGTTTCATCCTTGCTTCATGTTCTCTCCTCTGAGGGGAAGTCATTCTCCTCTGACGAGAAGTCATTCTCCTCTGAGAAGAGGCATGAGAGTGCACAGATCTATTGGAGTCCCTAGAATGAGACCTATCTCTTCTAACTCCAAAGTTAGGCCTGCTTAGGGTCAGTACTGGGGGTCCCCCAGATCCTTCCCTATGTAGGTCTAAGTTGGCCCTAGTAAGTCTGCTGACTAGCTCAGGACCTTTGTCTGCCTCATCCCCAGAAAGATCCTCTTCATCCTCCTCCTCCTCTACTTCCTCAGTTTCAGGGAGGTCAGGATCACCAAGGGTACCTTCTAAGGTTGGCATGCTCCCATCTGTATGAGAAGCTTTTCTAGCATCATATGTCTCTAAGAGACCTAACAGAAAAGGAGTGGTAGGGTTAGAACTCTGTTTCAATTTCCTGGAGGTACACAATTGTCTCATCTCCTGGACACTGCGAGCTGCATATCTCGAATGGACATGTGGAGGGTCACTAACCACTAGGGGAGTCTCTGAAGACTCTCCATGGGTAGACATGCTTTCTAGTGAGGTGTAAGTGATGCACCTACCTACACTATGGGTTTCCCTACTCTATTGATCCCTCGCTAAGAGTTGTAGTCAGGGTGTGCTAGGCCCTTTCTACTACAACAGCTGGTTCAGTAGAACTCAGAGTATTTCTAAGCTTGTTATATGTACCTATGGTACCTTATGTGATCTTTCAAATGATATCTCAAGATTATATTTGGTAAACACAACAGCAAGCTCAAATCCCAACCGCTGCACACCAATGTGAGAAGTTGGCCTGATATATGATGTTCACTAGTTCTAGTGACCACCTTGTATCAGTCCAAACAACCCTTATGGTGATTGGTTGTAAGTCAACCTTATAGACCAGCTATCCTAATGGTAGCATGGACAAAGCAGTCTTAGGCTAAACTTTTTTGGCATGTGAAGCCAGCTGTTTTACCACAATATAACCCCTTGAATACCAGATGAAAGGACACCACACAGGTTGTTATGAAAATAAACAAAATATTTATTAATAACAACACCTCTGAACTCTTTATGAGATCAGAGGGCTAAGCACATGACAATACTACGAAAGAAATACGAGTTAGCACAATATTTACACGTGTGCCTTAGGGGCACGACAAACCATATACTAAGAACAATGGATTGCGAGGAAGGAAAGTACTGTAAGGAGATCCAGAGGCTGGAGGATCGCTGGGACTACGCTACGAACTAGGTAAGTACGGAGCAGGAGGCCCACGGGACTCACGTGCAGAGTGGAAACTCTCACGCGAGATGCGTACCAAAGTCTATGGGTGCTACAGTTTACAAAGTTACGGATTCCGGACGAACCCGGCTGGATGGAGGGAAAACAACAGTGGACCTAGACACTAGGATAGTGAACACTGACTTCAGCACCTAGAAGCTTTAGTTACCTAACCCACAGGCTGCGGGTGCATAGGGCTGAAGTGGTGTCGGGTTTGCTGCGTTGATCCCGGTGATGCCTGAAACAAGGAGTTGCTGGCAGGCAGCCAGATGGAGGAGTCCGGTGGTTCCAAGGATGGAACTAGGAAGGAGAAGTCCTGAAAGGGAAGGGGACAGAGTCTTGGTCACTAGCCAGTGACGGTGCTGGAACCAGGAGGGGACCAGATGCTGTCGCCGCGTTCGGGTGAAGGAAGGGTCGCTTCTCTCTGTAGCTGCGCGGACCAGGAGCTGTTCTTTACGACCAGGCTGGAGGCACGAGCTGTCCCACGTAGTCTGCTGCTGATGGCGGTGTTGGATCGTCGATCTGGTCAACAGGCTTTGGCCAGTGCAAGCCACGCGGTGGAACAAAGATGGCGTCTGGTGCGGACCAGGAGGGTCCGGGGTGCTTCTCTTTCACAAGGAAGCAAGGGCCAGTCTGGGGGACCAGACTAGCAGTGTTGAAATCTTCGGGTCGTTGTCTCAGAGGTCACGAGCCAGCCGGCAAGTGACCAGACAACAGGAAAAGCAGCAACCAGGCAAAAGGGCCCCACGCAGATCTCGTGGAGGCTGGGGGGCTGGTCTTTGATGCAGGTGCTGTGTCGGTGTGGGGCTTCTCAGTCCCCGATGCACTTACTCGAGGGTCCCTCGGTGGTCGTGCTGGAAGCACTGTGCAGGTTTCTTCAAGATGGCCGTCTCCACGTTGCTCGTCGCACCCACGGGTCCCAGCTGTGCTGTGGATGTGGGTAGAGGTCAGAGGGGTCTGGAGGTCCGGGTCTCGTTGAGCTGGGTTCCTCGGATTCCGGGAAGGAAGGACTTGCAGCAAACCGCACAGTAGCTTGATGGTGCCTGCGAAGCAGGATGGTCACTCCCTGACCATAGGGGAGCTTCTTCAGTCTTCTGATGTTCAGGAGGTCGCAGGTCAAGAGTTTCTTCGTGGAAGTTGTCAAGATTAATCTAACTGGGAATGGGACCAGCTCCTACCTTTATTCAGCTAAAGGGGGCTGCACTACGACTAGGTCCCTCCTCTGGGTGGGACCAGGAAGGGGGGTGGTTACACCCCCTATCCTTTGTCCAGTTTCCCGCCAGAGCTGGGGCTGGAGTGCCCCAGCAACTGGTTGGAACCGGTGTATGCACAGGGGACCTTGTGTGCCCCAGGCATGTCTCATTCCTTTCAGCCTTGGCCTACCAAATACACAAAATCCTGTCTGGGGTGGTGCTAGCACCTCCCAAGGCAGGAAACCCTTTGTCTGAGCCTCCCTCGCTGGAAGGACTCCCAGCAGCAGGAGGTCAGACTTGTGTCTGTGGTGGCAGCATCCATCTTGTGATGCTGAGGCTCGAGTTAACTTTAACCGGGGTTCACAGTTACATACATGTCGTGTCCCTCTAGAAGGGTGGAATGCTACCCCCGTCGCCAGAATTGGCGAGGGGGTAGTATTCCAACTCGTATGACACCTTACTCGACATGTTTTGATAATGTTATACCAGAGTTAGCATTTAACCGCGAGGATTATAATGCACTTAAGAGTATATGGTATAGCGTTATCATGGAACAGCTATTAGGACTTGGTTCCGCAAGCTGCAAACGGGCTCAGCTCATGCCAGAGCACCAACTCACATAATTCCAAGCACTCTGCCTTCAGGATTGATAAGGCCTTCCATAGGAGTGACTGATAGGAATATATGTGTCCATTTTTAGGTTTAGATATAGGGAACTATATCTAAAGCAAAGGGTGATTACACCACCTTGCCCCAGCTGTCGTGCAGCCAGTTGTGTCTGTTTTGGATGGCCAGCCAGGGGTGGCATAATACATGCTGCAGCCCCTGGTAGGCCCTGGGTACACCTATGCCCTGGGTACCTAAGGTATACTGTACAGGGACTGATAAGGTGGCCCAGTACCAATTGGTAAATGCACCTAGGGTACATGGTTGTAATTTAGAGAGAGAACAGCTAGGCTGTGGGTCTGATTAGCAGGCCCACAGCCAGGGAAAGTCGTAAATCAGTGAAGCAAAAAGCAAAAATCTGGGGTGGCCATGGGATTGCAGACCCCACTCTCCTACATAACCCCCCCCAAACTTAGGGACATCAAACTAACCTTGACCAGGTGAGTCTTCTTGTTCTAAGTGGAAGTACCTGGAGAGACCATCTGCATTACCATGGTCAGTCCCTGGGCGGTGCTCCACTGTAAAGTCCATCCCCTGTAGGGAAATGGACCACCTAAGAAGTTTGGGGTTTTCACCCTTCATTTGATTTAGCCATAAGAGGAGCTTATGGTCGGTCTGAATCTTGAAGTGAGTACCAAACAAGTATGGCCTCAGCTTCTTCAGGGCCCAAACCACAGCAAAGGCCTCCCTCTCAATAGCTGACCAACGTTTCTCTCTGTGGGTCAGCCTTCTACTTATAAAAGCAATGGGCTGGTCATGACCATCAATATTCAGCTGAGATAGAACAGCTCCCACACTCAACTCAGAAGCATCTGTTTGGACAATGAAAGGTTTGGAGTAGTCTGGACTCTTGAGAATAGGTGCAGTGCACATGGCCTGCTTTAGGTCATCGAATGCCTTGTGACAGCTAACTGTCCACTGAACTTTCTTTGGAATTTTTTTACTTGTCAGGATATTAAGTGGAGTCACAATGGTTCCATAATTTGTGACAAATTTCCTATAATAACCAGACAGGCCCAAGAAAGCTCTGACCTGTGTCTGGGTGGTTGGAGGAGCCCAGTCCTTTATGGCCTGTATCTTGCTCTCCAGAGGTTGAACTTGGCATCCACCTACAAGGTGGCCCAAGTATACAACTTGACTCTGCCCTATCTGGCACTTAGTAGCCTTGATAGTGAGGCCTGCCTTTTGCAGGGCCTCTAAAACTTTCCTTAGGTGGATCAGGTGATCCTCCCAGGTGGAGCTAAAGACAGCAATATCATCTAGATATGCTGCACAAAAGTCATCCAACCCAGTGAGAACTTGGTTCACCAACCTTTGAAAAGTGGCAGGTGCATTTTTCAAACCAAAGGGCATCACCACAAACTGGTAATGACCTCCAGGGGTTGAAAATGCTGTCTTTGCTTTGGCATCCTCAGCTAATCTGATCTGCCAACAACCAGCTGTCAGGTCAAATGTACTTAAGAAAGTTGCAGAAGCCAACTTGTCTATCAGTTCATCTGCCCTAGGTATTGGATGGGCATCTGTCTTAGTGACAGCATTGAGACCCCTGTAGTCTACGCAAAACCTCATCTCTCTCTTACCATCCTGGGTGTGAGGTTTAGGCACTAGAACTACAGGACTAGCCCAAGGGCTCTCTGAGGGTTCAATGACTCCCAATTCCAACATCTTTTGTACTTCTTGCTTTATGCAGTCCCTGACGTGGTCAGGTTGCCTGTAGATTTTACTCTTCATAGGCAGACTGTCTCCAGTGTCCACCTCATGTGTGCACCAGTTTGTCTGACTGGGGGTCAGAGAAAACATTTGTCTGAAGGATTGAAGGACTTGCTTACAATCCTTTTGTTGATGCTCAGAGAGGCTGTCAGAAAAGACTACACCATCTACCGACCCATCATCAGGGTTCTGAGTGAGCAGGTCTGGGAGAGGGTCACTCTCTTCCTCCTGCCCCTCATCTGTGGCCATGAGCAAGCCCATGTCCTCCCTGTCAACAAATGCTTTGAGCCTATTCACATGAAGTACTCTGTGAGGGCTCCTGGGAGTTCCCATGTCCACCAAGTAGGTGACTTCTCCCTTTTGCTCAATGATGATGTGGGGTCCAGACCATTTGTCTTGGAGAGCTGTTGGGGCCACTGGCTCCAACACCCACACCTTCTGTCCTGCATGGTAAACAGTTAGGACAGCCTTTTGGTCGTGCCAAGCTTTTTGAAGTTCTTGGCTGGCCTCCAGGTTTTTAGATGCCTTCTCCATGTACTCTGCCATCCTGGAGCGGAGACCAAGTACATAGTCCACTATGTCAAGTTTAGGCTTTTTGAGAGGTAACTCCCATCCTTCCTTCACCAGACATAGGGGTCCTCTTACAGGATGTCCAAACAAAAGCTCAAAAGGGCTGTAACCAACCCCCTTCTGTGGGACCTCTCTGTAAGCAAACAGAAGGCAGGGTAAAAGGATGTCCCATCTTTGCCTAAGCTTTTCAGGTAACCCTTTTATCATCCCTTTGAGGGTCTTGTTGAATCTTTCAACAAGCCCATTGCATTGTGGGTGATAGGGTGTGGTGAATTTGTAATTTACACCACACTCCTTCCACATAGCAGTCAAGTATCCTGACATGAAGTTTGCACCTCTGTCAGAGACAACCTCCTTAGGAAACCCCACTCTGGAGAAAACTCCAACCAGGGCCCTAGCCACAACAGGAGCTGTAGTGGTCCTAAGGGGAATAGCTTCTGGATACCTGGTGGCATGATCCACTACCACCAGTATAAATCTGTGCCCAGATGCTGTTGGGGGGTCCATTGGTCCAACAATGTCAATCCCCACTCTTTCAAAAGGAACCCCCACCACAGGTAGTGGTATGAGGGGGGCCTTTGTTGTGCCACCTGATTTGCCACTGGCTTGGCAAGTGACACAGGAGCGACAGAACTAGTGTCCTCAGACATATGAGGCCAGTGAAAGTGTGGGGCAAGCCTGTCCCAAGTCTTGTTCTGGCCTAAGTGACCTGCAAGGGGAATTTCGTGGGCTAAGGTGAGAAGGAAACCTCTCAGAGACAAGGGGATGACCAGCCTCCTGGTAGCACCAGGCTTGGGGTCTCTTGCCTCAGAGTATAGGAGTCCATCGTCCCAATATACCTTATGGGCACCTGTAGCATTCCCTGCAGCCTCAGCAGCAGCCTGCTGTCTGAGGGGTTCAAGAGAGGAACAGTCTAACTGTTCCTGCCTCAAGTCTGCCCTGGAAGGTCCCCCTGTCCCACGAAACTCAACCTGTTCAGGCTCAAGCTCTTCTAGGACAGTTTCTTCTGGGGTCTTGGGGTCAGTCTCCTGAGAGAGCTGATCCTCCACCAGAGACAGGGGGAAGGGTCAACCTTACCCCTACTGCTCTTTCTCTTGGGTAGTGTCTGGTCCATTCTTCCAGGATCCAGCACTAGTTCAGCTGGGCATTTCTTGGCCTGTGACCCAGTCACAGCAAGGACATGTGCTGATAAACCTAACATTTCCACATGAGTCCTATACTCCACATCTGACCATAAGGAGGATTCCAAATCATTGCCCAAAAGACAGTCCACTGGGAGGTCTGAACTAACAACAACCCTTTTGAGGCCATTTACCCCTCCCCAGGAGAAATTAACAAGTGCCATACTATGGGAGGTAGTGGCATTGCTAGCATTGGTCACCAGGTAGTCTGAACCTAGTATTATCTGTTCAGGGTCCACAAAGTTTGGTGTCACCATAGTGACACTGGCACAAGTGTCCCTGTAGGCCTGAGCCATTTTTCCATTGATCAAAGGTGTTTGCCTGTACTTGCCCAGAGTACTGGGACTTATTGTAGGGGTCATATCCATGTCCCCAGTACAAACAAGAACAGCCTGAGTAGGTATCCTGACTAAGTCAGAACCCGCCTCAGTTCCCAGGGTTAACCCCACTATAGCCTTGGGAGGATTACTATCACTACTAACTGTACTAGGGGGTGCAGATGCCTTAGGGGCAGTAGTGGTAGGAGTTGGGCCTTTCTTGGTGCACTCACTAAATCAGTGAGTATTACTTTTACAGTATTGGCACCATGGTTTCCTCTGACCATTATTCTTCTTCTTTTGGGAATTCTGGGAATTCTGGGACCCACCCTCTTTAGATTGTTGGGGCCCTGTTGAAGACTTCTGGTCATTCTGCTTATTCTCATTACCCTTGGGGTCCGCTTTCTTCTGGCAACCACCCTGGTTCTGGTTCTGCTGCTTGACCCTTGTCCTGACCCATCTGTCTGCCTTCTTTCCCAATTCTTGGGGAGAGGTCAGATCGGAGTCAATAAGGTGCTGATGCAACAACTGATTTTGACAATTATTTAAGATTTGTTCTCTCATAATTAGATTATATAATCCTGTGTAATCAGTAACTTTACTTCCCAGTAACCAGCCTTCAAAAGCCTTAGTGGCACAATCAACAAAGTCAGCCCAATCCTGAGACTGAATTTTCTGACTGTCTCTGAACAGCAACCTGTACTGTTCAGTTGTTAAGCCAAACCCATCAATCAGTGTATTCTTCAGGACTTGGTAATTGTTAGCATCCTCAGCTCTAGTAGTGAGGAGCTTATCTCTACCTTTACCTTCAAAGGAGAGCCACAATATAGCTGCCCACTGACTCTGGGGGATGCACTGGACAGTGCAGGCCCTCTCCAAAGCAGTCATCCATTTGTGGATTTCATCCCCTTGTTTAAAGGGGGGCACTATTTTACTCAGGTGTCTAGTATCAAAACTCCTGTCTTTATCCTTAGGGATATTGCTGCCACCAGTGGGGACTGCCCCACTCAACTGTTGCTCTCTATCAAAGGCAAGCTTCTCCTTGGCAAGGGCAAGTTCTTCCCTCTGGATCCTCAGATTAGCCTGTTTCATCCTTGCTTCATGTTCTCTCCTCTGAAGGGAAGTCATTCTCCTCTGGCGAGAAGTCATTCTCCTCTGAGAAGAGGCATGAGAGTGCACAGATCTATTGGAGTCCCTAGAATGAGACCTATCTCTTCTAACTCCAAAGTTAGGCCTGCTTAGGGTCAGTACTGGGGGTCCCCCAGATCCTTCCCTATGTAGGTCTAAGTTGGCCCTAGTAAGTCTGCTGACTAGCTCAGGACCTTTGTCTGCCTCATCCCCAGAAAGATCCTCTTCATCCTCCTCCTCTACTTCCTCAGTTTCAGGGAGGTCAGGATCACCAAGGGTACCTTCTAAGGCTGGCATGCTCCCATCTGTATGAGAAGCTTTTCTAGCATCATATGTCTCTGAAAGACCTAACAGAAAAGGAGTGGTAGGGTTAGAACCCTGTTTCAATTTCCTGGAGGTACACAATTGTCTCATCTCCTGGACACTGAGAGCTGCATATCTGGAAAGGACCTGTGGAGGGTCACTAACCACTAGGGGAGTCTCTGAAGACTCTCCATGGGTAGACATGCTTTCTAGTGAGGTGTAAGTGATGCACCTACCTACACTATGGGTTTTCCTACTGATCCCTTGCTAAGAGTTGTAGTCAGGGTGTGCTAGGCCCTTTCTACTACAACAGCTGGTTCAGTAGAACTCAGAGTATTTCTAAGCTTGTTATATGTACCTATGGTACCTTATGTGATCTTTCAAATGATATCTCAAGATTATATTTGGTAAACACAACAGCAAGCTCAAATCCCAACCGCTGCACACCAATGTGAGAAGTTGGCCTGATATATGATGTTCACTAGTTCTAGTGACCACCTTGTTTCAGTCCAAACAACCCTTATGGTGATTGGTTGTAAGTCAACCTTATAGACCAGCTATCCTAATGGTAGCATGGACAAAGCAGTCTTAGGCTAAACTTTTTTGGCATGTGAAGCCAGCTGTTTTACCACAATATAACCCCTTGAATACCAGATGAAAGGACACCACACAGGTTGTTATGAAAATAAACAAAATATTTATTAATAACAACACCTCTGAACTCTTTATGAGATCAGAGGGCTAAGCACATGACAATACTACGAAAGAAATACGAGTTAGCACAATATTTACAAGTGTGCCTTAGGGGCACGACAAACCATATACTAAGAACAATGGAATGCGAGGAAGGAAAGTACTGTAAGGAGATCCAGAGGCTGGAGGATCGCTGGGACTACGCTACGAACTAGGTAAGTACGGAGCAGGAGGCCCACGGGACTCACGTGCAGAGTGGAAACTCTCACGCGAGATGCGTACCAACGTCTATGGGTGCTACAGTTTACAAAGTTACGGATTCCGGACGAACCCGGCTGGATGGAGGGAAAACAACAGTGGACCAAGACACTAGGATAGTGAACACTGACTTCAGCACCTAGAAGCTTTAGTTACCTAACCCACAGGCTGCGGGTGCATAGGGCTGAAGTGGTGTCGGGTTTGCTGCGATGATCCCGGTGATGCCTGAAACAAGGAGTTGCTGGCAGGCAGCCAGATGGAGGAGTCCGGTGGTTCCAAGGATGGAACTAGGAAGGAGAAGTCCTGAAAGGGAAGGGGACAGAGTCTTGGTCACTAGCCAGTGACGGTGCTGGAACCAGGAGGGGACCAGATGCTGTCGCCGCGTTCAGGTGAAGGAAGGGTCGCTTCTCTCTGTAGCTGCGCGGACCAGGAGCTGTTCTTTACGACCAGGCTGGAGGCACGAGCTGTCCCACGTAGTCTGCTGCTGATGGCGGTGTTGGATCGTCGATCTGGTCAACAGGCTTTGGCCAGTGCAAGCCACGCGGTGGAACAAAGATGGCGTCTGGTGCGGACCAGGAGGGTCCGGGGTGCTTCTCTTTCACAAGGAAGCAAGGGCCAGTCTGGGGGACCAGACTAGCAGTGTTGAAATCTTCGGGTCGTTGTCTCAGAGGTCACGAGCCAGCCGGCAAGTGACCAGACAACAGGAAAAGCAGCAACCAGGCAAAAGGGCCCCACGCAGATCTCGTGGAGGCTGGGGGGCTGGTCTTTGATGCAGGTGCTGTGTCGGTGTGGGGCTTCTCAGTCCCCAATGCACTTACTCGAGGGTCCCTCGGTGGTTGTGCTGGAAGCACTGTGCAGGTTTCTTCAAGATGGCCGTCTCCACGTTGCTCGTCGCACCCACGGGTCCCAGCTGTGCTGTGGATGTGGGTAGAGGTCAGAGGGGTCTGGAGGTCCGGGTCTCGTTGAGCTGGGTTCCTCGGATTCCGGGAAGGAAGGACTTGCAGCAAACCGCACAGTAGCTTGATGGTGCCTGCGAAGCAGGATGGTCACTCCCTGACCATAGGGGAGCTTCTTCAGTCTTCTGATGTTCAGGAGGTCGAAGGTCAAGAGTTTCTTCGTGGAAGTTGTCAAGATTAATCTAACTGGGAATGGGACCAGCTCCTACCTTTATTCAGCTAAAGGGGGCTGCACTACGACTAGGTCCCTCCTCTGGGTGGGACCAGGAAGGGGGGTGGTTACACCCCCTATCCTTTGTCCAGTTTCCCGCCAGAGCTGGGGCTGGAGTGCCCCAGCAACTGGTTGGAACTGGTGTATGCACAGGGCACCTTGTGTGCCCCAGGCATGTCTCATTCCTTTCAGCCTTGGCCTACCTAATACACAAAATCCTGTCTGGGGTGGTGCTAGCACCTCCCAAGGCAGGAAACCCTTTGTCTGAGCCTCCCTCGCTGGAAGGACTCCCAGCAGCAGGAGGTCAGACTTGTGTCTGGGGTGGCAGCATCCATCTTGTGATGCTGAGGCTCGAGTTAACTTTAACCGGGGTTCACAGTTACATACATGTCGTGTCCCTCTAGAAGGGTGGAATGCTACCCCCGTCGCCAGAATTGGCGAGGGGGTAGTATTCCAACTCGTATGACACCTTACTCGACATGTTTTGATAATGTTATACCAGAGTTAGCATTTAACCGCGAGGATTATAATGCACTTAAGAGTATATGGTATAGCGTTATCATGGAACAGCTATTAGGACTTGGTTCCGCAAGCTGCAAACGGGCTCAGCTCATGCCAGAGCACCATCTCACATAATTCCAAGCACTCTGCCTTCAGGATTGATAAGGCCTTCCATAGGAGTGACTGATAGGAATATATGTGTCCATTTTTAGGTTTAGATATAGGGAACTATATCTAAAGCAAAGGGTGATTACACCACCTTGCCCCAGCTGTTGTGCAGCCAGTTGTGTCTGTTTTGGATGGCCAGCCAGGGGTGGCATAATACATGCTGCAGCCCCTGGTAAGCCCTGGGTACACCTATGCCCTGGGTACCTAAGGTATACTGTACAGGGACTGATAAGGTGGCCCAGTACCAATTGGTAAATGCACCTAGGGTACATGGTTGTAATTTAGAGAGAGAACAGCTAGGCAGTGGGTCTGATTAGCAGGCCCACAGCCAGGGAAAGTCGTAAATCAGTGAAGCAAAAAGCAACAATCTGGGGTGGCCATGGGATTGCAGACCCCACTCTCCTACATCCCCTCTCCATTAAGTTGTGGAACTCCCCCTCCCCCGATGTCTTCTGGAGGTGAGTCCGCTGAATGATGCGACGGAGAAGAAAGGGTAGGAATGATATATTCATCCCAGGGGTCTTCAAGGGGGTGAGGATCCGGGATCTCTCCTTCCTCCCTTTCATCATCTGAGTAAGCAGGGTTTTCATGGTCATGGACCTGTAACGGAGATCGCAGCAAGGTGGTGGTGGCTCAATCTGGACATTTTGAGGTGGAAATCTTTGCCTATAGTCCGCTGGCATAGCTTGAAGGTCTTGGATTAGAGATGGTGGTAAATGTGCCATTTCTCTAGATCGAAGCTCAGGAAGATAGCCATAAGATTGGTGGTGGAGCAGGGGAGCTAGATATGGCTGATAGTATTGTTGTTCGGCCTCATAATCATTGTCTTCATCTTGGCATTTTACATGGAATTCAGACAGGCTATTAGCCACACCATACAGTCCATCGTCATCCTCATCATTCAACTTTAGCAAGTCCAATAGGTGTGAAGGAGGCAACGGGGAAATCTTAGTAAAAGGTCTTTGTCGCCCTGGCAATATTCACCATCGTCGACGGTGGCGTCAACGGTACCATCACCACTGAAGAAGGATTGTCCGTCGTCGATGGTACAGTCAACGCTAGTGCTGCCGTTGATGAAGTCATCATCAACAGTGTTGTCATCGGTTGATCTGTGGTCCACAGGATGTTCGTTGACGGGGTGCTCGTTGACGGTTCCTTCATGGACTTCATCGACGGAGTCTTTGTCGACGGGATGGACGTCTTTGGGAGAGACATCGACTATGAGATTCTCGTTGATGGTATGGGGCCCGAGATGGCCACTGTTGTTGTCATTCTTACCATAGACGGAGCTGATGACGTGTCTGTAGTACTTGTCGTCAACAATTAAAGGGTTGTCGGTGACATCGTGAAAGAGGATTTTTTGTCTCTGTGCCTCACAGAATCTGTGGAAGAGGCTCTAAGATGTTCTTTCCCTTTCTCTCAGGACTGGAGGTAACGGATGACGTAGGCTCTGAGGAGACTTTATGGCGTTTCTCCTTTTTAGAGCTATTGCTCTCCTGGGAGGGTTCAAGGGTTTTCCTGCCATCTCCTGGGGTGTCGCCCTGGGATCAGGCTCTCCTGTGAGGCCTTTAAGAGCCATCACCGTCCTCATCAGAAGACTTTTGTTTCTTAGTGGATTGGAGCCACAAAAGCAGCCTCCCCTCAGGGTCTTAGAAGAGAAAGTGCGACAGATTTTGCACTTTCATACCTCATGGGGGGTGGAGGCAATAAATACAGTCCTTGTTTAGATCATCCACATAAACTCTTTTCCTGCCACAGGTCTTACTTACATGGGTGGAAAAGGCCTTTTTTATCTGACATGCTGGTGAAGATAAATTTCCATGAAAAAATTCAGAAGCTTGAATGAAGAAAACTAAAGTAGAACTCAGGAAGACTCCCTTCCCTCACGACTTGCGGTATCTGAGAGAAACTGCCTCTGCTGGGAGAGTTCTAGAGGGTGCTAGCAGCTGACTGGTTGCAGTCAACATTTGGTCCTTTTTTATTTTAAAAAAAGAACATAAATAGGCTATTTAAAACATGGATCAGAGCCATTATAATGTATGGTATTAATTAAATACTGCTTAATTCTGTTACCGTTGGACTCCCGTCTCGAGGACAGGAAATGATTCAGGCATGTGAAGCTATGAAAGATACCCCAATACTGGATGACCAAGTCACCAATATCGGACTTGCCTCCATACTCATGTGACTACAGATAAAATGACACAAAAGTTCTCCCAACTGCGGCTGACCACGGGTTCAGCACTTCAATCCCAATATTGCAATTAGTAAGAGTCCTGTGCAATCCACCTCCGAGACCACCACAATTAGGTCTCACTGCAATCCTGACAGATAGATTGAAGATCATGGAGGGAGCACCAAGAATGAAGTCACACTACGTGACTGCCGGGCATACCTGCCGCCACTATGAGGAAGACTTTCCAGATTACTTTGGCGGGAGTCTACTACTACTTCACCCCTATTGTGGGGCCTTCTATTTTATATACATTGGGATCTTTTAAAATTCGATACTTCGGATCCTTTCACCTTTAATATTTAGCCCTGATGAAATTCCTTTGAAAGTAAGGAAACACGTTGGCTGTTGTCCTATCATGTTTTACTAAAGAAGAATAAAAGATATTGAAAAACTTTACCTAACAGAGTATGACTTAATTCTTGGGGCTTCCTCCATGATCTTCAATCTACAGATAAAATGACCATCGGTGTCTAGGTCTCCATAAAACCCTAACTCTGCATGGGAGAACTGAGATGTCGCTCACGGTAGTTGTTGCATGGGCACTGGGCACCACAACCCTCAACCCCACTATTTACCACTGAGGACCTAGTTCATCAAGCACTTCACTAGGGGAGCAGTCCCTATAAAGGCTCCCATGATCTCTCTGTGGTTTAGTATATAAGCGCAAGTATATTGGCCCAGTGCCTATGCTCACCGTGGCGTCAGCTGTAGATATTGTTCACTTTCCTTGGAGCATGGTTATCACAAATCTCACAATGCAGGAAAAGAGCTCTGGAGACTCCTGAGACATTTCTAAAAAGCATTGCAAAGCCCATAGGTTTCACATACGCAAGAGCTATTGGCTTTACCAGCAACGTTTAGTAGAGTAGAGTGGAGTAGCATGGCATAGAGTGGTGTGGAAGTGTAGGCTGGAGAGACATATATTGAAATACAGTAGAGTGAAGTGACGTAGAGCAGAATGGAATGGAGTAAATAGTCCTAGAGTGAAGAGCCGTGAAGTGGATTAGCATAGAGTTGAGTAGAGTGGAGTAGGGTAGACTAGAATGGCGTGGTATTGCATATAGTGGCATAGAATAGAGCGAAGTGGGGTAGAGCGGTGTAGAGTAGAGTGGCGTAGATTATAGTGGCATAAAGTAGATTGGCATAGAATGGCACTGTGTGGAGTAGAGTAACGTAGAGTGGAGTGGCAGAGACTGGAGGAGAGTGCAGTGGTGTAGAATGCACTGGTATAGAGTAGAATGGTGCAGAGCAGAGTTGTACAGTGCAGTAGTATAAAGTGCATTGGCGTGGAGTGGTACAGAGTGGTGTGGCGTACAGTACAGTTGCCTAGAGTAGAGTGGTGCAGAGTAAGTGCACTGCTGTAAAGTAGAATAGTGCAGAGTAGAGTGTCACAGAGTACAGTGGCATATAGTGCAGTGGTGCAAAGTACAGTGACATAGAGTGCAGTTACCTAGAATAGAGTGCAGCTGCATAGAGTAGAATGGTGCAGAGTAGTGTCAGAGTGCAGTAGCATAAAGTGCAGTGGTGCAAGTGCAGTGGCACAGAGTGTAGAAGAGTGGTGTAGAGAGCAGCGGTGTAGAGTAAAGTGCAGTGGCGTAGAGTGGACAGAGTGGGATAGACTAGAGTGACATTGCATGGTATAGAGTAGAGTGAAGTGGGGTAGATTGGCGCAGAGTAGAGTGCAGTGCCATAGAGTGCAGTGGTGTAGAGAAGAGTGTAGTGACATAAAGTAAAGGGTAGGGGTGTGAGGGAAAAGAAGCAACATGGAAGGTGGACAGGTGGGAGGAACTGGAAGCTACAAGGATGGGGAAATGTGAGACGCACTGAAAACACAAATACTCATATGGACTGGTGAAACAAAAAAAGTAGATAAAAAAGGACACAAGTAGATGGTCCATGCTTCTGGGGAGGGCCAAACACAAGAAGAGGACATGACTCTCATGTGGGAGGCTGGCCTAGTATATGGGGCACACTTATTTTAGTGAAGTACTTTGCACTAATCCAGACAACCCTTATGGTGATTTTAGTGGTCTTAGACAACCATAGAAAGCTCTTCAAGTGGTAGCTGTGGAGAGCAGCCTTCACGCTTAGTCTAGAAGGAGTGTTAAGTAGCTTGTTTTACAAGAACTAATCATATAGTGTAGGTAAAACCAAAAAGAACCACACAGTGTAGTTATAAAAATAGTTATATTTATTATACATACTCACAAACACATTGGTATATCTGCTACCCTGAGATATCAACACAATACACACAATATTTTAACTGTACAACAGGTACGTAAGCACAAATATAAAGTAGTCTCCAGAGGGAGATCAAACCATATACTAAAGAAGTGAAATGGGAACTGCGACCGAAGTCACAACTTGGACCAGAAGACTCAGAAGAGCTGGGGACACAAGGAACCACACGAGGTAAGTATCTAGGAATCCCACGGAGACTGTGTGCAGAGTGGAAACACAGCCGCATACTCAATGCAAGTTAAGAAGGACCCTTCCCATTGGCCCTGTAGAAGTCCCGTGGAAGACAGAAGGTTGGATAGTCACCCCACCCGTAGATATCCCTGGAACCAGAATACCTACACCTGGGAGCCGGGTGCATAGGTGCGAAGTGACGTCAGAAACCTCCATAGACCACAATAGAGGACTTCAGTTAAAATGCTGCTGGTGAAGAAGGTGAAAGAGTCCCGTGGAATCCAAGGATGGATTCTTGAAGAGAAATACCCGCAAGCAGAGGGGACAGTTCTATGCCACTCGGAAGTGACCAGGAGGCACGGCAGACCAAAGACAACCAATGACGGAAGATGAAGGAGTGATGACGGTTACATTCATTCACCTGGGATTCCCTCAACACCAAAGTATTACAGAACTGGACTCACTCTGAGAAATGCCAAGATTCCAATCCTGTCCAACTGTCAATATCAAATATTTATGTTGAGAGTTGGGACGATGGTTTGGTGAAATTTTTGAATAGCAATGTAATAAATATTTGCTTTAAATTCCAAGTTCCTGTGTTAAGCGTCGATCTGACAATAAGAAAAGGATTGAAACATTTTTATAATAAACTACCAGAGACATGCTTACATTTAAGGAAAAGGTGATCCCAAATGATAGGCATACACAAAAAAAGAAGAAGTCTTACTGGGCCATGCCTCATTAAGTTAGCACTGGCTTTGTTCACTTAACACAGGTCTCTGCTATAGGTTTGGGCTCTCTTATGTCTGTCAGGGGCATATTACCAAGGGTGGCGATAGGCAATTATCGCCGGTTTAGCGGCCGTTTTCGGCCGCTAAGCGGCGGTATTCTATCGCTCTATTAGCAAGCTGTCGCTAACTGATGTTAGCGACAGCTTTTAGGCGATAGCGAGCGGTTTGGGGCCCGCTTTGCATGTCAGCGATATTTCTCGCTAATGACATGCAAAGTGGGCGTACCCAACCTGTTAGTGACTGAAAGCAGTCGCTAACGTCGCTATCGCCTATTAGTAAGGCAGGCGTAGCGATGGAAATATTCCCGCTATCGCCAAAAACCAACGCCTGCTCAGACCAGTTCTTAGCCATGTTATCCAATAGGAGGTGGATAACATGGCCAAGAGCATTTCGTCGCTAATGCGTGGCTATCGCTGTATTCTCAGCGATATTCACGCATTTCGCCGCTATCGCTGGATATTTTAGCACAATGGAGAAAAACGTTGCTAAAAGCATGTTTTCTCCTCTAACATATCCAGCGATAGGCAGCGATAAAAAAATCGTCGCTAAGCCTATTTAGCGATAATTATCGCTACTTGCTGGTAATATGCCCCTTAGTGTTAAAAAAAGCAGGAATTTTCTTTTACCACGTTAGTCAGTGTAAGACGTTTTTTACAGTAAATGTAAAGAAGTGTTCTGCTTTTGGTTGGAATGTGTTGATGCCTCTAAAGTAAACAACAGAACATAACACAATATCATTACTCAAAGCAACAAAACTAAAACCACAGTAATCGCAAAAACACAATACAATAAAGGAGATCAAAAACACAAGAGCACAAACAACATAACATATCCACACCACAACAAAAGTCATTAATTTAGCGTCCGGTTATATTTTTTGACTAGGCCATCCGCCTGGGGTTAAAAGGCTGAGGTTCCGATCTGTCCAATACCCAGAATCTTGCATTTCTGATACATTAAACGAGACATAAAAGGTGTACCCTGATTAGTCAGCAACTCACAAGGGAATACTATTCCTGAGATGAAAACAATCATTGCTTGGGCGATATTAACAGCTGTTATTCTTGTTAAGGTAATTGCTTCCAGATACCGAGTGGCATAGTCCATAAGTTCCAAAATATTCTGGTGTCCTCGAGGAGATGGAGTAAGGGGCCCCACTAGATCCATTCCAACCCTTTTGAATCATAAGTCAATATAGGATGCTTGTACAAAGGAGTTTTCGCCGATCCAGGAGGGTTCACCAATTGGCCCCTGGTGTAGGAGGCACTTTACTTAGGAACATCTCATTACGCCCCTGGCAAATAAAACTTTTCCAGAAGGTATTTCAGGGTGTTGTCCTTTCCATAATGTCCTCCCTTCATTTGATAGTGTGCTAATTGCAATACTTGTCCTTATTAACTACCGGGTACAAGTAGTTGCTTAATCTGTTGGTTCCCAAATGTTGTTACTCTATAGACTAATCCATTCTTTAGACAAAAACAAGGTCCTACCTATTTGTGTTCTCCCTCACAAGGTTTCTCCCAGGCATGTGCCAGCATATTGCTCCCCCTCTGCACTGTCCGGAAATTAGGTTGATTGATTCAACTTCTTTCTAGGTGTGAGAGGACAAAGGAGGGATGGGTGTCATGGAAATGTCTAAACTTCTGTTTTTCTACCCTCCTCTCTTGTCCAGACTTTTTGGGTGTTCCAACTTTGTGCTCTATCTCAGTATCACTGAAGGGGGATTTCCCTAAGCCACGACCCTCTAGTTGGTTTTAAAGTCTCCAAATAATACTCACATCTGGGGTGGTCAGTGCCAATTATCACTTCCTCTGCTAATGAGGGTATCACTCCCAAATTCCTAAGTTGTGGAGATCTCTCAACGTCTAACAGAACCTGTGCTACGGGATATGTTTTTTATCTCCATGTACACGTGTCACAGACTTTTTACCCCTCCTTCAGTTGAATTCACGGGGTGGTTTTCTGATTGACTACAGTACAATGACATCAGGCGTCAAGGAGTCCCTGCTGGGCTTTGCCATTAAGATGTATTTTCTTCTTGTACTGGCTTGAGCTAGCCCTGGTTAAGAAAATCCGACCCCAGGTATACCCCACTTCCATTGGCTCTGCTGGTGGATCCAGCCAGGGACACTGATGAGCAATGTGGCCACACTCCAAACAGTGAAAGCACTGCGACCCTTTGGGGATTCGCAGGGCTCCTCTGTGAGCCCTATCCTGTTCAACCTGTGCGTTACCCCACTGACAAGGGTCATCGGATCCTACAGTTTTGTAGCCGTTTCCCATTCTGATGACACTCAGGTCATCGTCACAGTGTCTAGCTGTATGACTCAGATCAATAACTGGATGAAGCTTAACTGTCTAATATTAAGTTCTACTCTTAGGAATTACACGTTTTTTTGGTCATCTATCTGGTGGCCTTCAGACATGGGCACCCTTCCCTCACTAGTAAATGAGGTACGAAATCTAGGGATTATCTCTGACAGTAGGCTGACCTTTAGCGACCAGATAAACGCCTTAGTTTCAGCAGTCTTTTTCATCCTAAAGATGATTAGAAGGATTTGTCCTTTCATTTCATCTGACCTTCAGAAAACAGTTGTGACCACCTTGGCTCTTTCCAAACTTGATTACAGTAATGCTCTATTTCTAAAGATTCCCAAAAAACTGCTGCAACAACTACAAATGTTGCAAAATGCCTCAGCACGTCTACTCTTGGGCATTCCTAAACATCATTCGGTTTACCACGGTCTGATCAAACTACACTGGCTACCAATCGACAAATGGATTAAGTTTAAATCGTTATGCATTGCTTTTAAAGCACTGCCCAATTTGGTCCTGGCTATTTACAACATCGCTTTACCTGGAATAATCAATCCAGTCTACTACTGCCAAGCTCTTGGTGGACCCCAGAAGGAAAAACTTTCATTGCAGGAACAGCCAATTTGTGGAACTTGCGCCCCATCACGCTAAAGGACAGTCCTAATGTATGGGCCTTTAGAAAAACTTTAAAAACTTGACTTTTCAGTAACATAATAGTACTCCTTTACACCTTTTGTACTCTCGCCTTCAGAAGCAGTGCCAAGACGCCTTATGACAATCAAGTGCTTTATAAAATTTAAATCAAATCACCAAGACCGTTGCTTCCCTCAAGGGGTTCATCAGGATGTTTGATAGCCAAGGGTGGTCGAACCTCTACTCTTGGACTTCCTCTAGGTGCTGAATAAGGGGGTCGAGTCACACTGGCTTTGAACTCCGGTGACCGATGATGAGCACAGGCAAGCTCGACGCCTGTGGTAGATGAAAGGTTAGGATGTTGCTTGATCCGATTCCAGGCACTCGCATGTAGAGGATCAAGGAACTGCTCTAAGTATACTTTCTCTACAACTTCTACCACACTAGATGCACTGGGTTGAAGCCGTCTATTTCCCAGGTCCAGAATCCTATGTTAAAGAGCCCTGGGATTATCCTGTGGACCACTTCTCCTTCCTGAACCTAGCCCGATAATAATTGGGGTCGCAACCCAATCTCTCTAAAATGGCTTTTTTAATGTCCCCGTATGATGTTGTTTCTGCCGGATTGGCTGGCTTGCAGCACCTTGGACAACAGCTGCACTATATATCGCCCCCACCTTTCAGGAGGCCATACTGCCTTAGAGACCACTCTCTCGAAATTAATAAAAAATAGTCCGGGTCATTTCCCTCCTGATATTTTTTGCAGCACAGTTTCCGTCACACTGGTAACAGCATTTGTTACCTGTTGCTTGCTGCTTGCTGGTTAGCAGAACTGCCTGAACTTTTCAGGAATCCTGAAAAGCCTCACCGCCCAGTTGAGCGGCTTGGGATTACTGCTCAACGACTGACTGCAAATGCTGTTGTCCATCTGCTAGTTGGGTAATCATTTCCTCTAGAGGCACAGTCTGTGTCATGGTTACAGACACTCTATATCCCACTTCTGACTCCACTTGTGGAAGGACCCAAGGATGAAGGATAAAGTTTCCACCGGATTTTATTGGGTTTGGCTCCAGATACGTAACTAAGGGACAAAGAAACAGAAAAAGTGTCACTCTCGCAAAGGCTATTCCCTGGCCTTGGCTTCCCTCTTCGGAAGTGCTGGATTAGTAGGCTATTCGTTTCTTAAAAAGGACTTTCGTGCCACCAATATCTACCCCATGACAGCTTTTATTTGTTTTGCCTTCTGCTCCCTGTGTCATTTCCTTCACCAAACAGTATTCTCTATCACCTATTTAAGATGTTTCTGCGTCCTCCCCCTCCTCCTTTGTAAACCACCACCTCTACCAGTGCGAAAACAAAACTCCTGTCATTTGCCTGTGGCCCGTACTCCAGCATCGTGGCTGTTGTTCCCAGGGAGTCCTTCTCTCTCTTCAGGCTGCGGAGCTTACTCGCGGTTGTTCGTGGCTCTCAGAGCCTTCTGAGGCTGCTAACAGGATTCTCTCCGGCTTTGCGCTAAACGTCTTCGTCCTCCCTGACAGCTTCCTCATCTTCTTCCACTCTCGTCCTTCGCGATCGCTTCTGTTGTTGGCGTTCTCCCTTTCACTGTTCTCCATTTTCTGACCATGGGTTGGCGGTTTCACTCCATGGTACGCCTCCAGCACGTCTAGTATGTTGGGTGCCGATGTCCACGGAATCTCGCTGGTGGCCATATTGGACTCCCTGCTCAACTACTGGGATTCCCCATAGGTATTCATGAGGAATAAAAAATTAGCTAGCATTCGCTATCAGTTCTATTAAGGACACGCAGGTGAGGATTATGCTTCTCTTTCTATTTCATTGCCACTCACAGCAGCCACACTTTTTTGTGTGCAAAAAACACCACATCCCATGATGCTTTGGTATACATCACTTCCTGTATGGCCCTATAAGAGCCACCATTACGTGAGCCTTTTTCTTTGCTCAAACGTTTTTAGTCCCAAGAATAATACAAGTCTGAACAAAATCCTCCAACATGGTAGAACCAAACTGGAACGTTAACATCTTCATAACGAGAAGTACTGCTACTCCATTTTCTTCTCAGAACCTGGAAGGAAGAAGATACAAGAACCCGTAATTACTGCTTAAACAGAATAATCAATACATACGGGTGGGTAAACTGAAGGACTGGACTTTTTAACAGTACCAGCGGTGCCAGGGAACAACACCTATAACCTTCATGGGATACCTGTTTCGGCGCACAAACTACAGAGACACGGGACACTTCCTTCGGCGTCAAAGATTCAAGGTTTATTTACTGCAGGGAACACAGAAGTCACAACAAGTACAACACGTGCAACTTGGGGAGACTGCTTCAAATTGGTTCTGTGGAGCGCTCCTTTTATACAGAATTTACTCATAGGACAACATGGTACACAAAAGTTTACAACCTGGTTCCCATAATTATCCCCCAGAGGGGTCGCTTTGGTCACTTTGGTACACATAAGGTCCGGAACATAAGTGCGGAAACATTTGGTGGTTCCCAACTGTAAAAACCCATCTTCCCAACATTAGTGAATTCCAATCGGCAGTAAAACAGATCGAAATAGGGACAAAGACAGGTGCAGAGGAAGATGGAGACAGTGGGAGATTGAAAAGGGTGTAAAAGGGGAGGTATCGGGAAACACGAGATACAGGCATCAAAGGGACGTGCCTAATGAGATGCACGGCTGAGACAATAAACCGGCACGGCAGAAGCGGGGCCATCTGCCTTACAGTATCATCCCCCTCATCGTAAAAGATACTTACAAAGAACATGTGTCTTCCACAAATATCTTGAAAGTCCCAGGGTAACGAAGCGGACAGTGTCCGTTCGCTGGCTACTTGAGGGCAAGAGACAAAATGGATGCCGTATCTAAGATGGAACCCGTGGGTACAGATGAAAAACCCACATATCAAACGAACGGTTTAAGTTAGCACAGCGAAACTGCGCATACTTACTAAACTCGTCATTTGCGGTTCTTAGATACCAAACTCGACCATATTCGTGCGAGTCGAAAACATCACTTACAATTGTCACGGAACCTCAGACGCTCCTTTTGCCCTCATGTAGGCAAGCACTAGTCGGAATCATATTCGATATTCATCAGACCCTCGAGATGTTGCTGTAGCATAGCTCTGTCCAACCGAGACCCTTTGGTAACAGGTGGCTGTCTCATACACGTTGTAGCACAGAGGCCACATAAGGCAGGACCGCACTGCACGCAAAGGCAACACGTGAACAGGAACGCTACAACGACTCCAATGATCATCAGAATCTTCCAACCCCAAGTCGACATCAGGCCCCAAAACCATCCAAGTAGCGTCCAATCCCCTACATCCACGTGTATGGATTCGGAGATCTTATGCAACTTCGAGATGGCTTGATAGACAGTCGGAGCGTTATCAGGAATGAAAATACAGCAGCTCGAATGGATCACCTTACATACCCCACCTCGATCTGCTAAGATCACGTCTAAAACCATACGGTTTTGTAACGTCATAAGTCTATCCGCCTGAAGTTCTGTGGTGATATTACCAAGGGCACTGGCAGTAATATTAGCTGTCGATTCTACCACTCGAGTCAACTGTCTCAGGTTCCTACTATTAACCATAGGTCCCCAAAATGGGAGGAAACCCTTGAAAAAGTCTCCTGCCTCTTGACCGGCAGTATCCTCTTCGCTAATTACGCCTCTCACAACTCTAGTTTTGTGATAATCTGCATCTACAGTAAACGTCGGAGGCAACAAGTTTGCGATAAAACATGAGCCCATGAAGTCAGAGGGCAACCATGCATACGCACGATCATGACAAATAAAGTATGTACCCTTGGCAGCCAAAAACACAGGGGACGAGACCATTGGCAAAATATAATTTTCAGTGCAAGCACTCTCTCCAAGTCGGGCTTTCGATCTACGGCCGCGACCTATTAAACAAAAATTACCAATGTGGGGTACGACCCATATCGGAGGCGAGCTTTTAAGCTGTTTTTCACCAGTGAACACACTATATTCGCCTCTACTTAGGACCCTATAGGCTTGTACCTCTTCTTCAGGGATAAGCGAGGGATCATAGATATCGCTATCTAAATCCTCTATTGCTATAGACAAAGATTTTTGGTACGAGGTAGGACCAGAGTAGGGGGAACGTGGTTCTCGAATGGGGTGGAAACCCAGTGCGCTTTGAAACATTGTTTGAAATGCTCGAGCAGACCCTTGGGAGCTATACGGTAACACCAGATATGGAATTCCCTTATCCGTAGTATGCGGCATCAACCCACACACCCAACAATTAGTAGTGTTAACCACTAACTGATGCTGATGAAGGAGCTGAATAAAGGAATTGTTGCGGAATTCTGCTCGTCTAGCCTGCTCGTGTTCAGGTAAGATGTGAAAAGAATGAGGAGAAACAGTGGAGGTGAGTTTAAGGTCAGGGGTAGGAGTAGGTATGGTAGAAGGCAAGAAGTAAGACATCGTGTAATATACTCCACCCGCCAATAACGCAGAAACAGTCACAAACAGTACAAATATTTGGAACACAAAACATTTGGTACGACTGAGTTGCTGCAGCTTGAATCTTTGTGCTTGAGCTCTTTCCAAGTCCATCAGCTTTGAAAATGCCATTCCCTATGACCGTCCGCAACGTTTCTTGACGCACTTCGTTCTGTGTAGCAATAGTCAATTCCTAGGAGTTCCCAGGAACCGACGGTCTTTAACCTAGCGTCAAGACCTACTAACCAGGAGGAAGTACGCGCGCGGCCCTACGGCCTTCATTTCACAAATATATATATATGTGAAAACAATGTCTCTCAGCTGTGGAAACAAAAAGTGTAAGGAACGAAGCTCAATGAATATGTACAAAATAATTACAATAGTATGAGTGTTCAAACTGATCATGGAAAACGGGATAATGCACTTGTCAAGGGACAGAACGGTTTTTTATTAGTCTTTAGTGCTGGATCGCAAAAAATATCGGGTTTTCCCAGGACGTGTCTGTTTGTTAAACAAAAGATCCGTCGAAGGGACAACGCCCTGTTGATCAGCTGAATGTTCTGGTCTTGAGTCTTCTGATGACAAGTGTTCAACAATGCCTTTTTGCTGCACTGAGGATTCTCCGACAGGTTGTGCGTCGCTGAAAGGTACAAACGCCGGCAATCCTTCGGTTTCAGTTGATGCACTGCCTTTCCTCACCCACGAGTCTGCTGGCAACGGGATGGGGACTTTCTTGGTATGGGTGGCATGCACCCAATTCTTCCGCCCCTCGAGACGAACTGCAGTTCTCGTGGCAAGGAGGACCTGATAGGGTCCAGTGAACCTGGGATCCAAATTGTTCTTGCGCGAAAAGTTTCGTGTTACCACCCAATCTCCGGGCTGGAGTGGGTGGCCTGGACCCTCCGTCTGCGTCGGCAATGCTTCGTGAACCTGTTGGTGAATTAACCTCAGTTTAGCAGTCAAGTCATAAAGATAATCGATCAACATTGGATACTCAAGATCACAAAAGGCACCCGGTCTAGGGACCCCCCAAACATTGGCAGGACGACCGAACACTATTTCATAGGGGCTGAGCCCTACTCGGGAGTGTACAGTTGCCCTTGTTGACAGCAATGCTAAGGGTAAAGCGTCAGGCCATGAAAGACCTGTCGTAGCCTGAATCTTTGCTAGTTTTAGTTTAAGGGTGCCATTGTACCCTTCAACCAAACCAGCTGACTGAGGATGATTGGCACTATGGAATTTCTGATTAATTCCAAGGCCCTTGCACACACTCTTCATCACACTCCCCACAAACTCACTTCCGTTGTCTGACCACACAATTCTAGGCATTCCATACCGAGGAAAGTATTCCTTCAGTAGGATTTTCGCAGTGGATAAAGCAGTATTGTCTTTGAGAGGATAGGCCTCAATCCATCGGGAGAATGCGCAAACAACAACTAAAACGTATTTCAAGTTATTGCATCGCTCCATATGGATGAAGTCCAATTGGATCACCTCAAAGGGACATGAAGGGGGAGCAAAACTACCAGGAGGAGTTGGGGTTCCCTTACCAGGATTGTACAACATACATACCATACAATTCTTAACCAAGCGTTCAGCACATTTCGTAATACCATCATTCTTCCACACAGGAAACAGCAATTTACAGATACCTTTCGCGCTAATATGTGCTAACCCATGTGCCATAGTCACAACAGCCAGCACATACGCATCAGGCAACATCCATCTTTTCTGTTCCGATAAGTCAATCCAACAACCATTCGCATCCAACTTTCCCGTACTTTCTTTCCACTTCGCCTTTTCAGTCTCGGTGGCCTTATTCTGAATTGCTTTCACACTCTCGATAGTGTTTTCACACATACTTGATTCTGCAGGCCACCTAACCGAACTCGTCACATACATTCGAGTGCTAAGGTTCCGGGCAGTCTCCTTAGCAGTCTCATCCGCAAACGCATTACCACGACCAACATCATCCGTCACCTTACGATGCGCACTACATTTAACAATCGCCACTTGCTTAGGCAACGTAAGTGCATCCAAAAGATCATTTACAAGCTGGCCATGTTGAATCTTCGTACCATGTGACGTAAGGAATCCTCTCTCTCTCCACAGTCGTCCAAAACTATGTGCCACACCAAACGCGTATTGACTATCTGTAAACACATTCACCCGTTTATCTTTAGACAACACACACGCTCTCGTCAAAGCAATTAACTCAGCAGCCTGAGCCGAATTCTGACTTAACCTTGCGTTTTCCACAATCGTTCTCAATGTAACTACAGCATACGCAGTTGTCACATTACCGTTCGGCAACTTGAAACAAGAACCATCCACATATAAAGTACCATCGGGATCTGTCAATGGAGTATCTTTTAAGTCAATGCGACCCTTAGTTTGCTCTTCAGTTTTGAGATAGCAGTCATGTACTGCTTCATCACTTGATTCTGTGTCGATCGGCAGCAATGTTGCTGGATTCAACACATTACATCGTCTTATCCGTATATGACTGGCCAGCAACGTCAATTCATAACCCGACAATCTTGCACTTGTCAGATGTTGAGTTTTCGTTCGGTTCAATAGAGTGTCGACTGCATGCGGAACCATTACCGTGAGCATATTATCCATGACTAGACCTGCGGACTGTCGAATGGACGCCGCAGCTGCCGCTGTTGCCCTTAAGCAACTTGGCAAGGCTCTTGCTACTGGGTCTAAAGTCGAAGAAAAGTAGGCACATGGGCGTTGCTTACCACCAAAAGGTTGTGTCAAAACACTCAACGCGCAACCATCCCTCTCGTGAACGTATAGTGTAAACGGCTTACTGTAGTCAGGAGTGCCCAACACAGGAGCCGAACACAACGCATTACGCAATTCAGAAAAACTTTTCTGACATTCTTCAGACCAAGGTACTGGGGATGAAACATCTTTGCATGTAAGGGCTATCAATGGTTTCGCCAACAATGAAAAATTTGGAATCCATTGTCTGCAGTAGGACGTAATACCCAAAAAGGCGCGAACATCTCTTTGGGTTTTTGGCACAGTCATTCGGGAAATCGCTGCAATTCTCTCTGGGGTCAACCTTCTCCCTTCTTTTGACAATAAGTGACCTAAATAGGTAACTTCTTGACAACAATACTGTAGCTTTGAAGGCGATACCTTGTGGTGTAAGTTATGTAGATAGTGCAATAATGATACTGTAGCCGTTTTGCAAATAGCTTCTGTATCAGCTGCCACTAAAAGATCGTCAACGTATTGAATCAAAGCTGCACCTTTAGGTAATACAAAGGCATCAAGCTGTCCTTTAAGTGCTTGGCTGTAGATTGACGGACTCTCACAGTAGCCCTGTGGAGCGCGTTTTAGCCTAAAACTGCGACCTCCTAATGAAAATCCGAATAGATCTCTGCTTTCCTCTGCAATTGGGATGCTAAAGAAAGCATTCTTTAGATCGATCACTGTGAACCAGGAAGCAGTTGCCGGAATCATTGTTAGTAAAGCCGTAATGTCAGGGACCACGGGAAATTGTGGAACCACTATTTTATTTACCTCTCTCAAATCTATAACGAAACGGTACACAGGAGGTTTAGTTGGGTCAGTTCGTTTCAGAATTGGCAATACAGGGCTATTACATACATTTCCACGAGTTTCTTCAACAACACCCTTTCCAATGAGATCATAAACAATTGCTAACAGCGCTCGTTCGCCCTCAAGAGAAATACGATATTGAGGAAAACGCGGTAATCGCGCATTTGGTTTCAATTTAATCACATAGGGTGGAATGTCTAACAGGCCCACGTCATTGGGACCTGTGGCCCATAAAGACGCAGGGAGGGAACTCAATTCCGGTGGGAATTTATCAACCGATAAATACATGGGAGAGATCACTCTCCGTCCCAATGTAAGTTCCACTCCTTCTGGGGAACAATACAATGTTGCATATAATCGTTTCAACAAATCCAGGCCCAAAAGATTTTCACCACAACCTGTAGAGAGAATCAGTGGAGCGGTTAGCTCACGAGGTCCAATCATAAGAGGCAAAGGGTTAGAGACTGGGTTACTAACAGGGGCGCCAGAGAATCCGACGGAAACATTTGTTAAGCCAGACAAAGGTGCGCCAGGGAGTTTTGAATGCATGATGGAACTTTTCGTCGCACCAGTGTCTAACAGAAAAGGCTCAACTACACCTGATGTAGCCACTGCAACGTAAGGCCCACTCTGATCGACCGGAACTGACACTACTCCCTCTCTTTGTCGTTGGCTGTCCTAGTAATGGTCATTTACAACAGTTTCATGCTCTGCATAATAATCATCAACATTATACTGTGCAGATCGAACTGACCCCGCATTTCTCTGGTCAAAACAATTATTTGCGTCTGATTGATTTTGATAACGATCACTCTGATTGTGGAATGAACCACGACCTCTACCACGAGGTGCCTGTTGAGGACCACCACCACGGTTTCCACGTGTCGACACACCATTCAGACGGTCCCGTAAGGCAAGACAATCATATTTTAGGTGTCCCTCTTTCCTACAATATGCGCACTGATTATACCCAAGTGAAGATCTATAATCAAAGTTGTCAGAGCGCGGCTGTGTCCTATCGGGCTGTGCTCGTGGTCGATACTGCTGTTGCGAATCATTGTGGTTTGATCGTGGAGGGTATGCTTGCTGCAACAAAACCTTCGTTTTGAGCTCCTTAGTTTTCTTTTCTACACGATCACTTTCTTCCTTTTCCCTATTCTCATAATACTGAGCCGTTGCTAGTATTTGCGCAGGGGTTGAAACTGCCCACGCACTTTCTGAATTCTTTAATTTGTTGCTTAGTTCAGGCAACAAATTCGACACAAATTTGTCAACGAATAACCGCTGGCCTCCCTCAGCGCCCATGTCCTGGCCGCTGTGGTCGACAAACGCTTCCTCAAACCTTGTAAAGAAATCTGAGACACTCTCGTCTTTCTTTTGCTTGCAAGCTGATAACTTATCCCAGTTCACCTTCATCGCTGGCATGAGAGTTTTCATGAGCGTAATGATTTTCTGAGGCAAATCCAAAATCAGCTGTTCAGGCTTGGCCCCACCAACTTGTAATGCATCAGCTGCTAGCAGTGCAGCCCAATCACCCCCTAATTCAACTGCATGATTGGCTTGACGAATTTTAGCCCAAACTGGTTGCGGTACCACATTGCCAAACAACATGTCGATGTCGGCAATATTCATAATAGTAGCTTCTACCAGTTGTGATAACTCCTTATAATAACCAGCCGGATTTTTACACGGATCAGGTAAGGATTGCTTCACTTGCAAAACTTCTGATCGTTTCCATGGAAGATGTATCCACACCCTTCGAAAATGCGGTAGCACCACAGGGTTTGCATTAGGATCACCAGGCACCCACAGTGGCGGAACCTCTCTCATAGGATACTGACCAGGAACCGCTTTCCAGTTCTCAGTGGTATCATCTAATGATATCCGAGAATGTGCTGTGGGTCTGAATGCTAATAAGCGTTCCACGGCACGTCGTACATCGTCTCCTATAATCATACCGTTTGAAAAGTGACTCTGAAGTTCAATTATGTCGGACGGTACATTATCTACATCATCATTATACCATTCTTCTCTCAAAAAGTTACACATCTCCTCAAATACGAATCTCTGCGTAGGCTCATTAAACTGGGAAAACGTATCAAAGACTACACGTGGAGTGTAGTTAGCAGGATGTCTCATCCACCTATGTGCCATTGTTACTAACGTCTCTTTCTCCCTACCACTAGGGATCTGACTCCGTCTCTGAGGAGTTTCAGATGAATCAGACGAAAATAACGGACCAGAAAGAGGTGAATAAAGAGTAGCAACAGAGTTAGGAACACGCTTACGAACAGAAGGAGAAAGAAAAACAGGGGCAACAACACTGGAGGTGAAGGAAGGCATAGTAGGAACGGACAAGATAGTTGGAGTAGCAGAAACAACAGTCTGCGAAGGTACAGGTACAGGAGCAGTAGGAACAAGAACAGGTGGTGAAACAAACGTAGGGTTAACAGCGGGCTGGCCCGCAGCCGCTGGAGCAACAAGAGGAACAACAGGAGGTACTACAGGAGCAACTACAGGAGCAGTAGCACCCTGTACATAAGGAGGTGGTGATTTCATCAAGTATGACAGCAAGGAATCCTCCTTCAAATCTTCTTTTTTCTTTTCTAGATTATTCGGTAAAACTGGGTAACATTTATCTATTTTCATGTGATGCAATCTAGTAGCGATTTCCATGTCTTTTTCTTCTTTGTCTTGTCTACATTCTTTTATAGCTTGCATTACAGGAACGAACTCTTGTTTTTGATCCTTTTTAAGTTGTTTGATTTCTTTCTGCTTAGCCTCTTTACGCCATATCCGAAAGGAATCAAACATAGCTGGCCTAGCTTTCTTTAAAAATAATTTAGCCTCAAGATTATCTAAAATCGAAAGTTCAAAAGTTCCATGTTGTGGCCATCTAAGATCACCGTCTTTCTTTGTATAGCGGACCCAGTAATCATTATATATTATAGGACCCACCCCATGTCGACTATAAAGATCATGTATCGGAGTTCCAACTGGAGGTATCGGACACGAGTCCTCCAACCGGGAATCCATTGCGCAACATTTGAAAATACGAAACAAATCACTATGGCTAGGCATCGTGCACACTAACCTAGTATCAAACTTCAAGGATTACCGAAGCAATAAAACCTCGTGTAAGTCAAAACCCTCGGTTTTTGGCAATTGCAACTGTCAAATAATACTAAGGACCAATACTAAGAACCACAAATGCAATGGAACCATGCAATACAACAAAGCCTTAAGGCTATCACAAAGCTCGGAGAGCTAACCACAAAGCCTGAGGAGGCTATTACAAAGCTCAGTGAGCTATTACCACAAAGCCTTAAAGGCTAACAACAAAGCTTTCAAAAGCTAGAACAACCACTAAGGACTGGGAGCGACCCACAAATACTTAACTCAGAACTTCAATGGCGTCACCAGGAAGGCCCGTCTATCGTCTCGCTTGTACATAAGGTCTACGCCGGGCGTCGAAGACAGGTCGACAGTCAGGGCATCGGTCCGTCGCAGCCGTCAGGAGGCGGGAATCTTCGCAGGGAAAAACTTCGGGCCACTTATTTCGACAACAGGATCGATGAAGCGGGGTGCACCTTCCCTCGGAGATTTCACACGAAGTTCCTCACGATCATCAGGCTTTGGACCGGTACCGCTGAAGTCGCCCCACGTTGGGCGCCAACTGAAGGACTGGACTTTTTAACAGTACCAGCGGTGCCAGGGAACAACACCTATAACCTTCATGGGATACCTGTTTCGGCGCACAAACTACAGAGACACGGGACACTTCCTTCGGCGTCAAAGATTCAAGGTTTATTTACTGCAGGGAACACAGAAGTCACAACAAGTACAACACGTGCAACTTGGGGAGACTGCTTCAAATTGGTTCTGTGGAGCGCTCCTTTTATACAGAATTTACTCATAGGACAACATGGTACACAAAAGTTTACAACCTGGTTCCCATAATTATCCCCCAGAGGGGTCGCTTTGGTCACTTTGGTACACATAAGGTCCGGAACATAAGTGCGGAAACATTTGGTGGTTCCCAACTGTAAAAACCCATCTTCCCAACATTAGTGAATTCCAATCGGCAGTAAAACAGATCGAAATAGGGACAAAGACAGGTGCAGAGGAAGATGGAGACAGTGGGAGATTGAAAAGGGTGTAAAAGGGGAGGTATCGGGAAACACGAGATACAGGCATCAAAGGGACGTGCCTAATGAGATGCACGGCTGAGACAATAAACCGGCACGGCAGAAGCGGGGCCATCTGCCTTACAGTATCATCCCCCTCATCGTAAAAGATACTTACAAAGAACATGTGTCTTCCACAAATATCTTGAAAGTCCCAGGGTAACGAAGCGGACAGTGTCCGTTCGCTGGCTACTTGAGGGCAAGAGACAAAATGGATGCCGTATCTAAGATGGAACCCGTGGGTACAGATGAAAAACCCACATATCAAACGAACGGTTTATCTCGAACGGAAATTTGTTCCCTATGTCCCGTCGAGATCACTTAGATCAAGCAATAGTCTTCTCCTGGTGGTTCCCCATATTAAAAAAGTCAGACATGGAGGCAGAGCACTGTCCACTATGGGACCCAAGCTGTGGAACAGACTCCCCCTGGCTCTGAGACAAGTTAAAGAGCATTTAACATTCCGAAAATTGCTAAAGACCATTCTGTTTAAAAATGAAATCTAAATCACTCCCCCACTTTGCATGTCATTGATTACCGGTCAGAGCGCAGAGATACTCCTGCCGGAGTGATTCAAGCGCTATACAAACTCACAAATAAATAAATAAATAAATAAACAAATAAGTTAGCACAGCGAAACTGCGCATACTTACTAAACTCGTCATTTGCGGTTCTTAGATACCAAACTCGACCATATTCGTGCGAGTCGAAAACATCACTTACAATTGTCACGGAACCTCAAAACATTACATATATTGTAATACAACCGGTTGGGATAATCCTCGCCTCTGTGTCCTTAATAGAATTGAAAATGCTTGGCGCGAATGCTAGCTAATTTTTTATTCTATTACAGGACCGGAGGCTTCAGAATATGCTAGTTTAACACTTATCAAACACAACTGAAGCTATATCACCCACCGGTTTATAGTAAAACTGTTTAAAAGTTGATTCAGAAGACCAGTCAGCAGATCGTATGATATCTTGAACAGTAGAACCCAACATAAAGGTTTTGGAGGCCATAGCTCCATGCACGGAATGCGCTCCATACACTTGGGTATCAATACCCGCTTTTTGCAGGACAGATTTAAACCATCTGGTTATAATAGCCGCAGACACAGGATTAAAAGGTTTCTGCAGTGCAATTAACAATTGAGCCACACCATCAGGTCGTATAGATCTTGTACATTCTTCATAAGCTTTAAGACATTGAACTACACATAGCTTTGCATTACCAGAAAAAGCAAGGTATTTAACACTTCTAGACAAGGTCTTAGTTCTGGCTGTAATGTTAAAGGAAACTCCTTCTGGAGTAAATACTCTACCTTGCAAGATCCAGGGCTTTCACATCAGAGGACCACCGACAGGCAGATATGCATAAGAGCATAGCTAACTTACACAATATTTGTTTCGCGTCATCATGTTATTATATGGCTATATGTCAAATAAGGAAAGAACTATAGTTACATCCCACAGAGAGGAATACTTTGGTTTAGGTGGATTCGCGACCCTAATACCTTTTAATAACAAATTACCGGATGCATACCTACCGGCTTGCCATCTATATGAGAATGACCAGCTGAAATGGCCGAAACAAAAATGTTTAATCGAGCGATATGCCAGGCTTTCCGATGGTTTTTCAGACATAAAATTTACAACGTGGGGGATCCATGTGTCATTCCATGCACCAACGAACCCAGCCATTCTAGGCCGAAGAATATCATTTTCTGGTGGAGGGAGCCCAGGCTTAGTTGATGAAAGCAGCAGCTATGTCTGAAAATCCCAGCATTTGCCATCTTTGCCTGGAAATCTCCAGGCCATCAGGGACAGCTGCCCCGCTAACATCATCGGGTGCATCACTCCATGAGGGCCCTGGAGCGTCGTCGAGGATGACGGAATCATCCTGGGGGAGTCACAGCTCATCTCCAGTAATATTGGGAACCAAGGCTGTGACTTCCACATGGGGGTTACTAGAATCACTTCTGCCTGATGGCGAGACACCTGGGTAGTCACCCTGGGGATCAATATGAACGTGGGAAAGGCATAGTGCAGGCCCTGGGACCAATCCTGAGAAAACGCATCCATCGCCAGTACTAACGGATCCGGTCTCCAGCTGAAGAACTTCTCCAACTGTCAATTCTGTCTGGACGCAAATAGGTTGATCTCGCAACTGCCCCAGATCGCTTGCAACCACCTGACTATCTGTGGTTGGAGTTGCCAATCGCTGAAATCCTTGAGGTGGCGGGAATTCCAGCCCGCTGCTATATTCGACTGTCCCGGAATATATTCGGCAATCATCGATATCTGATGGCTTAGCCAGTAATGCCAGATGTCCATCGCTATCTCCGCCTCGTGCCTCCCAATTTGTTGATGTACCTCACCACCGAGATGTTGTCCATCCGAAGCAGGATACAACAAGAGAGTCGTTTGGATGATAGAGTCCGGATCACAAACGTTCGAGCTAAGAGCTCCAGGCAGTTGATGTGAAGATCGAGTTTGCGAAGGGACCATTGCCCTCCTATGGAGATATCTCCGCAACGCGCACCCCAGCCCCAACGGCTGGTGTTGGATTCTATAACTACTTCTGTTTGAGAGCCAAAAATGGCTCTGCTGTTCCATGCCTCCACGTGGCTTAGCCACCACTGAATTTCTTCCCACATCTCCTGAGAGAGTGGTACAACGTCCGTGTAGGAGAGACCTTTCTGAAGGTGTTGTAGCTTTAACCTCTGAAGGGCCCGATAATGAAGAGGACCCAGAACGAATGCCTGTATGGAGGATGCAAGAAGACCCACAATCCTGGCAATTACCCTGAGCGAGACTGTTTGGATAACAGCATAGAGAGCTCTTTTCTGATTATTTTCCGTTTGGAGCGGGGAAGACTCAACTGGGTCGTCCGAGAATATATGACGTATCCCCAGGAAATCCACAGTTTGCGAGGGTGAAAGGGCTGATTTGGGTTTGTTGATGATGAACCCCAGGCTATGCAAAGTAGTTATGGTCATTTGAAATTGCTGAGCCGCTATCACTGGAGATTGAGCCATGATGAGTATGTCGTCTAGATACACTATCATGCGAATACCCTGCTCTCGTAGGTGAGCTATCACCGGTTTCATCACCTTGGTGAAGCACCATGATGGTGAGGAGAGCCTGAAAGGAAGGACCAAGTACTCGAACCACTGGTTCCGCCACCAGAATTGAAGGAAACGTCAGTGAGGAGGAAAATAGGTATTGACAGATAGGCGTCCTCCAGGTCCAGCTGGACCATCCAGTCTCATCTTTTCAGTAGATCCGCCAAAAGATGGATGCCCTCAATCTTGAAGTGCTTGTAGGTCATGAATTGGTTGAACTCCTTCAAATTTAACACTAACCTGTGACCTTCACTCTTCTTCTGCACTAAGAAAATATTGCTGCAAAAACCACAAGGGCCATGGTCGCAATGCACAAGTTACTACTCGTGTAACGATATATCTGTAAGAGACATTAGTTAGTGATAGATTCCTTACCTTAGAATATCCCCAGGCGTCAGACTGGATCCGGAAATTTTTTGCGTAGCAGTACTCATGCGCGTCGGAAGGCGTCGTCCGCGGCTCCGCTTCCGTCGTCAGCATCGTGGGTGCCGTGATGATGTCGTCGGAGTACTTAGACGCCGCCTCCGCGTGCTGACGTCAGATCTTATACACAGCTTTTCCGCACCAGAAACACGGAGCCATGATAAAAACCAACACTAGTGCCATGAAACTAGGGCCCTGAAAGGGGATGAGCTTAACCCTAGATATCGGTTTGCAGAACGGGGAGGATGGGTGGGTCGGTAAGGAATCTATTACTAACTAATGTCTCTTACAGATATATCGTTACACAAGTAGTAACTTGTGCATCTGAAAGAGACACGTTAGTGATAGATTCCTTACCATAGAATAGATACCCCAGCAATACCAACCCCGGTGGTGGGTCTGCGAACCAATAATCACACCAGAAAGTCCTGGAGGACGGAACGGCCGAAGAAGACATCCCTCCGGACTTGGCTGTCCAGGCAGTAGTGTCTTGCGAACGTGTGCAGCGAGGCCCACGTAGGTGCCTGACAAATGTCCTGCAAGGGGACTCCCCGGCCCAGGGCAGTAGTAGTCGCCGTGGCCCGAGTGGAATGGGCCCTCAGCCCAACAGGAGGTTCCTTTTAAGCCAAAGAGTAGCACGCCTGGATGCACAACACAAAGAGTTGGTCATCCACCCGGAACTGGCGTGTGCGATCCAGATAGTATAAGAGCGCACGTTTTGGGTCCAGACGGTGGAGCCTCTCTTCCTCTTTCGAGGGATGCGGAGGCGGAAAGAAGGTGGGCAAGGTAATGGACTGCCCGATGTGGAAGGCTGTGACTACCTTGGGCAGGAAAGAGGGTCTTGTCCGCAACACAACCTTGTCCGGATGGACAGAAAGGAAAGGAGGTTTAGAGGATAGAGCCTGGAGCTCACTCACTCTCCTGGCAGAGGTGATGGCAACCAGGAAAGCAGTCTTAAGTGTAAGAAGACGGAGAGGATAGTTATGAAGCGGCTCAAAAGGAGCGCACATCAGCTAAGTTAAAACCAGGTTCAAGTCCCACTGGGGCATCACGAAAGGAACAGGGGGGAACATATGAGTGATGCCCTTTAAGAATCTGTGAACAATTGGGGACTTGAACAAAGAAGGCTGATCAGGTAGCCGTAAGAAGGCGGAAAGGGCAGAAAGGTAGCCCTTGATAGTGCCCAGAGCAGAGCCCTGCTGGGCAAGAGAAAGAAGGAAGAGGAGAACCTCAGAAAGGGGGCAGAAAGTGGATCCACAGCCTTTGCTGTGCACCATGCCACAAACCTGTTCCACCTGCAGGCGTATACCGACTTTGTGAAGGGACGCCTGGCTGCCAGAATGACATTACAGACTTCAGGAGGCAAGTCAAATGGCCTCAACTGTCGCCGCTCAATCTCCAAGCATGGAGGTGGAGACTGGACAGGTTCGGGTGGAGGACCGTCCCCTGCTGCTGCGACAGAAGGTCCTCCTGAAGAGGCAGACGAATCGGGGCATTGACAGACATGCTGAGTAGCTCTGGATACCAATATCTTCGTTCCCAGTCCGGAGCCACAAGGATAACCTGGGCCCGGTCGCGCCTGATCTTCTTCAGCACTCTGGGCCGAAGTGGTATAGACAGAAAGGCGTACAATAGACCGCAACTCCATTCACGACGAAAAGCGTCTCCGAGCGAGTACCACCTTGGAAATTCCAACACGCAGAACTGATGACATTGCGCGTTCTCTTCTGTGGCGAATAGATCTAACCAAGGCTCTCCCCACTGCTGAAAGAGGCCTTGCGCCACGTCCGAGTTCAGACGCCATTCGTGATCCATCATGCACCGACGGCTGAGTTCGTCTGCCCTGGCGTTCAGGGAACCTGCCAGGTGTTGAACCGCCAGGGTCACGCCCTGATGTTCCAGCCACTGCCAGAGGCGCAGAGCCTCCTGGCATAGGGTCCACGACCCCACCCCGCCCTGTTTGTTGCAGTACCACATGGCGGTGGTGTTGTCCGTGAACACCTGCACTACACTCCCTCGGACAGAGGGGAGGAATGCCTTCAGTGCAAGCCGGATCGCCCGCAGCTCCAGAAGGTTGATGTGGAGCCAGGACTCCGCCGGAGACCAGAGGCCTCTGATCTCCGCCTCTCCCATGTGGCCCTCCCAGCCCTGGAGGGACGCGTCCGTCACAACTACGCGCTCCGGTTGGGGTAGGGAGAGGGATCTGCCGCTGACCCAATCGCTGTCCATGAGCCACCACTGCAACTGTCTTGCAGTGCCCTCCGAGATCAAGACATGGTCGGACAAGTTGCCCTGATTCTGGGCCCACTGAAACTTCAGGTCCCACTGCAGAGCCCACATCCGCCACCGGGCGTGATGCACCAGAAGGATGCAGGAGGCCATCAGCCCCAAAAGCCGCAGTGTCAACCTGACCGACACTCAGGATAAAGGCTGAAAGATTGGAATCATAGCCTGAATATCCCGAACCCGCTGTTCGGGAGGGTAAACCCAAAAATGCTCCGAGTCTAGAACCGCTCCGATGAAGAGGAGCTTCTGAGAGGGACACAGGTGTGACTTCGGCACATTGATGGAGAACCCCAGAAGGTGCAGGAGGTCGGCCGTAGTCTGGAGGTGGCTGACGACTGTCTGGGGCGAGCCCGCCTTCAACAACCAGTCGTCGAGGTAGGGGAAGACTGAAACCCCTAACCTGCGCAGATGAGCTGCGACCACCGCCATCACTTTCGTGAACACCTGTGGGGCGCTGGTAAGGCCGAAGGGGAGCACGGTAAACTGAAAGACCGCAACTCCACTCACGACGAAAAGTGTCTCCGAGCGAGTGCCGCCTTGGAAATTCCAACGCGCAGAACTGATGACATTGCGCGTTCTCTTCTGTAACGAATAGTGCTCGTGGCCTACCGTGAACTGCAGGTAACGCTGGTGGGCCGGCTGGACGGGGATGTAAAAATAAGCATCCTGCAAGTCCAACGCTACCATCCAGTCTCCAGGGTCTAGGGCAGCTAAGACCTGAGCCAATGTCAGCATCTTGAACTTCTCCTTCCGGAGGAAGCCGTTGACGTTCCGTAGGACCAAGATAGGGCATAGGCCCCCTTTGCCCTTCTTGGGTACCAGAAAGTAGTGGGAGTAACAACAACACCCTACTTCTGGCCCAGGAAGGCGCTGAATACCCCCCTTGGCCAAGAGGGCCGTAACTTCCTCTTGTAGAAGCCTCAAGTGATCCCCCGACACGCGGTGGTACTGCGGTGGCCTGGCTGGAGGCGACGCCTCGAAGGGGAGGGAGTAGCCTCTTCGGATGATATGCAGCACCCACATGTCCAAAGCGACAGTGCACCAGTGGTGGTGGTGATGGCGAACCCTGCCCCCCACTGGCGTCACATGGGCCTGAAAGCACGGACTAGGAGTGTTTTGAGGCGGATGCTGCAGGGGTAGGTGTGGACTGGCCTTGCCGTTGTCCCCGACCGCCGCCACGGCAGTTTCCACGTCCGCCACTGCGCTGGATGGTAGTCTGCGGCCCGTGGCTGGCAGGACGTGTGGGGGCGCCCCTTCCTTGGCCACGAAAGGATCGAAAGGCAGCCGTTTGCTGGCGCGGGCTGAGAGGCCCAAAGACTTGGCCGTAGCCCTGGAGTCCTTAAAGCACTCAAGCGCATGGTCTGCCTTGTCGCCAAAGAGGCGACGCGACGGCCATCGAACGGCATGTCCATAAGTGTGTTTTACATCAGCCGAGAAGTTAGCAGATCTCAACCAGGCATGGTGACGAATCGCCACCGTCGTTGACATCGCTCTGCCCAGTGAGTCAGTAGTGTCCAGCCCACACCGGATGGAATAACGTGCCGCATCCCGACCTTCCACAAGGGCTTGGCCGAGTTTAGCCCGGACCTCCACCGGGCATTCTGACAGAGAGTGGGTGTAGCAGCCCAAGCAGAGCAAGCGGTGTTGACGGACCGCAACCCTAAACTCAGGGAGGAGAATACTTTCTTCCCGTATTTCTCGTACCTCTTGGATTCCCGGTCGGGGGGAGCCGACGGGAATGCGGTCTGGGAATTAGAGGCCTGGATGACCAGGCTCTCGGGAGTGGGGTGGGTAGACAGAAAGCAAGGGTCGCGCGGAGCCGGGCGGTGGCGCCTGACCACGTTCCTATCCACAGGCTGACCTGTAGCGGGCTTGGAGCAAGTGCCCAAAAGAACGTCTGATAAGGCCTCATTAAACGGCAGCAGAGGCTCGGCCGAGCTTGACTGCGGTTTAAGGACCTCAGTGAGGAGGTTAGTCCTCACGGCCGCGACGGGGAGCTCACGGCCTAAGGCCTTGGCCGTCCTCATCAGCACCACGCTATAAGCAGCCCCCTCCTCCGTAGCCACGCTAGGAGGGGAGACAAAACCAGTGTCGGGCGAAGTGTCCAGACCACTGGCATCCCAAAGCTCTCCTGTCCAGTCCGCAGAAGACTGGCACTCACGTGCCAGAGGGTCCTCAGATCCCTCCCAATCCCCCTTGTCACCCATCACCTGGTACTCAGGCTCAAAGGATGGGGCCGGGTCATAGAAGTAAAAATCTCCCATCGGCATCGAATGCGGCGCCGACCGGCGCCGGTCCGACGCCAGACCCAAATCGAGGGCAGGACCAGGGACGGCGTCGTCCTGGGATGGGGCCGGTGCGACACCCTTGGGGTCGGCGCCGGCGAGGTCGTGATGTCGACCGTCGGCGACCCGGATCCGGATCCAGTGGGGCCCTGCGGCGTCGGGACCGAAGTCACTGACGGCGCCGGGGCCGAAGCACCCGACGGCGTCGGGGCCGAAGCACACGGCCCGCATGGGGACCCAGTCGGGGCCGCGGAACCGGACGGAGGAGCGAGCGACCTCATGGCCATGAGGAAGTCATCAATCTCCCACGGCGTAGCGTTCTGCCCAGGGACCGGCGGGTATGGAGCAGGCCGCGACACCTGCGGCTCTGGCGGAGCCGCGTGGGAGGTGTCGCCCGAACCCCCGGCCACGTCGCGCGAGCATCGGGGGGAGTCAGAAGAGCGATGGTGCCTCTTCGACTTCTTGTGCCTCTTACCCGAGGACTTCGAGCCCGAAGACCGATGACGACTCCCGGAACTGTGGTGACTCCGGCCCCGGGACCAGTCCCTCGACCTTCTTTCGGACCGGGACCTCGAGCGGCGTGGGGCGGACTGCCGAAGCTCGAGTTGCTTACGGGACTGCTCCCGTCTAGCTTTAGACGTCAGGGCCCGGCAGTCGGAGCAGGACTTGTCGTCGTGGTCCGGGTCTAGACAGTGCAGGTACCGGCGATGGGGGTCGGTAACCGGCATCAGCCGGCGCAGGGCTTGAACTCGAGCATCCCTACCGGCACCGTCGGAGTCGAGAGACTTCGAAGTAGATCAAAAAGGATCGTAAAAAAGTTAGTAAAACAGTGACTAGGGTACAACTTTTTCCGGATCTGCGCTTGCTGACGCAGAAAAAAAAAGAACTGACGCCAGCACGCGGAGGTGGCGTCTAAGTACTCCGACGACGTCATCACGGCGCACACGACGCCGACGACGGACGCGGAGCCGCGGACGACGCCTATCAACGCGCATGGGTACTGCTACGCAAAAAATTTCCGGATCCAGTCTAACGCCTGGGGATATTCTAGGGTAAGGAATCTATCACTAACGTGTCTCTTTCAGATGTGCTATTGCGTGTTTCCGCAGCAATTCTTCTAGTTCGGAATCGATAAAATTGCATTCTAGTTCGGAAAAAGAAAGCTGCCTGGGTTGTTTGTCCTGATAGGGTTTCTGATAGAAATCTAGGTGGAACCCCTGAATTGTTTGTAAGATCCATGCGTCCTGAGAAATTTGAAACCAATTGTGATAGAAAAATTGAGTACGACCCCCAAAGGGTAGTAGAAAGTTGTCGTGAGCACTTACCTGCAGAGTCTGGGGCTTGGAAGCCCCCTCGATGGCCACCTCTGTAGAAACGCTTCTGGTTGAAGCGTTGTCTGGAGGGGTAGAAGGTTCCCCCGCGAGTGGAGTCCCACTTTCTGTGGCCCCTTCCGTAGTCTCCTCTTTGAGGACCTTATTAGAATTGCCGGCCTGGCGAGCGTCCTCGGGCTCTCCCAGCCCGGCGAAAAAGGCCAGCCTGAAAGACTCGCTTAATATCAGACTGGGCCTTGTCTAGTGTCGTGAACATGCCCACGTACTTGGAGACATATTTGACAAAGCGTTCTCCGAAGAGATTGCCCTCTGTCAGGGGCTCCGGTTCCGCTGCCGCCAACTCAGTACGGTTGGAGTCCATTCGCATGAGAAGCACTTGCCGATGTTCCGTCGATATGGTGCAATTTGCGTTACCCAGTAAGCAAATGGCCCGTTGGGTCCACCCCCAAAGGATGTCGGGGTCCACCCCAGTGCCTGACTCCTGTGCCTCTAAGGCCATTTCTAGGATCTTGATGAGAGGGCCAGCTAGGTCCAAGAGATTATCCTGGCAACCCCGCCAGGACCGATCAATACCTTTTTTCGGGTCCTTGAGGAACTTCTTGAGGAAGGTGAGTAGACTTGCTTCAATATCCGGAGAATTGGCAACTTTGTCTGGAATATCAGATCTGGGGCATTCAGAGCGTAGTCTATTACACACCTCTTTATCAAAGCTGCATCGGAGATTGTCATGCAGATATGCCCCCACTTCTGGCGCAGGAGCCTAGACCGAAGACCGAGGGTGGACTATGTCGGCAGGATTGAAGGTGAACGGGGAAGACCTAGATTGAGATATGTCTTTTTTATGTGTTTAGTCTTCTTGGCCTTTTTATTCGGGATAGCCTCGTCAGGGGTGTCAGTCCCTGTAGTATCAATGTCCGTGTCGGTATCAGTGTCCGGACATTTGGCCTTACCAGCAGGAGGTAGAGAGGAAAGAGCATCGGCATGTGGCCAAGACTTAGACTGGGGCCCACTAGTTGTAGCATCCATTGCTGGGTCAGCAGGGGAGGTAAAGCCGTGACGTTTGGCAAATCGTTTCAGTTGTTTCGTTATCGGCTTCAATGCAGCAGCCAGTGCTTGCTGCACAGTCTCAGGGACTGCCTTTTCAACGGCCTTGTTCACAGACTCCTGGACGGTAGCGTTTAGGACATCCACAATAGTATCCTCCAAGGAAAGGGTAGACTCTTCCTCCTCATATAAGTTATCATTCTCATTGCTGACCCAATGTTCCATTGTAGGACAGAATTATAATCAAATTGGAGAGACAAGAGGAGTAGTAGGGGGAGCCAACCCACAACACAATTAGATAAGAGTACCTAGCTCCTCAGCAAAGCTATATACGTATTCTTGTAGCCCACAGGGCTTAAGGAGAGCCAAAAGACAAGGTTTAAGGAGTTAGTGCACAATCCAAGGCCAGATTATTCTTACAACCACCTCAGGTGCAAAACACAGCCTCTTCAGTGGAAAACACTCTGAGCTAATGAGCTCTGGAGCAATTTAGGGAAGAATATGACGTGTGTAGCCCAATCCTACCAAAAAATAGCCCATTTGGGCTACGCACGTCAAATCTGCAAAGCTCTAAATGAAAAAAGCACTGGCTATTAGGGGGCCCGTAGGGTTAATGTGAGCAGCTGGACACTGCCGACGGCAGCGTGGTACACCAGAGCCTCATGGGAGCACTAAAAAGCCTGCATTCACAATAAATTGTCGCTGTTTAGCGGGAGATCAGCGGGGGCGCCCGGGCCTGAAAACAATAGCACGATGCTCGCGCTGACCTGAGAAGGCAGTAAGTCTTCAGCACGAGTCACGCATCACAAATGACATTTTTACATGAGCGCCATATGCGCATACAAACAACAATTTAAATTGTGAATAAACAGCGCAATGCACGCGTGAACAAGATAAACAAAGGCAAGCCAGTGCAATGTCTGCGCATGCATTAAGTAAGCCTTATAATACGTAAATAATGAAATAAAACCATTGAGCACTTAACGTCCTGCGTGAGCAACAAAGAAAGAGGCTAACGTAATGGTTATGGTGGCTCTTATAGGGTCATACAGGAAGTGATGTATACCAAAGCATCATGGAATGTGTAGTGTTTTTTGCATAAAAAAAAGTTTTGATTGGCTGCTGTGAGTGGCAATGAAAAAGAAAGAGAAGCATAATCTGAAGCCTCCGGTCCTGTAATAGAATCAAGGAGCAGAGACGTGTCAACCATCAGTGGCACTCCACAAAAACAGTGCACTCTGGGTATTCAATCGATGCAGGTGGTGGCTTTCCTTAATGTTTCCCGGTTTTCCTTATTCTACAAGCCAGGGTCACCTCATATTCTTCTGTTCTTTCACTTCTAAATGCTTCAGGTCACCTAACCTCACCCAAGGAAGCTATCTCTTATATACTGTTTCCATTCATCCGCCATATAATTCTAGTGGTTAAAGCGCCAAAGTGAAATTCCAATTTAAATCAAAAAGGCTGACAAATTTAACAAATCAGAGGAAAACTGATTTTGTATTAAAGCTGAGCTAAGCCAAATTATTCCCGCTTACAGCCTAGCGGAGAGAGGAGTTAAACACAGCTTCCTGCAATGGATAATGGAAGAGCAGATTTCATGCACACATGGCTGTCAAACCCATGCAACAGAATCCTACTAGTGCCTAGAATACTGCCCTGCAGTTTACACAAGCTGCAGAAGTTGAACTGTGTATGTGTACACATACCACACATTTTGACGGCAAGCATCACTGTACATTACTTTCACACCAGAGCAGCTGACAGTACGTGGTCACACGAAAATAAAGAACACATAAATCAATGCACAATACAAACATAAAATATAGCATGGCTGTCAGACCTAGAAAAGTTGGATTCAGTGGAAGAGATCAAGCGGTTCTCACTAAGGAAACATTAGGGTATGTGCCTTGAACTGCCTGAAGCACAATTGAACAAAAGCAACAATCGTTTCAGCAAATCAACTCAAAGTCAATGTCGTATCCAGAACTAAAAGGACAACGGAGAGTATTAATTCAAAATGGCAATCCCAGGCTGGTGAAACTCCACTCTGGGGAATTTCCAACATAAGAAAAATTGTTTTTCGACAAGAAAATGATGTAATTCGCCAAAATAAAGATTAGAGAAAGGGAGCATGGTGGACAAGAAGGTGGCATAAGAAAAGTATGACAAAGAAAATGGGCAGGAGTAATGGAGAGGGGAGTGAGAAGACGTAATGAGGTTTCTGAAGGAGTAGAGGTGCTACGGTATATGTAGAGTTAGAAGCACCACTGTATATGTAGACACAGAGGTATGAAGGTATAGGTAGGATCAGTGGTATTATAGTATATGTAGAAGGAGAAATATTAGAATACATAAAGGAGATTAGTGTATTACGGTATTGATAAATGTGGAGGTACTTTGGTATAACTAGAAGGAGAGTACTAAGTAACAGATAGGAGTAGAAGTACTTTGGTGTAGAAAGAAGTACTAAGGTACATGCACAACACTGTGGAATTAGGAAATAGGTAGGAGTCGAGGTATTTTGGCATAGGTAGAGGTACTACAAAATAAACAGGAGTAGAGGTAGTTTGGTCCGGATAGAAGTTGAGGCACTAAGGCACATGCAGGAGATTAGTGTATTAGGGTATATATTTACATAGGAGTAGAGATAGTTTGGTATAGGTGGAAGTAGTGGTACCAGGGTACATGCAGCAGTTTTGTCTATTACAGTCTAGAGAGGCATAAATATACTTTGATAAAGGTAGTGAAGTACCGAAAATATTATCACAAATATTATCACCACCCAACTTATATCATACCAATTACCAAAGATGAGTCAGTCGGCAGTGTAGAAGGTCCAATCGTTTATTATGACAAACAAACTCTGCCAGAGGAGCTCCTTGTGACCTAACCCCACGAGGTCCGCCAAGAAGACTGCTGGCACATTATCAGCAACACACATATATACTGTTACAATTCGAAAACCGTTACCTAAGATGGAAAAATACAAGCTGGTACAGGTTGGTGCAAGAGGAAAGACCATATATGGAACACAATCCCTCCTCAGTATAGTTCTGCTCATTATAGCAAGGTCGAGAGGGTGACTCCCTTCTGCTAACTTCGGTGGAGCCCGTACAGCGTTCCCCGGGAATGTGCTTGCCTACGCTACCCCCACCTATAACCTTGACAGGCCTAACGTGCAGAAGCAGCCGATTGCTACAGTTGTACTAATTCACAGGGGAACATGTCTTCGCAGAGTCGAAGGGGGTTTGTGTCAGTGCTGGAGGCAGACTAGGCCACAAAATGGCGCTGGTCTGGCCAAGTAATATCTGCGTGTTAATAGACAAACCGCGTTATGGGAATGTACGGTCATATTTAAGCAATTATATGCGCATAAATTATTATTGGATAACTATATTAGTAAGACAGCTACACCACGCTAATTACCAAAGGACAGTTATACGTTTAACTGGGCCTAGATCAAATTCTGGTTCCTCAGTAGAAGCAGAGGTACTATGTAATAGATAGGACTAGAGGTACCTTAGATTAGGTAGAAGTATGAGGTACTAAGGCACATTCAGGGGATTGCGGTATTATGCTAGAGGTAGGAGTAAAGGTACTTTAATCTAGGTAAACGTAATGGTACAAGGGAATAGGTAGATATAATTTGATATAGGTAGGGGGTGCAAAGGTACATGCAGGAGATTGGGTATTAGAGTATAATTAGGAGTAGAGGTACTTTAGTAGAAGTAGAAGTAGAGGTATTAGAAAATAGATAGGAATAGAGGTCCTTTGAAATCGTTATCACTACTAAGGTACATGCAAGGATATTTGGTATAGGTACTAGGAAATAGATTGGAATAGAGGTACTTTAGTGTAGGTAGAAGCACTAAGGTACATACAAGGGATTGCAGAATTATGGAATAGGTATGAGTAGAGGTACTTTGATATAGGCAGACATAGAAGTATTTAAGGATAAATAGGAGTTGAGGTACTTTGATATAGGTAGAAGCAGAGGTACTAAAGTACATGCAAAAGATTGGGTATTAGTAGAGGTAGTTTGGTATAGGTAGAGTTAACGGGAACAGACTGGAATAAAGGTACTTTGGTAAAGGTAGAAGTAAAGGTCATAAGGTACATACAGGAGACTGGCGCATAGGTAGGAGTAGAGGTACTTTGGTAGAAGTAGCCGTAATAGGAAATAGGAAATAGATAGGAGTAGGAGTACTTTGGTAGAGGTAGAAATAAAGGGCTAGGCTATTTGTAGGAGAAGAGGTATTTTGGTATAGGTAGATATAGAAGTACTAAGGCACATGCAGGAGTTTGGGATGTTAGGTTATAGGTAGGGGTGGGGATCTGTCATGTGTTCCCTATATTATTATTATTATTATGCGTTCTTATATAGCGCTCGATTACACGTAGGCATCTCGGCGCTTGCCTTGGGAACCCGTCCTGGCTTCCCCAAGGTGAAAGCCAGGCATCCCGCCGCGGGGGGGGGGCGTAGTGGAGATTAAGCAGGCTAATGCCCAGAGCTGCAGAGTGTGAACCCGTGATTCAAGTAGGTACCGAAACGAGAATTATGAGTCCGTGGATATTTGGCCTCAAGACCCTGCCGCGTCGGGAATTGAACCCTGGTTCCGGGTTTGACCTCTGCTTCAGTGTCTGCCTCCTCTAACCAGTGAGCCACACTTCTCACACTGTGCTGTTTTCCCTATGCTAGCCTAACTGTGCATGTTGTAGGCCGTTTTTGTTTTGCACACGTTACAAAATATCACACTTGTTTTTGTGCCACATAGTATTTTTACAAGTAGGCTGCACATGTTCTCGTATTTTCTTCTTCCTCTGACATTCAGTCAGAACATCCTATGCAAGGACAAACAACACTGCTCCTTATTATTCACTGTGGTTAGACACTAGCACCTAGACATAATAGAGGAATCCAGCTGCTGTTTTTGAACACATAAGTTTTTATCATGTAACCAGGGACTTGTCATTTTCAAAACACACATAGAGAAGACATTCTTCCAGAGCAACGGTCCCGAGGCGAGAGGGCTGAGCCAGCTGAAACAGCTATTTATGTATGCATGGTGTTGGACCCGGGGTCTCCGGTCCACCTAGGGTAGCTTGGCATAGGGGGTAAAGGCTTATCGCCAAGACATCTGTGTTGTACTTGCGTCACACTCAATTCAGTAACTCAGCGTACCTCCACTCCAAAAATGACACCACACCGTCTTCAGAAAAATAGTAAAGCTTTATCTTCATGTAATCCTTGTATTTGAAATTGTCAACACATTTCATCAATCGGGTTCTTAGCAAGGCAAAATCCCAGCATAAACTTTAAATAAAGAAAAGACGAATCTGTTTCACTTAGTTCAGAGCATTATCAAGCAATATTCAGTAATCAGGTCAAGGTGCTGTATGTAGGACACTATAACCAAGCAAGGGACTAATGGTATTGGTTAAACATTAGGTGGTTATTTGCATCTTCCATTACATAAATAAATAAATACATAAATAGTCCCAAGGTAGTAAATTACATTCGTTTACCATCAAGTCTTTTTGGCCAGCTATTCACTTATCATACGTGCAGGTTCCGGAAAATGGCACAACTTATTACCCTCTTACTCGTCATAACAACATACAGTAACAGAGGTTGGAATTATCTCAGTAAAGCGTTTTCTTGTACCATTCTGGAAAGGCAGTTCAGACAAACTCACTTCTGGAGAGAGCCGACTAAATGGCCAATGCTAGCACTACAATCCAGCAGGAAAATGAATGGTCAACAATGGGCATTATCCGGATACCTGAAGTAATAGGACCAGTTTAACCACAGGTTCAAGCCCTTGCAGAGTCACCGCTGAAATGGAAAGATCTTAATTACTATTTTCCACCCCTAGTTGGCTGGCTCTCCCACTCAATTCCCTCCCAGAGCTTTTGGTAGCTTTCTATGCTTCTGATCGTCAAGTCTGGTTCCACCTCGCAAGGCCTTCCAGACGTGTGGAGAAAAACACTCTTATTAGCCCGCAAACTGAGGTCGCTTCCTATCTCTCCTCACATCGGTCCCAGCGGGTGTGATTCCCTCCACTTCTCACCTGAGGTTCGTTGCCGATGGAAGGAGGCTGCTGCCCGCACAAAGGGAGAAAAAGGCGGGGGCCCACCGCCACAACCTTGCCTCACTCGGAATCCCTAACAGGCTCTCAATGCCGGGGACAGACTAACGGCGTAGATCGGCAGAAGCCGGAGGCAGAGCACCGACGTGGGAGATTGACGCGCTGGGCTGAGGACTCGGTCGCTAGGCGACCCCGCCCAGCGTCTCTCCGGGTCCTCAATCAGCTTCCTCACAACACGGCCTGGCTTCCCCTCTCAGCCCGGGCCGCCGCGCTGACCTGATTGCAACAGCAGCACTCGCTTCAGGAGCAGAGGCCGGCACCCAACTCCTACGGCCTCGCACACAAGAGAAATCCCCGGGCTGCAGCGGTGAGTTAACGTGTGTCTGGCATCACCAAAGGGGGAAAATCACAGCTGTCGGTGATATCAGTTAATGCGCTCCTACAGCTAGGAGGGCCCTGGGCTCACGGGGGATATTTGAGGGCAGTTCTGTTAGACTAACGCTGCAGGCCGCAACAGCAGGGCTCCCAGTGGAGGGGTTACTTCACTCAGGCTTCACCTCCAGCTGTAGGCTACAGCACTCACCACCTTTCAGGGATCTTCTGTCTTCCTCGGTATCTGACCTGGAAGAACCCCGGGGTCAATCTGGAACCTCCACTCCGTGGAGGCACGGAGGAACAGCAGGTCCAGGAGCTGGTTACTGGCGGGGTCAGATCAGCAGGTTGTGGCAGCGTCAATTGTGAAGGGCAGCAGCCCCAAGAGGCGGTCAAACCCTGCAGTGCGCTAACCCACACACTCAGCAGCCTGTACTCCAGCCAGCTCCTAGGTGACCACTCTCTTCTTCTTCTAAAATAGCCGCCCGCACTCCCTCTATAATAGCCTGGACCCAGTGACTAGAGTGGACCAGAAGGTTCCAGAACCTCTCATGTCCCTTTATGGCCCAAGGCGCTGGGGTAATTTCTGACAGGCCACCATTTTAGGACAGAGCACCAATACTCCATTTTAGAGGAGCACCTGCGCCTCACCATTAATTAGTAATGATGGTGCGCCCAGAGTTTTAAAGCCAACACAATAAAAAAAAATTGTAGTGGACAAAACAAATGAGAAGGCAAAAAGGGGATAAAATTAGGAGGGACCGCCCAAAGGGCTGACAGGTCAACACATGGTATAGGATTTACCACTAATTCCAGAGATCTTTAATATATCACTTTGCCTCTATAGTGAGAGTGGGCTTAGGCAGATTTGTCAGCTACAATGAGAGAGCTTTTTATCGTGCATGGTCTTTTATTTATGCTAATAACATTGTTGGCATGCATATGTTGTCCAATTGCAACACAGTTTTACATACTAGAGCACAATAGTTTCAATAAATATAGTAAGCATCCTTCGTGTCTCTTTTTTATTTATTGTGGACATGTACGAGTGTCATACTGACATGTACTGTGATCCCTGAGACGGTCTAGAGTGTTGTGTTCTGGGGAGCCAAATCACTTGTCTCTCTGGAAAGGTTAGAAGGGCAAGTAAGGCAATATTAGCTAACCGGATTTGGGCCCATAGGTACTGATGTGGTGACTCAGTCCCTACATACTGATGTTCTGTGATCCCAGGCATAGTTCTATTTCTGAGCAGAATCCCTGCACAGATCCTATGATACAAGCATTGTCTAGTGAAGGCAGGGTAGAGATACTAAAATATAGAATGGGTAGGTAGGAGTAAAGGCACTAGGGAACAGACAAAGGAGATAGGGAATAGGTTTTGTTTTATTTTATTTATAAAGTTTTATATAGCGCAAACAAGATCCCAAAGGATATCAGAGCGCTTTACAAAGTATGGAAGGCAGGGCATAAATCTAATAACGACGTCAAGTAAGAATACACCACAAGAATAATAGCATAATTCCCAGACAGGTGAATCAAGGAGAGTAGCACAAAAAAACAGGTACAAAGCAGGCTACGAGGGAAGGGGGACCAATTAAGGAAAAGAAGAGCATAGATCCAATATCGACATCAAGTAGAAATACACAACAGGAATAATGGCATGATTCCCAGCCAAATGAATCCAGGAGAGTAATACAATAAACAGGAAGAAAGCAGGTTACAAAGGGGGACACATCATACGGTACAGAAGAGCAACATCACATGATGGTCCCGGAAGGCACAATGGTTGTAGGATCATGATTTCAAACAAATGATCCTAACCCAGTTAAGGTAAAAATGTATTCATTAGGAATCTTTTGACTTCCAGTTTGAAAGCAGTCGTTGATGAGATTCTGTGTACTTCCTGTGGAAGAGAGTTCCATATCCTTGGGGCAGCACTGGTGAAGGCTCGGAGACAGGTTCACTTTTTCCTAAGGATGGGTGGTTTCAGAAGGAGAGTGATAGCGCTTCTTAAGGCGCTCCCACCACAGGATAGTTCAAGCTTTTGCGCTAGGTACCTGGGGGTTTTGAAGTGCAGGGCTTTGTATGCCAGAACGGCGATGTTTAACTGAATTCGAGCTTCGTAGAGCAACCATTTGAGAGATTTAAGGATTTGGGATATGTGCTCATTTCGTTTGGTACCTGTGACCAGTCTGGCGGCAATGTTCAGTGATGCTCTTAGTTGAGCCAGGGTGCATTTGGGAAAGCCACAGTGCATAGCACTACCGTAGTCCAGTCTCAGCAATACCAGTGATTGGACCACCTGCTTGAAATTCTATTGAGGAAGGAATGGCTTGATATTTCTAAGTGTCCTCATCAAGTGGTTAGCTCCCTTGCACACATTACTGATATGATTTTTCATATGCAGGTGCTTGTCAAGGGTGATTCCAAGAGATTTGGCTGAGTCTGTGATGAGAGGGGTGCAGTTGAAGGCAGTGAGGTGCTTTAGCCAAAGGTCTAGCATGGGGATCTGGTTCGGGGGGAGATGAAAAGGAATTCCGTTTTGCAGGTGTTGAGCAGTAGATGGTTGTCCGTTGACCAATTTTGCGTAGAATTTAGGGTGTGTTGAGTGAGATGATGTTGTCCGGGGATGAGATTTTCAAATAAAGTTGTGTGTCGTCAGCATACATATGAAAGAGAGTGTTCGTGGAGTTTAGAGAATTAGCTAGTGGTTCTAAGAAAAGGTTGAATAGGATCCGAAACAGGGAACACCCTTGAGGGACACCCATGAGTACTGGAGAGGGAGTGGTTTGTCTTTATTATTTGCAATCTGTGGTAAAGGAAGGATGAGAACCATTGTAACACCCGACCCGAGAAACCCATTCTGTTCCTCAAAATGGATGGGTGTAAGGGTCTGTTCCAAACAAAGAGCCTGTCCTCTCTCTTTGCATTAGTTGTAGGTAGTGTCAGTATTATATATTGCCTTTTCCTAGCATTAATGGTAGTTGTCTATATGTGCCTGTTCATAATGAAGCATCGCTGCTTTAATGGTGGGATATTGTTTGCAGATCTAGTTACCTATGTTGTAAGGTGGATACGTGAACTGGTTTTATCAAGGTTTGTTTGTCAGTTCAAAGCGCTACTAGACTCCTTGGTTTGCATACCTAATGAAGCGCTGCACGTTTTCTAACTGAAGCCCTTCAAACGTGCAGCGCGTGTGAGCCCCACCCACCCTCGTCCATGAAAGACTCCTCGGAGCACGTTGCAGTTGCTTGTGCTCGTCGGATGGTTCCTGCTTACCTGAAGATCCCGCTCCAGCATTGTCCTCCTGTGTCTTGTCCCCGATCCGCCGCGGAGCTTCTTCCTGTCTTCGGCTCCTGGTCCAGCTTCAGCATCATCCCCCGCATTTCCGGCAGTCCAGACTTCCGGTCCGCACGAAAGGCGAAACTACCTGCAACAAAAGAAAAAACACAGATTAAGGTCAGCGCGCAAACACAGCAGCAACAGTGCAAGTAAGTGCTCAAGACTCTTTGCAAAAACAGAACGTTGCAGAACTCCGTGAAAGGTAAAGACACAGACAATCGTTTAGGTTTTTTCTTGGTGCATAAAAGACAGTGTTTTCCGAAAGACTTCTTCCTTTGGATTCTGCCCTAATGTGAAACATTGCATCCTTGGAAACGTTCCCTTAAAGGAAGACATTGCAAGAGACACAGATATTCGCTCTTATGTATATGTATAATTATAAATGTTCACAGTGTATGACCACAAGACAGAAAGTCGAAAGTGTTCAGAATTTTTAGAACACTATTACAGGATAATTGAGAAGTGAGTCACAAATAGGTTTCTCCTACATATGTACATGTCGTGTATTGGGTTTTGCTCTACATAACTGGTAACAGTTATTTTTTCTTAAGGTAGAAGATCGCATCCTTCTCACAAGACAATTCTATCTGGTGAACAGAAAGACCAGAAACAGAGAGGTACATGTTTGATTATGCAGTATTAGAGTTCAACAGTAGAATAGGTGGAACAAACACTGGTATGAGAGAAGGGAACAATAATATGTTTTGTGTTTATGTCTTTGCTAGGTACTACAGCCAGTTTACGCTCATCTCCAGTAGACGCTATCTGAGGAGCTGTGCTTATCTCTCTTTTGTTATTTTATCCACTTCCCCTTCCCTTGAGCTTTTTTTCTTTGCGCACTGTTTATCTTCAGTGCAGTAGGGACCAGAGGCTCGAGGGTGGGAACGGACTGTCTTCGACTTCCCAACAGAACTATCTGGATGTTCAGGTGAGCAGGATCTTGACAGAAGCACAAGCCTAACAACTCCTGATTCTGTTGGAAAGATGAATACAGGGAAGGAAACAGATGCTATAGACACTGCTGACATGGCACAGGCTTTAAATGAAGATTTAGTCCACAATGAATCAGTAACAGCACTTCTTCAGCAAATGCAAATTGAATTAGAGAAATTAAAGTTAGAAAATGCAACGTTAAGGCAGGATTTGGTACGATACAAACCTCGGGAAACTCTTTGGGGAACAACCCTTTCCCCATCGTTTAAAGACTCTTCTGAAACAGGTGCTAGGCCTAAAACAACCACCACGAACTCCTCTCCTGTGGAGGTAACGGTTAAGGTCCCTAATATAGTGCCTTTAGCTGCTCCTGAACGGTTCCATGGAGATAGTAATAAATTCCATGTTTATCTAAGTCAATGTCAATTACGCTTTGTTTGTACGCCACAACAATTTCCCACATATGCTACTAAGGTGGCTTTTGTACTTTCCAATTTGGGAGGTACAGCAGCAAATTGGTCCATTCCCTATGTGGATAGGGATGACCCGATTCTTCATAACTGGAATCTCTGTAAGAGAACAATGACTTGTTTATTTGCCAAACACACCTATATGCAGGCAAGTGATAACGAACTATTAAATCTCAAGCAAGGGAACAAAGACTTGGTAACCTATCTTACTAGTTTCAATCGTCTACTGACTGAAACTCAGTGGCCAGAAGAGAAACATGTCTCTCTCTTTTATAAAGGAATTAAAGACTACTTAAAAGGCGCTCTAGCCCATATCATGGACTTACCAGATGATTATTTAGATTTTGTAGATTTAGTGGTGAAATTAGACCACCGTTTGGGAGAAAGGAAAGGTGATAAATCCAAGATGAAAACTAGATTCACTTTTCTAAAACATGAAAAGAAGGAGCCGGATGGCAAATTCCCAGAACCTGAACCTATGCAAATAGGGACGTTCAGAGGTCCATTGTCCTCTGAAGAAAAGGAAAGAAGAAGAAAGCTCCAATTATGTCTGTACTGTGGCAACGCTGGTCATTTTGCTAGGGAATGTCCCGTAAAACCTAAGACCCCTAGAAAAGTTAACGTTTTATCCGCAAGTCCTATGGAGCCGGAAAACGAATAAGCTCGACAAGGGCAGAGGTCACTTGTTCGAGAAACAGTTTTACTCAGACCTCGCACTCTGCAGCGTATACTGTTCCACATATTTTAAATACAGAGAGGTCGGTGGTAGTGTCCCCCTTAGGGAAGAGGAGAAACGTCCGCACATATAGTAATAAATCTCAAGTTTCCAAAATTGTACGAGAATTTATGAATTGTTCATGGATATTTCACCAGCCAGTTTTGGGTGCTTGTACAGCCTGATAAACACTCACCACCAGGAGTGTTATTAAGAGCACAAAGTGCAAATCATACTAGACAGGGCACAGGCTTAGTTAGCACACCAACTAATGATTAGAGTATTGTAAGTTCTAGATTGTCCTAGATTTCTTTTAAGAAGCAATAGATTCCAACAATCATCTAATAAATATTTAGCAGTCAGATATAAACAATGTCCAGTTCTTTTGTTATATCAACGGATTCAGAGATCCAAACCAGGTAGTGTTTCTTCACATTCTTTATTAAACTTCATGTATAAATAAGACTTCTCAGCTCACACCGCCTGTGGCTGAGAAGTCTTATTTATACATGAAGTTTTAATAAAGAATGTGAAGAAACACTATCTGGTTTGGATCTCTGAATCCGTTGATATAACAAAAGAACTGGACATTGCTTATATCTGACTGCTAAATATTTATTAGATGATTGTTGGATTCTATCGCTTATTAAAAGAAATCTAGGACAATCTAGAACTTACAATACTCTAATCATTAGTTGGTGTGCTAACTAAGCCTGTGCCCTGTCTAGCACTGTTCCACATATACCCCAAAAAAATTTGATTCAAGTAATTCTAATTGTGAGCACGCAGTTAAGACATACTCGTCCAGTGCTTCTGGATTCCGGAGCTACAGGAAATGTTGTAGACAATGCTTTGCCTACGAAATTAGGCCTGCCCACTATTCAAAAAACTTATCCCGAGGCCGTCTGTGCTGTGGATGGTTCTGGTTTGACTTCTGGTTTAATCACAAGACAAACTTGCCCTCTTATTATGGTGTGTCAGAATGGTCACACAGAAGAATTTAGTTTTGATTTAATAGATAACCCTAACTTTGGTTTAATCTTGGGAGTGCCTTGGCTCACTGTTCATAACCCAAAAATCGATTGGGCATCTCGAACTGTTACCTTAGATTCTTCCTTTTGTAGATCCAGTTGTTATCTAGAAGCAGGACATGAACATCTATCAGTAAAACATTGTGCTAACATTACAAAGGATGAGAGTACTATCCCATCTGAATATCTGGACTTTAAGGACGTCTTTGATCCGGTGAAAGCAAGTGTTTTGCCTCCGTACCGGTCATATGACTGTCGCATAGACTTGTTCCCTGGGGCTCCTTTGCCAAATAGCAGAGTGAACGCTCTAACGGAAGAAGAAACCAAATATCTGAGAACATACCTGGATGACTTGTTACAATCCGGTTTCATTCGTCATTCTACATCTCCAGTGTCCTCTCCACTTTTTTTTTATACCGAAACCGGATGGTTCCCTTCGCGCTTGCATTGATTATAGGGGACTCAATAAGGCTACGATAAAGAACAAATATCCGCTCCCTTTAATACCGGTCCTCCTAGACCAATTGCGGCATTCCACCATCTATACCAAATTAGATCTACGAGGTGCGTACCATCTGGTACGAGTGAAAGAAAATGATGAGTGGAAAACTGCGTTTAAAATGAAATTTGGGTTGTTCGAATACACTGTGATGCCCTTTGGATTGTGCAACGCCCCTGCGGCGTTCCAGTTTTTCATTAATGAGGTTTTGCACGAATTTTCAGATATCTGCGTCATAGTGTATATTGACGACATCCTTATCTATTCTAAAGGGCCGTAGGAACATACGCAACACGTTAGAGCAGTGTTAGCCAAGCTAAAAGAACACAATCTTTTTGCTAAGTTAGAAAAATTTCTTTTTAATGCAACCACTGTAGACTTTCTGGGATACTGTTTGTCACCACAAGGTATCACCATGGATACAAAGAAAGTTAGTGCATTAAATGATTGGCCAGAACCCACTTCCTTAAAGGAAGTACAGAAATGTTTGGGCTTCGCCAATTTCTATAGGAGATTTATTTCCCATTTTGCAGACATAATGGCTCCTATTACTAAACTGTTACAGAAAGGTCAACGCTTTGTTTGGGATACTCATGCTTCACAAGCCTTTCAGCTTCTGAAGCAAAAATTTACTTCAGCGCCAGTTCTAAAACATCCAGATCCTGACCTTCCGTTTTATGTGGAAGCTGATGCTTCACAGGTTGCACTTGGAGGAGTCCTTTCTCAGTGGAACCCTGTGGATGGTCAGCTACATTCAATCGCTTTTTACTCCAAAAAATTCCTACCAGCAGAACAGAATTATTCTGTGGCCGAGAAGGAACTATTGGCCATAAAGGTAGCCTTTTCAGAGTGGAGACATCACTTAATGGGGGCTAAGTTTCCTATCACCATTTTTAGTGACCACAAAAATCTACAGTTCTTCAGTTCCATTAAAGCACTGACACCACGGCAGATGCGTTGGTTAAACTTTTTTAGTACCTTTGATTTCGTTATTACCTATAGACCAGGTACAAAACAAATTCAGTCAGATATGTTATCTAGGTATGGACATTCCGTAGAAACAAAACAAGAAAAGAAAGGGTAACTAATCCTAGCACCACAGAACATCTTAGCACCAATACAACAGAAGGATTTTATGAAAGACTTGTATGCAGCGCACTTGCAGATTAATCCACAAGAGTGGCTGAAAGGCTCATTGAACACAATTCAACATGGGTTGTTATATCACGATTCCTTGCTCTATGTACCAACCACAGACTTACAAACGCAGATCATAGCCTGGCATCATGCATCTGTTTTAGCAGGACATCCTGGCTGAGTAAAAACATTAGAGAACGTACGAAAACATTTCTGGTGGTCCACCATGAGCAATGATGTTAAACAATATGTCAACACTTGTCCCATATGTGCTCGTGAGAAAACATCACACAAAGCACCTGCTGGATTGCTGGTCCCAATGCCAACCCCCATGAGTCCTTGGCACACAATAAGTGTAGATTTTATAGTAAATTTACCTCCTGTAAGGAAATGTACCATTGTACTTGTAATAGTAGACTATTTGTCCAAAATGGCGCATGTTGTACCCTTAACAAAATTGCCCACAGCAGTAGAATTTGCAGACATCTTTCTAAAAGAAGTCGTACGTCTACATGGATTACCAAGCAAAGTAATTTCAGACCGAGGTAGTCAATTCAATTCCAGATTTTGGAAAAAACTTTGTGACAAATTGAAGGTAGAGGTAGCATTGTCCACTGCTTTCCATCCGGAAACAGATGGACAAACTGAACGCTTAAATCAAACATTGCTTCAAACACTACGATGTCTGTTGGCAGACTACACAAGTGAATGGGTAGAGGCTTTACCAATCGCAGAATTTGTGTATAATAATTCTGTACATGCAGCAACACACTGTACCCCATTCTATTGTATGCAGGGATATCACCCAAGGGCTTTGCCTGTTGTTGTGGATGAATCCCTTCTCACAAGAGTAACTGAAAGACTGACAAGCTTGTTTGAGATACAAGAAAAAGCTAAAAAAACATTTGAGTGTGTACAAAGAACGTATGAAGAAACAAGCAGACAAATAATAATCCACATTTGTAAAGCGCACAATCACCCGTAAGGGTCTCTAGGCGCTGGGGCCGTCGGGAAAATTAAGCAAGCTATTGCCCAGAGTCACACGGTGCTGGGCTAATCTGCCGCCGGTGCCGGGGATCGAACCGTGATCCCCAGATTCCGGAGTCAGTGCCCTGGCCGCGGCGCCACACCTCTTCCCAGAACAGAACAGAGGCACCAATATATCAAGTCGTAGATAAAGTTTGGCTCTCCACAAGGAATTGGAACGTAGAAGGGTCTCGAAAGTTGCAGCCACGGTTCATTGGGCCCTTTTGTGTTACTGCATTGATAAATCCAGTCACTGTGAAATTAGACCTCCCTGATGACTATCCAGTACATCCCACATTTCATGTGTCCTTGCTCAAACCCTATAACCCTCATACCAGGTCTGAAACCCCACCTCCACCCATCCCAATTAAAGGACATCTTGAATACGAAGTGCGTAGCATTTTAGTTGCTAAAAGAATTCATGGATGCTTGTTTTATTTGGTGGCATGGAAAGGATACGATGAAACAGAAAATTCATGGGAGCCAGCCTTCTTTGTGCATGCCCCACGTTTACTCAGGCTATTTTATATGAGCAATCCTGGGAAAACTCGCCCTGTAGTGGGGCCTTTGAGGGAGGCGACTGTAAGCGTCTGTTCCAAACAAAGAGCCTGTCCTCTCTCTTTGCATTCGTTGTAGGTAGTGTCAGTATTATATATTGCCTTTTCCTAGCATTAATGGTAGTTGTCTATATGTGCCTGTTCATAATGAAGCATCGCTGCTTTAATGGTGGGATATTGTTTGCAGATCTAGTTTCCTATGTTGTAAGGTGGATACGTGAACTGGTTTTATCAAGGTTTGTTTGTCAGTTCAAAGCGCTACTAGACTCCTTGGTTTGCATACCTAATGAAGCGCTGCACGTTTTCTAACTGAAGCCCTTCAAACATGCAGCGCGTGTGAGCCCCACCCGCCCTCGTCTATAAAAGACTCCTCGGAGCACGTTGCAGTTGCTTGTGCTCGTCGGATGGTTCCCGCTTACATGAAGATCCCGCTCCAGCATTGTCCTCCGGTGTCTTGTCCCCGATCCGCCACGGAGCTTCTTCCTGTCTTCGGCTCCTGGTCCAGCTACAGCCTTGCCCCCCACATTTCCGGCAGTCCAGACTTCCAGCCCGCACAAAAGGCGGAACTACCTGCAACAAAAGAAAAAACACAGATTAAGGTTAGCGCGCAAACACAGCAGCAACAGTGCAAGTCAGTGTTCAAGACTCTTTGCAAAAACGGAACGTTGCAGAACTCCGTGAAAGGTATAGACACAGACAATTGTTTGGGTTTTTTCTTGGTGCATAAAAGACAGTGTTTTCCGAAAGACTTCTTCCTTTGGATTCTGCCCTAATGTGAAACATTGCATCCTTGGGAACGTTCCCTTAAAGGAAGACATTGCAAGAGACACAGATATTCGCTCTTATGTATATGTATAATTATAAATGTTCACAGTGTATGACCACAAGACAGAAATTCGAAAGTGTTCAGAATTTTTAGAACACTATTACAGGATAAATGAGAAGTGAGTCACAAATAGGTATATGTACATGTTGTGTATTGGGTTATGCTCTAGATAACGAGGTAACAGTTATTTTTTCTTAAGGTAGAAGATCGCATCCTTCTCACAAGACAATTCTATCTGGTGAACAGAAAGACCAGAAACAGAGAGGTACATGTTTGATTATGCAGCATTAGAGTTCAACAGTAGAATAGGTGGAACAAACACTGGTATGAGAGAAGGGAACAATAATATGTTTTGTGTTTGTCTTTGCTAGGTACTACAGCCAGTTTACGCTCATCTCCAGTAGACGCTATCTGAGGAGCTGTATTTATCTCTCTTTTGTTATTTTATCCACTTCCCCCTTCCCTTAAACTTCTTTTCTTTGCGCACTGTTTATCTTCAGTGCAGTAGGGACCAGAGGCTCGAGGGTGGGAACGGACTGTCTTCGACTTCCCAACAGAACTATCTGGATGTTCAGGTGAGCAGGATCTTGACAAGGAGACTGTCGTGATTAACAGTGTCGAATGTGGATGAAAGGTCAAGGAGGATTAGGAGGCAGTACTTATTTTGGTCCAGCATTTTTTAAATGTCATCCAAGTTGTGTAGCAGTACTAGTGTACAGGCAGACGAAGAGCCTAGTCATCAATGCTGGCCATGGCCTGTACCCCCCCCAAGCAAATCTGTGTGAGTGACAAGCACCACATAAGAAAAGGCTTTGCCATCAAAGCTCATGGCATTGACCTCTACACGTGCTAAGTAGCAATTTTATGTGACAAAGCAGTACACATGGAAAGAATGATCACCAATAACAAATGCAGAGCCTGACCTGCTGCCAAGCACCTGCCCTGGGACCGACAAGAAGCACAAATGGGAAGGTCTTGCTTGGCATGAGGAAATGGCTATGCCATTTCCTCCAGCCAAGGAATTGCTCTGGGCGAGACAAGCAACATACATTGGAAGACCTGGTATCCAATACAATGGCTATCACCTGTGTCCTGACCAAGCAACTCCTTGTGGAAATGAGCCTTTTCAGGGGCCCACAGGTGCAGGGATTCACCCTTATATGTCCACGGGTCCTTAAACCAACAAAATAGAGATTGGCACGGAAGCTGGAATATCAAATAACAAGTTTATTAATCGCTCATGAGGTAGTACATGGAATGCAGAAACCAAGGGTCCTTTATACCCTGTTTGCTACTGAGTAAGCATGGAGACTCAAATAGAAGGTACAGGTATACACAGGACTAGCTATCGACTAACATGGGCAGACAGATAACACTTGGTCAGCAAAGTGGGAGGGGAAACAGAACTGCTTCCTTCAGTTGGAATAGTCTGACAGTTGCATTCTAAAACAGGTGCATTCTAGCAGCTACAGGCCTTTCTGAGCTCATACATTGCTCTGGCTTGAAATAGAAGGAGTTAACTAAAGCTGTTGACTCAAGCAGAATAGAAAGGCAGGCAACAGTGAAGACGGCAGAATCACATGGCTTAACAAAATGGAAGCAACAACTAAAATGGCTTCAGCTTATGCTAATGGCAATTTCTGCGATTTCCACAGACGGTTTAGCATTGTCTGATGACATTCGCTATGCAGAAGAAGAAACATAAAACGTATCACTTATATCTACTAACATTAGTTCTCTTATTTCTTGGTCAGTTACTAGTCGGGCATTTACATTCTGAACAGTTCGTTTAGCTGGTATACATGAGGTACAAGTAGAAGCACATAGGGAAAAGAGCATTGGGCCACAGCGTACACAGAGACGGTAGGAAAAAGGATCGCAACAAATATACATAGGGCTGATAATAACTTGCAGCCCCAGACAGTAAACATTGTTCTTAGCCATCCAGTCAAAGTCCATGTTCCTGAATCCTGATGGCTATTTTGTGCATTTTAGAAATCGCCTCAAAATTGAAGGGGCGTGGTCAGGGATATACACGCAGCAACTGCTCCCGATAATGCGGCATGCTCCACCACGATCAGCCAGGTTGATGACAAGGACCATCCTGTTTTGAAGCGCCACAATTCTCACAATTTGTAGTTCTTCCGTGAGATTTCCAAGTGCCATTGTTGAAATGTAACATCTGAATTCTCTTGTTTTTTGAGGAAGCTGTGTTTCATCCATTTTTCACCCCTGCCCTGCTTTCATCCTGGTTCTCTCTCCTTGACACCGCAACCGCATAAACATGAGTACAAATTCTAGATTGGGACATTGTAGGCTGCGTAAACATGCAAAGTGCCAAGTCAGCACAAAAGAACAGGTGGCAATCAGCTCGAGGGTTTTCAGTCAATGGTTAATCCTCAAGTAAGGTCTACTCAGCTAGCATATCTTGTTATTCAGTCTTAGGATGTAGCAATTGCACAAGACACCAAGGCTGTCGATTCTTGCCGTTACTTCATTTGTGTGTTTTTCCCAAAGCTCTATTTACCTCTGGGCTTCACTTGTTTGTGATCTCTTACTATAAATACCCATGTAACCCATCGTTCAGTGTGCTCTCTCTTTGAGTATCTCTATGGTGCTTATCGGGCGGAGCCCCATTAATGAATGCTTAATAAATGACCTATGGTTTGTCCTTTGCTTCACTGTTGATTCCTCCTAACTTGTTAAGAACCTGTGGGTTAAGGGTGACCCATGCACCGGTGGGTTATTAATAATCCACTTTCACAAATTGGCGCCCGAATGTGGATCCCCATCAAGGGCTTGCAGTTGGACCAGGGGAGGAGATCGGGTCAGTAAGATGAACTTCGCTGAGGAGCGCACCACCTGAAGAGACTAGTGTTTCTTGTGGTCCAAGGTGATTTTTCAGCTCTTCGACTCTGATCTTCCAGATGGCCGCTGGCCTTGACTGGGGCCTTCGGATGGTCAATTTTTTGGGATCAGGGAGGATGGACAGGTGAGAGTTGAAGACTGCAAATAAGGTAAATCTGTATTGAACTGGTTCATTTGGTTAGAAGTTGTCTTGGTGTTTGGAATCTGTTTTTGACTTGAAATTTGGAATCTGTTTTTGACTTGGTATTTGCAATCTGTTTTGAATTGGTATTTGGAATCTTTTTTAAAGCTTGCTATTTGTTTTGACTAAACATTTTTTTCCTTACAGGTAATGTGATAATATTTTTTATTTCTCACTGTTTATAAGTTTTTTATATCTTATATAACATGCTTGTACTTGGTACGAAATTATCATAGCAACAAGCAGCTGGGTTCCAACGGACTGCACCATCAAGACTAGTCACAAGAATAGTACCCCTATATTGCCCACCTCAAATGACCTGCTGCCAGTAGATCATAGAAAATATTGCATTTTGTTTGTGGATGAGAGGCAACATAAATTAAAGCAAGTTACAAATCTATAATCAGATAAACGAAGTGAGTGTTTGATATTCTTCCTTTATTTTCTCTTGGATTGACTATGCCAATGCCTTATATGCTGGCATCCCACAATATCAAATTAAAAGATTACAGCTGGTACAGAATCAGGCAGCCCGCCTGATCTATCACCAACCCAAACATTGTGATAAATTCCTATAGGTTCTGTATCGATCCACCTATTCCTGACCCTATTCTGGTTAACAAGTTAACTAGCAGCCATCCCATGAGGCAGAAAACCCCCATGATGCAGGAACCGTTATCTGATAAAGCCACACTACGGCACAGGAACGTGTTATCTGATTAGGTCATAACGCTTGCCATCTAATTAGACAAGCGATATTCCTCCAGCCCCTGATAAGGCATACGGAGTTCTCAAAACAAATCAAACCTATGACAACCTGGGAAAAACCCTGCGGCCATTGTTTTGATTTCACCGAGAACTTCAGCAAAAGAATGTGCTAACGACCTGGTCGTATGACATCCTTATTGACGTATCTATGTCCATCCTTACGTCAATCTCGGCACCTTAAAGGTATAAATATTACCGATATTGCCCTATGCAAACACACGCGGTGGTGACGAGATCGGAGCAGCCAGACTTGCCGAAGCCCAGAGCAGAGCAGACCCCGCTGGCGCAGCCCCGCCTTTCCTGACGCGCTGAGAACGAGACGCTGCCTTTCTCCTGCCGAGAAATCCAGCTCCGGCGCTTCCGGGTAGCCCTCGCAGGCAGCCTGGGATATCGAGACCAGAGACGAGAGATACCATCCCTCATCCATCCTAGATTCCAGGTACAGAACTGAATAACCCCTCACAGAGAATTCTTTAGTCAGTCACTTGGCAAAACAAACTTAACTTAAACTGTAACTTTCTATTTCCGCCCACGCATTAGACTTAGGTCAGGTACACGGGGTAGGCGTTTTTAGAAACACCAGTTGAGTACGATTAGTCAAATGTATATGTGTATGTAATATATCTTATTCATTTTAAACCTTCATATGGCTTAGAAACCATATCAATGTTTTTACAGTATTATTTTATACTTCTGCTTTTAATGTATGCACTTTACTTAACCATAAGTATTGCAATAATATCGATCCATTTCTCTTGTATGAGAAAAGAGACTGATCAATAAATAACATCTTTTATTGAACACGCCCGTCTCTTCCTTTTCTCTACAATCTGATGAGACTAAGAATGCACGCACTGACTGAGTAAAATAAATTGCCTTTTGTTCACACGACTCTCGAGATACACTCTTGATTAGGGGAGAGCAAAGTTGTCATGTTCTATGGTTGTCAGAAACTAAATCCCTTCTTGTCTATCCAGGGAGGTTCAACTCCTCCTTGCCTATTCGAGAAAGTTTCTAGTGAACTCTGAGCTAGCTGGCAAACCCAAAACTTTAAGTCTAATATCGACAGTAGTAGACCTAGTTAATGTCTGGTCTAGGCCTATACTATTGAAGGTATTATTCCAATGCGCAGAGCCTATTGGGATAATAGGAACTACACTACATGGCGCCCAACGCGTTTGGAAGGGCGATAAAACTAACGTAAGACATTTAGAGTAACTCAGTCGTGCTTTCTCACTCAGACCCCTTTTTCCCATATTACTCCAAAGACGTCTGGAGTGGGTGAAAGGTAATATCCGCCAAACCTCGCAGGAGGAAACTCCTATGTATGGTACTTGGTTTAGTCAACGTTGAAGGATAAACCGTTCCAAAATATTGTGCATCTAATCTTTGTTTCCATAAGAAACCTGATCTGCAAACAAACAAAGTAACCATCCTGTCGGTAAAATGGTAGACAGCGATGATGAAAGAGAGGCAGTTAGATTAGCAACTGAATTTGCAGCAGCTGATACTGCACTGCAAGAAGCAGACCAGGATATAATACTGATCCCGGTCATCAAAAGGAAATCTATAACCTTAAAACTTATAGAAAATGGACTGACACCTAGAGGTGGTACAGTCATATTCGTATTTGAGGCACACGAATATCGGCAAACAGAGGTATACTATTCATGGATACATTTTCCAGCAGCAAATGCTGTAACAAAGTACTTCCACTATTACAAAACAGAGGAACCTCCTGAAGAGTATACTCCTTTCGAGGAGGTGGAAGTACCACTTAAATTTCAAGAGCACCTGCTCTTATTTAATGGCGCCCTAAAACACAATAATCACATCACCAGGCTCGGTCCTTTAGGTAGACCAGGAGCAACGTGGCCGGTCCTAGCCGGATACACACCACATCCAGAGTTCGAAAGAATGCCTGCAGCAGATCTTTTAGTACAACTAAAACAATTAATAAAGATACATAGACAATTAGTCCAATATGTGATGCGGACTTCAACAATTCAGCCAGCAATTAAAATTCCACAGCTGACCCCTCACCAGGGGAACACAAATAAAATTACACCACAGAACATACAATCCTGCCTAGGTAAAGTACCAGCTAAACGGGAACAAATACCATTCTGGTTAGCACAAAAAATCACCCAAATAGAGGCTGTGTTTCCAGACACCACCCCGTTAGAAAAACACAGGATTCTGACTATCTGTCTTCCAATGGGAATCGCACCACACATTGAGGACTGTGACACTTGGGGTACAGTATTTGCTTCCATCTACACAAAAACGCACGGTGTTCCATCCATTTCGGTAATACCAGATGTGCTAAAACAAATTCAAGACGAATATGGTCCAGAACCCGCTTTAACTCTTGGTATGAAATTACTAAAAGACTTCAAGCAGGTCTCGGCTATATTATTAGCCAACATAAAGGGAGAAGCAGCAAACGTGGCGATCCGCCAGAGGTTAAAAGAGACAGATATAGCAGACCAACCAGCTGAAATTGCCAGAATCATAGAAAAATCCTATGAGGAACTAGGTGGAGATAGTTTAGGTGGAATACCAGTAAAACCACAACTGATTGAAAGTCCTGAAAAAATATTTTTTAATAATAACTCAACATCACAAAAAAAGAGCTGGGATGGAAACAAACAATCCAATCCTAAAGAAAAGAAATTCCAGTCCAGAGGAAGGTCTCCTAGGCGAAGAGAAAAATCTCCGAACCAAAGACACAGGTCACCCCAGAGTGACCCCTCTGGGAAAAGATATAACCTTAGAAATAGGGATAATATAAAGAAGCCTGCTAGATATCAAGACATTGATACACGTCCCTCTCAATCTTTTCAGACTTCCTCGCAGAAATCGGAAAGAAGAGGACGATCAGAACAAAGAGAAGAGCACGCCAAGTCCAAAGACAAGGAACCTGCTCAGCTAAAAAAGAAATTACAATTTCCAAAAAAGAAGGTAGCCAGTATCAAGGTAGTTAACAATGCCGAGAATACTGAGGACACAACTGAAAAACGGAGAATGGGCTCAGACAATGCTAGACAGCGCAGCAGAAGTGAGCATAGCTTGCAAAGTCCTTATGAATCATCTGGAGACAGTGGACACGAATGAATATCTTCAAGTGGAAACTGCAGACACCAGAGTTAGCAAACCTCACAAAATATATGAAATAACTTTACGTATAGAGGGGGATAAGACTAGAAAAATAAGGGGACTATTTTGGGATAATCTCTCCAAGGGCTATGACATCCTTCTAGCTGAAAAAGACTGGCCACCAGAGTTTGTCAGGGAGTGCCCTCATGGCGAAGAAATAATTATGCCTGCCTTCTCAAATCATATCCCAATTCATAAAAAATACACACTTGCCAGAAAGTGGGCAGTAGCTCAAGCTCCTGCTTTATATAAAAATCATGTAGGATGGGATGAGGACTCTCCTCCTCACAAAATCCAGTTAAAATCACAACCTACTGCACAAAGGCAGTACCCAATTAAGCAAGAAGCTAAAAAGCAGGTAAAAGAAATCCTAGATCAGCTAGAATACCAGGGGGTGATTGAAACTTGCACCTCACAAATGAGCATAGCACAGCGGGAATCTTCTCACTTCCTTCCTGAGGGATACGGGATGGTGTAAAGAAAAAACCAAGGCATAAAGCAATCTATAACGGAAAGGATATTAGGTTCGGGAGCTGGGTGGGTCAAACATCTAATAAGTGTCCAACGTAGTCTAAATAACCTGCCAAGAAATTCTCTGAAGGGATTCAGTCCGTACGAATTATTATTTGGAACTAGGATGTTAATCTCTGACCTTGACAGTCAGACTTCAGTGGTAAAGGAAAAAAGCTTTGATATCAAAGATCGTTTGGCTATTTTACAGGACTTAAATGAAACAAGAAAAGACCTGAGCAACATAAAGTTGAAACAGCAGCCAACAACCACTGAAGAACCACCACCTGTCCCAGCAAGACCTGTCTGGATTCCAAAAGTCGGGGATCTAGTCAGAGAAAAGATCGCGGTAAAGAAGGAATTTGGGCCTTCTTACAGAAAAGCAGTTCCTGTCTTGTCTGTCAACGGGACAAGATCAGTAGTACTACCGCCGCTTGCTGGTAAAAAGGAGAACCGAGTTGTATCCATCGACCTGGTAAAACCACAATCATGTGGCCGATAACAAATAGTAGGCCAAGTGGACTCCCCATAAGTAGCAGAACACCAAGGTTTGCTACCAGTACAGAGGTCCTAACAAAGAGGCTAATCACATTCGAAACGCCTACAGAAGAACAACAAGGACTATGCAAAAATGCAATGGAACTTAGACCTCTGAACACCCAAATAAAAACATTTAGCAGAGACACACCAACCTATAATGAAGTAACAAACGACTATGCAAGAAACAGTAATCCTGAAGCAATTGGAACAATTGACAGAACTGCATCCGGCTACTTCATAAACTTCGATGATTCCTCCGAAGGCTTCACTGAATCAAAAACACAGCCATCATCAAAAACCTTTAAAGATAAAGCTAAAGAACTTTTGAAACAACTTAAAGAAACATATCTAATTTCTCCATGGATTGAATTTTGGGTGGGTTTTGGTGCATTTATCCTCATACTTTGGCTCATCATGATACTAACTTTGGGACGCTTCATTGAGGGAAAATATGCTAAAATGGACACAGCAAGTCAGAAAATCAACTTGATCCTCAAACCACACACATCTTCACACGTCGAGAAAAGAGAGCTTTCTTCAGTCAACTTCACAGCCAATCCTATACCGGGTGGGGTAGCATGGGATAACACTGACTATGAAATCTATGGTCCGGTTGAAATCCTGAAATATCCACACCAGATTAAAATCTCATTGAGTGACTTCGTAAAACCAAGCACATTTGCTGATGATTGGGACTTTGAAAGTATAAACAATATGATGTCTGACTTAGTGATGTCTGCTAAATTTACGAAACATGATTATTTGCAGGGTTCGACAAATTATGATAGTATGTACTGTTATAACCACTATGGTAACCATTTTTTACATAGATCTGCACAACCTAGAAATGTTTTAAATTATAATCAATGGGAACATTGTGCAACCCCTCCAAAAGGAAGCTCAAGAACCGTTTACGACAAATATTCATACTTTTCAGGTTTTAACATAAGTAATGCTGAAACATTTTATTTCAAATTGTCAAATAAGACAGGGACAAAGACCATGATAACCAACACAAAATTGATATATTCAGACTCATTCTTTGAACAAATGAATACTTTTGGTTTTGATTATTGGGACAAAAATGTTGAATTGAAAAGTGTTTGGGGCACAAAAGAATGGCAAGTACAGGGTATAGAATCTTTGTTTAGAGCCTGCATGATCCCAGAACAAATTATATTTTTAAATGACACTGTTCAACAAACTACCTGTCTTGGCTTAGCCAAAATCAAAGACTTAAATAAACCGTCTATTCCAAAACCAACAATGAACAGCAATAGCTCCACAGATGAAGAGATAGACGTAAATTATGTATTAAACCAAAACAGAACACATCCTGATTGGAAACAGTGGTTGATCTGGCCCACAGATACTAATTACTGTCAAGACAGATTCCTGAACAAAACACAGGGGTACAAAATGACCAGGCCAGACCCTAGATATCCCCAAAGACATCACCCAGGGATAATAACCACCTACAGTGTGGGCAAATTATGCCTTCAATGGCTACAAACATCCACACTGGCAGAAATTAAGCAACACCTAACTTTACTTACTGATGGTGCTGACTTGCGTGATTTCACTATGGGACCACGCAAACAGCGTCAAAAGCGTTTCATAGCAGCCTCTGTATATGCAGCATACAATGAGGCCTGGAAGGTTACTCAAATTGAGACAGCAGAAAGGATACGGGAAATTGACCGTATTAATTTGGAAAAATCACTTTCTGTAGTGGACAATGGGTTAATGACTCTGTCCTCCAGAGTTTTTTCTCTGGACAGCATTGTGTCTTCAGCAATCGAAATAATATCGCAAGACTTACTGTTGTTACAACACGGTCAGTCTCAATTGCGTTCTATTGTACAGCTTGGCTGGACGTTACAAAATCTGCGTTCAGGCTATGTGCCTTGGCGTTTAATCAACACAACGTCACTTTTCAATATCTTTAACCTTACTGATAAACAAATCAGTATGGCCCAGAAGGGTGCTGATTATACAATCCTGAGCATTGATAACTCGAAAGATTACCAGTGACAATGTCAGAACGACCTGTCAGTGAATGGATAATACATGGGATAATTAATATTCCAATCTAAACCTTCAGGTTTCAATACTGCCAAAAATATATACAGGCTGGCATGTACGAAAAATTGGGAAAAGGGTACATTAAAACAACATGGGACTTGCCCTATTCACATGCATGTGTCAGTAATAAAGGACAGAAAGTGTTTCTTAGTGGCAATAATTGTGCGATGTCACTAAGCGGTACACTTCTGTGTAACGGAATTAGTTTGCATGGAGCCTGTGAAGGGAACTCAAATAACCTTTCATGTCACCAGCTAGGCACACCTGCTACAGAGATAGAACCATTCTTTCAAAGTCTCTATAATGGGAGTTACATTCTAATTGTGGACCGCAGATGCTGTAGTCTTATGCCCGGGACTCCTTATCTTGTAACTACGACTGCGAAGGTCAAGTGCTGTGGACGCTTATTGTTCCCCAGCTCCCTTCCAGACAGGGAGGCAAGGGCATGGCCCAACTTGAAAATTACTTCTATTCGAATAGATACTTTAAGCAGAATGAAAACAGTGCTTCTTCAGACGCCGACAAGGCTCACGTCATCAAAAGAAACGTATGATCTCCTAGTCGCAAGGACGACTGCAGAGATACATTCATTGTTATCGACTAATTCCCCCATACATTTCGCAGAAATCCTGAATGAAATCTTAAATATTTCTGATACCAGTGGAGTCTCAAAAGTATTTAAGACGGTATTTTCGATGGCATTAACACCATTCAAAGCCATACTGGGTATTTTTCCAGATTTCGTCCATTCGATTTTTGGCGGACTTCCCCTCATTTTAGGACTAATTGCAGGAATCCTATTCTTAGTCCTTATATTTCGTTATGGCAAACCATGTCACAGACAAAACACCTGCGACAAGGGAAGAAACAATCCTAGCCATTGGATACCGGGACCGGATATCAAAAATCCTGGGACTATCCCGGCTTAGAGACCTGAACATGACTTGGTTTCTATCATTTCGACCCATGTGGCATCGATGTGTTTTACCTGTATTAAGGTGCCTGCTATGCGGAGAAGAATGCGTGTTAGACACCTGTCTGACGCTACAATCGGATGCACCAATGGATGCAGAAACATTGTTGAGTCCGATAAAGGCTCATGCTTTGTGCTGCCCTCAAAGGCTACCAATCCTGATGACGGCATTCGTGGAAGCTTCACCACTACGATTAAGGGGTAGTGAAGTTCAAGATGAAAGCAGCATCGATCAGGTACGACCTTCTGTCAGCGACATTAATCAGAATGTCAATGGAGACAATCATGCGCACGAATGCATGGTTACACCTATTTCCGAGTTAGTGGAACTCTCCCAGGAAGCTGTTGACAACTTTTTCGAGAGTCTAAATGATATGGTGTTCTCACCAGAGCAGAAATAGAGACTTTTGAGCAAGCTCGTACACGGCGTTCCCTGATTTTGGCCTTCAACTTGAAAAACAAAATACCATGAACAATTTTCCCTCCAGTTCACGGACAGCAACTTTTTTCAGCAGCCCCAAAATATTTTTGCATATTTTTCGGGACACTATCTTCTGCTTAAAGTAAGAACTATTCTTGGAGAACTAAAATTTCTAATTTTAGATAGCTTATAGACATTAGCTGCCCGCTGGTATGTTCATTATTATTTTTATTCTGTGATGAAATGGTCTCGAACCTTTTTTCTGTATTAAGAGCAATTTCATGTGTACATTCTCATATACATGTTAGTTATAATGTATAGATATGCGTGATTACTTTAGCATTATTCTACAGCTTGAGTGCATACATTACATGTGACTGTTTTCCGTATATTTGATATTTTCAAAATGCATTTATGTATTTTGGGGTGGTAAGGTATACACGATACTCAACAGTATGTTTTACTATGCATAGATTCGTAAATATGTCCATAGTTAGCGTGGAGTGGGTGTGATGTATTCCTATAGGTTCTGTATCGATCCACCTATTCCTGACCCTATTCTGGTTAACAAGTTAACTAGCAGCCATCCCATGAGGCAGAAAACCCCCATGATGCAGGAACCGTTATCTGATAAAGCCACACTACGGCACAGGAACGTGTTATCTGATTAGGTCATAACGCTTGCCATCTAATTAGACAAGCGATATTCCTCCAGCCCCTGATAAGGCATACGGAGTTCTCAAAACAAATCAAACCTATGACAACCTGGGAAAAACCCTGCGGCCATTGTTTTGATTTCACCGAGAACTTCAGCAAAAGAATGTGCTAACGACCTGGTCGTATGACATCCTTATTGACGTATCTATGTCCATCCTTACGTCAATCTCGGCACCTTAAAGGTATAAATATTACCGATATTGCCCTATGCAAACACACGCGGTGGTGACGAGATCGGAGCAGCCAGACTTGCCGAAGCCCAGAGCAGAGCAGACCCCGCTGGCGCAGCCCCGCCTTTCCTGACGCGCTGAGAACGAGACGCTGCCTTTCTCCTGCCGAGAAATCCAGCTCCGGCGCTTCCGGGTAGCCCTCGCAGGCAGCCTGGGATATCGAGACCAGAGACACCATCCCTCATCCATCCTAGATTCCAGGTACAGAACTGAATAACCCCTCACAGAGAATTCTTTAGTCAGTCACTTGGCAAAACAAACTTAACTTAAACTGTAACTTTCTATTTCCGCCCACGCATTAGACTTAGGTCAGGTACACGGGGTAGGCGTAGTTAGAAATACCAGTTGAGTACGATTAGTCAAATGTATATGTGTATGTAATATATCTTATTCATTTTAAACCTTCATATGGCTTAGAAACCATATCAATGTTTTTACAGTATTATTTTATACTTCTGCTTTTAATGTATGCACTTTACTTAACCATAAGTATTGCAATAATATCGATCCATTTCTCTTGTATGAGAAAAGAGACTGATCAATAAATAACATCTTTTATTGAACACGCCCGTCTCTTCCTTTTCTCTACAATCTGATGAGACTAAGAATGCACGTACTGACTGAGTAAAATAAATTGCCTTTTGTTCACACGACTCTCGAGATACACTCTTGATTAGGGGAGAGCAAAGTTGTCATGTTCTATGGTTGTCAGAAACTAAATCCCTTCTTGTCTATCCAGGGAGGTTCAACTCCTCCTTGCCTATTCGAGAAAGTTTCTAGTGAACTCTGAGCTAGCTGGCAAACCCAAAACTTTAAGTCTAATATTGACAGTAGTAGACCTAGTTAACGTCTGGTCTAGGCCTATACTATTGAAGGTATTATTCCAATGCGCAGAGCCTATTGGGATAATAGGAACTACACTACAACATCACCACGTCCGCCCCCTGCTCAAGGCCCTCCATTGGCTCCCTGTGTCGGAGCGCTGCAAGTTCAAACTAGGTTGCCTGACCCATAAATCTCTGGCCGGCATCGGCCCCTCTTTTATCTCCTCTCTTTTACACCCTTATGTCCCCTCCAGGCACCTCCGATCCTCTAACCATGCGCTTCTTCAGACTCCTAGGTTTAAGCGCAAAAAACATGGAGGTCTCAGATTTTCCTTCCTGGCTTCCTCTTTCTGGAACTCACTCCCATTAGAACTCAGACTCTCTCCCTCTTACCCCCACTTTAGGTCTCTTCTTAAAACCCACCTCTTCCACTGTATTTACACATAGGCACTCTGTCCTTTCTTGCTGTGCCAAGACACCGTCCGGTGTAAGTTGCGCTCTACAAGAATTTTTTACATTACATTACATTGTAGTATGCACAGTGATAGAACCAGCCAACGCGTTTTGCCCAGTGAATGGGCTTCTTCAGGGCAAAAGATAGTTGAGAACGCAAATATCTCATCAAAGTTTGTTCCAGAGATACGTGGTTGAAGGCCGTCTAATTGAGCAGAAAAAACTCCTGTGTTGGAGAGAAATCCTGTTCCTTGGCAGAAAAGACCTGTGAGTGTAAGAGTCGGGTCTTAGCAAGAAGCCGTGTCCGGATACTGTCCTTCCGCCTGTAAGTTTGGGGCACCAAGCTGACAGGCGGAAAAGTTAGGCCAAGGATCGGCAGAATAAGGCAGAGAAGGTACAAAGGAAACAAGAAAGGAAGACAGAGTATCAGAAGTATAAGGAATGAAAGGATAAGGAAGTTCAGGAGAAAAAGAAATGTTTAGATAGAGAGCTATTAACATCTAAGGAATATATAGTTAGACCAACAGTAGCAGTTCAGGTCCACCAAGAAGATGTGGATTCAGATATTGATGAATTATTGATTGAACGACCCCCGCTCCATATGTACCTTTAACACCTCTTCCCCCTGGACTACAACATGTCGTTCCCCCTGCACCTCCTGCTCCACCTCTGTTGCCCAGATCCCTATTTTCCAACCAGTGCCGGTACATCCCTTACTCCCATCTCAGGCCACTGCACCCCCCCTCCCAGGATTTGCACCTGAAATGACTGATGATCCCGTACTTCCTGTATCTATCTCCACCCCTAAAATTCTTCATTCTGCTGTACCTTAGTTTTGTCAGGACGCGATAAGATTGATGGTATTAAATTGGTTGAGTGATCTAGAAATGGAGGTAGGAGATACAGGATTTTTCTGAGGGCGAACTTCTTTGTCTGATAAATAAGCTTCCACATCAACTTATAGTTCAATGGGAGATGACTACAGGACAGAACGGCACGATAAAGTTAGATCTATTAATCGACAGTGTCATATAGGGCCTTCCCTGTAAGTAGAGTTAATAATGCTATAGCAATGATAATTGTATATCGTAATGAACTCTCTTCCTCTCCTCGAATAAGACCTATGAGGGAAGCTGCGCCACAGTTTGTTCCCGGAAGAGGGAATGCAGAAAGTCCCAATGCTAGAGCCCATTTTTTGTACAATTGGATATATATGCCCTGGAAAAGGAAGGATGTTCTCACTTTAAAAGGCTCCTTACCAGACATCCGGAAAAACACTACAGGATTTTATGATGATGTACACGCAGCCATTGATTCCTGTATCATGATTTTAGCAGATATTGATACGTTTTTTGGTATGATCCTGCCACCAGATATGTGGCGACTCATCCGGAAACAGTATCATGTTGTTGAGTTAGGAGAAGATTGGACTGCCATAGTAGCAGCTGAGATGGATAGAAAACCTAGTCAGCTCATACTGGACCTCCCTGGCAACATACTAACTTATATAAAGAGGATAATTCTGGCACGGAAAATATATTGGACGCTCCTTACTGCTTGTAAGCAAAGACAGGGCGAGTCCGTCCCTGATTTCTTTACCATCTTTGTGGAAGTTTCCTCTTATGTATGTAATAGCCCTATTCTTCTTGTCCTTAAAAGATGGGATGGAATACAGGATAAAAGTTTATCGATTTGTGATTGATTTGAGAGAAAGTAACAAGATAGTAGTCCCTCTATATCCTGTTGTTTCTCAGGTAAAGTTAATACATCAGTGGGATTTTCTGGCAGCGCCATGCCAAGCCCTATTTCACAACAACTGAAGGTTAGTACAAGGGTCTCCAACATTTTCTGTAACAAAAGTGATCACATTAGTGCATTAGCCAGGGTTTTCAGCAGTAATGAAAAAAAAAAGGCTTTAACAATTTGAACAGAAATATTACATGGGTACTAGACACAAACAATAGCTGCAATACTCCTTTGCCCCAAGATATAATTATGAGTAATAAATATCTTCAACTGAAATAATAGCTGTAAGTACATTTTCAAAATGTCAACTATTTTTATGTAGACATCAGTTTATGAGTTGTGAAAATACAAAAGAAATGTTATCTTGAATGCATGCATGAGATTTGTTTTTAAAATACATGTTGAACTGCACACAGGAGAGCTACTCACAGGTACTTGGTGATCTACTGGTAGCTCACAAGCCACTCATTGACAAGGCAATGCAGCAGAAGGTAGCAGACTACAGTGAAATTATTGCATCACTTAGCCTCCTTGGGACAAAGTATCTCTTTTCCAATTACAGTATTGGCAACAGAAGGTTACCTATTTAGGTCTCCTCCTGTCAAAGAGGGATAAGATGATACACCAACATAGGATATAATTGGTGCATAACTTGCAGAAACCACTGACTCAATCTAATATCTGTGCGTTTATTACAACATTTTTCACTAATTGCAAAACCCCTGCTTGCTTTAACATTAAAGCACGTATGCATGCCGCTTCCTTGGACTAATCAGTGAGAAGCTGTCTTTTTGCAATTGAAAAATGCTTTATGTAATGCTCTTGCTTTAGGTAAAACCTGATTATTACAAATTTGCGCATGCAAAAGATGGTAGCAGCTTGGCACGGTCCAATGTAGGAAGGAATAGGCCATGCGCATATTTCTCCTTCACATTGGACCCCACTGCGATAAAGCAATCTGAAATGTATATTTAAGGTCACAATTTGACAGTTATGGTACCACATTTAGTGGATATCTAAAAAAAAAAAATTCAGACCCATCACCTGACCAGTGCAATATTAATAGGGTATGAGTTGACACTTTTTGCTCCAAACATCACTCTGAAATGCTATAACATTTTTAATTAAGCCACTGTATTGCCTCTTCCTGAGTCCCAACAAGATGAGAAGCATGATTGCATATTTAGTACTGAGAAGGAGACCAAGGGACAGGTAGACCTGACAGATACCCCTAAATCTGACCCACTAGGGGAACTGTCCGTGGCTGGTTCATGTTACAAACTACCTGATGGCTCTAGTACAGCGACCTATACAGTTACTGGTTGAGTTATGTAAAATACAACAAATGTTAGTGCAATCTGTGGAGCAGCAGCTTTGACTAGAGCCTGTGAATTAAGTAAAGATTTGACTGTAAATATTAATGTATATGCCTTTGGAGTCGCCCATTTGGACGACTCTGAAAAAAGGGGCTTTTTGACTTAGCATGGTGATGAGATACAGTATGGGGAATGAACAGTAAAGATACTGTATACCTTGATGTTACCAAAAAGAGTTGCTATTGTTAAATGTTTTGTCCACAAGAAAATTATAGATGAGGTAATACAGGGAAATACTTTTGCCAGTGAAACAGCTAAACAAACAGCCTAGAGTATGTTTAATGTATATTGTAGGTCAGCTAGATGGCCACCAGAAGTGACTATGTTTAATCTGACTCTAGATTGCATTAGGGAAGTATAGGAAATAAAGTAAGATGCTACGGAGGAAGAGAAGGAACAGTGTAAAAGATATGGTTGTCAGGATGTGACAGGATGCTGGATAGATCTGTCAGGAAAGCAAAGATGAATGCTTCCAAATTGCTATGTGAATGCTATAGTCACCACGGCCCACAGTTCAGCCCACATTAGTGCTAAAGGAATAGTGGCCATGTCAGACCGTGTATGGCTCAATATTCTGATTCCCAGGGTGGCAGCGTTCTATGTCAAAAGGTGCATGATGTGCCATACTTATAGCACAGGAAAAGGTACCCTGTTTGAACAGGATATTTTGCACCCCCAGATCTGCCCTTCGAGATCTTGCAACCAATTGAGGTGAATATGGGAAGGCCAGCAAATGTACAGGGTGTACCAAGATCAAGGACAATCTGCCATTGAATTTACTTTTCTTGTTGACTACTGTGTTGACTGACGATTTGCATTTGATCCATTCAAAGGTGAAGGCCAGTCTCTCTCCCAGTCTTAAAGGTCCAGGTCACAAGCTGAGGCCTAGAGACTGTGTCTTTACCCAACAGTTTCAGAGGCCAGTGCACGTTCTCTTCACCATCCAGACTGTGTTAAGTGCACAGGGCACACACACTTTATCCATGCCAGTGATGTGGAGAAAGAAAGCGCCACTTCCTTTGCCATATGATCAGTGGATAACAAGAGAAATACCTGATTTTCAATATGATCAGATCCCTCAGCAAGTGCCTTTTGGGGATGGTGATCTTTTGGAAACATGGTGAAGTGGAGTCATTGGAACAATAACTTGCTGCCATCATGCCTGACCCAGATGAACAGATTTTGTTTGAACATCCTGACATTGTTCAGCCCTGATACGAAATACGACCACGGGCCGAAAAGAACTATAGACTTTGATTGAAGAAAATATCTCTGGAGAGGTAGCAACCCATGCCGGTGGTCAATACCGCCAACGTCCGGACCGGTACATAAGCTTGCAAGTGAGGCTTTGAAGCAAAAGACACTTGGGACTTAATGCTCTCTGATAGTGTAGTGATGGAATTTTGGGAGAATTGAGATTACATTGCTCTGTTTCTGGCTGATCGTTACACTACTCTTTGTTACTTCGGCAATCAAACAACAAATACTACAGTAAGAGGAAGGAAGGTTAAGAAATATACAGGTTGAATATAAAAGATCAGTAAATGGAATAGTGTTAGGTGATCTTTTGAAATAAGTATTTATGTATAGATTAGGTTGAAATGGGTAGAGTTGTCGATCTGCCATTAAGGCCCCTAGGGAAGGTGTTTTTACTTGCCCCGAATGCCACCGCTAAAAGCTGACAGTTTTGGATTAAAAGTAGAAAAATAGGGACACTTGTATGTTTTCTATTGTTAGTATTGGGATTTTTGGGTCTATTTTGAAGGCCGGAAACATATTACCCTGTTCATAACCTAGTGACCCCTACTCCTACCGCATCTGAACATTATCACTTCACCTTGTCCTCTCTTAAGGATTCACACTGCCAAATATATAAGTACAATACATTTGTTCATTATTCACATAAAACACCCTTAATGTCAATTGTGCCACACAAAAACTTCACCAAATAGCTGCAGAAATACACAAGGAAAAAGGAACATGGACTTGGTCAGAATGGTTTTGGGGTATTGTTTCTGCTTGGGGCTGGAAATTATTAATGGGGATAGTAATTATAAGAGCCATCTTTCTCACTTGCTGTTGTTGCATTCAGCATTTCCCTGTGATAGCACATTTTGTATAGCTACTTTATAACAGTATCAAGGCTTCCCCAATTAATGTTCATGAATCAAATGGAGAAATGATGATGCAAACTGAAATTTACGAATTTATGAATATTGACATCAGAGAATAATACATGTACTTTTAAAATAGATTCAGCTTAGCTGAAAAGGGAGGACTGTTGAAATGTAAAATATGAATTCACTCGTTTTTTGATTAAGCTGTGCTTCATCCATTTTTCCACCCCTGCCCTGCTTTCAGCCTGGCTCTATCTCCTTGACACTGCACCTGCATAAACATGAGTAAAAAATCTAGATTGGGACATTGTAGGCTGTGTAAACATGCAAAGTCAGCACAAAAGAACAGGTGGCAATCTGCTCAAGGGTTATCAGTCAATGATTAATCCTCAAGTAAAGTCTACTCAGATAGAATATCTGGTTATTCAGACTTAGGACGTAGCAATTGCACAAGACACAGAGGCTGTCAATTCTTGCTGTTACCTCATTTTTGTGTTTTTCCCAAAGCTTTATTTACCTCTGGGCATCCCTTGTTTGTGATCTCTTCCTTTAAAAACCCAAATAACCCATCGTTCAGTGTGTTCTCTCCTGGAGTATCTCTATAGGGCTTGTCGGAAGGAGCCCCATTCATGAATGCTTAATAAATGACCTATGGTTTGTAATTTGCTACACTGTTGATTCCTCCTTACTTGTTAAGAACCCGTGGGCTAAGGGTCACCCCTGCACCAGTGGATTATTAATAATCCACTTCCACACCATGGCTGTCTGATTGGTTACAGCCTCTACAACATGTGTCTAGCGCCTGATTTTTCTGCTATTTAAGGCTGCACCAACTAAGAAGAATAGCGCCAAATTAAAGTCAATGTACTGCTGCAATGCAGTATCAATTTGATACGCCTCATGATTTATTGTCCTCTTCTATCAGTTGCTTAGAAATGTCATTATATAGTTTATAGTCTTTGTGGTAGGATGCAGGATCCAAAAACACAGGTTTATTTTTTTTAAATGTATTTTAAAGGTTTTATATAGCGCTGGCTAGACCCGGAGGTATCAGAGCACTTTACATGAGCATCAGATCATAGTTACGGGTTACATCTTTACAAAGGTTACACAGTTATTAGAGCATAGAAACATAGTTACTTGTAAAGTCAAGATAAACAATAAGCACAAATACGAAAGGGGAAAAGCAAGCAAGGGGAAATATTCAGGGGAGGGGGAAGGAGCTGGGGAAGTAGACAGGTAATGAAGGCGGGAAAGAGGAGGGGAGGGTGAAGGGCATCGCATGGAAAGAGGTGAAGGGCGACGGGGACACAAACCGGTAGAGGAGTCAAAGCAACGTCCAAAGTCCAGTAAGCTGTGATCCCAGGGGAAGTGGTATCGCTTCCCTATCTCTGTTGCGGGAGGCTCCCTTTACGCAGTGGACTCTCTCTGAGGGGTCTCTGAGACTCCAAGGCCTACATACTGGATCCTTCTCCAAAAAGGGGAGAGGGAGTGCTTTGGCAAGGGGTGCCCTACCATACCTCAGCTGTGAGTAGCTCCCTTGGCGCAGTGGACTCTCTCAGCGGGTACGCTGAGACTCCAGATTATAAATATTGGATCTTTCCCCAACAAGGGGAGAAGGAGTGCTTAGTCAAAGGGCACAAAGGACATGGGGCTAGGCAGACTAGCAGGCAAGGTGAGAGATTAAGGGGAGAGTGCATAGGAGCTCGGAGCCAGGGAGGTAGACAAAGGGAGAAAGAGTACTAAATGGGAACAAATTTAATTAATGAGTTATTATATAGCGCTAGCTAGACCTGATGGAATCAGAGCGCTTTACATGAGGGACAATAATGTTGCAAATTACATCAGTTAAAAGTTACATAAGTATCAAGAAAAGCATTTAAAGAACATAGGGGACAAGGTGAATGGAGCAGGAAGGGTAAAGGGATAGGGTAAAGGGGTAGGAGGAAGACAGGACGTAGAGCCGAGGGGAAAATAGTTACAAAAGATACCAGAAAAAAACTTTTTAGTAGCATAGAAAAAAAGGAAAATGGGGTGAGGAATGGAAAAGGGTAGTGTATAGATACAATGGAGAGACGAAGGTAGTAATACCCTTTACTTCCACAGATAAAATAAGCGTTATGTGTTGACCAAAAGCTGCTATTGTTCGTTCCAGTAAGATTTAACACTATAGTACAGTCACTTTTCTCCACAGGAATGCTGCCAATACTGCTCACACAAAGGTCTGCTGGAGCTCTAGTAACAGCTATAACAGGAGGTCCATTTCCTTTGGTTGTTCGAGTATTAGAGAAAACATAGCGGGCAGAGGAATTTCCTCAACGATACTTCTCCATTTCCCATATAGGTCCTTTAGCTTGTCGATCTCCTTCCTCATCAGAGTAACACACTTTGTTTAATTGGACATTCAGTCCACCTACATCAGCTTCAGTAATGTTAGCAACTTTAGAAGCCCATAGTAGCGCAAACCAGGCTGTACAAGAACCATTGTGTGAAAACAGCAGAGGAATGAAAGGCGTTTCTCCCTTTTTCTGATGAGCTGGCATCATTCCACACAACCAACAGTCGGTAATGTTCATAGCATTGTGGGTGTGATGCAACATTTGAATAAATGTATTGTTGAGATAAGACTGTTGATGCTGCTTGAACTCTGGAACACCTTCACCATCACCTGGTCACTGGGCCGCAGATCATGACCATCACCTTGTGACCTGTCAGGAAGAGCTTCTCGAACCTGTTGATGAATAGAAAGCAAGCTGTTAGTCAACTGAGACAAGCAGTCGCTCATCAACACATAAGGTACATCATGTATAGGGTGTGGCTTAGGAATCCCCCAAATGTTCTTTGGCCTCCCAAAAAACACCTCATATGGTGTGAGGCCAGATCGTGTATAGGGTATCGATCTAATGGAGAGCAAAGCTAGGGTCAGTGCATCAGGCCATTTCAGAGATATGAAAGCTATGATTTTGGCAAGTTTCAATTTCAACATTGGAGCTGTAAAGCTCCACCATGCCTGCTGACTGTGGGCGAAAAGCTGCATGAAAGTTCCGCTTAATCCCCAATCCTTTCAAGGCATACTCACCAACTTGCCCAATGAAATGGGGGCCGTTGTCACTCCACAAAACTCGACAAACGCCTTTAAGAGCACCTTTGCTGTAGTAAGAGCTGTATTATCTTTTGTAGCGTATGCCTCTATCCACCTACTAAATTCACAGACCACCACTAAGACATACTTCAGATTATATCAAAGTTCTAGCTGGATGTAATCCATTTGCAGAAACTCAAAATGTACAGTTGGTATTGCAAATCCTCCTGTTGGAGTTTGTGTTCCCTTTCCAGGATTATACTGGTGACAAATCAGACAAGACAGGACTATCTTTTTAGCTGTGCCGGCAATATCTGGATGGTCCCAAACTTGCATTAAGTAGCTTTGCTATTGAGGATGCTCCAACATGTGCCAGCCCATGTGCCATGTAAATCATAAGGTGTAAGTAGGCTGTGGGCATTCTCCACTTGGTCATGTCTTTATTCCTCCAACAGCCCTCATCATCCAATGTTTCCTCCTTAGATCATTGGTCTAATTCATCAGCAGAGGCAGATCGTTGCATGTCCAGTACTTCTTGCCTGGCATCATGCCAACGTTCAGTTTGTGACTTAAACACGTACATAGATGTAGTGCTTCGTTGCATTGCAGTCTCACGAGCTGTATGATCCGCAAAGGCATTGCCCGGTCCTATTTTATCAGTCCCTTTCTTGTGTGCGCTACACTTGACAATCGCTACTTTCTTAGGATATGTCAAGGCAGTAAGGAGATTATGTACTAATTCCCCATGCACTATTTGTGTCCCATGTGATGTAAGGAAGCCTCTTTCCTTCTAGAGTTGCCCAAATTCGTGAGCCACTGCAAAAGCATATCGGCTGTTGCTATAGATGTTAACAAAAAAATCAGTACTAAGCTCACAGGCTCTTGTTAGGGCTATCAACTCAGCTGCCTGAGCTGACTTTTGTGGGATGCGAGCTGTCTCAACTACTGTCTGAAGTGTTGTTATTGCATAGGCAGCAGATGTCGTGCCATCAGGCAATTTCAAGCAGGACCCATCAACCCACTTTCTCGTCAACACTAGTAAGGGGCGTATCTTGTAGGTCAACACAACCCTTTGTTTGTTCTATGAAGGCCGTCTACTTCGCAATAACCTACGCATCCTGGGGGTTCTGGAGAAATCAGAGGGGCAAACCCCAGATTTTTTGTTGAGGACCTCATCCTGAAACACCTGCAACCCAAGGGCCTCAGTAAATTCTTTGTCATTGAGAGCGACCACAGGGTCCCGGGCGGCCGTCCCAAACCGGGCGCTCCCCCGCGGCTGTGGTTTTTTGAACATTCTGAGGCCGCAGCAGACTGGATCGAGAGCAGAGGAGCGAGCAGCCCGGCTGACCGTGGCGGAGGTGACAATTAGAACAGTCAACCGGCCTGAGATGGTACCTGTGCAGTGGTTGTGCTCGGACTAATTACATTATGCAGTGGGGGTTGGGAATGGGTGGGGGGTTACTATTTTCTTTGCCTTTGGGTTCGTAGATTTAATCAGACCTGAGTTCACTGCTTTTGGGTGGGTATAAGTTTTGAGGGACGAAGAAGGGTGTGCTTTGATTTCCCCCCCTATTTCTTCTCTGTTCTTTCTTGAACACTTTTCTAGGGCGACAGGCACTCTGCAAGTTTTCCATGGGCAGTTCTAAGCCCAGAGTGCAGGGCAGAGGGGTGGGGGGGTTGTTTGGTTTTGTTTTTGAAGTTTTTATTACATCAGCAACTGCTATTGCTACATTGATTGGGGGAATGGCGACACATCCTGTGAATTTAGAATGTATACTTTTTCATGGCACCAGTTGTAGACAGTGGGGTTAAACTGTTAAGTTGGAATGTCAATGGGCTGTGGTACAAAATTAAATGCAGCGTTGTTCTTCAGTATATAAAGCGCTATGCCCCCGATATTATCCTGCTTCAGGAAACTCATCTAGTTGGTAATGCATGTAGGGCGTTGCACAGAAGGGGTTACATATTGCTGGCCCATGCAGGGTTCACCACGAGCTCCCGAGGAGTTGGCATACTGATGAAAAAGTCCTTCCCCCTCGTAGTGCAAGATACCTGGTCTGATGTTAGAGGGAGGTCTCAGGCACTTGGGAGGGCCACCACATCACCTTCCTCTTGATTTATGTACCCCCGGGCCTTCAAGTAACCACATACAGGGACCTGGGTACACTATTGTTCAATATCCCGAGGGTCTCTTGGTCTTGGGAGGAGATTTGAATTCTGGGGTCTCTGGTGGCCTAGATCGTCACCCTCCAAGCTACCTCGCTCATTCACAATGCTGGCTACCTGACTTTTTTGAATCCATGGGGCTGGTGGATGGGTGGAGGGCCTTTCACGCTGACATGCTTCAGTACACCTTTCACTCCGGGGCACACGGGAGCCTATCTAGAATGTACTATTTTTTGGTACCCGCGTCTCAAATTACCCATGTCCGGGAGATAAAACAACCAGCTAGAGGCATCTCTGCTCACTCAGCGGTTTGGCTTCAGATGGCGCTGAATTATCAGCAGGTGGGACGAGTGGCCCCCATCAATCCGTGGTATCTCCGGGATCCTCATATCCGTCGCAAACTCCTTGTGACCACTGATAATTATTCTACCAAGAACGATGGCTCGGTGGAATCCCCGCAGGTGCTCTGGGAGGCCTTTAAGACGGTGATAAGGGGCCAGGCCCTCTCCTTGATTTCGGGGAAGAAGGAACAGAGGAGAATGCTGGTAGCACTGGAGGGGGAGGTGGGAGTATTGGAAGCAGACCTATAATTGGATGTCACACCTGATAAGCTCCACCTTCTCAAATTTAAACAACAAGACTATAGGGCACTAGCGATGGACCAGGCTAAGGCTTTGAGAAGAGCGGTGCAGGGGCGGGTGTATGAGGTGGGCGACAAGGCTGGGAAACTCTTGGCCTGGTTAGTTAAAAGAGATTGGGCAAGTAGACTAGTGCCTAAGCTCCGAGGGCGAGTCTCTGATGGATCCGCAAGCTATTGTGGACCGTTTGGCGGCCCACTTTGAGGCAGTATAAACCTCGGCTGCCCCCTATCCCATAGACGATTCCTGCCAGTTGCTCACTGATATTGTCTTACCCAAACTGTCGGTGGTCGAACACGACTTCATGGCAAGTAATATATCCAACGATAAATAGCGGCAGCAGAGCGGTCCCTCAGGCCGGGTAAAGCCTCTGGCCCTAACGGAGTGTTGATTGAATTGTACAAACTTAAACCAGACAAATTGGCCCCGTACCTGAAAGCCATGTACGAGGACTTGAGGCAATTAGGACTCTTGCCATCGCACCAATGGATGGCCAATATTGTTACCATCCACAAGGATGGGAAACCCAAGACCGATTGTGGGTCTTATCGGCCGATATCCCTGTTGAACGCGGAGCCCAAGATCCTGGCTAAGCTCCCTGCTACTCGCCTTTTAACGGTGATTAAGACCCTGGTCCATCCGGATCAATCTGCTTTCGTACCTCAACGCAATACCGCACTGAACCTGCGAAGAATTCACAGGGTTTTGGGCAGGGCAGCCTCTATATTGGAACCGGCGGTTATAGTCTCCTTAGACGCTGCCATGGCGTTCGACACCATCGAATGGCCATATCTATGGGCAGTACTGGAGAAAATGGGGTCAATGGGTGCAGTTACTGTACTCACCGACCTGTGGCCCAAGTGGTGGTTAACAACTGGAAGTCAGCCGTCTTGGAGCTGAGATGGGGGACCCCCTGTTCCCTCTCCTGTTGGCCCTGGCGCTCGAGCCACTGGCAGCTTGGATACGAAAGGATCTGATGGTTAGGGGCATGAGCTGGTCTCCGGACTGGGAAGACCTTATTTCCCTTTACGCTGACGACATCCTTCTGTACCTGACCTCTCCTAGGAGGTCTTTGACAGTGGTTTTGGATATCTTTACGATCTTTAAACGATACTCCGGCTACTCCATAAACTGGAGCAAATTTCTCTTGTTCGTGGTAGCGGGCGAACCTCCTGTTCCTCACGTGGGTGTCCTATTCAAACATGTAAAAAAGGATTTAGATATTTGGGTATTTTCCTCTCTCTGGATCCCTCTCTGCATTATTCCCACAACCTCCAGCCTCCTCTGCTTCAGCTGCGTAAAGACATCGATAGATGGAAATCGCTCCCCTTTTCCTTGCTAGGTAAGGCCGCCCTCTTTAAGATGATGTCTCTACCCCGGTTCCTATATGCACTCCAGAACTCTATGGACCCGATACCCGTGTCATATTTCAGGGAAGTCAAGGGCCTTCAAAGGGATCTACTGTGGAACAGTAGGCCCCGCATGGCCCTCGGCAAACTTTCCCCGAACTGGTATGATGGAGGCATCAGCCTCCCCAATATTAAGCTGTATTATTGGGCGTCTCATCTGTCCTCCATTAACCACTGCATTTATGACCAACCATGCGACCCGGGTTATAACATGGATAGGTGGCTCCTCTCTGGAGGGACCTTTAGTAGAGCCCTTTACTCTAGGAACTGGCGCTATCAACTTACGGGCACCACTAAATATGCATTGCACGTCTGGCATGCGGCCTCCAATAGCTTAGGTTGGGGGCGCAAACTAACGCCCGCAACGCCTCTATGGGACTTTAAACAACTGGGTACTTTGTGGAGAAGTAAGGGATTCGATAAATGGGATCTCATAGGTATCACACATATAGGCGATCTGTGGGACAATTCAGACATTAAGTCTTTCGCCACACTGCAGCAACAGTATAAATTGGCCGAGTCGGAGAGCTTCCATTAGACGCAGGTTCGACACGCACTTCGCACAGACTTACGTCCCGGGAGCACGTTGCCGGAATCATCCCCACTGGAGGATAGAATACTGGATGGTCATCTCCCTGACCGCACCATTTCACTGATACATAAAAAACTGGTCAATAACATCTCTGAACCTCTCCGGGCCCTCCGAGAGAAGTGGACCAGAGACGGCATCGAGATGGATGACGAGGAGTGGCAGGAGGCTGTTTCCTCTCCCAGGGTGGTGGCGATACCAGCTCGTCTCCGACTTGTCCAACTAAAATTTCTCTATAGGGTATATGTAACGGGGCCCCAATTGGTACGAATGGGAGGGGCGGATGGAGGCGCTTGTAGATGGGGATGCGGCCAGCTGGGAACCTTTTTCCACATAGTCTGGGAATGCGAACTGATCCAACCCTGTTGGCGCGACATTCATGACATCTTTAATACTGTTTTGTCTGTGCGGCTCCGTGTGGAAGCCCGTAGGTGTCTCTTAAACATCTGGGAACCAACCGATTTAAATGTCTGCTTGAGGCAGTGGGCTACGTTGGGACTAATGCTGACCAGGAGGAATATTGCCCAGTGATGGGGGGTGCCGCTCCCACCAATAGTTCAGGATTGGGAGAAAGACATGGACTGGGCAATGTTCAGAGAAAAGACTGTATATGTATCGCGTGGATGTCCCAAAAAATGGTCTTGTGTATGGGGCTTGTGGAACTCCTATCGTGGAGAAATATGTCAGCCAATTCTGACTCCTACTATCGATGACCCCCCATCATCCTAGACCTTCCACCCTATATGATCGTATACTGTCACTTACCTACTGTACCGATGATGCCTATTGTATTACTCCCTCTGAAATGTCGTTGTACTGCTGAAGTCTGTTTCTTATTAATAAAAAATGTTTTACAAAAAAATAAAAATAATAATATTATCTGGTGTGTTAGGAGAAAGCAGAAATGGACAGCCTGCAGTGAATTTATCAAGACTAAATGCAAGTGGCTGTAACAGTGGGCCAAGGGAAGGTGTGCCATCGAATCCTATCGATGTTATCATTGCGCCAGACAGGGGAGCCCTAGGTACCAATCGTTTAGACAGAGCACTATGAGCAGCTCCTGTATCAACCAGAAAGCGATCAGTAGAACCCAAGACTTTTGCATTGACGTTTGCATCGACATAGGGACTCCTCTGATATACTGGGACCATACCCGGTTCCTTACCCCATTCTAGGCATTCCTATGAATAATCAGAATCCCTAGGGACATCAGCCAAGTAATCAGACATTTGGTATTGGTTTCGTCTGTCAAATGTATTAAAAGAAGTTGGGTTGGTTTCAACTTCCTCAAATCTGGTACAATTATCCATGCCTCCCCAATTTCCTGCATGACCTGGGCTGCCTATCATAGGCTGATTTGCATATGGCCATGTCTGACCGGGGTGGTGTGGAGTGCAAAAAAACGATGGATTTAGGCCCAGATCTCTGTACTGGGGTGAATGTATGACATTGTTCTGCATTCTGTCCATCAATTGTTGTTTTTGCATTTGTCACCCCGAGTGGGATGGGTATGCTCAGACGTGAGTCCCATGCTCTCCACACCACTGGAGTCAAGCTATCCAGGCTGATGACGGCTGATAGCCAGAAACCGGTCCTTGGATGCTTGATTCCGGTCCAGGAAAGACATGGCTTGGCAGTTCGGGCTGGACTGTTCCCATGAGGCACAGGGTCAAGGCTGATTTGCATATGGCCATGTCTGACTGGGGGTGGTGTGGAGTGCAAAAAAACGATGGATTTAGGCCCAGATCTCTGTACTGGGGTGAATGTATGACATTGTTATGCATTCTGTCCATCAATTGTTGTTTTTGTATAGTCTTTAAGGGCCTACATCAGCTTGGCCCAACATATTTGGCTAAAAAATTGATCACATATACTCCCTTGCGCAGGCTCCGTTCAGAAGGCAAAGGCCTTCTGGTCATTCCCCGCTTTAGGAAAACCATGTGGAGAGGAAAAGCTTTTTCTCACCTTGCGCCCAAAATGTGGAATCAGCTACCTGCGGCACTCCGCCTCACGCACAACTACCTCAGCTTTAGAAAGAATCTGAAGACATTCCTGTTCTAAATACTATGGTCTCATTTCTCTCTAGTTCCCAGCGCGGTTATACCCCATTTGGGGTGATTCAGGCGCTTTATAAGACATCTAAATAAAATAAAATAAATAAATCTAAACTAACAAGCACACCTTCTGGGAAACAACGTATTGTAACATAAAAATGTTTGAGCACATCGATACCCACAATATTATCTGGTGGAGGGCGTGGCCAGGCAGCGAACAAAATGGCTGTGTGAGTCGCAGCTCCGGGACCGGCCCCATCCCGTTGTCTATCCTGCCAATAGGTCCGGCCTGCCCGATCGCAATATAATGCGCCGGAACACCGCCTGAACAAAAACAGCTGTCCCCGGTCTTTCTCTATCACCGGAGACCGCCGATCTTCTCGCGGCAAAAGTGGGGCCTGGTGCCTGAGCTCGCGCCGGGAGCCACAGTACTCATTGGGGCCGAGACGGAGCTCCACCGGAACTTGTGCGAATCCCGCGGTGGCGCCGCAACTTGAGGGTGCTATCGCCAGAAGCCGAAGGAAGCTCCTGCATTGCCTGGCTGGGGCTTTTTCTACACTCGGCGCTAGCGACCACCCAAGGAGATCGACTCGGGCTGTCCGTCTGCCCCGTGCCGCCGCCTGCTCTTTGATCCTGGGGCGATGTCGGGGGCCGCGGGCGCCCATTGCCAAGCATTTCTCCCTCATCTCCCCCCCCCTCGCTGCTGATGTGAGGCCCGGCGTTTGGATCTGCGCCGGGGCCTGCGGTGATAAGTGGAGCTGCGTGCGTGCTCTGCTGGACTTGGCCTACGCTCGTGGAGGCGCCATATCTAAAGGGCTTACCCTCCGGACTGGGAGTTCCGCCTTCGCGTCGGGTTGAGCCCCCCTGATTCAACGGCATTGCACAGCGCCCCGAGACTGCCTCGGAGGGGGGGAGCAGGCGGGGCGCGCAGACATCCTGGATGTGTTTGGCTCCCGTCCTGTGGTTGTTTGGGGTACTGTGGGACTCAGTTCTCCCCCCCTAGTCGCAGCTTGTGCAGGAGGCTGAAGGAGGAGCGTGGCGCCATCTGAAGACCCTCGACTGCGCCAGTGCTGTCCTCCGTGGGGCTGGGGCAACCCTTGAAGAGCATATATGAGACAACTGGACCCTCCGGAGAAGCGGATGTAGCCGGTGGGCCCTTGAGACCGAGGTGAGGACTGCCTGCGCCCGCAGGGAGCCTCAGTGAGTACACGTAGACTTTAGTGTTGGGTGGGACACCCCTTGACTGCCTTTGAGGCTGCAGTGGGGGCAAATCTTCTTTCTGACTACCCTGCGGGGGCTTTCTTCACCGCATCCAGGGACGCCCTGTCGCACCCAACGTCTATCGGCTCCAGGCTTGTAGCTGAAGGTGGTACCACTACCGCGCTGGGACACCTGAGACTGGTCTAGCGGAGCACATAGCAGGTCAAGATGAAACGTGTCAAGACCGCGGAGGCCCGTGGATCTAAGGCTACGCAAACGAATAAACTGGACCGGTATACAGTCCCGAAAGACGCGCAGCAGTCCCGAGCACCCAGAGACTCCGGAACCGGGAGATCGGGCGAGGAGGAGCAAGAAATCACACTGAAGGACGTCATGGCTGCCATCACTGGTGTCAAGGCTTCTTTGGACACTGTGGCAATTGATGTCAACCTCATCCGGGCCAATATATGGAAAATGAATGAAAAGGTCAAGCAAGTGGAACTCACGACCGCCAGTCTTGTAGAGGATGTTTCTCAGCTCCAGGGAGAGATCCGGGACCTTCAGGATTTCCGCAAACTTACTGACCTCAATCGCTACTTTCTTAGGATATGTCAAGGCAGTAAGGAGATTATGTACTAATTCCCCATGCACTATTTGTGTCCCATGTGATGTAAGGAAGCATCTTTCCTTCTAGAGTTGCCCAAAATCGTGAGCCACTGCAAAAGCATATCGGCTGTTGCCATAGATGTTAACAAAAAAATCAGAACTAAGCTCACAGGCTCTTGTTAGGGCTATCAACTCAGCTGCCTGAGCTGACTTCTGTGGGATGCGAGCTGTCTAAACTACTGTCTGAAGTGTTGTTATTGCATAGGCAGCAGATGTCGTGCCATCAGGCAATTTCAAGCAGGACCCATCAACCCACTTTCTCGTCAACACTAGTAAGGGGCGTATCTTGTAGGTCAACACAACCCTTTGTTTGTTCTATGAAGGCCGTCTACGTCGCAATAACCTATGCATCCTGGGGGTTCTGGAGAAATCAGAGGGGCAAAACCCAGATTTTTTGTTGAGGACCTCATCCTGAAACACCTGCAACCCAAGGGCCTCAGTAAATTCTTTGTCATTGAGAGCGACCACAGGGTCCCGGGCGGCCGTCCCAAACCGGGCGCTCCCCCGCGGCCTATGTTGGCGCGGATCTTGAATTTCCACGACAGAGACACCATCTTTCAAAACTCCAGAGCGGGCGCTCCCCTGCGTTACGAAAACTCGGACATATCCTTCTTCCCGGATTTTACGCAGAGGGTGCAACGACAGAGAAGGTCGTTTATGATGATCAAGTGCGTCCTCAGAGAACAGGGATTGAAATATTCCACGCTGTTCCCGGCCCGTTTTCGGATTGAGGCAGAGGGGAGAGTGTGGTTTTTTGAACATTCTGAGGCCGCAGCAGACTGGATCGAGAGCAGAGGAGCGAGCAGCCCGGCTGACCGTGGCGGAGGTGACAATGAGAACAGTCAACCGGCCTGAGATGGTACCTGTGCAGTGGTTGTGCTCGGACTAATTACATTATGCAGTGGGGGTTGGGAATGGGTGGGGGGTTACTATTTTCTTTGCCTTTGGGTTCGTAGATTTAATCAGACCTGAGTTCACTGTTTTTGGGTGGGTATAAGTTTTGAGGGACGGAGAAGGATGTGCTTTGATTTCCCCCCCTATTTCTTCTCTGTTCTTTCTTGAACACTTTTCTAGGGCGACAGGCACTCTGCAAGTTTTCCATGGGCAGTTCTAAGCCCACAGTGCAGGGCAGAGGGGTGGGGGGTTGTTTGGTTTTGTTTTTGAAGTTTTTATCACATCAGCAACTGCTATTGCTACATTGATTGGGGGAATGGCGACACATCCTGTGAATTTAGAATGTATACTTTTTCATGGCACCAGTTGTAGACAGTGGGGTTAAACTGTTAAGTTGGAATGTCAATGGGCTGTGGTACAAAATTAAACGCAGCGTTGTTCTTCAGTATATAAAGCGCTATGCCCCCGATATTATCCTGCTTCAGGAAACTCATCTAGTTGGTAATGCATGTAGGGCGTTGCACAGAAGGGGTTGCATATTGCTGGCCCATGCAGGGTTCACCACGGGCTCCCGAGGAGTTGCCATACTGATGAAAAAGTCCTTCCCCCTCGTAGTGCAAGATACCTGGTCGGATGTTAGAGGGAGGTCTCAGGCACTTGGGAGGGCCGCCACATCACCTTCTTCTTGATTTATGTACCCCCGGGCATTCAAGTAACCACATTCAGGGACCTGGGTACACTATTGTTGAATATCCCGAGGGTCTCTTGGTCTTGGGAGGAGATTTGAATTCTGGGGTCTCTGGTGGCCTAGATCGTCACCCTCCAAGCGACCTCGCTCATTCACAATGCTGGCTGCCTGACTTTTTTTAATCCATGGGGCTGGTGGATGGGTGGAGGGCCTTTCACCCTGACATGCTTCAGTACACCTTTCACTCCGGGGCACACGGGAGCCTATCTAGAATTTACTATTTTTTGGTACCCGCGTCTCAAATTACCCATGTCCGGGAGATAAAACAACCAGCTAGAGGCATCTCTGCTCACTCAGCGGTTTGGCTTCAGATGGCGCTGAATTATCAGCAGGTGGGACGAGTGGCCCCCATCAATCCGTGGTATCTCCGGGATCCTCATATCCGTTGCAAACTCCTTTTGACCACTGATAATTATTCTACCAAGAACGATGGCTCGGTGGAATCCCCGCAGGTGCCCTGGGAGGCCTTTAAGACGGTGATAAGGGGCCAGGCCCTCTCCTTGATTTCGGGGAAGAAGGAACAGAGGAGAGAGCTGGTAGCACTGGAGGGGGAGGTGGGAGTATTGGAAGCAGACCTAGAATTGGATGTCACTCCTGATAAGCTCCACCTTCTCAAACTTAAACAACAAGACTATAGGGCACTAGCGATGGACCAGGCTAAGGCTTTGAGAAGAGCGGTGCAGGGGCGGGTGTATGAGGTGGGCGACAAGGCTGGGAAACTCTTGGCCTGGTTGGTTAAAAGAGATTGGGCAAGTAGACTAGTGTCTAAGCTCCAAGGGCGAGTCTCTGATGGATCCGCAAGCTATTGTGTACCGTTTTGCGGCCCACTTTGAGGCAGTATAAACCTCGGCTGCCCCCTATCCCATAGACGATTCCTGCCAGTTGCTCACTGATATTGTCTTACCCAAACTGTCGGTGGTCGAACACGACTTCATGGCAAGTAATATATCCAACGATGAAATAGCGGCAGCAGAGCGGTCCCTCAGGCCGGGTAAAGCCTCTGGCCCTAACGGACTGTCGATTGAATTGTACAAACTTAAACCAGACAAATTGGCCCCGTACCTGAAAGCCATGTACGAGGACTTGAGGCAATTAGGATTCTTGCCATCGGACCAATGGATGGCCAATATTGTTACCATCCACAAGGATGGGAAACCCAAGACCGATTGTGGGTCTTATCGGCCGATATCCCTGTTGAACGCGGAGCCCAAGATCCTGGCTAAGCTCCCTGCTACTCGCCTTTTAATGGTGATTAAGACCCTGGTCCATCCGGATCAATTTGCTTTCGTACCTCAACGCAATACCGCACTGAACCTGCGAAGAATTCACAGGGTTTTGGGCAGGGCAGCCTCTATATTGGAACCGGCGGTTATAGTCTCCTTAGACGCTGCCATGGCGTTCGACACGATCGAATGGCCATATCTATGGGCAGTACTGGAGAAAATGGGGTCAATGGGTGCAGTTACTGTACTCCCGACCTGTGGCCCGAGTGGTGGTTAACAACTGGAAGTCAGCCGTCTTGGAGCTGAGATGGGGGACCCCCTGTTCCCTCTCCTGTTGGCCCTGGCGCTCGAGCCACTGGCAGCTTGGATACGAAAGGATCTGATGGTTAGGGGCATGAGCTGGTCTCCGGACTGGGAAGACCTTATTTCCCTTTACGCTGGCGATATCCTTCTGTACCTGACCTCTCCTAGGAGGTCTTTGACAGTGGTTTTGGATATCTTTACGATCTTTAAACGATACTCCGGCTACTCCATAAACTGGAGCAAATTTCTCTTGTTCGTGGTAGCGGGCGAACCTCCTGTTCCTCACGTGGGTGTCCTATTCAAACATGTACCAAAGGATTTAGATATTTGGGTATTTTCCTCTCTCTGGATCCCTCTCTGCATTATTCCCACAACCTCCAGCCTCCTCTGCTTCAGCTGCGTAAAGACATCGATAGATGGAAATCGCTCCCCTTTTCCTTGCTAGGTAAGGCCGCCCTCTTTAAGATGATGTCTCTACCCCGGTTCCTATATGCACTCCAGAACTCCATGGACCCGATACCCGTGTCATATTTCAGGGAAGTCAAGGGCCTTCAAAGGGATCTACTGTGGAACAGTAGGCCCCGCATGGCCCTCGGCAGACTTTCCCCGAACTGGTATGATGGAGGCATCAGCCTCCCCAATATTAAGCTGTATTATTGGGCGTCTCATCTGTCCTCCATTAACCACTGCACGTATGACCAACCATGCGACCCGGGTTATAACATGGATAGGTGGCTCCTCTCTGGAGGGACCTTTAGTAGAGCCCTTTACTCTAGGAACCGGCGCTATCCACTTACGGGCACCACTAACTATGCATTGCATGTCTGGCATGCGGCCTCCAATAGCTTAGGTTGGGGGCGCAAACTAACGCCCGCAACGCCTCTATGGGACTTTGAACAACTGGGTACTTTGTGGAGAAGTAACTGATTCGATAAATGGGATCTCATAGGTATCACACATATAGTTGATCTGTGGGACAATTCAGACATTAAGTCTTTCGCCACACTGCAGCAACAGTATAAATTGGCCGAGTCGGAGAGCTTCCATTACACGCAGGTTCGACACGCACTTCGCACAGACTTACGTCCCGGGAGCACGTTGCCGGAATCATCCCCACTGGAGGATAGAATACTGGATGGTCATCTCCCTGACCGCACCATTTCACTGATACATAAAAAACTGGTCAATAACATCTCGGACCCTCTTCGGGCCCTCCGAGAGAAGTGGACTAGAGACGGCATCGCGATGGATGACGAGGAGTGGCAGGAGGCTGTTTCCTCGCCCAGGGTGGTGGCGATACCAGCTCGTCTCCGACTTGTCCAACTAAAATTTCTCCATAGGGTATATGTAACGGGCCCCAATTGGTACGAATGGGAGGGGCGGATGGAGGCGCTTGTAGATGGGGATGCGGCCAGCTGGGAACATTTTTCCACATAGTCTGGGAATGCAAACTGATCCAACCCTGTTGGCGCGACATTCATGACATCTTTAATACTGTTTTGTCTGTGCGGCTCCGTGTGGAAGCCCGTAGGTGTCTCTTAAACATCTGGGAACCAACCGATTTAAATGGCTGCTTGAGGCAGTGGGCTACGTTGGGACTAATGCTGACCAGGAGGAATATTGCCCAGTGATGGGGGGTACCGCTCCCACCAATAGTTCAGCTTTGGGAGAAAGACATGGACTGGGCAATGTTCAGAGAAAAGACTGTATATGTATCGCGTGGATGTCCCAAAAAATGGTCTTGTGTATGGGGCTTGTGGAACTCCTATCGTGGAGAAATATGTCAACCAATTCTGACTCCTACTATCGATGACCCCCCATCACCCTAGACCTTCCACCCTATATGATCGTATACTGTCACTTACCTACTGTACCGATGATGCCTATTGTATTACTCCCTCTGAAATGTCATTGTACTGCTGAAGTCTGTTTCTTATTAATAAAAAATGTTTTACAAAAAAATAAAAATAATAATATTATCTGGTGTGTTAGGAGAAAGCAGAAATGGACAGCCTGCAGTGAATTTATCAAGACTAAATGCAAGTGGCTGTAACAGTGGGCCTAGGGAAGGTGTCCTATCGAATCCTATCGATGTTATCATTGCGCCAGACAGGGGAGCCCTAGGTACCAATCGTTTAGACAGAGCACTATGAGCAGCTCCTGTATCAACCAGAAAGCGATCAGTAGAACCCAAGACTTTTGCATTGACGTTTGCATCGACATAGGGACTCCTCTGATCTACTGGGACCATAACCGGTTCCTTACCCCATCCTAGGCATTCCTATGAATAATCAGAATCCCTAGGGACATCAGCCAAGTAATCAGACATTTGGTATTGGTTTCGTCTGTCAAATGTATTAAAAGAAGTTGGGTTGGTTTCAACTTCCTCAAATCTGGTACATTTATCCATGCCTCCCCAATTTCCTGCATGACCTGGGCTGCCTATCATACTAGCTCTACCCTGCTGATACATCTGACCTCGCAAAAGGGGGCACTCAGAACTTCAATGTCCAATCTCCTTACTATAGGCACATTGATCAGAAGACAAAGTTGTTCAACTCCCCATCACCTCTGCGTGGTTCATCCAGTCAAGGAGCAACTGATCCAATCAGATTTAATCTTCCACAATTAATTTATTGACATAGTTCCAGCTCCAGGAATTGGCTGTGTTATTTCCCTCTTGTCCTGAAGAAGACCCACATTGACAGAACCACATTATTGCTATTGTCAGGGTCGAAACGTCGATGGTTTTAATTGTCCAATCCTAAAGAGGTCTCATTGCTTCTAAATGAATGTGGTTTAGTTCCGAGGCTTGAGACACTTGCGATCTTATATTCTAAAATTGGACTTGTTTTCAAAAACCTCCACTTGTTAACATTTGTCAATTGTTTTTTGCTGTCACTTATTGGTCATACACACTGATCTTGTCACATATGCACTTTATTCACCTTGTCACTGTAAATATTAATCACTTGCGCTGTTTCATTAAATGAATGATTAGACAGCCTGTTCTTATATAAAGATCTTTTCATTGAATAAAACTCTTGATTTTGAAGGTCTGCATTTAAGTTAATCATTGCTCGATTTACATAAATCAATTTGCAACTTCAGTCTGTGTTCCAGCGCTATCCCTTTGATTTACTGTTTTCATGATTTTTTCTAATTTACAAAGAAATAGCTATACCAGACAGAACCATTATTGTTTATAGAACATATTCTGCAGGGCTACCCGGAATCAGTCTAGGCACCTCACCCAAAGTTTATGTTTTCCAACAAACTGGTGGTCCTACGAATTAGTGGGAACTACATGAAACGGTGCTGCCAACGTTGGTTGGGTTCTTATTTAACAGTCTGGGTAGTTCAGTTATGCTATTCTCGGAGACCCCTACTCCCCTCCAAACCGGAGACATTGTGGTGGCAAGGTACATATACCTAATGTATTGGCTGTAGGATATTCAAGCTTGTAAGATAAAAGTTCTCCCATAATGTGCTAACTCTACCTCCATAAATTAATTTACTAAAATTGTTCTTTGTTCACACAATGTCCGAACACGGAGATAACGGTGTAGGTCAAGAAGTTAGACTAAATATTACAGAAAACTGCAGACATGCAGTTAGTATGAAATTACTACAATTTGGCTTCCCGGCAGTGGGTACAGACGTTACCTTCGTGGTTGAGGCACACGAAGCATTCAGAACAGAGGTATTCTATTCTTAGGTGAAAATCCCAGCTGCAGATGCACGCACACAATTGTTTCACACTTACATTGAAGATGAAGCACCAGAGGAACACTTTCCATAAGTGGACATAGACATTCCGTTAACTTACTTGAAACACATACATTGGTTTAAAGGCTCCCTCCCCTATAGCGCAGAAATTCTGAGACTCTATCCGCTCAGTAAAGAAGGAGCGAATTGGCCGGTACTAGTTGCTTATACACCACTTCCTAATCTTTATGATTTAGATGCAGCAGAAATAACAACACTGTACAAAGATCTAATAAAAATGTACAGAAACCTCATGCAGTACATTATGCGAACACTCGCAGTTAACCCTGCGTGGACAGGCTGCACAACCTCAATTGGCTGCTACGGGTATCAACCCTCAAACACTGACTGCCGTTATGGGAAAGGTTCTCACAAATTAGGAGCAAATTCCGTTTTGGATAGCACAGAAAACAAGCCAGCTTGAAGTGTTTTTCCCCATACGGGACCGCAGGATAAACAAAGAATATTAACGTGTTGATGCCGATGGGGATGCTTCCCCTGAAAAAGATTGTGGCACCTGGGGTATAGTCTTCGCTGTAGTTTCACCAGAAAACATGGCACCCATTCAATAGCAGTTTTACCTGCGGTACTAAAACAAGCACAGAATAAGTATGGGTCAGAACCTGCCCTGGACTTGGGGATGAAACTGATGGGCAACTTTGCCGCAGTATCAACAATTATGTTAAGTAAATGTATCAAAGAAACCTGTGTTACACTTGGCAGAGATAATTTGGAAGCCAGACCTGGGAAACCACAGGTTAAGAGTAATTCTGAAAAGGATAACTCTAAGCAAGCACCTGATTCTTCCAAGACGAAATGGGCCAATAAATAAAAAAATTATAAATAAAATAAGACACAATCACAGGGTGAGTCTCCTCAGCAGGAATCCACTGACAAAAAATTTAATTTTAGAAACCGTGATATTAGAATATAAAAGCTGACAGAAATAAGGATACTGTTACATGTTCCAGTAGTTCCCTTTAGGATTCATCCAATACACGTTCAAAGAGAGGTGGACGGTCAGAATGCAGATCAGAAGAGCACGTGAAGTCGAAAAGGCAAACACATTCCACTTCAGGCTGCATACTTAAAGAGGACAACCCAAAGAATCAAACACCTCAATTCAAAAGGAAGAAAGTAGCAGGGATTAAAATAAGACCTACCCAGACTATTCAGGCTCTGAACGGGGAATGGGCAGTGACGATGCTGGACAGCGCGGCAGAAGTTACAATAGATTGCCAGAACCTGATAGATTATCTGGTAGTAGTAGCGCTGAATGAGCATATACCGGCAGAAAAACCTGATGTAAGAGTCCCACATGGTTTATATGAAATAACGCTCCAAATGGAGAGGGACATACCCAGAAACATCAAGGCTCTCTTTTGGGAGAACCTAACATAGGGTTATGGCATTCTCTTGGCTGAAAACAATTATTAGCCTGAGTTTGTAACAGAGTGCCCACTAGTAGAAACAGTAATTCTACCAGCTTTCTCTGACCTCATTTCAATATCAGTTAAACATTTATACGCCAAGGAGTGGGAGCTAGCGCTAGCTCCTGCACTTTACCGCAATCATGTTGGGTGGCATGATGAGTCCCCTCATCACAAAATCCCACTTAACATGAGTTTCTCAACCCCAGAGACCATACGCAATAAAACATGAACCTAAAAAACAAGTTAGGGAAATCCTAGCACAACTTGAATATCAGGTTGAAATAGAAAAGTGCACCTTGCCAGGAATACCTCCCTGTAATGAAACCAGACAATTCATACCGTCTAGTCATACACTACAGACATTTGAACACTTCCACACACATTAGCAGTACAAAATGCACTTAGTGCCGCACTAATGAATAACATTGTGCGGAAGAAATACAAAACAACGCTAGTTATCACAAATGGATTTGTCTGCCAGAATATAGTGCCTGGACGCAGATATTTGACCTCATTTTCAGTGCTAGATTCACAGGGTCAATTTTGCCGTTTACCTCACAGGTATAAGAACAGCCTTGGGCTGTTTTTAGCCAGGGTAACAGAGTTACTTCAAAATGTTGATGAGGAGGCATTGTTCTATGTAGATGATATTTATCTAATGGATGATGAATTAATGGAACACTTGGCTACAGTGAACGACATAATCCTTGGGCCCGTTCACCAAATTTAATTTGGAAAAAAATCCAAAATGGCCCATCTCAATGTCCAGTTTCTAGCATACAAGTTGTCAAGTGAAGGCAAGAGCCTGACAGGACATTTATTATAAAAATGCGCACTGCTCCAATGTCCAACAACTCTGAAAAGACTACAATCCATTTTAGGATTCCAAAATGTTGGCAGAACACACATTTTGGATTACACAGAACGAGTAAACCCGTTCTATGATTTAATCAGACCTGATTTTTCAATCAACCTATAGACATAGGAACACACAGACATTTTATGTTCGATACAAGCTGATATGATTGCTTCCAAACATTTACACACATGTGTAAACACAACTATTCTTGGTGACCCGCATAGCCTCTGGACCCTTCGGGTACACCTATATCAATTTCAATGAAGGTGATACAGTACCTATTGCAAACAAATCACATTTGTACACCAACGCTGAAATGTGTTTTGCACCAACTGAGAAAATTTTCACAGCGGTACACACTGCTGTAGTGAGAGAGAGAGAGCACTGACTTAGGGTAAGCGCATAATTGTGGTTACCGGAGTACCAACCTTCGAGGTCGTTACTAAAGCAAGCCTTCCAAATGTCAATGTTCTACACCCAAGATGGATTCCATAGGCTAGCTCTCCCACTGCAACAGATATAGACTACAGATTCGATTCTACATTACAAACACAGGCATTCCAGCAGTATGAACAAGAATATCCGCGGCCAAAGGAAATGATGCCTCCAGATCGATAGGAACACATCATTTATACCAATGGATCTGCTCAGCCTGCCATAGGGATACAACACCAATATTGAACAAAATGCACAATCGTATGGGGGTGCATGTATGATGGAAAGTTCTGTCCTAAAAACACACAGGGCAGCGCAGCTGACAGAACTAAAAGCCCTGATACTGGCACTACAAAGTACGGATCCTGAATTCCCCACACTTATAGTGTGTGAGTCATACTACTGTGTCCAGTCCTATAATGAATACCTTCGCTACTGGGGTCAGAATGGTTTTCGAGATTCTAAGGGTTGCACACGATGCTTTTGGAACAGGTGGCATAGAAAAACATGATTGGAATGGGCTCATGTTATCCATACATTGAGTCATCAATGTGTTGACGATCACGTAGAAGGGAATTCTATGGCCGATGAGGTCATAACTCTTGTTCAAGTACGAGATTAAAAAAACATCATGGTGGTTGTGATTGCCCCCACAACGACACCCTGCTGCCGACAGATTTTCTATTCAAGTACTCCTTCAAGTTGGATGCACAAAACATTCCTTATGCTCAGATTCTAGGAGTGGGGAATAGAGTAATTCTGAACACTGATCATAGATTGGGATTAATACTAGCTGCACACAAGGGTCTTGCTTCAGCACACGCAGGAGTTACTACTACAGTCATATTACTGAAGCAGCGCTATTGGTGGGCAGGTCTAACGAAACAGACCAAGGACTTTGTCCTTAAATGTGACATCTCTCAACAGATGAAAGGCTCAACCATAGCTCGTCCACCTCAGACACCTATATTGACCCCAGACAAGCCTCTGTTGGTTGTTTACTTGGATCACTGCGGCCCCTTACACTCAGATGGGGCTAATAAGTACATCTTGGTGACAGTGGATTAATGCCCCAGATTCCTGCGGGTTTGGCCACAGCGCTCGGCTGACGCTCAAACTGTTATAAAGGATTTGCAAGTCTTCCTAGGGACATAAGCAATTCGCACTCTACATTCCGACCAGGGCCCGGCATTTAGCTCTCTAAAAAGAAGCCATGGGAAGTTTAGGTGTCGCCTTGGGGTACTCCTCCCCCTACCATCCTGAGGGAAATTCTGCAGTTGAGCGGAAAAACCGTGACTTAAAGCAGTACTTAACAGCAAGGGTATTAGGCTCAGGTGGTAGTTGTGTCAATCATCTATATGGGGTCCAGAGGGCATTCAATTACATGCCAAGAAAATCCCTCAGTAGACGAACTCTTTATGAAATCCTGTTTTTTGTGAGAATGGGGGTACCAGACCTCGATAATGTCAGCGCAGTGGTGGCGGAAACACCATTTGACATCAATGAATGTTTTGGCTGTCTTACAGGAACTCAATGAATCCTGGGACGCTCAAAGCAGCGTCCGAGTAAAACACTATCTCCGAGGATGCTCTGCAGTACAATTTGTGAATTTGGTTCTGAGGCCCCATGCATCATCGCACTGCGACCTAAGGGACCTGTCCCTGGTAAAAATTACAGCAATTCCAGTTCTGGAATGAATAGTATGGGACAGGGTCTTGTATGATGCGTATGGTCTATTCCATATTTGCTTATACTTTTTTTTTAAATGATATCATTTCTAGTATTTTTTCTGATGACTGGGACATTGACACTGTGCATAATTTGCTTGCAGATCTAGAGCAACCAGCTGTATTTTTTAATTGTATGATGGTACATCTAATATTGGCGACATGTTCTGTTATCTACAATATGGTCACAATTTCTTACATAAAGCTAGTATCCCACGTCCTGTTTATAATTATATTCAATGAGAACACTGCCCAACACCACCAAAAGTAGTTCAAAAACATTTGTACAAATGTTTGTTATTTTTCTTGTTTTGACACAAGAGACTATTTTAGGCTTGCACCTACACCTGCAAAGAACAATATGCTAACAAACACCAAGCTGATCTACTCTGCAACTATCTGTACAGGGTTTTGGCTTCTGGAAAAACACTATCTGACTGGGGGACAAAAGATTGGCATGTTCAGGGAACTGAGGGAGCAAGACTCATACCACATTAAAGAATTTTCCTGAATAAAACACTGCAACAGACTTCCTGTCTAGGAATTTCCAAGATGAAGGATTTGAGAACACCCATATTCCTGCAGTCTCATGTTTTGAGAACTGGCAGCACTTAACACACTTCAGTGAGGATGCAATAGATACCATGATACGTAATGGTTCCTTTAATTCATCAGACCCCAATTGGAAGGAATGGTTAGTTTGGCCTTTGGGCACTAATGTGTTTCAATCTAGATTCGTAGGAGACACCCAGAGTTTAGGATCGATAGGCCTAATCAGCACTATGTACAAACAGAATATTCTGGGGTGGTGACATCACATAGTGTTGGGAAGTTGTGCCTTGATTGACTTAGGTGAAGCAACACTTGTCCCTTCTTTCTGATGACATGGATCTCAGGGATTTTCTTATTACGTACCCAGAATTGTACTCAAAAGCGCTTTTTGTATGGAATATACAACGAGCTGTGGAAATATTATTCAATAGGAAGCTACTGAAAGATTGCATGAGATTGACAGGGTTAAGTTAGAAAAGGCTTTGGATGTGGTTGACAACGGTATGACCACATTATCATCCAGGATTTATTCACTGGGCAACATAGCATCATCTGCAATTGACATAATACAGCAAGATATGTCTATTTTACAGCATGGAGAGTCACAACTATGGTCCGTTTTAATATTGTGCTGTACGTTGCAAACACTACGATCTGGCCACGTGCAATGGTTATATTGATACGAATTTGAGCACTTGTGCGCTGAAGGACCTACACGCTGCAACGCTTCTCTGCAGCTAGCGCTTCGCGCTTTTTAAATTGCCCGTTTGGTATTTGTATTTTATTTTATTTTTCTTAAACCCTGATTTTACTAGGGTCTTGTTCGCCCCTCACCTGCACCTTAAAAGCTATTCCACCGCTGCTTAGCGGGTCCGGGTCTGTGGGATCTCCCTTTCGTTTCTAGTGCCGCCATCTTGGGTGTGCTTGCGCCGTTGTGGAGGCGCCTGTCGAGCGCTCTAGTGGTGCGGCCAGTTCACGGTCACCCTATTTAAGATCAGTCCTCTAGGGGGTCAGCTAGGATACGAATTTGAGCACTTGTGCGCTGAAGGACCTACTCGCTGCAACGCTTCTCTGCAGCTAGCGCTTTGCGCTTTTTAAATTGCCCGTTTGGTATTTGTGTTTTATTTTATTTTTCTTAAACCCTGATTTTACTAGGGTCTTGTTCGCCCCTCACCTGCACCTTAAAAGCTATTCCACCGCTGCTTAGCGGGTCCGGGTCTGTGGGATCTCCCTTTCGTTTCTAGCGCCGCCATCTTGGGTGTGCTTGCGCCGTTGTGGAGGCGCCTGTCGAGCGCTCTAGTGGTGCGGCCAGCTCACGGTCACCCTATTTAAGATCAGTCCTCTAGGGGGTCAGCTAGGATACAAATTTGAGCACTTGTGCGCTGAAGGACCTACACGCTGCAACGCTTCTCTGCAGCTAGCGCTTCGCGCTTTTTAAATTGCCCGCTTGGTATTTGTGTTTTATTTTATTTTTCTTAAACCCTGATTTTACTAGGGTATTGTTCGCCCCTCACCTGCACCTTAAAAGCTATTCCACCGCTGCTTAGCGGGTCCGGGTCTGTGGGATTTCCCTTTCGCTTCTAGCGCCGCCATCTTGGGTGTGCTTGCGCCGTTGTGGAGGCGCCTGTCGAGCGCTCTAGAGGTGCGGCCAGCTCACAGTCACCCTATTTAAGATCAGTCCTCTAGGGGGTCAGCTAGGATACGAATTTGAGCACTTGTGCGCTGAAGGACCTACACTCTGCAACGCTTCTCTGCAGCTAGCGCTTCGCGCATTTTAAATTGCCCGTTTGGTATTTGTGTTTTATTTTATTTTTCTTAAACCCTGATTTTACTAGGGTCTTGTTCGCCCCTCACCTGCACCTTAAAAGCTATTCCACCGCTGCTTAGCGGGTCCGGGTCTGTGGGATCTCTCTTTCGTTTCTAGCGCCGCCATCTTGGGTGTGCTTGCGCCGCTGTGGAGGCGCCTGTCGAGCGCTCTAGTGGTGCGGCCAGCCCACGGTCACCCTATTTCAACCTGCCCTCTAGCGCGCAGCGGTGACGGGCAGCGGTCGCGCCTTCACTGCGCCTGAGTCGCGCTAGAGTCCTGCTCGTCTGCGCTCGTCCGCGCTAAGGAGGCGTAAGGGCAGGGCCCTATAGCTTGTCTTTGTGCTTTGTACATCACTTTTATCGCAGGCTAGTATGTATTCTAGTGCTGAGCTACGTCACCTTCGCTACAGCATTTTGCCCTGTTCTCAGGCTCTCCTCCACCCGCTTTACGGCCCCTTTCAATGCCCTGACTGTGCTTTCCATCTTACTCCCCCGGCTCCTACTGTTACTCACAAGACAGTCTCCTTCGAACTTCCTAACATCAAGGAGCCCCCTCAGGTGGTATCTCAGGGATCTCCTGACCTTAAGATTTGTCATCTCTATGTAAGATCTTTAGTCAAGCATCATTTGGATATTTATAACTATCTCATGGAGGAGACTCCTGACATTCTGTTTATGTCAGAAACATGGCTTCATGAAGAGGTTTTGGTCGCAGTCAATCTGGCACTTCCCTCCGAGTATTCATTTTTTTCTCTCAATCGTAACTCGAGAGGTGGGGGCATTGCGGCTGCAGTTAAGACCTGCTATCCATGTATTTGGAAGGCAATAGATTTGGTTGGTAGCGAATGTGCCCATTTCTCTATCACCATCAGTCATCATTTTACTTTTTCCGGCCTACTTGTTTATCGGCCTCCGGGCCCGGATGTTGCCTTTAGGTCTGCTCTCCCTGATATAGTAGGTTCACTGGCTTTAAAATCTGCCAATTTTAGTGTGGTAGGTGATTTAAATCTTCATTTTGACTCTCCCTGCTCTCCTGCGGTCAGTACTATTCTTGCAGACTTGGAGGCTCTTCAGTTATCTCAATTAGTCAGTTGCCATACTCATGTGGGTGGTCATACTCTGGACCCTTTTTTTATCAATCTAATCTTGGCCAAAGTATTGCCTCCTAGGCCCATGGCCTGGACTGACCACCACTTAATCGAGGTACATCTTGCTACTAACACCTCCCCGCTAAGAATCCCGTCTCCTGTCACTCTTAGACGTCCCTGGGAAAAAGTTGAAACTAGCCGATTTCCACCAGTTGCTTGTTCTTCACCCTTTGGGCCCCTTTACTGATGTGGAATCTGGTTATGCTCCCTTTTGTAATTGGATTACTAAAGCTTTAGATAGACTGATTCCTATCTCGGAGAGTAAACATCGCCGTACCGACTCTAGTCCCTGGTATGATGATTCGCTTCGCCTTCTCAAAAAATCTTGTAAACAAGCTGAAAGAATGTGGCGTAAGTCGTATCAGCTTGAGAAGAAAATTCTATATCTTACTAGGATTAAGCAATACCACAAAGCGATCTGTAAGGCCCGTGCTGCCTACTTTTCTCTAGAATTTAGTACCAGCTCCAATCCCTCCAAACTTATATTCAAGGTGCTTAAGGATCTTACAGCTAGTAGAGCTCCAGCTGTTGAGATCTGCTCTCTCTCACATTGTGAGGAGCTGGCTGCTTTTTTTGTTAAAAAGGTGAAGGACATCTACTGCTCTTTTCCCACCATCACTTTGCTAACTAAGAAGCAAGAACTGATCCCTAAAACTTCTATGCGCCTGACACACTTTCCAGAACTTTCGATGGAGGAGTTTAGTAAATTTGCTGTGAAAGTTAAAACTGGTTCTCCCATTGATCCTCTACGACCAATTCATTTTAGAGAGTCTGCCTCCTTTTGTCTTCCTCCACTGCGAGATCTTGTTAATCTATCTCTATCTTCAGGTATGGTCCCGGATATTTGGAAACAGGCTCAGGTTATTCCCATCTTAAAAAAAACGGCTCTGGATCCTCTGAAACCGGAGAACTACCGCCCCATTTCCCTCCTTCCCTGGGCTGCTAAACTGACCGAGGTCCATGTTAACGCCATCTTATCTAACCACCTTCATTCTGCGAATATATTAGATCCTTCGCAGAATGGTTTCCGGCCCGGTCACAGTACCGAGACAGCGCTGCTCTCTGTGGTCGAACACCTTCGGATGGTAGTGGACTCTGCTCACACTGCGGCACTGGTGCTTCTTGATCTCAGTGCTGCGTTCGACACGGTCTCCCACGCTGTTTTATTACAGCGGTTGGTTGAGGCAGGTGTCGATAACGTGGTACTTGAATGGTTCCGATCTTTTCTATCTGGTCGTACGTTCAAGGTTATCACCCCACCATTTGAATCTACACCTTATTCCATCGACCAGGGAGTGCCGCAAGGCTCGGCTCTCAGCCCTACTTTATTCAATCTTTATGTGCAGCCGCTGGCTGCTGTCGCTAAGCGTTGGAACCTTACTATGGTGTCCTACGCAGACGACACGCAGCTGGCGGTTGCAATAAGTGGGGCCTCTGACCTGGAACTCGCCAGGTTTCGAGAGGGAGTCCTTTCAGTTGTCCATTGGATGACTGACAATTACCTTCAATTGAACGCCAAAAAAACCGAGGTGCTCATTGTCGGTAAGCAGAGCCATCTTTGGGGTGATAAATGGTGGCCGTCTGAGCTCGGCCCGACCCCTATTCCTGTCACCGAGGTCAAAAACCTGGGGGTCTGGCTCGATCCCCAACTTAACTTTGTCACCCATACAAAAAAAGTGGCTGCCACTTGTTTTGGCACTCTCCGCAGACTCAGATCTACCTTCCGTTTTTTTGACGCTCCTACTAGACAGCTTATTGTACAAGCTACAATTTTGGCCAGATTGGACTATGCTAGCGCCCTTTTGCTTGGAGCTAATCAGGCTGAACTCTTAAGACTCCAACGCGTGCTGAATGCTGCTGCCAGGGCTCTGGTTGGCCTACCAAAAATTTTGTTCAGCCAAAAAAAAACATTCAAAAGCTCCACTGGCTTCCGGTTGCCCAGCGTATTAAGTTTAAATCCCTCTGCCTTTCGTTTAATATTCTTAAACATTCGTCTCCTCAGATTCTGGAGCACCTCATTTCCCCCTATTTTCCCACTCGCTCACTAAGGTCTTCTAGTCTTTATTTGGCTACAGTTCCACGATTTAAGAGGACCAGAGCCGGCGGCCACTCCTTTCGTGTGCTCGCTGCTAAGCTGTGGAACTCCCTTCCTGTGCACATTCTCGCTATTGATGATCGTTTGGCTTTTAGGAGAGCGGTAAAAACTTTTCTCTTTCCACTGGATCTTTAGATAGCTGTGTCGCTCCTTTTTGGTACTACCTGTGTCCGGATTTCTGTTCCACCAGCGCCAGGACGCCCCTTTGCTGGGGCATCTGTGCTATCAATAAATATGGTTATCATAACATAACATTTTACATCAATAGTACAAGTCTGTTTTCTGCATATGATCTAACGTAAAGACAGATAATAATGGCACAAAGATATGCAAAATATACTATGTTGAACATTGAAAAATTAGACTAATTACCTTTCACCATGGCCGAGACACCAGCCACAGACAGGATAACCCATGGTTACATCACCCTGCAGGTCACTGCTTTCCAATTCCAATATGGTCTACAATGCCAACAGTTAGGCAGATATGAAGCACTTGGGGAAGGTTATGTGCATGAGTACTGGGAATTACCATTTAGATTTAGATGCAGGAATGGGGACACAAACGTTTTCCTTAGTGGTACCGACTATGAGGATGCTTTAAGCGGGTCCCTAGTTTGCAAGGACATTTCTATCATGGGGCTTGCAATGCTTTAGTTGCAAATCTGTCCTGTTATCTGCAGGGTTCCCCAGCTGCCATGATTCATCAGGTCTTCAAGCTTCTGACCGCACAGTTAGGGAGGCTACACTATGGCCTTTGATAAATGTTTCCAACATTGATTCTCTGAGCAACCTGACAACCATGCTTTTTCAATTAATATGTGGCCTTAACTTCAGCCAGAGAGACGTTTAATGCAAGGTCCTCATCTGAGATACAGACACTACTCCACACTAACTTGCCTCTGCATTTTGGGAGAGCTGGTTCACCATATATTTAATATGTCTAAGACAAAGGGAAAAGTGTTTTTTTTATATGTATCAGCTCTGGACTGGTTAGCACCTTTCAGACCATTTTTGGAGTTCTACCATCTTTCATACATTCCGTGTTGGGAAGCATTTTTGGAGGGTTCCCGCTTGTCCTGCTACTTGTGGCGGGAATCCTCATTCTAATTTTTCTACTCAGCAATGGACGTCCCAGTTCAACCGGGAATGGAGACAGCACGGCTTGTGCTGCGATGCCGTGAGCGCATGGTACACTACTTTGGCACACCTCGACTTTGAGAACTAAATGAGTACTGGTTCTTATCCTTCAGGCCTGTTTGGCTTCACTGCGTGCAACCTATATTCCACTGCCAGCTTTGAGGCCACAAATGCGTATTGGATCTATGCCTTGGATCACAACCGGTTGTGCCACTTGACATTGAAGTACTGATCGACCCCGTAAAGACCCCATGGGTATTGTTGGCCCCAGCGTATTCCATTGCTGATGAATGCATTTTTCCAGCCACCCTGGAATACTTTGGCTCCTAGTGAAACGGACACTGGCTCAACGCTACGCTTACAGAATTCCGTCCCTCCCTCAGCGCTGCTGTGGGAACCGGATGAAATTACCTTTGCTCCAAGAACCTGCTTCAAGGTGTGCCTCTGGGATCGTCGTCTGCAGTTGTGGGCAACAGCAATATTGCGTTCACCACTCGGAACACATAAACGATCGGCTTTTCCCGTGTAGTGGGAACAATTTGGCCAGTTTTTTAAACAAACTTAATCTTAACAGCTTTTGCTTTATTTTTCTAGGCACCATGGCATTCTGTGTGATTGGGATTTTAAATAAGTTAAATGACTTGAAGGCTTTGATATGAATATATTTCAAAGGAAATCGTGCTTTCAGATGATTTTAGGAGTAGTTTTAAACTTTTTTGAATTTATGGTCTACTGCCCTTTAGATAGTTTTTATATATATCAACCCTTAGTATGAGGAGTCTGTATTGTGTGCCCGGGTTAGGCCCATATAGCGAAGTGGCTAATTTCTTAGTTTGTCCTATTTTTCACAACAACATTTCTGACGTGACCTTGTGTACATATTTGCGTGCACGACAATGTTGAATTAGTTTCTCTGAAACTAGTTTGTTTCACGATGCCTTGAACATCATGTACAAGACCCGTCTACGTACTATGTACAAAAATTGTTCTATCTTCATCCATGGGGTGACATGGCTATCTACATATCCATAACATCACTAATCTATACGCATGTCGCAAGGCTGCTTTCTACTATAACTAAAGAGCATCCCAAAAGATTAGTAGAGGAGGCGCTTCAACTTCTATACCAGAAGAACGTTGGTTCAATAAATATATTGAAAACGTCCCAAGATGTATTCTGTATATGTCTCTGAGCATGAGTAAGCATGAGTGACTGGGCAAGAGGTTCGGATATGTTTCCACGATCCTTGAGGGGTCAGGGTTGTCCTGTTCAGTTGTTGTCAGAAACTATTCGCTCCATGCTAAGGTTAGGGGGGCTTATTTATGGTGGCACTGTGAGCTAGCTGGTCATAGTGCCCGGAAACAGTCTAGGCACCTCACCCAAAGTTTATTTTGTGCAACAAACGTGCAGGTCCTACTAATTAGTGGGAACTACACAACACCTGATTTATAAAGAATTGGCGTAGGGCAGCACTGCAAGCCTTCTTACTGTGCTGCCCTACGCCAATGTGAAAGGGCAGGATTGCACCGTATTTATGAAACACAGTGCAGTCCTGTCTTTTCCCCATGCACTGGCGCACAATTTGCTGCCTAGCACCAATGTAGGCACCCTAGGGTGACCAACTGGCATGGGTGCAATCAGGACAGTGAGTGTAAAAATTCAGGACAAAGGGTCAAAATTCAGGACACAAATTCAGGACAGAAGATCAGAATTCAGGACAAAAATTCGGGACAAAAAGTACACTTTGAAGACAAATCAGAGGACGTTGCGCAATAATACATAAGTAAATCAGCAACTAACATAAGCGCAAGTCAAAATAGGTTTATATTAGGTTGAGAGAACCTTGCACTTCATCTATTGTGTGTGCGAGTGAAACTTAAGCACTTGCATATTCAAAAAAGGGGAAAAAATGAAGAAAAAGATCAAAACTGAAGGCTTATCAGGTCTTACATGCCCCTTTACCACCACTGAAAAAAAACACCTGATTTGATCAATCATACTAAGGGGATGTGATGTGTAAAAGCTAAGGGGGGCTCAGAGGGCCAGGGTATGTTGTGGGGAATTGTGGTGTACCAAAAACTCACCTCAGTACCTAGAACCCCTAACCGACTAGCATCAGTGTCTCATTAGATCTCCGTCTTATAGCAAAGCTACCAATGATTAGACAACCCAGAACATGCGACTTAGGTTACTCTCAGGAATGGTGGGAATCAAGAACACTCTTTCATTTGTCATTCTCATACCAGTCCACAAAGTGAGTAAATAGACACAGGGAAAAGTTTAAAATGTTTATTTTAACGACGTACTCTAAGATGCAGTATTTTTGCTAACATAAGCAGGCATATGATTAAAAATAATACAATCAGCATTGTTACAGTTCCATAAAACGCAAAGGGAGAAATCATATTATAATAATAGTGGAAACAGGTCCTATAGTGCCTTGTGTACCACCATGCCCAGCTAAGAACTAGGTTTTATAATAATAATGGAAGGTCTCTTAGGCTTGAATGGGGAACCCCATACCTCCAAGATCAGTAGAAGTGAATCACATCAGGATCAGCAAAGCTCTCTCTCTCAGGAAAAGGATTTTCTCCAAGCGCTCTAATCATGCATGCAGTGCAATATTAAAGGAGCTAGAATTTCCGTTAGCTGCAGCTATGTGCATGTGGTGTCTAGAGCGTGGGCCGATCAGCCCGAATGACAGCTTACATTGTTATGGTAACCTTGGAGGCTTCTCCACACACTGTACCGACTGAGTTTGCGATGTAAGTCTAGGGATGTGGAAAACAAGCCTTTCTCATGTGAAGAAATTCAAGCAGTCTAACTTACAACAACATTTACATGCAGTCCTGTGTGCAAAAGCAGCAAAATGGCGCTTAAACGTCTGATAAGCTTAGGCTAACATAGCAATGTGTGCATGCAAGGCCCTGCCTTCTGTACAGGTAAACATGAAAATAATAACAGCACAGAAGCAGAAACTTTGCACTATTGGAGAAAAATGAATAAATAATTAAGGACAATTGTATTTGTTCCATTATCACTGCTTGTGTGACAGTTTGGGGGGGAACAGTGGATGCACCTGGGTAACACGCATCAAAAGGAGATCTCTACCTCCCCAGAGCTTGGCCTCTGGTGAGGTGAGAGGAGCCCATAAACAAAATCAGTTTGCCAGGCCCTGGGCTCTGGCAGGAGGAGGCCCAGCAAATGCTGTCACTGTGCAGAGAGGCCCATTATCATTCTGTATGTGATAATTAGGCTGACATACATGATGATAATGGGCCTGATAGCAGTCTGTGCCAGCTCAGGAAGGGGCTGCTGCAGGCCACTAATCACAGTAGGAGCGTGAGCTGTCCCTTGCAGTGAGAGTTACAGAACTCTCTGGCTGCTTGCAGGAGGCAGCTCGCTCCAATGACTGAAATTACGGACAAAATGCGTGGAAGAAACCCCCATGGACAACGGACAAGAGGCCCAAATTACGGGCAGTCCGTGAAATTTATGGACGGTTGGTCACTCTAAGGCGCCCAATGCAGGGGTGCCTCTGTTGCAGGCAGGATTGTTTTTGTGCAGGACGGGGCAATTCAGAGAGGCGTTTTCTCTTTCTATGTGTGCTGCAGAATGCAACAAACACGGAAAGAGGAAAAAACAAGGAGAAATAAAAATATTTCTCCTCTTTACCCCTGTTCTGGGGAGGCGTAAGATTTTGGCGCTGCCCCAGGTTTACATGATTAAGTAAATCTGGGGCAGCGTAAAAATCCATGGGTGTTGCGTTGTAACACTCACCACAATGCCCATGGAACATCTACTTGATGCAGAGTAAGGCAAAGCAGACACTTGCGCTGCTTTGTCTCACTCCATATCTGTGAGGCCCTGCAAAGCCATGCAGGGTGGCTTTGCGTCAGCTCACAGATATATTGAGAGACTTGTGCCGCCGAAGCCTCATAAAAAATGATGCACTAGCGATGCAAGTCTCTCATAAATAAGCCCCCTAGTGCTTATTGAATCAGCACAGGATCTTGAATAGCCAACATTAAAAATGTGTTAGGGCAAACAAGGTTTTCACTGGAGTCCACTTTTCAAAGGTTAAAAACTAGAGGATCAAAACCCAGATCCTAATCATTCAACATGTTTCTGCTCCTGCAGGGAGAATGGGAGGTCAAGCTCAATCACTCAGCGCTAATGGTCAGATGTACTAAATACTTTTTTAGAATTTTTGGTACAATTTGCAGTCAGTATAGATTTTTACGAATTGACCCATATACTATTAGCTTGGTTTAGTAAAAATCTATTTTGGAAATGGTCATGATCTGACTTATCTCATTAATATTACTGAGGTAGGTCTCAAATTGTGACTCACTCCCATTGGAGGCGGCCTGCCTGGGTCAGCAGACAAGCAAGTCTGAGACAGCCTTTAAATAAAGATTTTTTAAATGCAGCCTGCTTTTCTCAATGGAAACTGTGCTGCCTTAAAAAAAAAATGTTTTTTTTATTAAAGTTTGTTGGAACATAGGCAGTGGTCCCCACAGAAAAATAATTACGTTCCCTTTTGGGAACGGGTTACTACCCCAACTGGGGAGTTGCTAACTTTTCAATGTTTTGCAAACGGATTACTGTTGCAAACATTGATATATCACATACCGATTTGGTATTTAGAAGGGATGCTCATAACATGATGATTCTAAATACAGTATCTACAGTCCCATTTTAGGAGTGAGTAAAAATATTGCCAACTCGTAAAATGGAATGGGTACATTATAAAAAGAATTCTACTGTCACAGACTTCACATCTTAGTATTTGTGGACATAAGAGAATGTGGCCTTACGGCTAGAGCGGTTGACCTCGAAGCTGGGGAACCGGATTCGAGCCTCGGCAGGGACGCTCAAGATCCTGTGATTCTGGACAAATCCCTTAATCTACCCGTGCCTAACAAAATGAAGGTGTCCGTCTGTAACGCAACTGGTGCTCTGGTCAAGTTCCTGCTATATAAAACTTCGAAGAAAAAAAAGGCTTCGTACACCTGACCCTAAGAACAAAAATTATCCCAATAGAAAGCCACCATGGAGCAAACCTGAAAGACGTCAAGTAAGTCCATATATAGGATGTATGTAGGCTTTCTTTTTTCTGGTCCCCAATGAAAACGTATTCAAAATGAAAAGAACCACAACTGTTTTAAAAATATAGAAATATGTATTAAAAAAATCATGCCGTTAGGCAACAGTGATGGGGCATTAAACCAGACGGAAACAGAATACACACTCTAACTGTAGCCTTTAGGGTCATGGAGATAGTGAAATAGCACATTGTACAACTTTCTACTCTTCATCCAGTGAAATACCTCACTGGTTAATTGATTTTAAACTCTCCAAAACATGTACGCTATTTTCAAAAAGTAAATAAAATCCATGAGCACTATACTTAGAGCTGGGTGATGTTTAGCACAGTATCTTGGTGTCTGTATATTGCTTACATTTGTAATAGCAGTCAATCAAAACTAATGAAAAATTGGAGAAATGGGTAGGCATGTAAAACTGCACAGAGACAGTGACATGGTCTTATGTTATTCACAGAGATGCGTGATGATGTCATGCGATACAACTATCTATAGCTCATTGCAGAAGGGAGATTTTCCACTTGCAGTACTTTCTGTTACCGTTACTATGGGAACTCGTTTGGTGTTGTGATGTCAATATCGTTCTGGCTACATCGTGGAGGATTAGAAGCACCATGCATTCTTCCCACTCTTGCGCCACAAGTTACTATAGCTCAACCATGACACATGAAAGTAGGAACAGATGACTGAGAAGACTGAGAGCTGGTGATGGTAGCATATGACTTGGATGAATTCAGATTTTGGATCAAGGCAAATCTGCGCTTTGCGTTACAGGATCCAATCCACACAGTTTCTCCAAGAATCCCTGGTTGACTTCTACCATTGTCCCTGACAAAGCGTCAGAAACAAATTCATTTCTTATATTGATACACAACGATCCTTTCTTTTGCCCCAGCTCCAACAATTAATGACAGGTGCTATTGTAAAACTGCTCCATAATCCACGAAAAGGTAAGCCACGGCAGTGCAAAGCTGAAGCTCTTGGTGATCAGTGAAAAATAGTGTACTGAAGTCTATTGCACACACATGGGTTTCTGGATATGTGCTAAGCTGAGAAATCTACTTGACATCCTTTTAATTTGGTAGCTATCCTCTGGTGGGAAATAAAGCCTGTTGGCTTAAACTGGTAGAATTCAGTTTCCTTTTTATGTATACCGACAAATATGTCATTTATATATGCCTCAAAAGGATGCAGGAAAAATAATTTGACCAGTGAACCAGAATTTTCAGATGTCTATCCACATAACAGAAGGGATCTCGGATTGTTAAGGAGACAATAACATTGGGTAGAGGCCCACATTTAGTGATATTCGATACTAATTGGAGCGAAAGGATAAAAGAAAAATGGTAGTCCAAATAAACGCGTTCAGAGATGAGAAGTACAAGTATGTGAGCGCCTGCACACCGGCTCCCCCTCAGCGGATGAGGAGGAGAAAAGATGTAAACATAGGAGCTGCCAATTTGAGCCTCTGGTATGTGCCTGTGGTTTTGTGTGGGAGAGCCCCACGCCACGAAATGGCAAGAACTTGTTTCTACACAAAAAGCCCACTCAGAAATTCAGAGGCAGGGTATAGTGCCTGCCAAATGGCGCATCACTTCCTGGTCTATTTTCTGCCTGGGTTCATGGCCGCCACCTCCTTCTCTTCTCGCCTTTACACCGCATAATGTAAGCTGGGCTGCATTTTTAACAACCTTCATGAATTTTGGAACATTTTCTATTTGAATCTTCTGTGCTAAAGTCCCAACACTATTTGGCAGGAATGATCTTACCTCAAGGACTCCCTTAAGCAGCCAGACCTGTTGCCACACTGTGCAGAGGTCATTTTTCCTCAAAACATTCACATGAGAATTATTTTTGCCCAGACAAATTATTTTCTTGACCCAGAGACTGATGGATATGTGGGACGGTCCGATAACTTAGCAAATATTTAAGCTTGTTCTAATCCAAGTTATTTTCAGATACTTCGTTCATAGCGCCTTTATAATTGGCCACCACATATACGTGTGTTCAGTGATTCAAATTACATGTGTAAACCTCCACATATGTGTTCCTAGCTCGAGTCACAAAGAATGTTGTAATTCCCTGAATATTTTCTGTACTTCTAAGCTTTGGAGAAATTAACTGAATTAAAGAATTCCTAGAAATTACTATTAGAGAGAGGAACTTACCATGTGAATGACAAATTCATGTCACAAATGTTTTCTCTAATCCTACACTTAAAGAGCCTTTGCAGTATAGACGTTCTACATGTGTGTAGTTTTCCGATTCTAAATATATCTTCTTTCTTACTCTATATTTTCACATAAAAAGCTTTCAGTTTCTAAGAACCACCTTATATATCAGGGAGTTCTGGTGAACTTTTCCACTCATTAGGCACCACTTACACCCTGGTCATTCAAGTGTACTTTTGCATGTGCAGATATATGTCACAATTGTACTACAAAGGGGTGTGAATATGTGGCGTTTCAGTCTAGTATTTTCAAAATATTTCATAGTCAAACTTCTGCATTGGAATGTATATCTTCCAATGTATTGTGAGAAGAGATCAGTTAATGCTTTGTGCTTTCGGGTGGTGGTCAATAATGCACATTATCTGCTAGACAGCTCAAGGAAGTGTTTTGAATCTATACTGGACACCACATTTTGGTGATGAGGATTGGATTTCACATTTTTAACTCTTCCATAAGAGAAAACCTTCTTCAGTGGTATGTCCTTCAAGCTGACGAAATAAGGTGTGAAAAGGATTATGGGGGAAAACGTGGAACAAAAAAAAGAGATATGAAAAAGCTATATGTTATTGTCAAGAGGGATGCTGGGATATAGTAGTGGTGAAGTCACCTGTCATTCGTGGACATACTCCCACATATAACAAACCTCTAAGTTGTCAAGTTGCTCCGATGGGCCCACATGCAATTTGGACCGTTAATATGTAATTAAAAATGATGTGGTTTTGTTTAGGTTATTACATGTCTGTTTGTGATCATTGCGTTCTCTACTATGGTTTGTGCTTGTTTATTTCTGGAGGTGCGATATGTGGTATTTCAGTATACAGTCTAGTATTTTCAGAATGTTTCCTAGGGAAAATTCTGCATTGGGATATATATTTATAAGAGTATTGTGAGAGGAGATCACTTGACGCTTAGTGCCTCTGAATGGTGGGTGGAGACTCCTATTTTAAATACAGTGCATATTCTACTGGACAGCTCCAGGAGGTGTTTTGCATCTATACTGAACACCTCAGATAAGCTGCAAAGATATCACCTGATTAACACTGCGCTTCCCTGACCACTCCTCGGCTGCTTTTCTGGCTCTGTTACACCCTTTTGTGGATTGGATTGTAAGTATCTTTTTTATTTCACGTATAAGCCTAACTTGCACAAATAGCAAGCGTTGTGCATTGGAGTTTAATACCTTTCACTGGTACAGATTTCCGAACTTTAGGAATTCGCTGTAGTTTCCAAACGACAATAAAGATGTGCCTAGAAAAATGTTGTCAGCATTTACTTGTCTACATGCAAAGGATTTTCATTATGCTCAATTGCACCTCGTGTACAATGTGTTGCGAAAATGTGTTAGCATGAGCACTATTACACTTCTTTTTTACTATCTGGAATATATTTCTTTCCGTGGAGAAACCCCTTTGTTGACATTGGCAATAATGTTTGGAGATGTTCTCCATCACACACATTCCTACCCTGGAAAGGGATTTACTCATGCTCCTGACAGGAGCAGATCTCAGATAAGTTTCACCGCGGAAATGAGATGAAGAGAAGAATAGGCGCAAATCTGCAGGCTTGTGGGTGTGCACCAACCTCCAAGGCATTCTAACTAAGAAACAACAGCCACTTCCCTTCTCCTGGGAATAGTTAGTCATTCGAAAAACCTTGAGACAGTAAACGGTTTTGTGAGTGTAAAACCACATTTGTGAATATTGAGTGGTTTTACACTCTTAAAAATGGCTAGTTGTACATGTAAGCTGAACATGTATGTGCAAACAAAACCAAAAGCAAAGGTGCACCACAAAAACAAGGAGAAATATTCAATCCGTGTCCACAATATGTTCTTCAAAGTTCTTCTTTTATTTAAACAGCATAAAAACTGTGATCTTGATAGTTTTGAGCAGCCGACGCGTTTCGTCCATATACATGGACTTCTTCAGGGCTGTCAATTTTAACAAAAATATGCACATATAAATACACTCAACAAGGACATTGTATTCTCCTTTTGCTGCTTTTTTCCTTTTTTCTTTTCTCCCCTCCTGTCCGTGACCTTGATTAACTTCAATCCTTTTAATGGTGGAGTTCCTTGTTGTTTCCCTCACCTCTTTTCTAAACTTTTTAACTTTGTGTAAGCTTTGGCTAAAATAAACAAAACAAGTCAAACAGTTTTGTTATATAGATTCTTTGTTTGGCAATAGATGGTTGCCTTTTTGTATACACAATCCCCTTAACAATATGATTGCATATAGTATGGTGCTTATAACTGTTGTTTTAATATGTCCATGTTTTTAATTCCTGTCAAATGTCCTTGTTTAGTGTATTTATATGTTCATATTTTGCTAAAATTGACAGCCCTGAAGAAGTCCATGTGTATGGACAAAACACGTCGGCTGCTGAAAACTATCAAGATTACTATTTTTATTCTGTTTCAATAAAAGAAGAACTCTGTAGAACATACTGTGGCCACTGATTGAATATTTTTACTTGTTTTTGAGGTGCACCTTTGCTTTTGGTTTTACTGTGATAATCCTGTATTGGATCGCATTTTGGCAGTGGGTGCGTTGACAGTGTGCACACAGATCTTTAGATACCCCCACGCACGTGCAGCGGACGCACATAACCCGGTGGCAGAGGGTTCGTGGAAGCTGGGGTCGTGTGTGGTGTCCTACCCTGTATCTGTTTTTTAATTTGTCATTTTTAAACCGCATGTTTCGTATTCATCGGAGCTGTTTGCCTCACTTTGCCTCACCTTTCATCTACCAGCTCCCCTAGCCTCGTTCCGGCATGGCTGTGTGCCGCTTGTAACCGGAGGGCTGACGGGGTTGCTGGCGCCATATTGGAAAGGGGCATTACAGGCTCTACAGGTCAGCGCTCTATCCCTCGCGCTCCTGACCTATTTAAGGGAGGCCCCATGCGCACGCGCAGCGGGCGTGCGCGCCAAAGGCAAGCCCGTCTGCGGCCGGACGGGGCTAGGGGCACCTCACTATGCCCGTTTATTAACCTATTCCCCGAAACAACTCTGTTTATGTCAAGGCCCTTGGTCGATAGGTGCCTTTACTGCCACTCATATTGATGAACTCGGCCTCAGCCGTGCAAACCACATACCCTCTTTCCCCCTAATATGCCATTTTCACTTTCCCTCCGCACTACTATGCCGGGGCCTCCCCCTCCTCTTTGTCCCGCGCCCACCATCTCTGCCTTCCTCCTTAATACTAGGTCTGCAGTCAAACACCATCTTGATTTGTTTGTCTTTTTGGACACTTATAAACCAGATCTTCTGTCTCTCACAGAAACCTGGTTTTGCCAAGACTCTCTACCAAACGTGCTAGCGGCTCTCCCTTCCTCCTACTACGCCTTACGCGCCGATCGACCCGGGGGGAAGGCTAGAGGCGGGGTTGCCCTGATCATCCGGTCCGGACTCTATTTTCAATTGCTATCTTTTCCTTCCATTCAAGCGGTCGACTGTTTAGTTGTTCGATCTGCCTCCTTCCAGGTTCCTATTACCTGTGTACTCATCTACCGCCCTCCACAGCAAACATCGCATTTTATCTCTGCCTTTCAGGAACTGTTGGCGACTCTAGCAGTGAATAATTCATCTGTCATGGCGCTTGGGGACTTTAACCTTTGGCCATCTGACCCTGCTGAGGACGCTATGTCGAAAGAATTCACTGAACTTCTTCGCAGTTTAAACTTTCTGTCACACGTTCACACCCCTACTCATGTCCGAGGTCACATCTTGGATCAAATCTGGTCACTCAATATCCCTGTTTCTCCCCCTGTTGTCACGCCCTGCTCCTGGTCCGATCACTTTTTGATCTCGTTCTTTCTTGATTTAAGCCTTGCTAAAAGACCCTCTTTCCCCAGAAACACCTGGGCTCGCAACTGGAATAAAGTAGACGTGCCTTCTCTCTGTTCTTCTCTCTCTGCTTCTTGTCCTAACCTTGCAGAATTATCCCCATCATCTCAGCAGACACCATCAATAATTGGCTGTCCAGAGCGGGTGATCAAGTGGCCCTGCTTAGGCGCGTCAGAATTAGATGCGCCCATGATGCCAATAGATGGTTTAATGCAGAGCTTAAGAAGAAAAAAACTCACAGTGCGGCAGGCAGAGCGCGCCTGGAGACGCGCCTACTCTCCTATGCTAAAATCACAGTACATTTCCACCAGAAAATCGCTGTCATCAAGGCTAACATATCATTGCCCTCCCCTTCCTTTTCCGACCCCCAACCTCCGCCTAATTTATCATATCTGGATCAAATACCTCCTCTGACTAAGGAAACTCTTTTACCCTTGCTCGTTAGATTCAAGTCAGGATCTCCCTCGGACATCTGCCCTGCATATGTTTTGAGAGAGATTTTCTCGGCCTGTCCTTTACCCCCTCTTACTTTTCATAACGACTCTCTCAAGCGGGGCATTGTCCCAGACCTTCACAAATCAGCGACAATAGTTCCTATTCTAAAGAAGCCCGACGCTGACCCTTCCTCCCTCCCCAACAACCGCCCCATCTCCCTTCTCCAGTTCATGGGTAAAGTCCTGGAGCGCCACGCCACTAAAGTCTTTAGTGCATTTGTGGAGGATAGCGGCAGCTTAGCCCCGTGCCAGGCGGGCTTTCATCCATCACATTCCACCGAAAAAGTAGTTCTTTCTGTCATGGACAAGCTCAGAGAGGGGATGGATGTCAACTTGCCCCAGGCATTGGTCCTCCTTGATTTGTCCGCAGCCTTCGACACGGTTGATCACTCCATTCTTCTCACCCGTGTTGAGGCGGCTGGCATCAGGGGACATGCACTGGCTTGGCTCCCCTCTTTTCTGAGTTACCGCACACAGGCCGTCCACCTGGCCGACTTTTCCTCACCCTCGCGCAAGGTTCAATGCGGTGTCCCTCAGGGCTCTTCCCTTTCCCCCCTTTTGTTTAATTTATACATCTTCCTCCTTATTTTTCTTTACAGCATATGGAGGTCACGGTCTTCAAGTATGCCGATGACCTCCAGCTTATTTTCGACCTTTCTTCTTCCCCTGGCTCCATCCATAGTTTTCAATCAGTTATGATTTTTATCAGGGACTGGATGAACTGCAACCACCTTAAGTTAAACCCTGATAAAACCGAACTGGTACTTACAGGTGGTAGCTCCAGTCCCTGGACCCCTTTGTTTTGGCCCCCTGCCCTGCCACCCCCCTCACCTTCCCCTTCAGTCAAAACACTAGGGATAAAACTCAACAATCATCTAACTTTGCATTCCCAGATTAGCGCGGTGGTTTCATCCTCCTTTCTGACTCTTCGTACAATCCGTAAGATTTCCCGTTTTTTTTCTTTTTCTGCCCTGAAAATTATTCTTATGGCCATGGTCTTGTCACGCCTGGACTATGGCAACATCCTGTACAATGGTGTCCCTGCCTATGATCTCCGGCGCCTTCAACTGGTCCAAAATCAAGCTGCCCGCCTTATCCATGGCCTTCCTAAATCACATCACGTCACTCCCTTACTCAAAGCCCTTCACTGGCTCCCTATTAGAGAACGTGCTCTTTTTAAGATGGGCTGCACGACCTTTCAGGCCCGCGCAGGAACCGCCCCAGCTTTCATTAACTCTGAAATTAAAGCTTATACTCCTAGTAGAGAGCTGCGCTTCTCCTCCCAGTCCCTTCTTGCTGGTCCTCGTTTTAGGAAAAAAAAAGTTGGTGGCATGAAGTTCTCTGTTCTTGCCCCCGCCTTTTGGAATACCCTTCCATTTCCCATCAGGTCTTCCGCCTCTTACTTTGAGTTTCGAAAAGCGTTGAAGACCTTCCTTTTTTCACAAGCCTTCTTGCGTGTGCGCCTAATAAGTACCTTAACTTCAACTTCAACTTCATAGACATATTAGACTTGGGATAGTGTGTCAGGTGCTGTGTCCTTTTGGGTTCCACTGTCTAGCCTTCTCTTTTATGTTGAAATTTGATCCTCTATTTAGCACTGACTCACCCTAGGATTATAGAATGTACCTTGTGATATAAATATTGAAATGGCAAACTTTAAGGACAGAAGACAGGAACTGGCTCAGGACTTGTTCTCTTCTAGCCCCAAGTTGGGAGTAACCACATCCGGTACCCTAAGGACAGAGGGCTTAAAAGCAAAATTCCAGAAATTGGAGAAACAGGAAATGTCCAGATGGTGGGACGGCACTACCTTGACAAAATATATTGAAAATGAAAAAATCCCAAGGGGCTTCAGAATTTTTATTTTCCCTACTTTTGAGGACCTTAATCAAGACGCTCTTAAGGATTAGGAGGGGAACCTCCGGGACGCCTCATTTAATATGATGGGCATATTAATTAGGAATGCAGAGAAAAAAGGTCTCAAACTACAACAAGAGATAGAAGAACTCGAGAGGGATATCACACCGTTGTACCTGAAGGAGACAGTGAAAAAGAATAATGATATTCTGAATAAAATTCTAGAGGACTAACAAATATACTTGAGGGACAAGAATGTCAAGAAAATAAAAAAAGACAACAAAGATTATAGCGATGGAAGAATCTATACGTTCGCCCATAAGTATGACAATGTTAAAGTGTCTGGGGAAGGCAAAAGTCAGCGAGAAGACACGGCAGAATTGACATCTGCTAGTAGTATAACCTCATTATCTTCAATAGCCAGCTCAGTACCAACAGAAGAATCAACAGGCACATTAGGAGTAGAAAATCGGTCTACTTTTCTAGTAGAGATGGATAGGCTCAGATTGGGAGCAAAGTCAACATAAAAGGATCAAAAACAAGAGGGCGGGGAGATGGAAGGAATATAGACAAAAACAAGAGAGTGAGAAACGAGACTTCTGCCAGAACCACCAGGTCCAAAAAGACAGGGGTAACGAAGGAATAGATGGGGAGATGGGAGTCCAGGTACAAAAGAAAATAATTGTCAACCTATCTAGAAGAATATTGTCTGAACCTGAATTGTCTGTTTTAAGCAAAGGTTTGGGCATTTGTGTAACACAAACTGGAACTGATGTTGATATTTGCATTGATCTGTACAAGTTTACAAGGCTATTAAAGCTCCAAGATCACTTTTTGCGTAATCAGGTTATATGTACCAAGAGTGTAGATGAGTATGTACCACCGATTCAAACTGTATCTGATCTAAATGTACTACAACTGATGATGTCCTTACAATATGAAACACCAATTGATGTGAATTTTGTAAGAGTGGAACTTGAGATTTCTGAGAACATGGAGATAGACAGTGGCCTTAAACCTAGTTCTAAATTCATCCCGGCGGGAACACACCCTAACATTGACCTCTTTAAGGATAGGGTTACACAGAGCTTCCACGAGCTGTTGGAAAACCCCACCCCTCGACACAATGTTAATCACAATCTTTCATAGGCAGAAAACAAGGTCCTGGGGGGATCTCAGATGTGACTCTTCAATATTCATTAGAGAAGGAGACAAGGGGGGAATGTAGTTGTTATGGACAAGGTGAGCTAAATGCAGGAAATTGATTGCCAGCTGGCAAATAGATCTTCTTACACTAAACTCCCGGGCAATCCAACTGGGTAACTTAGCATTTATATCAACATGAGATTAGTTGAATGGCGGGGAAGCGGTCTAATAAGTGATAAAGAATACAATTATTTGACAGGGAACCCTCCTTTCCCTGTATTTATGTCTTGCCAGACTTACATAAGCGGGGCCCTTTCCACCTGGACAAGCTATCATCTCGGGGTGAATTCCCCAACAGAAAAACTATCCGAATATGTGGATCAATACTTACAGCCTTTGGTCAAAAATTTACCTGCCTATATTAAGGACAGTAAGGACATCCTAGTTAAATTAGAAGGACTGACATGATCTGATTCTCTGCTGTACACTGGACGTCACCAGCTTATACACTAGTATTAGGAAAGATTTTGGTGTAAAAGGATTAGCATTTTTCCTGGAACAGGAAACAGCAGACCACCACTTGCACAATGAGATACTTATGCAAATGACGGACATCATCCTGTCAAAACACTTTTCTCCATGACTCACAATGGTACCATCAGATTCAGGGCACAACAATGGGATCCAGGTTTGCTCCCGCCTACACCGGGCTCTTTATGGGCTGGTTTGAGCGGGGGCATGCCTGGGGCAATAGTACCCTACACTTTGGCAGTGCGCACCCTCGCCATGGTATAAATAACATCCCTTATGGCGAAATGGTGTGCATGAGAAGGAATTGTAGTACAGATGATACTTTTTCCAGGAACATCAAGGAAACAAAGCAACGCTTCATCGCAGGAGGGTATCCCACAAATAGTATGGAGAAAGCTAATAGGAGAATTAGTAAAATGCCCAGGGGATCCACGTTAAAACCAAGAAGTGCAACAAAAAATAGGAGGGTCCCAGTTACATTCACAACACAATACAATGACAATAGCAGAAGGGTGTATAACATCCTTAGGAAACACTGGCACCTCCTCACTACTATACCAAGTCTAGGAGAAACCGTAACCCCAGGCTGAGAGTTACATACAGGAGGGGGAAGACCCTCAGAAACCTTCTTTGTCCCAGCTATGTGACCATTTCGAAGCCAATAAATTGGTTGCCTCAAAATTCCAAAGGCTTCTACACATGCGGGAATTGTAATGTTTATGAAATGGGTAAAAACAGAACCAAAACATTCAGTTTTAATACGCGACAAAAATATAACATCTCGGGCATGATTAACTGTAAAACAAAGTATGCGACATACATATTGTGCTGCCTGTGCAATAAGATTTACGTGGGCAGCACCAAAAGACCTCTCAAGATTAGAGTTCAGGAACATCTACGGGCCTTACGTAACTGTGATCTAAGATATCCTCTGACCTACCATATGCAAGAAAATCACAGCAGTAGTGAGGAGTTTTGGTTCATTCGGATTTACCATATCCCTCACAACCCAAGAGGAGGGGATAGGGAGCTATCCCTGAGAAGAAATGAGGCAGGTGGGATCTGTAGACTTCGGAGTGTGGAATTGGGACACAACACTGAGGAGGAATTACATTATTTTCTGTAATACCTAGATCTTCCTCTTTTAAGTGGAGTGTATACTCATTTCCGCCTCAGATGAATGTTCAGTAAGGCTACCAGATGTGTGATCTTCCTGGTGGTTGCTCATACTTAGTTGTTGACTGACAAGTAAAGGACATGTTGCCATAGGATTAAATCAAATGTCTGACCTCCACCGAAGATCAAAGGTTGAAGATATGTAAATGTATCTGGGGATTCATCATATTGAACACATAGTCTTTTGAGCTATGTGATTATCCCAACTCGAAACTTAGGCTGTATATTTCCTACTCAGAGCATGTTGAAATAATGAAGAGTTCCATTTCTTATTTGAATATGTACATGCGTTATTACACTATTTCTTTTAATTTTTACTTGTGCACTGTTATCAACGATTTGAAAAAAATCAACTGTCATTATTACGTTTTGATCATACTCTTTCACTTTGGTCGCTGTTTGTGTTGACTATTATTAATGTGCCATTTTCATCTTCACCTTCTCAGACCCATTCTATATCTGTTAAACTTTTCCCCGTTTTTGTTTATATCGATATCTTTTTTTCTCTCTTATTGAAGTAGTTTATGGTTATTGTTTTGGACTTTTCCTTTTTCTTTTCTAACTTCAAACTGATAGAAACCTCATGTTGTTATCCTTTGGGTTATTTTCTCCTTTCTATAGTCTGCATCGCGTTCTGCTAATGATCCCTTGGATCGAGCATTTAAGCTCACTAGAGAGAACAGTACGAATAATTCTGTTACTGGTCCATATACACATGACTACTCCAAGATGGCAGTCGTTCTTATGCCAGAGAGAACAGTAAAAATAAGTCTGTTACTGTTTTATAATCTTTTGTTCACCTCAAGATGGTGGTCTTTTTTATGTACGCTGGCGAGCTATTTATACTTGACCACTTCAAGTTGGCGATCGTTCCTACACTAAAGAGAACAGTACGAATAAGTCTATTACTGTTCCCTATACTTTGATCACCTCAAGATGGTGGTCGTTTTCACGTACGCTGGCGATTTATTATCAATCCGGTAGATAGCAACTGGTACGTTTACCCCGGACTCAAATATGGGTATTTAACAATATGACCTGCAATATGGGTACTTAATAATATGACCTGCTAAACGAAGAGATCCTCATTGTCATTTTTACTCTCTTCTTCCCGTTATTTCTACTTGCTACTTCCTGTTCTATATAAATGGTTTCTGATGCATGTCATGTACTGCTTTCTTTTTGCCGATAAATTGCGAGGACATCGCGCCTGTCTTTCTAGATTCCAACTCACTCGGGAGAAGATGGTTTGCCTGTACCAAATGTGGACGCTTTTGAACCTTGCCCCTTATTCTCACCACTTCAAGATGGCGGCCAATATTGTATAAGAGGTACGAGCCATACACACAAACGCTTTATCCCCCTGATTTGGTCCACAGTTGATCTTCATCGTGTACTTGTTGCAGGCTATTTAAACGGGAGCTTTTCTCCCGTGGACACAGTTCGCTCGGACTGGTTTTGACAAGAGACGCTTTTTCATACACGGTTTACCAAAGTAAGAGACCTTGGGCTATCATGCTAGGCACTTTAGTTCAACTCTGCTTATATGTTTGGGTTTGGATTATGTCATTACTATTATGGAGACTGGACTATTATCCAGTTCCATTGTCTATATTAGTTTTTAATTTTGACTCTAACTGTCTGTCCTTAAGATGATGGCCTGGTGGACATGTTTATTGCCCTATCCATCATATAAATTATGTTTGTTATATTAATTCTTTAATATAAACTTTTATAACATTAATCCCTAAATCGTCATATATAGTTCTCCTTGACATCTATCTTGTAATAAACAGATGCAGTGATTAGAAGTTTCTCCAAATGACTCACTCTTTCCAGAATGAGGAGCTGTAATTCTTTTGCTCTCATTTCTGTTTCCCCTTGGTAAACTATAGGCTGTACCATAGTATCACTAATGGGTTTTTCCCCATCTTTCCATCAGACCGGCAAAAGCTTACAGCTATCCCTCTGCGCCCACGCTAAATTGAGAGGACCCACATCTATCAAGACTTGCTCTTTAGCATGTAAATTTGACCTGTATTAAGGGCCTTTATAACGTTAGACTCAGTGAGTATTGAGGGGCGTTGCTCTTATGCTGCAAATCTACACTAGACCTTCCATTGTACACAGGGAATGGGCCTCTGATACGTATTCTTTTTTTCTCTTCTGTTGCCCCCCTACAGGTAGTGCTCCATGGATGTTTTTATTATTTCACATAACTATGATGGCATGAATTCAACTGACCTATAAACAGATGCTCGCCCAAATACAGCCAAACTGTTTTTCAAGAAGTGAGTAGTTTGTTTTCAATGCCTGTGAAGCAATTGTACTCTCCCATTCTGGACACCTTACCCTCAAATATGGGAGGACCAGTTATTTATGCTAGTTTGTCTTTTCATTGAATAGATTTCAGAAAAAAACCTTACTGCATCAGCCGTGTTTATAATCAGTTGGCCTGATTTCCTCCGATTAGAGCATCTTTTATACCCGTGGTTGGTTGATAATTTTTTGAATCATGCTTCCTAAGATGTCTTAGATCCCTTGGATTCTGTCTTGGGTCTATTCGCATCCTCAATAAGTAGGTCTTTGGTACTCGCTCTATATCGCGTGTGGGCGTTTTCTTCTCCTTGGTGTCAGCTCAGATATCCTTATCTCAACCTCCTGGTGGGTTTCCTTTTTGAAATCTTCTCCTTTGTACAAGACCTTTGCATTCTCCTTTAGCTGTTTTTTCCCATTTTTCCTTTCTCCCGCTCCTGTCCGTGACCTTGATTAACTTCAATCCTTTTAATAGCGGAGTTCCTTGCTGTTTCCTTCACCTCTTTTTCAAACTTTTTAACTTTGTGAAAGCTTTGGCTAAAATAAACAAAACAAGTCAAACAGTTTTGTTATATAGATTCCTTGTTTGGCATTGGATGGTTGCCTTTTTGTATACACAATCCCCTTAACACTATGATTGTATATAGTATGGTGCTAATAAATGTTGCATTAATATGTCCATGTTTGTAATTCCTGTTAAATGTCCTTGTTTAGTGTATTTATATGTGCATATTTTGTTCAAATTGACAGCCCTGAAGAAGTCCATGTGTATGGACGAAATGCGTTGGCTGCTCAAAACTATCAAGCTCACACGACTTCTAAAAAATGGGTCCCTTTTCAGTGGACTACAGCAGCAGAAAATGCTTCCAATAACTCAAGAGGGCTTTTACGGAAGCATCATTTTACACCGTCAAGATTCCTCACAACCCTTTTTCATGGAAGCGGACACATCCCAAATGGCAGGTGGTGGGGTTCTATGGCAAAGGAATCCCGATTGTGGTTGCTTCCATCCTGTAGCATATCTTTCCAGAAAAGCTATGGCCTCTGAACAAAACTATACTGTGGCAGAATGTGAGTTGTTGGCCATAAAACTCACTTTCCAGGAATGGCGCCATCATTTGTTAGGTGCTTAGCCCATGATTACCATTTACACCGACCATCACACTCTACAGTTTATTCAAAATGTAATGGCTCCAAAACACGCCAGCTTCATTGGCTACCATTCTTCACTGAATTTGACTTCATTATCACATACAGATGTAGTAGTCAACAACAAAAATCTCACACTATCACAAATGAGCTATCCGAACCTTGACTCTGCTATGGCCCAGGTCAGACCCATTATTCCTGGGGATAAAATTATTGCCCCCTGTGCACCACAAGATTTTCTATTCAAGCTACAAACTGCCCAGACTAGTGTCTCCTTGCCACCTGATGTTACCAGGAAGGAAGGCTTGTGGTATTACAACGACCAGTTGTATGTCCCTACACAGGAATTGCATGATACTATACTCCAGTGGAATCATGATTCTGTGTTAACAGGACATCCTGGGGCAAAAGAGACTTTAGAATTATGCCAAAGAGTATTTTGGTGACCCACTATAGTCACTGATGTCAAAAGCTACGTTCAAAACTGCTTCATCTGTCTTAGATCCAAATAAACGCATGTGTCACCCCAGCATTATTAGTCCCCATGCCAATACCACCTGAACCTTGGCATAAGTTGAGTATGGATTTTATCACCGACCTCCCCTCTTCAAACAGGTATTCCATTAATTGTGCCATTATCTGGGTAGTGGTAGATTACTTGACTAAAATGGCACAATTTGTTCCATTGAAACACATGCCATCAGCAGCAGTATTCACTGATTTATTCCTGCAACATGTGGCCTCCCAACCGCTAATGTTTCTGACCGTGAAACACAATTTGTATCTAGGTTCTAACATAGTTTTTGTTCACCAATGGGCATTGACATCCGCCTGACCTCTGCTGATCACCCACAAACAGATGGACTGACAGACGGAACGCCTGAATCAAACGTTGAAACAAATCTTACATTGTTTCATTTCTACTTCGAGTACAGAATGGGATAAAGCTTTACCCCTAGTGGAGTTTTTGTAGAACACCATACATTCTACTACATGGATGCCACCATTATTTTGTCTTTAGAAATACCACCCTAGAATGCTTACCATTGCACACACCGTTAACCCAGGGCATAACCCTTTCAGAATAAGAACATCACAAATGATTGCAGGAGAAACAAGCTCGCTCACAAAGACATATAGCACAGTATCAACCACAAATGAAAACTCCGGCTGATCAGCATAGGAAACCCGCTCCAACATATGCCAAAGAAGAACAAGTTTGGTTGTCCTCAAACAATCTACAGCTTGCTGGATTGAGTAAACTCAACCCTAAATATCTTGGCCCGTTTCCTATTAAGAAAATGATCAACCCAGTAACAGTTGAGTTATCCCTGCCTGATGACTTCCAGGCTCACCCGGGTTTTCATGTGTCTCTAGTGAAACCATACTTAGCTAATAACCAGGTTGCCCCGCCATTACCACCTGTGAATAGGCAATGGGAATACAAGGTGGCAAAAGTGACGAGGGGTATTATGGAAAGGATACAGCTCAGAGGATAACTCCTGGAAGCCAGCTCCCACTGTTCACGCCCCGCGGTTAGTGTGCAGGTTCCATCTTCAATACCCAACCAAACCATGTCCAGTATGGGGGCCCTTGAGGGGGAGGACTGTCAAGAGCTCACACTCGTGCACACAATCCCCATCCATAGTGTGTGATCTGTCAACATCCACAGGGTCCCGCATTAATCACATTGCAGTAATGCCATAGTACTCTGCTTGGTTATGCTAGCATGGTCATAATATTCTTGTCCAACGTTAGACGTCCTTAAAGGGTCCTAGATTAATAGTAATAATCCCTAAACAATGTGTAGACTCTGTTTACAAGTGTAATGATTGTTCTTTTCATTTGTATTATAACACATTGTAAATCGTTTTTACAATGTCATTTTTGTCGTAGCCGCCAATGTTTGTTGATCTAAGCCTGTGCGCTTTGCATCGAGCGCACCAGCATTGTTGTAAGCATTTCCATGGAAACGCACATTGTGATAGGACAACACATGGAGCACGTGCCATCATCACGCTCCCAACACGTTCCCAGCAAGCGCATAGCAACACGTTCAGTAATGGTGTTTTATCGGCTATAAAAAGCTGGACCCCAACAATCTGTGCTCTGCTTTCTTCTTCGTGGATTTTATGGGCAAGTAGCGGATCTTCAATGAGCCGGCTCCAACACTTCTGAATTTCATCCCGACGCACCTTTCAATTTGCTCCTGGCTTTAAGAACAGATGGCATTAGACAGTTGAGTGACTTTGGCATGATGGAAAGTGTTACACCCTTGAAGTTATTGACTTTACTAGTTTTGTTTTACTTATTGAAAATTGTTGCTGCATGACAGTGAACATGTGAGTGAAGTGCTATTGGCACACATTTCATTTTCATTGTGAAATTTAATTTCCTTTGTGAAAGAGAAGTGCTATTGGCACATATTTAATTTCCATTGCAAAAGAAAGGCACTTTAAGTGCGTAAAGACATCAGAGTTGCACAAGTCGAACGAGCACAAGGTGAGAACCCATTCAGCTATAGAGAGCATGTATTTACATTTGAGTGTAGAAATATTATCAATATGTGTATAGTATTTTCCTCAAGCTTATAGGTATAAATTCGGTTCTCCTGTTATCCACATATAGGACACTCATTTGGCTACTGTTGTCATATGCTCACAAGTATTGTGATAGAAGTAATCAACCCGGGACTGGCAAATCCAGATATTTATTTAGAGTGTGTTTTCTTCAGTTTAAAAGGTGAATATATACGCAGACTTTGTTCGTGGGACTGTAATTGGTGGTGCTGACCTTGTTTAATACGCAGTCTGTTTTGTTATTTAGAAGACAAAAAGCAGTCCTGAAACTCCAGAATAGGAAGTCCAGCTGGTCCATGTAGCAGAACGTCTCTGTGTCCTTTTTCTTATCTCTCTCATCCAATTCCCTTTCCCTTCTGGAACACCTGCCAAGGGCTCTACTACTCTCAGTAGCATTGAGAGGTGTTCTAGGAGGTCAGGGATCTATTCATCGCCTCTGCAGATGGCCTAGGTATCAGGTGAGCGGTCACAAGCTTACACTGTAGACTTCGCTAACAGTACACCGTTGCGTTTAAGGAATCAAATACGCCATGACTACGTACAGGAGTTCCGAACAACATTTGAGGTAACGTGTGTGGCACCGCAGCATTACACTACAGTCATAAGTGTGGCAAATCCCTTGAACCATGAATCCAGTAATGGGCGAACATACACTTGGAAGCTCTATAATAGGTTTCTAAATCAGTGGCATTCAGCCCCCATCCACATGTTATGGAAAAGTAAGGGTCTCCCAGTGCACCCTAGGTTGTTCCCAGCCCACGCCAGATGAACTATGACTGCCTGAATGCCATCAAACATCACCCAGGGCAGAAGCATTCGAATATCCATGAAAAGGAATAAGAACCGGGGCAGCACCACCATTTTAATGATTGGCATGCATCCTGCGAGGGACAACGGCAACCTAATCCAACGTTTTATCACATCTGAAAGTTTCTGTTCTGCTTTGCCATAATTCTGTAACATGATGACTGCCGTGTGTACCTGTATTCCCAGATAGCACACTGATTCTGCTGCCACTGTAGCGGGTATTCTAGCTGCACTGGTATCATAGTAGAGGTAAGAGCAAAAATTGTGTACTTATTCCAATTGACCCGTAGACCTGACTGCCCCCAAACTGCACCACCTCATTCAGCACTGGTGCAAGATTATGCTTCGGGTCGCATTCATAGAGTCACTGTTAGACCTGACATCATTGGCGTGAGTCTCCCTTCCATTTTTGACGGATTGCCTCCTCTGTTATGACCTATTTTTGCTGGTTGTATGTTTTGGGCCCTGTGCCACTGCTAATCAGTGCCACAGTGCAAGTGCTCCCTATGTTAAATTGATACTGATTGGATTCCATGATTGGCTTATTTGATCTACTGGCAGCCCCTAGTACAGTGCACCATGTGTGCCCAGGGCTTGTAGAGCAAATGCTGCTGGTGGGCTTGCAGCACTGGTTGTGCCACCCACAGAAGCAGCTTGTAAAGTGTGTCTCAGGCCTGCCTTTGCAAGGCCTGTGTGTAGTCTGTGACGACCATGTCGACTTGGCCAAGTGCACCCACTTGCCAGTCCCTAAACCTTCCCTTTGCTTCATATTAGACACCCCTATTGTAGGTCCAAGGGCAGGGTGCATTGTAAGTATAGGGTAGGACATGGTCTGATGTGTGTAGCATGTTCTAGTAGTGAATTACAGCCATTTTCGTTTTTCACTATTGAAGGCTACCTGTTCTCATAGACTAGAATGGGCAGGGAAGATTGTTACATCCCCACAATCCTAACTGACTCAGGGAACATGGTAGAAATTCAAGTTTAGTATGCCTGAACGCAGAATAATAAAATACATCTTTTAGTAAAGTTTATTTTAATATTCTGTGTTTGCAAATACCACTTTTAGAAAGTAGGTATTTGCTTGCCTAACCATTTGAGCCCGCCTCTGCTGACTTGTGTATTCCTTGTCTGGGTTTGTGTGTGACAGGGTTGGGGAAATTCCAGAGACAGTCTGGGACAGCTCAGTGGTGATTAGGGAGATTTACCTCCAGATGGGAGGGGGAGAGTGCACCTGGGACCTGAATAGGGCTGGGTCTTCCCTCCACAATGCTGGCTCCACCCCCTGTGGCTTGTCTGATGTCTCTGCCCTGCACAGTGAAAGGAGAAGGGAAATCCTGTCAACAGAGTGCTCCAGAGCTGCATCTTCCCTCCCCTGTGCTAGCTCCACCTCCTGTGGGGCGTCTGATGTTTCTGCCCTGCACAGTGAAAGGAAGAGAAGAGTCATGTAAACACAGTGCTCAGCAACTGGTTTGAACTAGGCAGAGGCCTCTCTGCCTTCAGAGAACAAAGGATTTTGGGGTATAAATATTGGGCCCCAGTCCCACAGACTTTAGATCACTTCTGGAACAAGAAACCTTTCTGCCAAGGAGAAGAACCAAGGAAGCTGCAGGTGTTTGGACTGCCCCTCTGCCAGTGTGCTCTTTGCTGGGTTGGCCTGCAGTGGTTGCTTCATTGCCAAGGGAAAGGAGAAGGAACAAGGACTTTCATCTACAGAATATTCTCCAAGGGCTTGAACTGTGCTTGCCTCCTGCTGAAGTCTCAGGGCCAAAAGCTCCCAGCTCCCTCCTGAATTTCCTTGATGGGAATTCTGACTCCAGTCACTTGCGTGCCGCTGGAAGCGCGACGCATCGAGAAGAAGCGTGTCGCCGCCGCAGCTGAAATCATCACAACGCCAGAGAAGCGAGAGTTGGTTGCATCTCCCTGGAAGCGTGTGTTCATCGAGCTGTTATCGTATTGCCGGAGAAGCACATCACTGGGCCTGTCGCGGCTCCAAGGCTGCCAGGGCGTCATCGCATCCTCATCGCATCGCCGCATCAAGGGCGTCATCTTCTCGCATCGCAACTGGATCATCGCATCGTCATCGCATCGCATCAAGGCGCCATCTTGCGCACCGCAACAGGTCGAGAATCTACGCATCACCTCCGCACCGGTAAGGCTCACAACGAGTCCCCTACTCTGCGCAAGCATTGAGGAAGGACGCAACCGTTCCCCCGGGTCACGGACCCGATGCACCTCCCCTTCGGCGAGCCTTTTGTTTACTTTGCGTGCCGCATTCCAGAACTTTGTTGAGAACTTTGTCGCATTTACCAACAACTTGAACTAAGAGACTTTTATCATCCTTTAATTAACCTTTAGTATAGTATTGTGGATTTTTTTGTTTGCGGTCTTGTGTTTAAGTCTATATAAAGAATACCTATTTTTGTAAAACCTGTGTTGTGTCCATCTGTAGTGCTATCACTGTATTACTGTGTATATTCACAAATGCTTAAAACACAGCCTCTGAGATAAGCCTGTCTGCTCGTGCCAAGCTACCAAGGGGGTGAGTAGGGGTTATTAAGGAGAGTAATCCCCTTGTCCTGACTTAGAAGTAAGGGTCCCTATTTGGACAAAGGTGATAACCATTGCCAACTAGAGACCCCCAGATCTAACAGTCATGTATAGTCAGCATAGGCTAAGAAAATTAACTTTTAGCCTGGGAACCTCAGGCCCCAGTGCGCATGATATTCATGCAGCGCAAACGCCAATGGCTCGGCAACCAGGGCATACAGCAGAGGCGACAGGGGCAGCCATGTCTGGTACCTCTTGTGATAACAATAGGGGCAGAAACCTCATATTAATCCTAAATCGCAATGCCGGTCAGGTGTAAAGTACCTTTAGCAATTGGAGAAATACATCCCGACCCCTATACTTCACAAAACAGCCATCATGAAGCCCCACTCTACTGAGTCAAACGCTTTGTCAGGGTCAAGAAAAACTGTTGCTGCACATACCTCTGGAGCTAATTGCTGAATAACGCCAAACAGGGTCCGGAGGATAAATGTGAAGCTACATCCTTGAACAGACCCAGCCTGTATGGGGCATTCCACCTCCGGTAGTAACAGGGCCAAATGGTTATGTAATATCTGCGCATATATTTTGGTGTTAACATTCAATAGAGACAGCGGACAGTAGGACAAACTATTATCCGCCAGCTTACCCTGCTTCAAAATAGTGACTATTAGAGTCTTGCGCATTGTGGGGGGCATGCAGCCGTCTGCAGCCATGTCCTCATTAAGGAGATCAAGTGTGGGATAAGTAGTTCCTGCTATGCCTTATAACAAGCCAGTGAGCCCATCAGTACTAGGGGCCTTGCCAGAAGGCATTTCCTTAAGTACTGCACGTATCGATCCAGGGCTCAATCAGGCTATAAGATGTTCTCTGTGCTCAGCAATAAGCCTCTGCGTTGCGATATACACAAGATAATCTGTGGCAGCGCTGTCATCATAAGCGAGCTGCGACTAATAGTGCTTAGTATAATATCTACAGAATTGGTCTGATATCTGCTCAGCTGCACATAGTCTCTATTCCCAATCATCCCGTACCTCAAGAATCGTGTTGTCGTCCCAGCGGGGGTGCATCAATGCCGCTAGCATTGCACCAGGCCACTCCCCTTCGCCGTATGAACGCTACTGTGTATTTACCCAAGTGATTCAACTAGCTCTGTGAAGTATCGTGATATTCCTCCATCTTAGGGCCTGACTACGACTTTGGCGGTGCTGCGCCGGCGTTGCATCCTCACAGCACAGCTAAAGCTGTGCATGGCCCACCCACCAGATTAGGAGTTCATCTCATGTCCGGTGGGTTTTTCTTTTGCCATTCCCACGTCGGTGCCCTGATAACAGGCACTGCAATGGGAACGCAAACGTAGTTCCAGCACGTCATGGACTGTGAAGTCCATGCTGTCCTGGAACTTGGGGTGCATGCAAACAAGGGGGCACATGTTGTGCACCCCTAAATGCATCCCCATAACCGCGGGGTATCCTAAATGCATCCCGATGGCCACGGGGGTATGGAGGCCTTGTAGGGCCCCCTTTCTTTCCCCACCGCTAGGCTTTTCATGGCGGGCTCACTGCCGCCGCTGCACCACTGCGAGTCTGGCCTTCAAAGACGGCCAGACTCGTAATCAATACTTTTGTTTTGTTCTCATCCAGGAGACTTCCCTCAGCTATTTCCTTGTGCTAGCTCTCCAGTTCAGCGATCTTCATTTTAATTCTGGCTAAATGGCCACGTATCAAGCTGAGAACACCCACGTCTTTAGACAGCGTGACACCACATGTATATACTTTGAATGCTCCCCATGCCATCCCAAGTTTATCTACCGAGCCTATATTGAGGTGAAAAAACTCCGTGATCGCCTGCGCCAACTCCTCGCGAAACACAGAATCCAGTAGCAAGTACGGGGGAATCACCGCAAGAAAGTGGGAAGTCGCGGTGTATGTAATTCTAGTTCCAAGGGCAGCCAGTTCTCGAGACAACAACCAATAATTGATATGAATATGTACATCATGCACTGAAGAATAATGTTTGAACCCCTTCCCATTGGGGGATCTGTATCGGATATCCATGAGACCCTCCTGTGTTGCTATTTCCGTGAGGTCACGAACCACAGCAGAAGGTCTCTTAAGAGCCCCCTTAGATCTAGCTATTTCTGGGCTCATGACACAATGAAAATCTACCCCACTTCCAGGTCTTGGGTCTTCGACTGTAAGGCAAGAAGCAGCTTATCTATTTTCTTTGGGGGAAATGTCATCGTCGTTTGTTATCTATCTTCATGAGACTGTGTTGCATAGTCATCTGCTTCAGATCTGCGCTCTCTTCCATCTCAGTCTCCAGAAGCAGATTCCTGCACAGTTGCCCCACTTTCGTGTGCCTGAGGGGTCTTCCTAAGATCATATTGTAGCATAGGCTGCAACTTATCCAACTTGCCCATTTTGCCAAAGAACACCAACTTCGTGCCCCCCTTTAAGCACTACTGCAATAGGTTACCAAGTCAAGGAGCGATTCTGGCTTCTCACAAGGCTCCCCCCCCCCCCCCCCCCCCCCCCCCAGCACTTCAGATCAAAAAGGGGCTGTCAAACGTCTCATGTGGCCCACAACGTCTACGCAGCTCGGTATCAAGCAGGGGTGAGGGTGATCAAATTCTCCTTCAGTACTGGGGTCGACAACAACTGATGCAGCACACACAGTATTCCCCCAAAGCCCGCAAGGGGCACAGGATAGAGACGTAGGGCTTCCACACTCCTCATAGGACCACTGCTCCCAGCTACAGACGTTCCTAGTGTGGGCCAGTTCAATTATGTCAGCAGTAAGAGGATATCAGGGGCACAGTGCTAAAATATTCCACCCCGTGGGGGCACAGTGGTATGCCCAACCATCCCACTTCCGTGTAGATCACTCCGTGGGCACACTCCACACTAGCAGTCTCCCTCTTAGTGAAAAAATAGCGAAGGGCAGCAGGCATTGACCAGATCCAGAGCGGCGGAATGCTGGCAGTTTCACAGCTACCAGCAGCCAGGATAACGTTCACCCTGTTGCGTCGGGCCCTAGGTCCACAAGATTATAATAACCGAGACACACACCAGGTAGTGGAGTACTGTCTATGGCCACGAGCACGTGCACCCGGGCCCTTTTATTAACAGGATCACGTCACTTGTGACGCCTGTGAGGGATGCGTGTGGGGGTGCAAGTGTGCCCACTCCCAATGGGCAGTGGCTACTATCTCTGTGTCTGTCGAGACACTAGAATGTGTCTCGCAGGACACAACACACCCTACGGACGCAGCACGGCATCTCCCCTCGGTAGACACAAGAAGGTTCCACCACATTGACAGCGCAGGCCCCCTAACTACAAGGGCTGTGGCATGCAACCCCACCTTCAGTGATCACCTGTGCCTGCTTGAGCGAGTCACACTGCTGCCACTGTCAATCGAGGCCTCGGTCCGGCCTCACTGCCCCCAGCTCCGTCTCGCGAGGTCAGTGGTGGGTCAATGTCTGCCCCTCTCCAGGAGCCAGCACACCTCCTGGACAGCTCTTGTATTGCAGAGCAGACCCCGCCCCTGCCGTCCCAGAGGGCGCAGAAGCAGCTGCTGCAGCGCCCCGGGATGAGGTAGGCACACACATATTCCTCAGCACATAGCACACGCCACTCACAGGGGCCCGGGCACGGCGAAGGCCCCACGCCCCGATTTCTGTAACTTTCAGGTACCAAGCGCCTGTTCCCTCTCAAAGAATAGAGGTATCAGGCTCAGGCAGGTGCAGGGGATGGATTGCAGCTAGGCTCTGCGTCGGTTAGGCACCAGAATTCTGTCCGATTGGTAAACAGCTGAAGGAGCTCGCCTACATGGCGGTCATCTTCGAGCCCAGCAAGCTACATCCTCCCAGCACTTCGCCTACTTAACTACATCATAGTTTGAAACTTGTAAATAAATATTTGCATTAGCTGTCTGAGGGCAAACACAAAATATACTTTTATCCGAATAACAACAAAGTTTATGTGCAGAAGATAAATAGTGGTAACTTTTTGCTGTGAAGTATATCTGCAGCAGTACAGTTTGGAGCAGCAATAATAGAACATATGCATATTGTAATATCGGCCAAAACCCTAATATAGTGGATTAAATGCCAAAGCAAAGAAAATGGCTAAGGCTTCAGTAGGCGAGTTAAGCAAGTTGTTTTACCAATTATAATCCCTTGAGTACCAAATGAAAGGACACCACACAAGGTATATATCAAATATATATGTATTTAATCTAAAAACACCCCTCTGCACTCTTTGTGAGGTCAGATGTAAAAATACAATACAAGTCACAAAATTAATATACGATAAGTTGCACATTAAACGTTATGCCCTAGGGGCCTCACAAACCATCTACTAAGAAAGTGGTATAAGAACCACAAGAGAATTAGAAATCAGGCCTGGGGCCTGTGGAATTGCTGGGGCTACTCTAATCGACCAAAGGTTAGGAAGTAGGAGGCCCACGGGTGACGCGTGCAGTGTCTAAACACAGCCGCGGGTTACCATTGACTTTCTATGGAGATTGTAAAAGTTACAAATATACAATTTAATGACACTTCCGGATGGACTAGGATGGAACCCTTTTAAACTAGGGCACTTCGAGAGTCAAGACCCACGGGAAAACCAGAGTACTCGCAGTACCTTACCCAGGGAAGCCGGGTGCATAGGTGTCTTTTCGTGTCGGGTTTCGTCATCGTTTTCTATGGAGAGCTGCAAAGAAGTGCTGCAGGCGACCAGAGGAAAAGTGTCCGGGTGGAACCATGGGTGGATCGAAGATCTGAAGAACCTGAAAGCAGAAGGGACAGAGTCTGGGTCGCCTGGTTCCTTCCTGGTCACTACCAGGAAGGAACCAGGCGATGTCGGGTGATTTCAGATGAAGAAGTTGAACTTGTCTCTTCAGCCACGAGGTCCAGGAGGCATCGACGATGACCAGGCGCTGGATTCGAGCTGTCCCACGACGGATCTAGTTGACTGCGGTGTCGGTATCCGGATTGGAACCAACAAGCCTTGGCAACCGCAACCCACGCAGGATGTCGAGATTGGCTCTGTTGCAGACCAGCAAGGTCTGTGGCGCTTCTCCTTTTCAGGGAAGCAGTAGCAAGCCTGGAGCAACCAGGAAAGCAGGTTAAGTTCAAAGAAAGGTCTTCAGGGGGCTCACTAGACAACGGGCAAGGAACCGGGAAGATGCGTCGAGCTCAAATGTAAAGGTGGGGCCCACGGGACACACACGGAGTGTGGGGGCCTGGGCTGCGGTGCAAATGGTGCTCGGGTCGGGGGCTTCTCGTACCCCAATGCACAACCTACAGAGGCTTCAGGAAAGGAGTGCAGGTAGCAAAATGCAGGATGTCCAGGAGGTCCGGTCCCACGTCTCTCATGTCCGCCACATGTCTCAGCTTTGCTGTGAATGTGAGTCGGGATCAGAGAAGTCTGAAAGTCCAGGTCCTGTGTCGCAGAGTCTTCGGGATCCGATGGGAGCCTTGAAACTGCAGAACGGCAAAGATGCTGTTGGTGACTGTTTGCACAGGGTGGTCACTCCTTGACCACAAGGGAGATATCTTCCGTCGTCCAGTCAAAATGGAATGTCGAAGGTCCAGGATATGTCTTTCAAAGATTCGTCCAGGGTAATCCAAAGTCCTAGGGACACAGCTCCTATACTTATACTAAGGATGGGGGCTGGACTACCTGGCTAGGTCCCTCCTATGGGTGGACCTGAGAAGGGGGTGGTTACACCCCTTTCCCTTTGTCCAGTTTCGCGCCAGAGCTGGGGCTGTGTGCCCCAGCAACCCGTTTGAACTGGGCTATGCATGGAGCACCTTGTGTGCCCCAGGCAGTGTCTAGAAGCCCTCCCTGCCCCAATACACAAAACCCCTGTCTGGCTGGACAGGAAACCTATTGTCCAGCAACAGGAGGTCAGACTTGTGTCTGTGGCAGCAGCATCCATTTTGTGATGCTGAGGCTCTGTTTAACTTTAACCGGGTAAACCAGTAACTACATGTCTTCTCCCTCTAGAAGGGTGGACTTCTACCACCGCCGCAAGGACTGGCCGGGGGGGGGGGGTGGGATTCCAAAGTGTTTGACACCTTACATGACATGTTTTGATAAAGCCAAACCAAAGTTAGCATTAACCACAAGGATTATAATGCACTTAAGAGTATATGGTATGGCTAAATCACAGAACACCTATAAGGAGATGGTTCCGAAAGCTGCAGAGGGTCTCAGCTCATGCTAGGGCACCGTCTCACATAAAACCAAGCACTCTACCCCAAGGATTGTTGAGGCCTACTATAAGAGTGGCTTATAGGTGTATATGTGGTGTCAGTCTGGAAGGCAAACCAGGGGTGGCACAATACATACTGCAGCCCCTGGTAGGCCTAGGGTGCACCTATGCCCTGGGTACCTATGGTACACTATACAGGGGCTCACAAGGGTGACCTAGTAACCAATCAGGTATGTACCTAAAGTACATGGAGTCCATTTTATATAGAAAGCAGATAGACTGGGTCCCTGATTAGCAGGGTCCCAGGCCAACTAAGTCGAAAACCAGCAAAACACCAGGAAAAAAGTGGGGGTAACCATATAGTCAGATTCCACCTTCCTACAGCTGGCACTGAAGAACTGTAATCTTCAATCTCAGGGGTCTCACTAATACAAAGAACTTGGCACAGAATCTGAAATATGAAAAGACATCTTTATTAAACTTAATTAAGTGAGACTACGTCACACAGGAGCCTTAGCAACTGAATGAGGCAGTCTAAAGAGTACAGAACACAGAGGCCTTTTATATGCTTAGGGTTACAAACTCAGCACAAAAGTAAGGGGCAGTACTAGCTTTTGCAAGCATGCAAAATACCTAATATGGACATACAAGATCTGCAAAATATTAGCCAATAGGAAAACATTCAAAACAAGGCATCATATAACCAGAACGTCCCCCTTACATCGTGTTTCTGCCCAACCCACAAGTCAATTAATTACAGCACCCATAGGTTAATCAGTAATGGCAGGACATGTCTGTATGCAGTTAGGCCAGCTGGTGTCTGAGATTGGTTTTCAAAACAATGACAGAGGGGGTTTTCAACAAGTTGCAGTCCAAAGGGCAGAGACACTTCATGAATAGAGCAGCCTGTGTAAAGGCAACGCAAAATGATGACAAATATAAGATGGAGTCAAAATTAAAGAACCTCAGGCCCTCCTTTTGCCATTACACAGGCAAATCCTAATTCATTGCTAGGTGAGCATTCTACTCATTTTATAAAAACAAGAATATGTAAGCTATCAGCAGGAATACAAAGAGAACAAAGCATTTAACATTTAGATAACAGAAGAAAGTAATAACCACTATTACAAACAGGTTTATCATTTTTTTCACAACCCTAGGCAAAAGCAAATCCTAAAATTATTTTGCAAACATTTTCAGGGCTCCTAGTTATTTCAGCGACTATTGACAATGCCAGTGAAACAATAAGAATCAGTCTCCAAACACCCATTCTATGCAATCGCACGGGAAATACCCAGAGTCCGTCCAAGCCTCTCTGGCAGGCTTCTATTGTCCATCAAATCTGCTTCTGTTGTTTTCTTCCGCATGGGCCTCTTCATTCAGGCCTTTCATGAAAATGGTGCTTCTCAGTATCCGTTGGAGTGCCCTCCTGGCAAACACTCACAGCTCACTTAAAAGTCTCAATGTCTCAATGCAGTGCACCAATATTTCCTGTGCTGCAGGCACTACAGATATTGTGCTCTTCGTTAGTCATGGGCACAGATCATCTCATGCAGACCCAAGTACTATTAATCGGGAAAGAGCAACAGACTGTCACACTCAGCAACACTTTCAGGCTCCAACACTCTCTATTCAGTGTCAGAGGATGCCCGGGCTGCTCTTTCATTTAATCATAGGTACCACAATGTAGTGCCTTTTGCCAATCTTGGATCCTCCGGTGCACTGCCTTTCCGTTGGAGCAAAGAAAAGGGGGGGTGTGGCCAAAACTCAGGCCACGGGGCTCAAGGGACTGCACACTGTCAGAGGTTACCAGCACATGACAGGTGGAAAACTGAAGCCTCAAAACAACAGGGATCCTTCTCTTTTGCTCTTTTGCACTGAAACTGGTTCTGTGGCAAAACCAGCTCCTCCTTCTTTTCTGATGTTCAACGCCTTCTGATGAAGCAAGCACAATACTTTGGAGATACCACTGATGGCACGCTGGCGATCGCTGTCCAGTCTTGCTACTTTTCTGGGTGCTGGGACTTTTCATCTATAGCTGTCACTGATGGGATTGTGGGTGAGTTCCGCAGGTTATTATGACTTAATCCCGCAGAACCTAGTGACGTAGGAAATGTGACACAGTTGTTAGTTTCCTTCAATTAAGTACAAAAACAGTTCATTGTATAACAAGGGGACTGCAAGCAGGTGGCCTGCAATCTTCAAAGGAATGGCCATACGCCATGGGACTATTGTGATCTAGAATACACTGTCATTCTTATAGAATACAAAGACAAAGGCAGTAGGCAAAACAGTGCCTCTAGCCTCTTCAATTGGGTTTCCATGTGAGAGCATATCCTCTACCATCTAAGGGTAGATAGCGACATGGGAATTCTATCTGAATGGATGTCCTCACATATGGTGGCATCGTCTAATGGGGTAAACACATTTTTTTCTCTCAATGATTACATATAGGTGTTACCAAATTCCTTATCTACAACACCTCAAAAGAGAAATCACATAATACATATTATCAGGGACATGTAGATACCTCCCTTTAATAATTGTGCATCAGGTGGACTATGCAATACAAAAGCTAATGATCAAAATGTGGAAACAAAAAAACAAGAACTAGAGAGTCCTAGTATTTCCATAATTAGAACACATCTGCTCCACCAAAAATTAAAGCAGCAGAAAAAAGGAACTAAAAACCAAATTAGAATAGGCATTGAATTTGTCATATTCAAAAAAACGTAAGGTGTCTCCTATTGAGGTGGAAAACTTGTCTTACTATAGTATTGAGTCAGCTAACCAGTCCATCCCTACCCTGACAGTCGGACTGGAAAACATTGAAGTAGGCCTAAAGAAAATTCTTGAAAACCAGTCTGGTCATACAAAAGGAATAAATGAGCTGACTGGTGAAAAGAATACAGAAAAGGGAAATGTGAGTAGGACACAGCTAAATTCCCCAATAACTAGGCACAATGCAACATCAGTCAGGGGAGAAGCTGCAAAAGAAGAATCTATAGGAAGAACAAAAAAATTAGTCGGGTGATAGTCAAGTTTGTAACATAATACCAAGAGTATGGGCGATGCACAAAAGTCAAAATAGTACACAAATTTTAACTCAACCGCTGGCCCCTACACCATATACGGTAATCTCAGCTAAGGTTCCAGTTTTTTTTTCAGGGAAAAAATGAAAAGTTTAGGTCACCTTTAGCAAGAGCCACAAATCTATAATTTCATCCTTAGGTCCAATCAAGGAAACATAAATCTAGGGCTGCCTGTTCCTTAAGGGAAGAGGACAGTATTGTGACTAATTGCAGGTGACACACTTTGATCCTGTATATCTCTTTTATTTTACTTCAATACTATATAGCCAAATTTTACATACACTGGTGAAGTGTTGTCTGTCTTGTTCACAGCACGAAAAATCATATCTATGAAATTTAGTATCAGCGCAAATTCACCCAACTGTTGTGCAGCGATATACATCGTCATGTAGAACCCTTCACAACACAGGTGAACTTGTGATAGTATCTAAAGCAGCAACATAAAACAAAAACATGCATAAAATAAAAAAAAATACAAACGCACATGTCAAGCCATCAGATATACTTGCTGTATATCAAGCACAAAAAGCATAGACAAAACAATAGCATATGTAAATAAGCGGTGACACACAACACCATTGCATGCACTTTATGCACTGTGAACCTGCAGCCCAAAACCCAATATTCAGGCCTGCTTAATTTGTCAGGTTTAAAATCAAAATTACACTTTCTTTTACGCACTTTCTTTTACTTTCCTCACACTTTCTTTTACTTTCCTTACCCTCCTTTTGACAGCTGGTCACTAGTCACTTGTGATCGGCTGTCAATACACTCTACTGTGTCACTTCTGACATACAGGACCAGCAAGAACAATTCATGATAGGACCAAATACACAAACATGAAAATCACATGAACATTCCTTTCCAAAGGAGTTACGCAAAAACACATCTCTTTTCAACCAACCAAACTCACGTGTCTTGTCAGCCTTAAAATCACCCAGAACAATCCATGAATGATCTGTGGGCAGAAGCAAAAAAAATACACAACACACAAAAGAGAGACATTTCTCATAACAAACAAATATCCTTTATAACTTTTAATCAGAAGGCAAAACATGACACACATTAATAAACACAAAAATACATTTCCATTACTTAACTGTTACCATCTTGTCAGTCAGCTTGCAACATTAAACTAAAAGTAAAATTGTTTCACTGACACTCCATGTTAGCTTTGTGCCACAATTTCCACTGTGAAAAATAATTCTTAATTGGCAAATTGTTCTCACTTAGGCATGTAGCCTTCAAAATTTTAATAAAGAGCTTTGTCTTATTTTCTGTCTAAGACTTAATGCAATACCTCATTTTTTTTGTCAAATAAAAGCAACTAGCGGACATTATTTTTTAGAGCAGAGATACAAATGTATCATTTCTGCAGAGCATTTAGCATGATGTTGGGACTTTCAAAGAAACCCTTTTTTCATATTTTCCCTTTGGAATTAAGTTCTTTAATGTATTGAGAACAAATGCTTGTTGCAATGGTACTTATTTCATCAACCTTAAATAGATAAAGGTCTCAGTAGGTCCAGCTAAAGTTAAAACCTTCCACCCTGATATTAAACTCAAACCTCTGCACCAGGCACATTGGCTCACCGAGCCATTAAAAGCAACCCTAAAGAGGAACAACCTGCAAATCTGTATTATACCCAAATCTATGCATTTACTGAAGCCTAAAGCACTTTAAAGCTATTGTAAATGGCAAGAATGCCCAGATTTTGCCCAAATTCGACTTTGATATTTGGGGCACTTAAAAATAAAGATCCTACAATTGCATTACTTATTAATTATCCTCAGAATGTTCTTTACAGATTGCAGAGATTGGACATTAGACATATCTCATGTGATTCCTTAGAAAAATGAGTTTGTCACGCCTGCGCCAAGTGAAATTCTATATGCTAATGTCCTCATTATGCAGTATAACATAACTTAAATTAAATTATAATGCTAGGAGGTCACAGTATAAGTATTAAGCTTCATGAATAATGAAAAATGAATTTTGAAGCACTTATTTTTAATAATTATTTTGCTTAATTAATAATTATTTTTAATAAACCCAATCATTTTTGATAATTCCACATATTAAGGTTCTGTAATTCCTCGAATCTGACTTCATCTTTTTTTTTTGCTCTGTGCCACGTAGGCCTGCAAAGGTAGCCTGGCGAACAAGGTGTCCTGGCCTCCCCAGTTCATGTACACATTAACCAGGTTTACTCTGAAATGAACTGTAAGAAACTGACCTCTTCACCTGAAACTGACCTCACAAAGCCAATTTCCCTGATTGATCTTTATCTGAGATTGCCAATCAATGTTCAAGACATCGTTAACTTTTTAGTTTCCTTGCACTTGCCTTATCTTGTTTCAGCATCTGTTACTGTTTCTTTTTTTTTTTTTATGTTTCTTCATTACATAGGTTAATTATTATTTAGCAACAAAACCAAGAATATGGTTACAGAAATGCTTAAAGAGAGGAAAACCCTTAATTGAAATGTCTTCCTATAATACAAAATAATGAACCTTAGTTTTGGAACCTTTTTAAAACAACATTCTGAAATGCAAAGATTCACCCGTGCAACTGAGGGCGAAGTCCTGGCTTGAGTAAATATTCCTGACTATTTAGCTTGTCCCTCAGTGTTTGTAACATGAGCACGGTGGCTGTCTATTTAAAACTAAAACTAAGACATTTCAAGTTTCAAAATGCGTGTGCAATACAGCAAGATCCAATGTATTCAGATGATGTGTTTGCCTGTTAATATCTAATACAATGTATCTAAGGAAAATGCTGTAAGTTTATTTATTTTTTTGCAAAACACCCAATTTCGTTTTTGGGGGCTCTTTTTATTCCTAGTGAATGTGAATTTAAATTTTAGTTTTTAAGCATTTAGACATTTTGCTTAATAGACTGAAAACATCAAGAAACCCACGAACAAACATTGAGCTCATTTCAGACATAAACAGAAAGGGGTCAAACACTCAGGACACACAATACGGCACGCTTTAGCCATTTATTTCGTGAATAGCGCCATCGCTATTCACTTACAGAAATTGTACTAATGGGAAAACCACATAGACATTTAAACACACATTTAACCCACAAACCAATACTCAGAACAGAAACAAAGGACAGCCCACAGACTGTACTTAAACCAAACCATTTGTAAATACTAGTTGTAAGTCATATTTACAAGAAACGCTTCTCAATTGTGTTCCAAAAGACTGAAAAAACAGCCCAACAGACTGGTGTATGTCCAAGAAGCGAAAATGCACTCAATTCACTAGCTTTGGCTAGCAGAACACCAAAAATCGCTCTGCATATCTTCATTCATAAAATTGCACAGAACAAAGGATCCTTGTATGTATTATGTCCATATTTTAATTCCCTGGGGATACAGAATCACCAAGGAAGAAATATGTTTGTATACCTAAACCTATTTAGGTATTCCCTCTAGGAGAGCCGGCTAATTAATTTCACATCACACTATGGTACCGGCAAGAAAAAGCAACACATTCTTCTTTGTGAGCTTTGAAAACAGGCATGCCAAAAATACTGCAGAATATACAAGTATTATAATCAAAGTAGTGCTTAATGTACTTTTCGTACGTGCACCGTTCAACAAAACCAAATAGAGAAAAATCTCCTCATTACCTGTCTACACAAATTGCAATTCGCATATACAAACCTATACAAATCCAAAGTTGGCCAACACAAATTCCAAAATTCCAAAGCTACAGTAAGCGTTACTAAACTACCTTACTCTTACCAATCAAAAGGTTTTTCCAAATTCTAACTGCCAAGTTCTAAATGACCTAACGGTCCTTTTTTAGAATACTCACGCCAAAAAGGTTCTCAGTCAGGAGTGACATCATGTGGAAGATCAAAATCAGGAAGATCAGAAAAATACTGGGCTGCAGAGACAAAGAATCTCCAGAATCCTTGTGCACAGAGTACTTTCGTAGTAGAATCCTGTCATGTCCTCCTCAGTAGATTCCAGTCTCCTGGCAAGATCACTCCTTCAGAAAGTCACTTCTCTGATGAAGCCCACGTTGGCCGCGCCATTTGAAGAACTGTAATCTTCAATCTCAGGGGTCTCACTAATACAAAGAACTTGGCACAGAAGCTGAAATATGAAAAGACAACATCTTTATTAAACTTAATTAAGTGAGACTACGTCACACAGGAGCCTTAGCAACTGAATGAGGCAGTCTAAAGAGTACAGAACACAGAGGCCTTTTATATGCTCAGGGTTACAAACTCAGCACAAAAGTAAGGGGCAGTCCTAGCTTTTGCAAGCATGCAAAATACCTAATATGGACATACAAGATCTGCAAAATATTAGCCAATAGGAAAACATTCAAAACAAGGCATCATATAACCAGAATGTCCCCCTTACGTCGTGTTTCTGCCCAACCCAGAAGTCAATTAATTACAGCACCTATAGGTTAATCAGTAATGGCAGGACATGCCTGTATGCAGTTAGGCCAGCTGGTGTCTGAGATTGGTTTTCAAAACAAGGACAGAGGGGGTTTTCAACACGTTGCAGTCCAAAGGGCAGAGAGACTTCATGAATAGAGCAGCCTGTGTAAAGGCAACACAAAATGATGACAAATGTAAGATGGAGTCAAAATTAAAGAACCTCAGCACCTCACCTCTAGAGCAGACATCCAGAGGTAGACAAACCAGGGGCAGGTCCCACATTTCTTTAAACCTTCTGCTGCAATCTCCTTCTGTGCAGCAACTGTACGCTGTTAGTTATACCACCTTTGAAATTAAGAACCCCAAATTGTCTTTTTCCTAAAGACATTGCAAACTATAGCGCAATGTGGCTGGAACACCGGCACCTGGTTGTACAGAAGCTGCCCATCCAACTCACCAAACACTTTTGAAGGGATTTAGAACTGGCTACTCAACAGAGTCGGCCGTTCTGTATTCCACCGAGTGCCTAAGGCAGATAGTGGATGAAGGTGAGACAGCAGCGTTGGTTTTAGTAGATCTGAGTGCAGCGTTTGACACCGTGCTGCACACAACGCTGCTGTCTCGTCTTTCAGAGATAGGGGTGACAGGATCAGCGCTTGCCTGGCTACGATCCTTTTTGGCCAATAGAAGTTTTCAGCTGAACTGCCCACCCTTTAAGTCCTCCCTCCGGAAGGTAAGCCATGGGGTTCCTCAGGGCTCAAGTTTGAGCCCTACCTTGATTAATATCTATATGGAACCCCTGGTTCACGTAGTGGAGGCATTTGGGGTGGGCATTGTTAGCTATGCCGACGATACCCAGCTGATGTTTAAGCTCACTCCCGACCGCAGAGAAGACTCCATCAACTTTTCGAACTGTCTGTCAGCAGTAGCAGCATGGATGAACAACAACTGCCTGCGTCTCAATGGCGAAAAAACAGAATTACTGGTGGTCGGGAGAGCAACATCGGCATGGTCTCGTCTGTGGTAGCCCACTGAATTAGGGAGTCCTCCCATTCCAGTGGAGTCAGTAAGAAACCTCGGTGTAATGCTGGATTCAGACCTTTCTTACAAGGCCTATGTTAGCAGGGTGACCGGGAGGTGCTTTGGCATACTGAGGGTTCTTCGGAAGGTTTTAGATCTCCTCCCTACCGGATCCAGAAAAACCATTGTCCACGCTCTGGTGACTCCGCACCTTGAGTCAAAAAGGCCTGCACCAACTTCAGTGCGTGCAGAATGCTGCCGCACGCCTCGTGCTTGGGCTTTCGCGCCGCGCTTCTGGGAAGACCGCCCTGGCCAAGCTCCACTGGCTTCCAGTTAGGGAGCGGATTAAATTTAAAGCCCTTTGTTATGCACATCGCATCGCCCAGGGCAAAGGCCCTGATTATCTAAAGAGCCTCCTTATTACACATCGCCCCACTCGGAACTTAAGATCATCCGGTGCGATGTTGTTTAAACCTCCTCGTATCTTCAGGGCCAGGATGGGCGGCCGTTCCTTTAAGTACCTAGCTTCTAAACAGTGGAACGCACTCCCGCTTCATCTTCGGATGGAACCATCCGAATTAAGATTCCGGGGAAAACTTAAAACGTTTATGTTCCCTACCATGTAAACCCTCCCTATGGCTTATTAAACACCTGCCTCCCGAAGTCTATCAGCACTTATCGCGGGGACACACTGTTCTTTGTGTAGCCAGGCGCTTTACAAATGGCTTATTATTATTATTATTACAATGTTGCTGGAACACCAGATGTGGCTGTAATTGAACTACACTTCCAACTCACAGTAATCATTTTGTGGCTGGAACACCAATGCGGTTGTAGTTGAACTACTCCTCCAACTCACTGTAATCCTTTAGGTGGCTGTAGTATTCCCAGGCTGCAGTGTCAGTAGGTGGTGACACTGTTCTTTGGGGCTGTCCGTTGGAAGGACACTGGTGGGGCTGGCGCTGGCTTGCCTGGAAATACACTCATTGTAGTTGAGTTTGTAGGATCTCTTGGTTTCACTTGTAGTTTCTTTGTTTCTATGATGTACCAAGAGTCTCTAGGGTTCAAGTCCGCTCGTCGCCAAAATATGTTGTGCCCTATGAAGGTAGACACCAGAAGCCAAGATGTATATATATATTTTTTTTATAAATCTTTTAATTTGCAAAAAGTAAGGCCAGTGGTCAATACATACAGGGATTGCTAATTATCGCATCTTTCTTGTACAGAAGGCAAGACAGTTTCATTACAGCTGGTGTCACATCACACACTTGTTGACAATACATAATTTTGTTATACTGCTAGTGGTTCTTCATGGGAGTGGACAAGGGGAGGTTCACAGATATTACCACGGTATTCATTCCAGTTCGACCATATTGCTATCCACTTTCGGGGACACCCTCGGGTTTTTTCTTGGTGCATACACCAGTCCATGTCCTTCTTCCAGGAGCTCAGCGTTGGAGGTGATGCCGCCCCCTCACACCTGTGCTATATTCCGTTTCGCAATTGCGAGATCCAGTGTCACCCACAATCTGCCTTTTGCTGATAAATCTGTGGGCTCCCAAATGTTCAGAAGGCACCTATTAACCTCTGGACGCAGTTCAGCCCCCTATGTACCCGCTTCCAATAAGATTCAAACAATGGGCATTCCCATATTATGTGTAAGAACGTCCCCCCTCTCTCCACAGTCTCCTACAGAGCCCCTCCTCACTCCTACCCTTCAACACCAGTCTGGTGCCAGATACATTACTTCATGGAGCACTTTCAGTTGAATCAGTCTTAGTTTTGCCGATATCGCTATCACTTTGGGTGATGAGAGGGCTTTCCTCCATTCTTCATCGTCAATCTCGAGTCTGTCTGCCTCCCATTTATTACGAAGTGCAATCAGTGGGTCTGGGGTGTGATTGATACGTTTTTTGTATGTGAGGGAGATAGCCTTTTCTGGAAGGTGACCGTCCAGCAATCTATCCTCGAGGGGGGAGGACTCCGGGAGCTGCTCTCCAGGTGGAATGTTAGTCTGGAGGGAATGTCTTACCTGCAAATATCGAAAGTGTTCCATGTGTGCTAAATCATAGGTGTTCTGAAATGAGGTGAATGTCACCACCACGCTGGGTCCCCACAAATCCTTTATCTGGGAAATCCCTATCAGGTCCAGGTTACGGAATCCTTTCGTGCGACTCACTGTTCCCAGTTTTTCAGAAGCCCAGGGTGGGGTAGCTAATGTAAGCTTATCCGCCCATCCCAATTTACGATTAACTATGTGCCAAAGTTGGACAGAGTGTTTCGTTGGGCCAGTGAGCGGGTATATATTAGGTCTAGAGTATAGTGCCGCCTCGCAATTCCCGTCCGGTAGGAGCCATTTGTTCATCCCGTAGCCATGATCCTTACCACCACAGTACGTACCCTGATTTATAGCGGAGAGGTGTGCTGCCCATTAGTATTCATGGATGTCTGGAAGCGCTATTCCCCCATCTTACCACCCCAGTGTAAGTTTCTGGAGGGATATTCGGGGCGTCCCGGTCCATAAAAGGTCTCTCTGGGTGGCCTCAACTGCAGCAAAATATGTTTGCGGAACTAAATCTGGGTGGTTTTTGAGGGCATATGAAAACACGGGCAGCGCCATCATCTTGAAAAGCGCTGCCCGTCTCAGCAGGGACAATGGGAGTTTCTTCCATATGGCCGTAACCCTCTTAAACCGTTGCAGGGGCGGTAGGAGATTTCTCTCATATCAAGCGGCCTTCTCCTTGGAGATGAAAATTCCGAAGTACGTGACCCCTTCCGTAGCCACCTTAATCGGGCAATGGCACGGAATCACTGGTGGAGCCCCATGAAGGGCGGAAAGGAGTGACTTCCCCCAATTAATACTACAGCCTGAATTCTTCCCGAAGCTTGTAAATATGTCTAAGGCCACATTCAGGGACTTGGACGGAGAAGCGAGGTATAGGAGAATATCATCTGCGTAAAGCAAAATTCGGTCCTGCCAACCATCTGTCCATTTAAGCCCCCGCAAGGAGAGGTCTTGTCTTATCCAGGCCGCTAGTGGCTCCAGGGAGATGGCAAAAAACAAGGGTGAGAGGGGGCATACCTGCCTCGTTCCTCCTTCTAGAGTAAAAACCTCCGAAATGTTATTGTTCACCACCACTTGGGCTAAGGGCTCAGTATAAAGTAGGAGCACTCAGCCAATGAAATTCGGACCAAAGCCCAGTTTCTTGAGGACTGCTATCATGCAAGGCCATTCGAGCATGTCGAACGCCATCGCGGCGTCCAACGAGACTACCACCGCGTCCTCCTGGATCGTGTTACAGCGACTCAAAACTCTGTGAAGACGGCGCAAATTAAGCGCAGTATTGCGGTGAGGCATAAAGCCGATTGGTCCAGATGGACCAATGTAGTGAGCATAGGCTTGATCCTGTTGGCAAGCACCTTCGCCAGGATTTTGGGTTCAGCGTTTAACAAGGATATTGGCCTGTAGGAGGAACATAGTTCTCTAGGTTTCCCCTCCTTAGGTATGGCTACAATTGTGGCAATGCGCTGGTCCCTCGGCAGTACCCCTGTTCGCAACATGCCTCAAACATATGTTTCAGGTGTTGACCCAAGCAGTCGGGTTTGAGCTTGTAAAGCTCAATAGGGAGACCATTGGGCCTGAGAGCCTTTCCAGACCTAAGTTCATTAATCGCCTTGGCCAGTTCCTCCTTTGTGAGCGCAGTTTCTAGGGACTCCCTATCGTCGTCGGAGAGGGTGGGCAGTTTAATGTTAGTTAGTAGAGCAGCCGAGTCCTCCTCCGGTAGATCGGACCCCCTGCTGTACACCCTCTGGAAGTGCACAGCAAACTCCTTGTTGATTTCCTGAGGCTCAGTTAGCAGGGTCCCTGCATCGGTCCTAAGCTCAGACACCACCCTCTGCGCCTGTTTCTTTTTGTCCAGCCAGGCTATCAACTTGCCAGCTTTGTCCCCTTGGTCATATAGTCGGCAGTCCCTGTCCCTCGCTAAGGTTTTAGCAGCATCCATAGCCAAAGCTTTGTATTCAGCCGCTTTTAGCTGCATCTGATGTAGGAGTATCGGACTGCCTCCTCTAGAGCCAGAAGATCATTCTCGATAGTTATAATCTGTGTCTCCCTTTCCTTGCGACGGCCAGCGATTGTGGAGAGGGCTATTCCCCTCAGCACCGTCTTAAAAGCCTCCCAGAGGACTACAGTGGATTCTACTGTCCCAACATTCTCTTGAAAGTAAAGGTCCATCGATAATTTACGTTTTTCCCTGGTTTCAGCATTACGTAGAAACCAGGCGTTTATAGGTGCCACACACCCCACCCTCCGATCTCGGACAGTGAGATGTGCCCATACAGGGGAGTGGTCCGAAATACCCCTCGCTAAATGTGACATCTCTCGGATTGTGATATCCTGCTGCAGCGGCGTAAGTATATAATCTATCCTCGAGAAAGTGCGGTGTGGGCCTGAGAAGAAGGTGTACTATAATTGGCTCGGGTGTCGAAGGCGCCAGAGATATGTTAAGCCAAACGCCTCCAGGAGGCTGGAAAGCCACATGTGCCCCGGCTGCAAACTTCGAGGTGGGTGTCTATCTAGATCGCCCGACACTACTGCATTGATGTCTCTGCCTACTAGTAGTTGCCCCTCAGGAAGGGAAAGAAGAAGCCTACCCAGATCGCCATATGACTGGGTCTGGAGACCTGGCGGAATGTAGACCGTCACCAGGTTGAGTCTGCATCTCTCCCATATCCCGGAGATCGCCGCAAAGCATCCCAGTGGATACGTATCTAAGTGGTCAATAACAAATGGAAAGTTACTGAGCGATAAGATCCCCACCCCTCGGGATCCCGAAGTAAAGCCAGCATAAACAGCCAATGTGTACCCCCATCTGTTTAACGCTTGGCAGGTGTTTCCGACTGGATGGGTTTCCTGCAAGAGGACCACATCTGGGAGGTGTCTTTTAACAAACTGAAGCATTATACTCCCTTTCAGCTTGTCCCTTAACCCATTGACGTTCCAGAGTATGTTAAGACTCTTATCCCACTTCGTAGCCATCAGTAGTTGTTAGAGTAGCATGCCATGAGGATCTTCTGCGACTTTCAACCAGCATATCTGAACCGTTCCTGTTTGACCAGTCCAATCCCCCTCCCCCCAACCTCACCCAACCACATCACTGAACCTTGTAACTGTTGTCCTCCCCACAACCCCCCCACCCTTCTACCCTGCCACGTAGGTCTCAAACTACCCACATCCCCAATCAGCAGAGCACCTGTCGCCCAACCCCCCCCAGGAGAGAGAAAAACCTCCCCCGTACAAACTATACAGAGGGGAAATGCACCGACCCCAGCTCCAGCCGCTAAGCGCTCTCCCCCTTCATCTCCGTAATCAACTAAGCATGTACACACATATTCAAGCATTGTCGCCTGACACCTGTAACTCGCTCACCCCGTCTAGCAATGGCCTGTTCCGCTGTTCCCACGGCTGGCCTGTGGAGCCCTTCCTGCAAGGACAAGTTATTTAGGTGAAGATCAGGCATTAGTCCAAGTTCACGCCCTATGCGGTCCCCATTATTCCTCCCACCCGTTGGGTAGAGCCCTTCAAAGAGGGAGGGGGGACTCTCTCACCCCATAATATAAATGAATTATATACATTACATCGCAGATCACCAGGGTCCATGCATTCAGTCCTTACATCGAGCAGTATCCACTAGCGTCTTTAGGTGTCACCCATATTAGGACCGGCCGACCTCGATCTCCAGGAGCGCTGACTCGTTCGGTCCGTTTCCGACCTGCCGTCCAGTGATCTCGGTGAAGTGGCGCGGTTCTCCCTCCAGTCGGCTCTTCCTGACGGAGCAGGCGGCCGCAACGGGTCTTTATCCAGCCAGTCTTGCACTTCCGACGGTGAGGTGAAGAAAAGGGATTTGCCTCCTGCAATAATTTTGAGCTTAGCCGGAAAAAACATCATATATTTGATTCCCTTACTCCGGAGTGCTGCTTTCACTCCGAAGGAGCGTCTTTCACTTTGAACCTTGAGCGTGAAGTCGGGAAAGAACCTGATAGTGGTATTCTCATATTGTAGGTCTCCCATCAGCCTGGCAGCCTGCAGGATAGCGTCTCTGTCCCTATAACTGAGGATCCGCGGAATGATTGTCCTCGGAGGTGCTCCCGGTTTGGGCTTAGGGAGCAGCGCTCGATGCGCCCTCTCGATCGTGAACATGTTGGAGAGGCGTTTAGGCTTGAGATAGTTGAGGATCAAGTCTTCTAGAAAAAGATCCATACTGGGCCCCTCCAAACCTTCTGGTACGCACACCACGCAAATGTTGTCTTCCTGGTCCTCCAACTTCAGGGCTACCCGACGACGCTGATGCACGAGTTCATTGACCCTTTGCTCGAGTTTCTTGGATGAGGCTTGGAGTTCCAGTATGTCTACCTCATTCGCTTTAGCCTTTTCTGACGTCTTGTCAAGATCCGCACAAATGAGATTCATCTCGATCGACATCTTGTTGATTTTTGTCTCCAGGGTGGTCCCCAAGTTCTGGATTTCAGCTATGATGGAGGCCAAGGAGGGCTCAGCAGGCGAGGGATGGTCCTTTGCCACCCCCTTGGTTTGGGAGGCCACCAATGGGACCGCGTACTTATCCAGTTTGTTCGCCTGGGTCGCAGCCGTTCCCTTTAGCTTCATCTTAGAGTCCCACACACTCGGACAGCAGCCCGCCTGTCCTCCTCCCGGCTCTGCTTTGTTATCTCATGAGAGCTAGCAAGTGATCAAAGGATTTAGCCTCCAGGACGGTGTATTGTGATTTGTAATTGTAGGCCTCCACCCGTGCCTGGCCTCACCGCGCCTCATGCGGTTCTCCATCTACTCCTGTCCAGCTTGGCACTGGGCCTCCATTTCTGGCCACAGGCGAGTGCCACTCGAGAACCAGAGCACTGCCCCGACCTTCAGTGCACATGTAATGCCTCCAGTACTATATTGCCACCTCTTTTTTCAGGACCGCCCGTCAGTGCCTACAGCCGCCACCTATTCTCCCGCCGTCTCCACGCTTGGGGTGCTCTCTCCATCCAGACTAACATAGTCCCAGGCACCACTTTCACTCTACTAGCCCTCCCGGGCACAGGCCGTCCACCCCTCACACAGGCAGGGGTCAGTGCAGCCAGGATAGGTAGGATGGACAGAAGATGCAATGTAGAGGCGCTTCCCGCCGCGGGCCGCCGCTCCTTTCTGTGCCTCCAACCGCATCCCCGCAGGGCCAGCGGGGGAACGCCGATGCCCGGGCCCAAATGCAGTCCCCGTATTCCGTACAGGCCCCAACGCCGGGACCTCACATGGGCCGAGGAGGCGGGTATTCAATATGCAGCCTCTGGGACTTCACATGCGGCTCCGTGCGCTTCAGACTCTCCGCAGCGGCCAAGGTGAGCGAGAGCTTCGGAATCGCCGTAGAGGATGCCGCCAGGGTTCTCGAGGCAGCCCCCGTTATTTTTGTGTGTCACCTGCAGGATATTTGCCGGATTTTGGAGGATTTAAGGCTTGGCTCCAGCGGAGCTCTAAACTAAGCAGCCATCTTCGCTGGCGCCTAGCCACGCCCCTCCAAGATGTATCTTTATTCAGTCTTCAGTCCAGGTTCAATCAATCTTTACTCCAGCCAGCCTAGTGTGGTACCAGCCCCACCAGGAGCAGCCTGCCTAGCTGCTCAGCCCATCTCTAATTGCCAACACTCATCCACTCAGACACCCATGCATTCCATGCATCACAGGCACACCAACATTCTAAGACCAACTCACACTCTGGCTGAGCAGCTAGAGGCAGGAGGGCTGGAATACATGTTATACAAATAAGTAGGGTATAACACTATACCATCCCACAAAAGGAGGAAGCCACTGACGTGTATTCCAAAGAATACAACCATAAACTCTGAATTTACCAGTACAACTCTTCAAAAATTGAAGCTCTTATAATAAATATTCAGTCCGCTCAAGAAGAGAAAGCGAAATACACTGATTACCCTATCACAAGAGGAACAGAACTGTTACTAGATCAAAACAATAGCCCTTAAAAGAGCATATAACGGAGTCCAAGAAGGAATAACTGTATAGCTGAGAGATGATCACACAAGACAGGGTACTCAGAGGAAACTATTTAATAGCACACAAATAGACTACGCAAGTAGTACACCTAAAAAGCTATACTATAGCCAACCGATACTACACGTCGTAGAGTAAGACGTATACCGAAAAAAGGGTATGAACTCTTGAGAATAAGGACCTCATTAGAGTAAAATAAAAAAACAAACCAGCTGCAAAGACAATCAAGAGATTATAATAGTCAAATCCAGAGCCAAGCACTCTTGCAGTAAGACAGAAGGAGTGCTTAATACTTCAACCCCATAAAGCACAACAACAGCAGAGGCAGGATTTAAATCCTTAAACCTAAAGATCCACGACCATGGTCATATAAAACAAAAACACAAGACCTGAAAAGGCCACATGTGACCAGCCATGAGGCGCTGTATCGCTGAATCTGCATGGCTGTCAAATAAACACAAACTCCCTCAAAGGTCATATCTTTCACACTCTCCCGAACATTATCAGGGAATTGCGACTCACGCAACCAAGCATGTCTGCAAAGAGCAACAGACAGTGCCATGACTCCAGTAATAGCATCTGTGGTGTCCACTGCCGAATTAATATTAAACTTTGCCATCTCACTGCCATCTTGCGCAGGCAGAAAGAATTCAGCCCTGATCCTTTCAGGAAGGGAAGGAAGCAGATGGGTGACAGAGTCTTATAAAGCATATGAAGCCCTGCCTAATACACAAGATATGTTTAACGACTCAAGGCCGAACTAGCCGAAGCAAAGATATTCCGGCCACACAGATCAAATCACCAAGAGTTTCTACCTGGTGGAAGTAAAGGAGAAACATATGGATTCAGTGAAGTCGTAGCAGCTTGCAAGACGAACCCCTTAGCAGTTGGGTGCTGAGAAAGACAGACAGTGTCGTCCATAGTAGGACAATGGTGATGGGAAATGGTACAATCAACAGAAACTCCGGGCACTGGCCTCGCCCAACACTCTCCGTAGGGTAGTAAGTGTTCAATACCTGTCACACCCTGGTGAAGGAGATCCAATAAGGGATTAGATGACAAAGTCACCGAAGGAAGCTGCAATTTCAAGACATCAGCAGTTCTCTTTATAACGTCAGTAAAAGCTGCACTGGCCTCTGTCGCCATTTGTGGTGGAGAAAGCAGATCAGAATTAGGAGAGGGTTATAGACTACCATCCTCACCCAATGCAGCCCAAGAACCTTCCACAAGAGGTTGAAGGAGACCAACCAAGCAATTGACGTCACCGCTGTCAGCTGATCCACCTTTCAATGCTGTTGAGACAGCAACAGAGCCAGCTTATTCCTCAGAATGCAAAGGATAAGACATGTGAATCGCAGTGGCTATGACCAGCGCCTCCAGTGCCGATTGACGTCAGGGCGGCATCATATCATCACGCACCATAAGCGGCACTTCTGGTGCCGAACGACGTCGGGCGGCATCGTATCCGTCTACTGAACAGCCTTATCCGACGACGCCGGCGTCACAACTGGAAGCCGCACCGGGCTGTGCTCTGAAGCTGTGATGACGTCAGGCACGGAGTCGAGCTCTTCGAACCACGCCAAGGGCAAACTCGCCAGCGTGTTTCCAGTCAGAGTACCCCTAATTCCTTGGGGCGCAAAGGCACTCCAGGGGGAGGCATGGACCCAAAAAAAGGCAAGGAGAGCATGATAGAATGCCTGCATCTGGGTCATAGTCGCCCCGACTCCAGGAAAAGGAGGGAGGCACAGGGTCGACTCTTTTGCAAAGTCATACGTTAAAGAACAGGAGGCACCAGTAGAGACCACGTTGTGACGCGATAAGGCCAAAGGTCGCTGCAACATCTATGCCTTACGACAACATTTTCGCGACATAGGTGAGTGACGCTCACTGAAAGGGCTCTTTAAATGACCCCGGGCAGGAACCTCAGAGTGGGAAGGAGGCCAACGATGCCTTAACTCTGACCGGGAAAGCCAAGCCATTAACAGCTTTGTCTGTCTTTCTCACAAGTCCTTAGGCTTAAGCCATTTACAGGCGTTGCAGTCCTCGGAGTCATGGTGCTCTCCTAGGCACCACATGTGAATGGGGTGGGGATCCGTAGCCGACATCTGTCAAGCACAGGTCTCGTACAACTTAAAACCAGGAGGCATAGGCACACTGTTCCCTGATGCAAAAGAAATAGAAGTAGGCCCAAAATAGAAACGGCCCGAGGACCCGCTTCTCTGAATCTGCCTTCAGCGCGGAAAAGAAGAAACTGACGTTCACGTGCCGGAGGGGACTTATATGGCATCGCTGACGTCACATCCGGAGAAGACGGCACATTCAGAGATGACATCATTGCGGAGCCATACGGTGCCATCCCCTGGCACGCAGAGGTACTGCGGAAACGTTTCCAGATCCAGTCTGATGCCTGAGGAGCATTCAAAAGTTAAGGAATCGGAGGCTTGATGTCTCTATCAGATAAGACCAGTAGGAATTTGATATGTGATCAGATCTGTGGAGACCAGATGCCTTGACCATGCTTGATGTGCTGGAGTCTCAACAATGAAGTTTCAGAGAGATGAAGGCACAAGGTATTCCTGTAGTTCAGAGCTAAAGGGCTCAAGCTTTGATGACGAAGAATTTCATATGTGTTAGCATAAAGGAAAGAATCTTCGATAACAGTTGAAGCTGTAGAAAACATGACAACTAAGTCTTCTTAAGGAAAAAAACACAAAAAAGGTGTGATGGGGGAATAGGCGCTTTACAGTGTGCAATATATTCTATAGTATGTGAGAGTTATACTGGTTATGCTAAAGTAAAGAATATTTTGCCCTCTATGTGTTGAAATACTCCAAACTTATACACAGGAAAAGTGACAGGAATTTCTAAATCAGATTCCCACGCTCTGTCAGATTTGTAAAGGGTAATCACTAGGGTTCCATACCTCAATCTACAAATACACAGCAATGCAATGGCAAAGAAGGCACAATTTCACCTTAAACTCCTTGTCTGATCAAATTTCGCATCGAAGACTCAAACTTTCAGCTAACAATACAATCACTCGTACTAACAAGAATGGACCACGGAAATGGTCTACTTGCAAGATTAGCTGGACAGGTTCCAGCAAATGTGACTATATATCACTGAAATGGATACCCTGTGAGAAGTTGGCCTGATATATGATGCTCACTAGTTCTAGTGATCACCTTGTATCAGTCCAAACAACCCTTATGGTGATTGGTTGTAAGTCAACCTTATAGACCAGCTATCCTAATGGTAGCATGGACAAAGCAGTCTAAGGCTAAACTCTTTTGGCATGTGAAGCCCGCTGTTTTACCACAATATAACCCCTTGAATACCAAGTGAAAGGACACCACACAGGTTGTTATGAAAATAAACAGTATATTTATTAATAACAACACCTCTAAACTCTTTATGAGGTCAGAGGGCTAAGCACATGACGATCTCTTACGAAAAACACTACAAGTTGCACATAATTACGATAGTGCCCTAGGGGCACGACAAACCATATACTAAGTAAGTGGAATGTGAAAGTCGATAAAAGGAATGGAGCTGTCCAGAGGCTGTAGGATCGATGGGACCACGCTACACTAACTTCAGGTAAGTAATAGGAGGCCCACGGAACGCGTGTGCAGAGTGTGAACTCACACGCGAGATGCGTAACAACGTCTATGGACAGTACAGTTCAAGTTAAAAGGTGAGTACGGACAATCCTGACTAGGTAGGACTAAAACGACTGTGGAACTCGACACTAGGACAGTTAAACTACCCTTGAGCACCGAAATGCTCGTGCTACCTCACCCACGGGCCGCGGGTGCATAGGTGTCAAAGTGCGTCGGGTTCTCGCGTTGAAGTCAATGGAGCCTGAAAGAAAAGATGCTGCAGGCGACCAGGAGGAAGATGTCCGGTGCAATCCAAGGATGGATTGTTGAAGAAGGAGACCTGAAAGCAGAGGGGACAATGTTCACAGTCACTAGCCAGTGACTGGAGTGGAACCAGGAAGGAACCAGATGTCGTCGTCGCGATCAGGTGAAGAGTGGACACTTGACTCTGCAGCCACGTGGACCAGGAGGTGACCTTGACGACCAGGATGGAGGCACGAGCTGTCCCACGCAGGCTCTCACTGTCGGCGGTGTTGGATCCGGGATTGGAGGCAACAGGCCTTGGCAAAGGCAACCCACGCGGTGAGTGAAGAAAGCGTCTGGTGCGGACTGGGAGAGTCCGCGGTGCCCCTCTTTTGGAAGGGAGCAAAGGCCAATCTGGAGCAACCAATCAGCAGTGAAAATTCAAAGGGTCGTCGTCTAGGAGGCCACTAGCCAGCCGGCAAGTGACCAGACAACGCGTCGAGCAGGAACCAAGCAGAAGGGCCCCACGCAGATCTCGTGGATGCTGGAGGGCTGATCTTTGGTGCAGGGGCTGCTCGGGATGGCCGGTCCCACGTATCTCGTCGCACCCACTGGTCTCAGCTTTGCTGCAGATGTAGGTAGAGGTCGGAGAGGTCTCGGAATCCGGGTCTCGTCGGGCTCTGAAGTCTGGCTCCTCGAGGGAAGACGACAAAGTGAAGCCGCTGGACGCTTGATGGTGCCTGCAGTTGCAGGGTGGACACTCCTTGTCCACAAGGGAGATTCTTCAGTCTTCTGTGGAGCAGAACGTCGAAGGCCAGAGTTTCTTCTTGTTGAATAGTTCAGGATAATCTAATTTGGAATGGGACCAGCTCCTACCTTTATTCTCCTAAAGGGGGCTGCACTACTGACTAGGTCCCTCCCCTGGGTTGGACCAGGAAGGGGGGTGGTTACACCCCCTATCCTTTGTCCGGTTTCCCGCCAGGGCTGGGGCAGGGATGCCCCAGCAACTGGTTTGAACCTGTGTATGCACAGGGCACCTTGTGTGCCCCAGGCATGTCTCATTCCTTTCAGGCCTCCCTACCTCAATACACAAAATCCTGTCTGGGGTGGTGCTAGCACCTCCCAAGGCAGGAAACCCTTTGTCCAGGCCATTCTCGCTGGAAGGACTCCCAGCAGCAGGAGGTCAGACTTGTGTCTGTGGTGGCAGCATCCATTTTGTGATGCTGAGGCTCGAGTTAACTTTAACCGGGGTTCACAGTTACATACATGTCGTGTCCCTCTAGAAGGGTGGAATGCTACCCCCGTTGCCAGAATTGGCGAGGGGGTAGTATTCCAAATCGTATGACACGTTACTCGACATGTTTTGATAATGTTATACCAGAGTTAGCATTTAACCGTGAGGTTGATAATGCACTTAAGAGTATATGGCATAGCGGTATCATGGAACAGCTATTAGGACTTGGTTCCGCAAGCTGCAAACGGGCTCAGCTCATGCCAGAGCACCATCTCACATGATTCCAAGCACTCTGCCTTCAGGATTGATAAGGCCTTCCATAGGAGTGACTGATAGGAATATATGTGTCCATTTTAGGGTTAGATATAGGTATACTATATCTACAGCAAAGGGTGTTTACACCACCTTGCCCCAGCTGTCGTGCAGCCAGTTGTGTCAGATTTAGATGGCCAGCCAGGGGTGGCATAATACATGCTTCAGCCCCTGGATACACCTATGCCCTGTGTACAGGGACTGATAAGGTGGCCCAGTACCAATTGGTAAATGCACCTAAGGTACATGCTTGTCAATTTAGAGAGAGAACAGCTAGGCTGTGGGTCTGATTAGCAGGCCCACAGCCAGGGAAAGTCATAAACCAGTGAAGCAAAAAGCAAAAATATGGGGTGACCATAGGATTGCAGACCCCACTCTCCTACATACCATTGAAGCAAGAAGCATCTTCAAGCTAGCATACACCCACATACATCTCTGTTTCTGGGACTACCTAAAACTGAACTATCGCTAAATACTCTGCTCCCTGAAACACCTAGGTTTAACACAAAAACAATAACACAATCTTTCTCCCGAGGCGAAATTATGGTCTGGTACGCCATTTAATCGATCAGAACAGATTTCAGCTCTATTTCCAAATATAATGAATCTTCCTGCTCTCAATCGTTGTAAATTTTTAAGTGTTTCGTGTTCTTTTTTTTATTGGGATTTTTACAATACAGTATGTGACAAAAAACACAGTAACATGACATCGCGGTCGATCCCGCCAGGGCTCACGTCCTAGACTTCTAACTATCGGTTACAGCATGTGCGTTAGGTGCCTATATGGCAGCTCTCCTATGCCCCTCCGACTTTTAAACACTAAACATAAAACATATAGGTAAGTGCGTTTTTTCTTGGCTCAATAGTTCAACACATTTAACATAAAACATGTAGTTGACGGCTTTTGGTTTTGTGGTATCCGTTCCCGTCTGGTGTAGGTTTGAGTCTACTGGCAAACCGAATTCCCTGCATCGTCCATACCCCATCCTGCTCCAGCTGGCCCCAGCTAGTGATGTCAGGTTTTGTTGATTATGGTGGCTCCTAAGGGTCTAAGAACTTATCTAGGGTCGCCCACATCCCTCTGTTGGGATTCTTTCAAGGTGAATGTCTTAGAGCTGTGAAGGCGGCTCCTCTCAAATATGTCACCCAGTTCAACCACCCCTTGAACGTGGCTTTTGACGTGCCCTTCCATTTGGCAATCACTGTTTTGGCTGCCGTCGTTAGATGGAAGTCTAGGAGGTTTCTGTTTTGTTGTGTGTGTATGTCTGCCGTCAAGAGTGCAGTGGTGACTGTGGCAAATTCTTCTTTTAGTGTGCAGTCTAGGGCCCTATTTATGAAAGCTAAGACCTTTTTCTAGAACTTACTAACCTTACGGCAGTGGAATATAAGGTGCGCCAGATCGCCTTTTTCTACTCTGCAGTTCCAACAGCGGTCGTTTTCTCTGAGCCCTAACAAAGCTAATCTTGCCGGTGTCCAGAATGATTGGTGAAATAACCAGAATTTTGTCTGCGCTAACACTGGGGAGATCATGTTTTTCGATGGGGACGCCCAGAGGGTGTGCAAGTCTTGCTCATTGAGTTTGGTGCCTAGTTGAGTTTCCCAGTATCTGGTGCACTTAATGTTGAGTTTTGAGGAGCCAGGGCGGAGAAGTTTGTATAGGTGGGACACATGGTGACCCACTTTGTTTAGGTTCTCCATATATTGAATGATTGAGGGTTTGTGCTTTGTTATTTTTGACTTTGCTAAGGCTATTTTGATTATGAGGAAATTGTATAGTTTTATGTCCGGGAGGTTGTGTCGTAATTTGAGGTTGTTGAGCGTGAGCGGCTTCTTCTTCTAGATGTGCCGGGAATGAGAACCCTAGCCTCTTCCACGAATCTATGTCCAGGCTTTTCCCCCTGTATTGGATTCTGGGGTTTGCCCAGAAGGCTTCCCAGTTCGAGTATTTGATGCTCTGTTCAAGCTTCTGGTCTCCCTTGAGGAGTGCAAGTCTTGTGTTTCTAATTATCGTGTTATTCTTTTGGGCCTGTTTATTAGCGATAAGAAGCGTCATCAGTTCGGTATTGTTTAGGATGGCCTTCTCGATGGCTAGCCAGGGTAGCGTGTATTTATAGTTTGGTAGTATCCAGTGCATTCCCCGTCTGGCTATGAAGGCCGCCTGGAATGTCCTGAAGTCAGCCACGTTTAGTCCTCCAAGGGACAGATGTAGGTAGCCCTATACCGGTCGGCAACGGACGAAATTACAGAATTTCGGCCGTTACCGACCGGTATTAGGCTTTTCAGATGTAGGGGCTTAATGTTAGGATTCGGTAATTTACCGAACCGGTAATTTAAGGAATCGGTAAATTACTGAATTTTTAAATACCGATTTGGTATATTACCGAATCCTTAATGTAGGGAGCACTCAAATGAGTGCTTTTCCCATTTTAGGATTCGTTATTTACCACCAACTACAAGTTAGTGGTAAATATCGAAAACCCCAAAAGAAGCAATTTTTTGCAAATTATTACAGTGCCATGTGGCAGACATACATGCCCTTAGGGCAAGTATGTGTGCCACATGTGCACCCATACACTATTCAGGGGTACAACAGGGTGTCAAAGTGACACCCTGCCACCCTTCAATGTGTTCCCCCTTTTACCGAATCGGTATTTACCGATTCGGTAATTCACATTCATTCTTATGGGCCTCCAGGCCCATAGGAATGAATGGGAATTACCGAATCGGTAAATACCGATTCGGTATTTACCGAATCTTACCGATTCTGTAATACTTACCGAATTAATACCTACATCCCATTTACTGATTCTAAAATACCGAATCGTTAAAATTCGGTATTTTAGAATCGGTAAATCTGGATTACCTACATCTGGCCCTAAGTCTCTTTTCTAGTCTTAGTTTTAGGAGGCTAATTCTAGGCTTTTTGTCTCGCCATATGAATTTGTTTATCATTTGGTCTACCTTGCGATGGAAATCGTCTGAGAGTGTGAGGGGGAGCTTTCCTGCCAGGTAGTTTACTACTGGTGTGATCATCATTTTTATGGTGTCTATTCTCCCCCACCAAGTGATGAATTTGGGTGACCATGATTCTAAGAGCCCTTTGATCTTTCCTAAGGTTAGTTTCTCGTTGTTTTCGAGTGTGGTCTTCAGGTTTCCGAACTGGATCCCTAAGTATTTGACCAACCCATTTTGCCAGGTTAGCCCTGAGGTGCCTATTACCTCGCTGGTAGTGTGTACGTTGAAAGGCATGCACTCCGATTTGTCTCTGTTTAGTTTGTACCCGGATGGTTTGAGTTCACTTCTATGGTGTCTATCAGTGCTATAATGGAAGTTTCTGGGTCCTCTGTTATTATTAGTATGTCGTCCACATAAGCTGCGAGTTTGGCTGTGGTGTTCTTGATGGTTACACCTTTCATGTTCCTATTGGTCAAGATGTCCCTGATCAGGGGTTCAAGTGCAAGTAGGAACAGAGCTGGGGAAAGGGGACAACCTGGTCTCGTTCCCCGCTGGAGGTTGAATTGGGTTGATGTTGACCCATTCAAGGCTATCTGTGCCTTGGGGGATTTATATAGAGCCATATCCTTCCTTATGTAGTTATCCCCAAGGTTGTACGCTTGCATGCTCTGTTCTAGGAATTGTCAGACACTCTGTCAAAGGCTTTCTCTGCATCCAGCGTGATTGCTACTGCCGGCATGTCAGCTTTGGAGAAGTGTTCTATAACATGGCAGAGGAGTCTGGTGTTGTCATGTGACATCCGTGTTTTCATGAAGCCCACTTGTGTACTTTTAATCAGCTGAGGGAGTGGGATGTTTAGCCTTGTAGCAAGGATTTTGGCATAAATGTTTATAAGTGAGATGGGTCGGTAGTTTTCGGGTTGCAGAGTGTCCTTGCCTTCCTTTGGTATGACTATGATGTTTGCCTCTGCCATGGATACCGTTACTTCGACTGTCTGTCTAGGGTGTAATCTAATGCCATGTTGAAGTCCCCTGCCCGTACTGTCATGTCGTTCGGGGCGTTTGTCTCCAGTCTCTTTGATACTCCCTCACAGAATACTGTGTCATCTGGGTTAGGTGCATATGTGTTAGCTACGATTATGGTTTTGTCGCCTCTCTTCAGTTGTGTTATTAGTAGTCTCCCCTCTTCGTCTTGTTGTTCGTTTTCAATGGTAATTTTTGATTTTCTGTTTATCAGTGTTATGACTCCTCCCTCCTTGTTCACTGCTGGTGAACAGGCTACCTGTCCTATCCATCTCGCCCTAAGCTTGGTCGCGTCTTCCGAGGAGAGTTTGGTTTCTTGTAAGAGTACGACATCACCTTTAGTCTTTGCTAGGTAGTCAAGTACTTTTTTCCTCTTGATCGGGTGGTTTAGGCCCTTAACGTTGAGGGAAACTATCTTCAGGTCTGCCTGTAGGTCTGTGCATTGGTTCAGTGGTGTATCTGTGTTAGTGGTTTGTGTCATGGCGTACATATTATGGGCCTCGCTTCCCATCTACCCTGCTTCCGCTTGTTATTCATCATTTTGGGCGCTGTGTTGGATCGCCTGCTGCGGCGCTTGAACTTTATTGATGCAAGGATGTGGGCCAGGGTTGTTGATTGCAGTAGGAGAGTCGTGTGGGACGATGTACCGTCATTTGTAGTGTGGACAGAAACGTGAACATAATACAGACAGACAAGACACAACTCCCACCCCCCCTTGTTCCCTCCCTACCCCCCTTTTTATGTAAAGTGCTCAGTCATCCATTGGTCTTGCTTGCGCTATATAAAAACCACTAAATAGTTAAAATAATCCCACCTTGTGACCTGATCTTCCAGCAGAGGCAAGTGACTGGTCTCTAGCAGCCAATCTCAACCTTAGATCTATTCATACACTTTGAGATCTTTATAAGCCCGGCTTTCTGTTAGCCAACAGAAGCCTTAGAATGTTGGAATCAATTACTATAGTTTACATGCATTGTAAAATTAATTAAAATCTGTAGCAAGAACATGAAGTAGACAACGAGAGCTGACCCTTTTGTTTGTCTACCGAGGACAAAATAGTGGATGAAGTGTGCTTCTAGACTATAGTAAGGTGCTTGAATGCATGAGCACTGAATTCAGCACAAATCGAAGTATTGCTTGTGAGTGATGGGATTATAGCTACCAGAGTAGATGTCATGCAATCCGAGCCATCCTCTAGAGACAATCAGGCCTGAACTGTGGATCACAAAATGTTTGCATATTATTTGTGTAACTTTAACGTTTTTTGAAGCTATACTACAAAAGTACATTTTCTAAAACAGTCCAGGTTTCACATGGAGACGCACGTCAGCCTCCAGATTACTAGACTAGGTTGTAGAGTTCCTACCTGTAGGCATGCACGTGAACCAGGCACACAATGAATTACTGTGAGACTGGCTGTAACACTCCACCTAGTGTCTTCTAACAGTAATCTTAGCACAAGCGGTTGACTTGATAAAAACGTGGGTTCCTGCTTACAATGCATGTTGTGCACCTAAACTGAATTTATGTGCATAAAGAGTATAATTTGCTGATGTAAAATCTCTACCCTAACTCACAGAATTCTACATCCTAAGGTGTGTTTTAAAATGTAGAAATTCCTTTAGAGCTTTTAAGCGTGCTTGGTCGGGCCAAACCTCAAAACTAGGTAAACACCCACAAAGTTATAGATCTGCCGGCTTCATATACCTTCCTACCAAAGTAACAGCTACTGTCTTTCGAGGTGGGGACGGGGTGCAAATATTTTCATGCTGAATAGGGAGTAGTGAAAGCGGTTTCTCCATGAGTAACAATATTTTCGTCAAGGGGGAATAAATTAAGTGCTAATGTTACACAATGACGTCAGATTTATGAAAGTGGAACTTTCCACTTGGGGGAAAAAATTAAATCATATCACCAGATAGTGTTTCCTTATTAACATTTCGACAGTTAGCTTAAAAATAAATCAACTGGGTCCCAATATTCTTGGCTTGTTGATAAAGCACACCTTCCCCACCCTCTTGTGGTTTCACTATTCCTTCACGAATGGTTCCCGCCACGAGTGGTTCCTCTAAAAAGTTCAAACAGACTGTTTCTCTTCTTGGTCTAGTGATAGTTGTCTGAAAGGTTACAACAGAAGTAATCCTTGCCTTCTCTCGGAACATCTAAATTAATCAACAATCTGAATGCCTAACTCTGCTCTTCCCCTCTCCCTGTTGGTCTTTATCATGGTTCTTCTGATCTTATGACTCAATTTTTATTAACTTCTGAACTGTTTTGTCCTACCTACTTTTTCATTCAAGCTTGTTCCAAGATATGTTTGCGGCACTGTTCTAATATTATGTGAAGCATTATAAACGCTGCCCTTAAATCACAATCTAAACCCAACCTGCTCCTAAGCCAAATATGTTTTTGAGAAAATAATGCTTTTTTATATTTAAAATGATTGACAAATGTAACTGAAATATACTTTGTTTAGTTTGCAGTAAACACCTAAAGTAGGATGCCCAAAATGGGTTGTCACCTGCATGTTACTTAATTAGGGCTCCAGGCTTTATGATTTTTTTTTTACGTTTCTGCCTGTATTTATCCATATTTATTTTGCATTTTGTGAAACAAGCAGAAACTGGTATATTTCCACATGTATTTAACCAATAAATGTGCACTCAGGCTAGAATCTCTGACAGGTTAAGTTAATATGAACACCCACAGATGGTAAATTAATGCACTTGTATGAAAACATGGAAAATTCAGCATGAGCAGTGACCATATCTATTCCAGTTAAAGCCAAAAAAGACCTTTTTTTTTAAACCCTTCAAATGTTAATCCGCAAAGCTATTGGCCTGGCAGTCATGACTGACAGCATATAGAACCATTCAAACAACATCCATATTTCCGTCTATATGCACATTTAAAAAAAGAAATACACACAGGAAAATAAATGGTTTCGGTCTATATTTATCTGTAAAAATCAGTAAAAACGGAAAACGGGGAACATTATGCATAATGTACAATGCCTGACCATTTAGATTGGGTGGGGGCAAGATCCCTCGGTTTTTAGGTTGAGCCGAGGTCAGCGACATACTGATTAAATAGTATTTGCACAAGGACACAGCTTTGTTTTAAGCCCTTGTGTTACATCCTATTGTATATTTCCCTTTTTATAAGTTAATCAGTTGTTGTAAGTATTTCCCTTTTAAGTAGAATGTATCTTTTGTCCTGGCACATGCACATCATCCTGTGATTCCATTTGGAATTGTAATGTTATGAAATGTGAGGAGTTAGAGAAATCTGTCTGGTGGATGAAGTACTGTGCTGCTGTTCATCATTAAACTTTTGGAAATAAACTGGATTTCTTCAAGATTACTACAAAATTTGGCGACGAGGGTGTCAAGTACTTACTATTACTACTCCTTTTTGCAGCACAGGTGTGGTACACCCATTTTCATTGATTTTTATCGAATTTTCTGGATTTCAACTTTAAACTTGGGAACTTAAATTTTGCAGTTTGGATATACACTCTCTAAAATTGTTTTACCTTGGAATGAAAATGAAGAACATATTCTGATTTCTCAGTGGATTTTACCCTGATAACACAGTTTTGGAGTTGCATTACTTGTCTACATTTTGCACCATGTTCTTTGGCGTCATCTACAATTGAATTTACTGAAAAGATAAAAATGTTGCCTCCAAACGACGATCTTCTATGGATTTTAGCCCGTTTTAAGCTTCGTTTACCTTTTGAGTAAACCAACGTTTCCTTGAACAGCGCACGGCGAGTTTTGGTTTCCATGGCAACGATGTTTTGTTTTGGATGTTCGCGCCGCATACGGAGACCGTGAGCGTGCTGCGCGTGGTTTCCATGACATCGTGTTGTCATCAGGAAGGAAACCTTTAGCGTGCGCTTGGAGCAACGTGAAGCGTATTTTGTCATCACGTTGGGAAATACGTAGAGTGACGTCTGACGTCATCGGCAGCCATATTGTTTCACCGATATTTTTATTTCATTGCGACATTTCACGAAGTACGCTTATAAAGGCAAAAAGGCAACATTTATTCATATACAAGGTATTTAAAGAAGGATTTACAGCACGCGCTGCGCATTATCTTTGGAAAGCTAAAGACTAGAGAATATTTTAAACCTTTACATTTTCGCTGATGTGCACAGCTGTTGCACATCAAATTACTGCTTAAGACCGTGGTTCAACACACTGTAGAGCACATTTACAACAGTTCTGTTTACTGTAGATACAACTGCATATATTGTATCATTGTACAGTATTTAAGTTTCTGTTTGCTTATTGACTATTCCTACTACAACATGCAATTTGATCCCCCATCTAAATTTCTCCAAAGTAAAGGAGATCCACCCATTCCTTGGAATAGGTGGAAAGAAGAGTTTCTAACATATTTAAAGGCAATTGATGGAGAAAGGATGGGAAATGAAAGAAAAAAAATATTTTTCTTCATTGTTTGGGGTCAGAAGGACAAGCCGTGTTTAGAAATTTACCTCCTGTTCCTGGGGATTCAGGTGTTTTCGATGAAGCTATGCTTCGTGTGGAAACACGTTTTAAACCTACAACAAGCATTGCCCTAAATCGTTATAAATTTTATACAAGGGCACAGAGAGACAATGAATCTTTTGATGATTTCCTAACAGGTTTGCGAGCTTTGGTAGTGTCATGTAATTTCGGAAATATGACTGATGAAATGATCAGAGATCAAATCATTGTTAATGTAAAAAACAAAAAAACTCAAGAGCAATTGTGGATTATGGGGAATCCAACCTTACAAGAAAGCATTTCCACGGCAAAGGCGTTTGAACAAAGCAATAAATGGATGAAAACCATAGGAGAAACTAATATAAAGGGCGGAAGGAATGATAAATCAACTGATGAAATATGTGCTATGAATACTTTTACAAAAAAATTTCCAAGCCATAAGAATTTTGGGAAAAATCGTGTTGTATGTTTTAGGTGTGGGAGTTACAGTCATGTGGCTTCTTTCAAATTCTGCCCTGCTATTGGAAAAGAGTGCAACAAGTGTGGAAGAATAGGGCATTTCTCTAAGGCTTGTAGAGATGAGAAGAGAAAGATTAATGACAAGAGTAACAGTTCAAATTTTAAGAAAAGTGAAGTTTCATGTGTGAAAGGAGATACTGATTCTGAAGTTATTTGTTGTCGTTGTGAACATATCAGTTGTGATGCGAGTCTTAAGGAAAGAGGGATTGTTGTTACGTTGGTGAATATTAGTGCACTAGGTGCTGACATATTGAATTCTCCTAAATGTTTGGTCAGTTTCATGGATGTCAAATTGGAATTAATGGCAGATTCCGGTTCTCCTTGGACAATTATAACGGAGGACTATTTCAATGAGAAGTATGGATCTAAATTGTCCACGGGAGATTTGTGTCCTCCAGATATAATTGCACGGGGTTTTAATGGTTACACAATAGATTTCATAGGTTATATTGCTTCTACAATTTACTTCAAAAATGAATCAGCATATATAAAGTTAAATGTGGCTATAAAAGGAATCAATGTTCTGGGGTGGAGAGATCAATGGAAGCTGAACATTGTTTTGAATCCTCGCAATAAGGATCCTGTAATGGTCTTACAAGAATGTTTTAATCAAATGGAGAATGTGAATGTTGTAGATGAGGACAGTAGGTGGAGATTATTAGCCGAAGAATTTCCTGATGTTTTTTCTGAAAAGCTAGGTAGATTAAAGGGTTTTACACACGTCATCAAACTCAAACAAGGTGCATCTCCCATTGTTCAAAAACTTAGGTCAGTACCACTTAATGCCAGAGAAGAGTTGAATGAAGCGTTAAAAGAGATGCTGAAGAATGATGTTATAGAAGAAATAGAATCATCAGAGTGGGTTTCGCCTGTTGTTTTAGCACGGAAACCAGACAAGTCTTTGAGGCTCTGTATTGATTTGAGAGCGTTGAATGCAAATATTGTTATAGATTGCCACCCACTGACTAATATAAATGAAATAGTGAGTATGCTGGATGGGGCAGTGGTATTTTCCACTTTGGATTTAAGATCTGCATAACACCAGGTGGTGTTGGCAGATGAATCACGGCACTTGACAGCATTTGTCACACCAGAAGGTCTTTTCCAGTTCAAACGTATGCCGTTCGGTTTAGCTTCGGCAGCCTCAGTTTTCCAAAGGTCAATGCATCATATTTTCAGGGACATGGGTGATTTTGTCAAATGTTTTCAAGACGACATTTTGATATTTTCTAAAAGTGATAACATTCATATGGAGCATCTCAGAAGGGTGTGTAAAGTTTTATGTGAGTTTGGCCTTACTATTAAGAGTAAAAAGTGTAAGTTGTTCCAAAAAACGATTGAGTATTTGGGACATACTGTATCTAGTGATGGTGTAGCTCCCAAGAAATCGTTGATTGATGCCATTTTGAAAGCACCAGCGCCAGATTGCAAGGATAAGTTGTTATCATTTTTAGGACTCTGTGAGTACTACAGTAAATTTATCAAGGATTTTGCTACTAAAGTGGAACCTTTGAGAGAGTTAACAAGAAAGAATGCGGAGTTTCTGTGGAGTAGTAGGTAACAAGATGTTTTTGAAGGTATAAAAGTTGATATGATTTCAGCACCCACACTTAAACCGTATTGTTTGAATAAACTGTGTGTACTGACTGTGGATGCTAGTTCTTACGGCCTGGGGTGTGTTTTATCTCAACGTTCAGGCAAAGAGGAGTGGAATGTTGCTTTCGCTTCGAGATCTCTAAATCTCACAGAGAGAAGATATGCAGTCATTGAAAAGGAGTTATTGGGATGTGTGTGGGGAGTGGAACATTTCCGTAACTATATTTGGGGAGCGAAATTTTTGATTAGAACAGATCATAAACCTTTGGTAGGTATTCTTTCACCTGGTGGATGTCTTACGGCAACGGCTCGCATCGCTAGGTTGATGTCACGTTTGCAAGAATATTGTTTTGACATAGAGTATGTACCAGGAAAACTTAATGTGACAGCAGATTGTTTATCCAGACTACCATGTGCCAGCGAGGCGAAAACTGATGATGAAGAAGTTGTGGTTAGTATAACTGAAACTGTATCAAAGGAATTTAGTATTATTTCTGAGGAGATGTGGAAAAAAGCATGAGTGAAGATGTTGTTTTGTGTCAAGTTAGAGATTACGTCAATTTGGGTTGGCCATCCAAAGGTTAAATCCAAGTTGAAGTAATGCCCTTTTTCAATGTTGCAGAGGAATTAGTTTTAGAAGGAGATCTGTTATTCAGGGGGGAAAAGTGTATTCCTCCTACTTCCATAAGGAACGTTATTTTGGAAATGAGTCATGAATGTCACATGGGTATGTCTTCAATGAAAAGAATAATTAGATCTAATTTTTGGTGGCCGGGGGTAGACAGGTTTGTAGATAAGTTTGTGAGAGAGTGCCCTGAGTGTATTGAGAGTGATAAGATGTGTAAGTGTGATCCTGCACCCTTAATACCAGTAAAATGGCCTGACCAACCATGGCAGAAATTAGGTATTGACGTTGCTGGTCCTTTTAATTTTTTATCTCAGGAGTGTAGATATGCTATTGTTGCTGTTGATTACCACTCCAAGTGGCCCGAAGTCAAGTTGGTACATCATCCCAACACTGATAGTGTTATTCTGTTTCTGAGGGAAATTTTTTCTCGAGAAGGTTTTCCTGAGTATGTCATTACAGATAATGGAGTGCAGTTTAAATCATTAGAGATGTTAGAGTTTTTGAAATGGTATGGCATAAAACATTGTACCACTGCATTATATGAACCACAAGGAAACGGACAAGTTGAAAGATATAACAGGGTTCTCAAACAAGATATACTATGGGCACGTGGTTTTGGGGGACTTTGGAAGGAGAAATTGAGAGAAAAGTTGTAATTGTATCGTATAACACCTCATTCCACTACAGAAGTGTCACCTTTCAGGTTGTTGAAAGGTAGAGATCCAGCATCCAAATTGTGTCCGTGGTGGTTTAAAAAAAACAGTGAGTGTCATAAATCAGATATAAACGTCAGTGATGTAGCTCGAAATGTGGAAATTAAGCAAGACAAGTGTAAGTGCAGATACAATCCCAATATGAAAGTCAAACAACCTACATTTATGGTTGGGGATTATGTAAGAATTCGTAAACCAGGTTATGTTTCCAAGGGTGAAGCAAAGTTTGGTAAACCGATGAAAATTATAAAGGTTTATCGCAACAGTGTTGTGACACAAGATGGTAAGGTGTGGAATGTCAGAAGAGTGTCTAAATGCACACCTTAATGACATATATATATTTGGACATCATTTTCCCTTCACTTCTGTTCTTATCTTATTTTCTTTAGGGGGAAAATGTGTTACATCCTATTGTATATTTCCCTTTTTATAAGTTATTCAGTTGTTGTAAGTATTTCCCTTTTAAGTAGAATGTATCTTTTGTCCTGGCACATGCACATCATCCTGTGATTCCATTTGGAATTGTAATGTTATGAAATGTGAGAAGTTAGAGAAATCTGTCTGGTGGATGAAGTACTGTGCTGCTGTTCATCATTAAACTTTTGGAAATAAACTGGATTTCTTCAAGATTACTACACCTTGGTTGTGTGGATTTTGCATATAAAGGTGTTATTGTAACCAGACTTCACTTGCGCCCACATGCTGGAGTAGAAGGTTCTCATGGAGACACCCCACTTGCCTACTTTTTGCTGTAATAGCCTTGCTGTCAAAGGCTACTTTAAATGAAAGTGTTACAGTGCACACCGAATTTATCGCTGGCTTTATCCTCATATTCATCTTGTCATCATTTTCAATTGATTAAGCGTGCAGCCTGGACAACAAGATCCACCCTGGTGTCCCGCACTTTATAACTACAAAAGAGGGAGCGAGATTTCACTCTAGTCCCGAGCACAGCTATGTCTGCAATTCAAAATGTATTGGCTGGTAGTCCATGTTTATGGCAAAAATAATTCAGAAGTACTCCAAGAACACTTCAAACGTCTCTTTTATTCTTATCCTCACACTTAAGATGCAGTGGCGTTTTACAACAGTTTCTCATGCTGCGGACATACCTATCCGGGCCTTATTTCCGAGCACGTGGAAAAAACAACCTACATCCTGAACTCTCATCTTGTAATACCCAATGCATTTCGTGCCTGGCTCGGCCCTTCGTCAGGGGTTCTCTATAAGTAAAAGAACATTAGTGTTAAATACATAATTTTCTGTGGCCCCATTCTCAAACAATGTTTTAAGGTATAGCGCATTAACTTGATTAACTGCCCAGTACAGCATTTTCCCTCTATCATCAATGGATGCCTAAACTAACCTTTATGATGTTAAATTTGATTTAGCAATGGATATTCACAGGTAACCACCCCTAGACACTTCGTTTATCATCTTTCCTCCCTCGCAGTGTAAAAAACCTCTCCCTCGCATCACAAAACACATTGGTTCCCCTCCTACCTGAACAATACTTAACGGTCAAATCTGCTTTACTCCAATCCTTTCTTGCAAAAACAGCCTGTATTTGAATATCAATTGCTAAATCAAATCATTGTTTGGGAATGGGACCACAGAAATTATGTATTTAACACTAATGTTCTTTTACTCATAGAGAACCCCTGATGAAGGGCAGAGCCAGGCCCGCAATGCATTGGGTATTACAAGATGAGAGTTCAGGATGTAGGTTGTTTTTTCTACGTGATCGGAAATAAGGCCCGGATAGGTATGTCCGCAGCATGAGAAACTGTTGTAAAACGCCACTGCATCTTACGTGTGAGGATAAGAATAAAAGAAACGTTTGAAGTGTTCTTGGAGTACTTCTGAATTATTTTTGCCATAAACATGGATTACCAGCCAATACATTTTGAATTACAGACATAGCTGTGCTTGGGACTGGAGTGAAATCTCGCTCCCTCTTTTGTAGTTATAAAGTACCGGACACCAGGAAGGATCTTGTTGTCCAGGCTGCACGCTTAATCAATTGAAAATGATGACAAGATGAATATGAGGATAACGCCAGCGATAAATTCGGTGTGCACTGTAACACTTTCATTTGTAACTTGTTCTGCCCTATTTACAAGCTGCACCCGGAGTCAAACGGTATGAAAAGTTCAACAAGCACACACGTAGGAAACGACACCCTGAGGAACAGATTAAAGAACTGTGGTTATATTATTTTCGGAACATACATTAATGTGGCTTACGAACTTTGAGAAATTATTAAGGACTCAACTCCACGTGTCATTAATACAGAAATTGCCTTTGTTACATCATCAGCATTATGTAACATCAGAGGGAGTGCAGAATATTCTAATGTTATTGCTTAATGAATAATGTGACAAATTCTTGATGTGTACAGGTGGCAGGGTCTATATCATGTTTACAAAGCAATAAGCTCCACCAATGTATGATGGGCATAGTAGTTTTTTGATTAATATCATGAATGCGGGACAAACACGATTGGTTGAGTGTGAAGGGTGGAGTTATGTCTAGGGTGAGGATAATTGAATACGGGCTGTTTTTGCAAGAAAGGATTGGAGTAACGCAGATTTGGCCATTAAGTATTGTTCAGGTACGAGGGGAACCAATGCGTTTTGTGATGCGAGGGAGAGGTTTTTTACACTGCGAGGGAGGAAAGATGATAAACAAAGTGTCTAGGGGTGGTTACCTGTGAATATCAATTGCAAAATCAAATTTAACATCATAAAGGTTAGTTTAGGCATCCATTGATGATAGAGGGAAAATGCTGTACTGGGCAGTTAATCAAGTTAATGCGCCATACCTTAAAACATTGTTTGGGAATGGGGCCACAGAAAATTATGTATTTAACACTAATGTTCTTTTACTCATAGAGAACCCCTGACGAAGGGCCAAGCCAGGCCCGAAATGCATTGGGTATTACAAGCTGAGAGTTCAGGATGTAGGTTGTTTTTTCTACGTGCTCGGGAATAAGGCCCGGATAGGCATGTCCGCAGCATGAGAAACTGTTGTAAAACGCCACTGTATCTTACGTGTGAGGATAAGAATAAAAGAAACGTTTATAGTGTTCTTGGAGTACTTCTGAATTATTTTTGCCATAAACATGGATTACCAGCCAATACATTTTGAATTGCAGACATAGATGTGCTCGGACTGGAGTGAAATCTCGCTCCCTCTTTTGTAGTTATAAAGGCTGCTTTAAAGCACATAAAACATGTGTGTAGTTTTCTCTGATTTGTATGTATTCTATGAATTATTAAGTTAGTTAACGACTGCCCCACAGTCGGACATAAATCTTGTCTGGAATCAAGGCAGAATCTTTAAAGCAGTGGCAATGATTTCTTATATCAACAGAGTGGTGCAAAAAATTATAGTCAATGTCGAGAAGTGCGATCAGGCTATAATTGGCATGATTTGATTTGGAGACTTTTCTGTGAATGCTTCCCATGAAACAGAGATGATGCCACTGGCAGCACAGGCAGCGAACAGAATGCTCATCAAGTATACTCAGTAGTGTGCAAAGGATTTTAATATAGCGGTTGGGAGGACTTTAGGCCCAGGTCCACCGTGGGCTCTTCTTCATTTTTCAACATTGACCACCTTGTCCAGGGTAGGCCAAAGTGTCTGCGGTGATGGTGGCTAACAATAGGTGGCAGGTAGGGCTGATGCTGGTTAACATTCCAGGCTTGGTCATAAGGTTGTGTCATCATGGGGGAGAATATCACAGCCTAAACTTGAATTCATGTCATTGTAGATGTACAGGGAATTGACATAGGAGATTCTGGCACGGGCACTTACGTTATAGGCCACCTTGAGATAAATGCCATAATTTATAATTAGGGCTCCCAGTTTGATGGTATTTATTTTTTTGCAATTTCCGTCTGTATTTATCCCTATTTGTTTTTTCTCAATTTTATCTGTATTTATCCATATTTATTTTGGGTTTTGTGGAAAAATTAAGCTGAAATTAGTATATTTCCATATTTATTTAACCAATAAATATGCACTCATGCATGAATGTCTGCCAGGTTTCAGTGCTGTGAAAACCTACAGAAGATAAATCAGTGCAATTATTAACCATGGGTTGAGCAGGCGTAGTGCCACTATGCGGAGTTCCACGGAGTTATGAAAAAAACGCAGTGGAACTCCGCTCCACCATCCGCCTTTACAGAAGCAGGGCCCGGGCCCCTGGGTGCTGGAGCCCAGGTCCTGTGGCCAGCCGAGGGTCCGTGCTCCCGCAGGTGGGAGAACGTTTTCAAAAAGTTGCCTGTGACTCTTGGCGGTGGATTACTCGGCTCGCGCATCAATGAAGAGTGCAGCTAGCTGCGAGAATTAGTGTGAATTGCAGGACACATTGATCGACACTTCGAACGCACCTTGCGTAAGCATGGGCGGATTTTGCGGATCCACGATTCACGAATTTGCGGATTCACGGATCGTGGATCCGCAAAATCCGCGGATTTTGCGGATCGGCGGATTTGGGGGCGGGGCTTCCTCGAGTGTGTGGGCGGGGCCAAACGGACGGGGCTTCCATGCGAGCGCACATGCCTCTTGTGTATACAAAAGGTCAGAGACCGATCAGAGCAGCAGATTAAGAGACAGAAGCCCCTGGTCACAGGAAAGGCACGGGGATTGCGCTCGTGAAAGTCAAAGATGCAAATGCCTCTGGCCAGCATCACGATTTTTTTTGGCCTGATGAATGAGTCACTGCATTTGCGCTTCAACTAGTTCCAGCGACCAAGTGTGTGTTGCTATGCAATCGCGCCGAAGTGCGCAGGGGTCCCTTGATTGAAATGTCCATCATAGTGGGTAAATGGCGGGAAGACGGTGCACACCTCGAGTGTGTGGGCGGGGCCAAACGGACGGGGCTTCCATGCGAGCGCACAAGGCACACCTGCCCAGCCCCCACAACGCTCACGATTATTTTTTGGCTGATGAATGAGTCACTGAAATTAAGCTGCAACTAGGGCACATGCGTCGTGCCAGAATGAACCCTGCCCTTCAGACACCATGTAAATAATTTACGATGGCGCCGGCAAGCTGCCAGCGCCATCCTGCAAAAGTTACTTAATTAGCTTCAACAGGAAGCTCCAACTGATAAAATAAAGCAGGCGCTCGAGCCCCTGCTTTATCTTATCTGTTAGAGCTTCCTGTCGAAGCTAATTAAGTAACCATTTGAGGATGGCGCTGGCAGCTTGCCGGCGCCATCGTAAATTATGCAGGCTTGAACTTTTGACCGCAAAATCCGCTCCGATCGCGGATTGCGGATTCTCGGTAAATCCGCGAGAGTTCGCGGATCGCGGATTTACCGAAAATCCGCAAAATCCGCGATCGGAGCGGATTTTGCGCTCATGCTTAAGTCCTTGCGGCCCCAGGTTCCTCCTGGGGCTACGCCTGTCTGAGGGTCGCTCGATCATCAATCTCACCGGGGCTGCCCCGGTATGTGGCTGGGGCCGTCGCAGGGTTAGCTCTGCTTCCCTTCGTCCCCCCACAAGGTCCTGTTGCAGAGGTACGCCACCGGCACACCTCCCCGCCACGGGGCCAAGGACCGGTCCGCTCCGTGCGCCTGGCTGCATGCCGTGCGTGGCTGTCTGTGGTGTCCCACCAGCTGCCCTTGCTCACGAGCCTCGGGCGCCCGCCTCCACGGCCGGCTTCCCAGGGAGGGCAAACCCCCTCCAGATCTAATCTGGGAAAAGAGGGCGGGACCCTTTGGTGTTTTTCCGACTATGAAAACATATTACTAAGCAGAGGAAAAGAAACTAACCAGGATTTCCCCAGTAACGGCGAGCGTAGAGGGAAGAGCCCAGCGGCAAATCCCCGCCCGGCCGCGGATGCGGGAAATGTGGCGAATAGAAGACCGACTCCCCGGCGTCACTCAGGGGGCCAAAGTCCTTCTGATCAAGGCTCACCCCGCGGATGGTGTTAGGCTGGTAGTGGCCCCCGGCACCCTGAATCTGATCTTCTCTGAGTTGGGTTGCTTGGGAATGCAGCCCAAAGCGGGTGGCAAAATCCATCTAGGGCTAAATACAGACATGAGACCGATAGCCAATGAGTACCGTAAGGGAAAGTTGAAAAGACCTTTAAAGAGAGAGTTCAAGAGGGCGTGAAATAGTCAAGAGGTAAATGGGTGGGGTCATTGCAGTCCGCCCAGAGGATTTAACACGACGGGAAGGTCGATGGCACGGGATTCTGGATCGCCTCTGCGGGACCGGCGTACTGACCCTACCCGGCCCTGCAGGGCACATTTCCTCTACGGCGGTGCGCCACGATCGACTCTGAGTCGACTGGGAAGGCTTCGGAGTGGCATGTGGCCCTCGCTCCAGCGAAGGGTGTTATAGCCCCCCTGGCAGCAGCTTCACGGTGTCCGCGAAGCAGAGGGAGATTCGACCACTTCCGCACCCTCCCGGGTCCTCGCTCCCGGTCGCCCCTCGGGGCGTGCCGGGGCGGGGAAGGAGGGACGCAGACTCGGTGCGTCTGTCGACTGGGGCAGACTGTGCTCTGTGTGCCCCGACTGCATCGCGCCCGTGGTCAGGGAGGCCCACACCGGGCACCAGAGGTCTGCGGTGATGTCGGTTACCCACACTACCAGACTTAAAACACGGATGTAGGAGTCTAACACGTGCATGCACGAGTCGGAGGGCCGAGCGAATCCCTGTGGTGCAATGAAGGTGAGGGCTGGCGCGCGCCTGTTGAGGTGGGATCCTGCTGCGCTTCCAGCGGCGGGCACACCACCGGCCCGTCTCGCCCGCTCCATTAGGGATGTGGTGCATGAGCGTGCGTGATAGGAACCGAAAGATGGTGAACTGTGCCTGGGCAGGGCAAAGCCAGAGGAAACCCTGGTGGCCGTCTGTAGCGGTCCTGACGTGCAAATCGATAGTCCGACCTGGGTATATGGACGAAAGACTAATCCAACCATCAAGTAGCTGGTTCCCTCCGAAGTTTCCCTCAGGATAGCTGGCTCTGGGAGCCCCCAGTTTTATCTGGTAAATTGAATGATTAGAGGTCTTAGGGTCGAAACGATCTCAACCTATTCTCATACTTTAAATGGGTAAGAAGCCCGGCTCGCTAGCATGAAATGAGAGTGCCTAGTGGGCCACTTTTGATAAGCAGAACTGGCACTGCGTGATGAACCGTACTCCAGGTTAAGGCACCAGATGCCAACGCTCATCAGACAACAGAAAAGGTGTTGGTTGATACAGAAAGCAGGACAGTGGCCATGGAAGTCAGAATCCGCTAAGGAGTGTGTAACATCTCAGCTGCCAATTAACTAGCCCTGAAAATGGATGTCGCTGGAGCGTCGAGCCCATGCCCGTCTGTTGCCGCGCGGAGAGCCGCCGGGGTTAAGCAGCGAAGAGTAGGAGGGCCGCTGCAGTGCGCACGGAAGCCCAGGGCAAGGGCCCAGGTGGAGCCGCCGCAGGTGCAGATCTTGGTGGTAGTAGCAAATATTCAAACAGGAACTTTGAAGGCCAAAGTGGAGAAGGGTTCCATGTGAACAGCAGTTAAACATGAGTCAGTTGGTCCTAAGAGATGGGCGAGCGCCATTCGGAAGGGACGCGTGATGGCCTCCTTTGCCCTCAGTATATCGAAAGGGAGTTGGTTCAGATCCCCGAACCCAGAGTGGCGGAGACGGGCGCCCTCGCGGCGTCCAGTGAGGTAACGCAAACGATCCCGGAGAAGCAGGCTGGAGCCCCAGGAAGAGTTCCCTTTTCTTTGTGAAGGGCATGGCACCCGGGAATGGGTTCGCCCCGAGAGAGGGGTCCGAGCCTTGGAAAGCGGTGCCATTCCGCCGGCGCCCGGTGAATTTTTGCTGGTCCTTGAAAATCCAGGGGAGATAGAGTAAATATTGCGCCAGGCCAAACCCATATCCGCAACAGATCTCCAAGGTGAACACCCTCTGGCATGTTGGAATAATATAGGTAAGGGAAGTCGTCAAGTCAGATCCGTAACTTCGGGCTAAGGATTGGCTCTAAGGGCTGGGTCGGTCGGGCTGGGGAGCGAAGCAGGGCTGGATGAGGCGTCGCCCTCAGGGGCGGCGACGACTTCGGACGCAAACAGGGCCCTTCCTGTGGATCACCCCAGCTGCGGTGGTCACGTCTCCCTGTGCCCCCTCTTCGGGGGCCCGGCCCGGCATTCTGCCTCAGACGGTGCCTAGCAGCTGACTTAGAACTGGTGTGGACCAGTGGAATCCGACTGCTTAATTAAAACAAAGCATCGCAAAGGCCCGAGGCTGGTGTTGACGCGATGTGATTTCTAACTAGGATTCTCTTAAGGTAACCAAATGCCTCATCATCTAATTAGTGACGAGCATGAATGGATGAACAAGATTCCCACTGTCCCAACCTACTATCTAGTGAAACCACAGCCAAGAGAGCGGACTTGTCAGAATCAGCGGGGAAAGAAACTCTGTTGAGCTTGACTCTAGTCTGCCACTGTGAAGTGTTATGAGAGGTGTAGGATAAGTGGGAGGCCCTTGGGCCGCCGGTGAAATACCACTACTCATCGTTTTTTCATTTACCCGGTGAGGCGGGAGGCGAGCCCCGTGGGGCTCTCGCATCTGGTTCCAAGTGCCCAGCGCCCGCTGGGCGTGACGCGCTTCGGGGACAGTTGCAGGTGGGGAGTTTGACTGGGGAGGTACACCTGTCAAACAATAACGCAGGTGTCCTTAGGCGAGCTCAGGGAGGACAGAAACATCCACCGGAAAAGAAGGGCAAAAGCTCAATTGATCTCGATTTTCAGTATGAATACAGATCGTGAAAGCGGGGCCTCACAATCCTTCTGACGTTTTGGGTTTCAAGCAGGAGGTGTCGGAAAAGTTACCACAGGTATAACTGGCTTGTGGCAGCCAAAGCGTTCATAGTGACGTTGCTTTTTGATCCCTAGATGTTGGCTCTTCCTATCATTGTGAAGCAGAATTCATCAAACGGTGGATTGCTCACCCACTAATAAGGGAATGTGAGCTGGGTTTAGACCGTCGTGAGACAGGTTAGTTTTACCCTACTGATGATGTGTTGTTGCAATAGGAATCTTGCTCAGTGCGAGAGGAACCACAGGTTTTAACATTTGGTGTATGTGCTTGGCTGAGGAGCCAATAGGGCGAAGCTACCATCTGTGGGATTATGACTGAACGCCTCTAAGTAAGAATCCCCCCTAAACCGTAATGATACCGCAGTGCTATGGTGCCTCGTTTGGCCTGGGATAGCCGGACTCTTTCGGGGGGTCGGTGCGTAGAGCCGCTCACTTCGGGAGCCGAGTGCAGACAGAAGGGGGCCGCCTCCATTGCCCTTAGTGCACCGCATGTTTGTGGGGCACCAGGTACTAAATCATTCACCCGATTCTGGGTCAGGGTTTCATAAGTAGCAGAGCAGCTACCTCGCTGCGATCTACTGAAAGTCATCCTCTAAGCCAAGCTTTTGTATCTCTGTGCGTGGGCACCCGCGCTTGCCCTCCTCCACCACACCCTGGGGTGTGTCCCTCTGCCGCCGGGAGGGACGCAAAGGGGGGGACGTGGTCTGCAAGATGCTGCGTCCACCACATGCCCTCCAGCAGAGGTGCCTCCCCTTCCCGTCCCTGCCCCACTGGGGTGCGGGGACAGGGCCACCATCCCTTGCGGGTCAGCAGGGTGACCAGATGGCCAGGGCCGGCCGGGGCCCCCACTTTCCTACTGCACCCATGCAAGTCGAGCAGGGAGGCGAGCAGCCCCGTGGAAGGAGCCTCCCTAGCAGTGGCCTCAGAGCACCTGGCCACCCTCACCGTCGGATTGCAAGAGCGACTGGGTCCAGCTGTCACAGGCCATCTGGGCGCTGGGTCGTCCTGGGCCATCTGGCTGCGCGACTAGATGGTCCAGCGGGCTGAGTGACCACATGGCCCTGCAGGCCGGGCAACAAGATGGCCCTGCGGGCTGGCTGAATATAGCTTTTCTCTTTCCCCATGGTTCTGTAAGCCCCTACAACGTAGGGGCTTAATAGTCGAGGAAAATGGGCTCCCCGGGCAGGCCGGTGTGGGGAGAGGACATGCCCTGGGCTTAACCCCCCTTGGCTCCTGCCCCCAAGCTCCAGGAAGGTGGAAGGCACACCCGCCTGAGTCAGCATCCCGATGCCCAAGGGTCTGGGTGAGGGAGGTGACAGTCAGTAGCCAGGGCAGGGCGGCTGCAGAGTGGGGAGGCCTGCCTAGTTCCCCGCTGTCTTCGAGGCAAAGAGCGGCAAGAGGCCTGCCCTGCGTGAAAGGGGGGCCGAGCCGGAGTTGGAGCCCGTGGAACGTTTGGAGAAGCCCTGAAAAGGGGACGCCTGGGCCCGGTCTGGGATGGCTGCGACTTGCGGATGTCCCACGCTGCCCAGGGGGATCCACCGGGGCCCAGGGAGGCTCTCCCTGGCCTTGCTGGGTATGGTAGCAGGCACTGGGCCCGGTGCTTGAGCTCCCTCCGGCGGGCCCTGGGGTGCGGGAGCCCCACCGGTCCTTCAAGCCAGCCGAGGGTCCGGGTGCTGGGATTGGGGTCCATGGAGGCCTGGGGAGGCTATCCCCTGCCTGGCTGGGTTCGGAAGCAGCCCTGATCTCTTGACTGGGTGAGAGTATTCTGCTTAATTCAGAGACTCTGTCCATCACCACCCCTTGTTGAAAATATTTTTGTCCACCCTAAGCGTGGAAGGGTATACTCAGATGTGAGTCCCTTGCTCATTGCACCATCAGGATTCAAGCAAGCCGGGCCGAAGACGGCTGTAATGCCAGAAACCGGTCCCCGGAAGCTTGTTTCCTTCCCAGTGTAAGAATTGGCTTTTGTAGTCTGGTCTGCCCTGTTCCCATGATGCACTGGGCCAGGGACAGACTAATTTGCATACAGCCAGGTTCTGAAACTGGGATGGTGCAATGAGCTAAAAAACGGTGTTGGATCTAGCCCTGATCTCTTGACTGGGTGAGAGTATTCTGCTTAATTCAGAGACTCTGTCCATCACCACCCCTTGTTGTAAATATTTTTGTCCACCCTAAGCGTGGAAGGGTATACTCAGATGTGAGTCCCTTGCTCATTGCACCATCAGGATTCAAGCAAGCCGGGCCGAAGACGGCTGTAATGCCAGAAACCGGTCCCCGGAAGCTTGTTTCCTTCCCAGTGTAAGAATTGGCTTTTGTAGTCTGGTCTGCCCTGTTCCCATGATGCACTGGGCCAGGGACAGACTAATTTGCATACAGCCAGGTTCTGAAACTGGGATGGTGCAATGAGCTAAAAAACGGTGTTGGATCTAGCCCTGATCTCTTGACTGGGTGAGAGTATTCTGCTTAATTCAGAGACTCTGTCCATCACCACCCCTTGTTGTAAATATATATATATATGGGTTCGGAAGCAGGGCCCAGCGCTTGAGCTCCGTCCGGTGGGCCACGGGGTATGGGAGGCCCCTGTCCTGCAAGCCAGCCGAGGGTCCAAGCGCTAGGGAGGGGTGGGGAGGCTCACCCCGGCCTTGCTAGGGTTTGGAAGCTGGGACCGGGCCCGGAGTGGAGTAGGAGTTTTGCTCTATACTTCGCGTTTTCAGCAGAGTGGAGAGTAGGCAAATCTCCACACACTCCGCTGGTGGAGTGGAATTCTCTGCCCACCCCTAGCAATTATATGAAAATATGCAAATTTCAGTATCAATCTTGTGCATATCTACTGCTGTTTAAGCCTCTTTACTAACATTCCTTTTTTTTGTAACCCCCTTATCTATCAATCCACACATCTATTGGCCTGGCAGTCATGTCAGACCGTATTTAGAATTACTCTTAGAGCTTCCCAATTTCCATTTTTATCCACATTTATAAATTAATACCGACAAGAAAATGACTATTTTCTGTCTGTATTTATCTGTCCAAACCAGTAAAAACAGAAATCAGGGAGCCTTATTTATAATGCTCCCAGAACATCTTAATATTGTGAAAAGAACAAACTTCAAAAAGACTGCTTCACTGTAGTTTTGGCAGCTGCTCCTGATGTTTCTCAGACTGATTTCTTGTAACTGTTCCATAGTTTTCTAGTTGCTTCACTGAGCATTTATCATGGTGTTTGAACTGGCTTGCCCCATTGCACGAGATAGGTTTTAGTTCAGTTCAAGGAAATATCATGAGTTTATTTGCCTCGAAGTTTGTATTCGGGGTTTTAATGATAGATCACACAGGTGTGAGTCATTTAGCTATCCCCAAATTCTGGTTCCAGGAAGGTTTTACTTTGGACAAATACTTTGTCCTCTGGAATGTTCCAATAGCTATCTTCCTCTCAGAAACCATTACTTGGTGGCTATTCCATCAAACTGTGATTAAAATCCACTGCGATTAGTATGTTTAGTTAGTTTTTGCAGTGATGTTAGTTTTCTAGTTTGAATCCTGGGTGAGGATATGTGTTTTGTATTAATGGTTGCGAGCAGTATAGAATCTTGGAGTTAAATGTGAGAGTGATTCCCAGAATCCATGGTGTGTCAGTGTCTAAGTTTACAATTTTCAGTAGCTCGTTTGTGGAAACAAAGATGCTCAGACTGCTGGTGACCCTGCTCTTAGATGTTGATTTTGAGGGTGGGTTGGAGAAGGTTTCACAGAGAGTCTGAAATGGCTCATGTAAGCACCAACTTTATTTACACAAATAATGTTGAATGTTAAAATGAAGTTCACAGCATCTTTGCTAATCTATAGGGTTTCCCAGAAGTCGACATTCCAAAAGCAGAATTTTATGTTTTCGCTTGATTTGTGTTTTAAACAGTCACTGTATTTATTGGATGCCTTCTTAGGTCCACTAATGTAGCATTTGGCCAATCAACAGATTTTTTTTGTTGGTGCTGTTATGGCAGGTCACAGACAAATCAGTCAGCTTTGTATCACTTGCTTGCTGTCTGAATGTAAAGGTTCTTAAACAAACTTGGAGTTTGGTTACCACTATGTCCTCCCTCTGGGCAGTAAAGCTGTTTTCTGGTCAAGCTGCCCCTTCCATAAGCTATGGATGGTTGGCTGGTGGGTTAGTGGCAGGCGGCATTAATATTAGAGGTTAGCAGCCTGGTGATCAGCTGGTGACAGAGACCCTATTTTGTGAGCAAGCACTTGTGTATCGTGATGAGTGCTCAGACAGGAGGATCTGCAGTTTGTGGTGCTGATTATAACATGGTCACTGGCTAACTGTTGTTCATAGGAGACTTCTGTGATTAGTACTTTTAAAAGGCCTGTACTCTTCACTTGGTATGGGAGTAATAGGGATAATGGATTGCAGCGTTGGCAGCTCACTTGTTGCCTACTGCTCTTTTCACCCACTTTGTAACTAGTGCTCATAAGTGTTGTCAATGGCTCGTTCAAGTCACTCAATGAGGCTACTTCCTTATGGTCAGAACCTTGGAATAATGCAGGTGGCAGATGCTCATCCCTTTGTGAGCTCTCAGAAATATTTTAGTTGTTGGGGTGTGTTGAAAGCACTTGTAAATGAGCTAAGCAGAGGTTTAATAATGTCAACTATGATCTTGTGAGGGGAGCTCCAGGTGTATTGCTGCTGTTACTGAAGTAACCTTGGGTTCTGTGTTGGAAACCCGAGTGTTGGCAGAGTGGGGCACATTTCAACGTACTTACCATGGCCTGAAAATAGAGTTCATATTTGTGTTCTGTTGGGTGCTTACAAATGCGCCAATTTTGTTAGCAGATAGGCCTTCTTGCTTATGTAACTTCCTGAGCTGTTTTTACGGTTTTGAAATCAGTTGGCGGTTTGGTCGTAGACTCTGGTCCGCTCACTAAAGGGGAGACAAATGTTTTGTGCAGAGATTTGGGGGGTCGGGCTCAGTTCAGTAGTTTTCTGCAACTGTTGACATCACTGGAGGGTGACACACCGCTGTGCATACAGTTAATACTCAGGTGTCTGAGCACGATGGGCTGTGGGCCACATTTTGTCTTAGATCACACACCATTATTTGTGGGATGCTCATCACATTTGATATTCTGTCTAAGGTGGATGAGCAGGAGCAAGAGGCATTTTTTGTTTCTGCTTATGCCAAGAGGAGATGGGACTTTAGCTTACACGTCCACACAAGCCAATCATTAACAGGGATGTTTTCCATGTTGTTCATTAGGCCAACTTGTTTCTCGATTCCTAGTGTTGAGAGTTTTTAAATTCCAGAGATCATGGTTAAATGCACTTGATATAGCACATTGTCTCATTATATGTGTACAACAAAGTATATTTAATAGACCCTATACATTCTGTTCAACTCCTCTCAGAACCGGAGAAATGTGGAAAAATATCTGGGTTAAAAACAAACTGAGGTAAATCCAAACTATTTCCATTGGGTAGATTCAAAGGGCGGAGAGTTATTTTCTCACAAATATGGGGATAATCTGTGACACCAAAAATGTTACATACCTAGAATACAGGTCACAAATGAGAGGTAACCAAGTACACAATTAATATGGGGAGGGCGTTGACCGAGCTAAAGCATTTAATGGAAGTTTGGAAGACATTACCATTATTGGTTATAGCAGGGTTCTCCAATGTCTGATTTGGAGGGCAGTATCCATATAAGATTATTGAGATAACTACATTTATCTAACTGTGGATATTCTAAAAATCTGGCATGGATTCAGTCCTCCGGGAACGACAAGGGAGAACCCTGGATTATAGGAACAATGTAGCTAACCAACATGGTCTTCGTCCCATAGTACCAGGCATAAAAGCTTAAAAAGGGTGAGATTTCTTATAGGCAGCTAGTGTAAAGATCTCAATGTGAGTTCAGAAGGAGAGCGAGAGGGTGGGTTGCAAACCAACCATGCTGCTGTTTTATGTATCACCTGGAGCTTGGAAAAAAGACCCTAATTCATTGCAACCATTAGCGAATTTCCATTATCAAGGTGACTCACAATAAGTGCCTGGGTAAATGATTTCCTGCCCTGCAAAGGTAGCCACTATAAAGCTTTTCTGATCATATGCATCAGGCCGAAGCATATTTCAGATATTGAATTCACATGTTCTTTCATGGACAGGTTTTCGTCAATTAGAATGGCTAGATTTTTTACAGCTTTTTTTATAATGGGAATAGTCCCCAGTTCCCTTAGGCCACCAGTCGCTGGACCAAAAGGAATGAACGAGCTTTCTCGAAAAGCATGATATTTCTCTTCCCAGGGTTTATTTGAAGATAGTTGGTGGACACCCATGCAGCAATCTTAGTCATACATTTCCTGAACTTTAGTTTAGTAGATTCAGGTTTGGGCCCCATGGTAATGACACGTTTGGTGTCATCTGCATACGAGATGACCCCAAAGCCACACAATCTGATCACTGTGGCTAGGGGGTAGCTCATAAATGTTCAAGACGGTGGGGCTCAAAGGAGCGCCCTGTGGCATCCCCTTGTCTAATGCCAGAGTTCTAGAATTAAACGAGTCCAGCTGTACTGAATGAGTTCGATCAGCCAGGAAATTTCCAGTCGGCCTAATGCTTTGCCCCAATACCAATCTCTCCCAATCTTTGGACTAGGTTTGCACGGAGACGGTATCGAATGCGGCGGACAGGTCTAGTAGAATCCGGTTAACTTAACAATGCTGAACTTCCATTGGTTAAAAGGGGGACTACTGGGCCTCCCTGACTAATTGCTACATTATGATGATTGGCAACTGCAGCGAGCAGTGTATTGGTTCGATTATAGCAGCAACTGGGAAACAAATCTCCTGGCTGGGACACTCCTTTCAAATGCCCTGTCTGAAGCATTCACAAAGGGAATAATGCACCAGAAGACTTTCCATTTCCGGTCAGACAGGTGGGTTTGGTCTTGGAAAGTGTAGTCACGTCAATACTTAACAGGCCTTTGTTTGCTTCAAATATCCCATTAAAGACTAAAAAGTCGTTCTCAGATATAAAGACATGTCAATGCCAAGATGTAGGGAAGTAGATTGTGAGACAATGGCGCGTACCACCAAGGAGAGCTGAACACTTTCCTGGAAGCACAACTAGAAACTAATATAATGACAGGAATACTCAATTTTGACGGTGGGCGATCATAAATCTCTAATCCGCACCAATACAAGGTAGGGGAGATGGCACAGAACAGGTGCAAGTTAAATGGTCATGTGAGTGTACGGAAGCCTCGACTGATTCTGACTGGAAGAAAGCTTGTGGACAAGTCAAACAAATATCACCTAACACTGAATCCAATTTCATTATCTACATAAAGCATATATCACCCCAAAGAAATGTGTGCTGAAAGGAGGGAAGGCTTATGTTCAGCAATAGTTTCTTCTTAAACAAGACGCCACAACCACACTTTTGGGAAATATATATCCTACTTACTCATCGTACAAAGTTAAACATCAAGAACTTGTGGAACATGTTTTTTACAAAGCTAAGCCCTGAAGAAGTCCCAAGAGGGACGAATAGCGTAGGCTATTAAATGTGTTTTCTAATTTTAAGGAACTTCCACTGAATAGAAGAATAAAGACTAAAAATAACTTATTTTTCCAGCAAAGACGCCTAACAACGTGTTTCTTTTTGGAGATACCACTTTATCCTCACGTACTATGGACACTAATATCCATTTACAACGTTTTTATTTGTTTAGTTGAGTGCAGAGCCTTTTTGTTTAAACTCTGCTTATCAAGTGCAGTAGGAAATATTATTAGGACTAGATCTCAGAAAGAGAAAGCATACCTTGAAAATAAGTCTGGAGTCTTTGGTCACGATCCAAGTTTAAAGAAGATTAGAGAGAATCCCAGAGCCCCTAAATATAAATGGTGGAAAAGGGACTTATTAGAGTGGGCCGTGGTGGATGAATAATATATGAAGACTAAGAGAAAAGATTAAAAATGTACTAAATATCTAGCTAGTTAGGCTGGAATGTTAGCAAAATGAAACAACCCCTCTCCCAAACAGTAGGCCACCTCGAGAAATAAACATATAATACTAATTATTTTGGACTGGAGTAGTACAGAAATGAAGCAGGAGAATAAGAAGTGAAATAAAGAAAGTGGAAACTGAGATGTAATTGCACTCTTGTAGGTCACTAGTGAAAATCAATTAAAAAACGTATTAAAAAATGCTAACCTTGTACGCCGATTTTCTGCAGGTCGATTTGTCGACCGGCAGAAAAAGAACACAATATAGTGGCGGTGTTTTGTAGACACCGACATTTATATTATGATGGCAGCGGAAAAAGGCCTTTCCATGGCGGCGGTGCCGCCATGGAAAGGCATGCAGTCTTTTCAATTGGGGGCCCATTGCGGACCCCCATGGTGTTGGGTGGGTGGGGGGTACCTATGACACCCCCCTCCATTTGCATGAACCAGCTGGCAGGCACTGCGCATTGCCTGCCACATTGTGCATGCAAATGCACAACATACATATTGTGCATTGAGGCGGGTGCTGCTGACAGCACCGCCCGCCACAATGCATAATATGCTGGATGTGACCGTCAGGGTGGTAGACGCATCCTAATCTGCATGGAGGGACCGCCGTACCCCTGGAGGCGGTCCCGATTACCGTTACGGTGGCGGGAGGATCGTAATTAGCCCCTAAGTGTGTGTTTGCATGGTTAATGCTATCATTCACCTAAAGCCGGGAGACATGGAGAGCAATCAGGCGACTAGCTGGGGCAAGACCCTTGAGGAAAGTGTTACTACAGGGCGCATGTGGGCAAGTATTGCCACTGCCCCATTACACTTACTTGGCACAATTTAGCCATTTGTTAATTTGACTTATAATACAGGGAGGTACCAGTCTGTAACCCTGATGAAAGCCCCAAACCTTTTTGGGCCTTGAGAGTAGGGCTGAGAACAAGTTGGTTTGAAATAGGGTCCTGGACCATAATAGTCCACATTACTCGCAAGATATTGTTTTTACTGTCCCCACCGTCTCCACTAATAGAGATACCTGGGAGTAGGTGAGGGATGTTTAACCTCTAGTTAAGCCCCCTGATCACCCTTCTAATAAGTGCTCCATTAAATATGGTCAAGCCCACCCTGACCTTTAGGAGTCAGGGTGAACCAGATGATGAAGCATGACACTATTAGAGTGTGAGGGTTATATATAAAAAAGGATTTGTTCCTTCTAGCACTAGTCACGCAGAGCTAGCGTACCCACCTAGGGTGACCTACCCCTCTACCCTTGTCCCTCTGTATTGGCAAGGACCACCCCTATAAATCCTTGGTGCGATAATTGTTGTTTAAACCGATTTATTAGGGAGGACGTATCTCTCCGTAGCCCCTTCAATCACAAAGGGTCCTTTCAACCCTCTGGATCCAGCAAGGTCCTCCTTGTATGGATCTTAAATTTATCACGTAATGCTATCAGACACCTGTTATTGTGTGCTAAGGATGGCCTAGAAGGCGGCCGGTGTTATAGAAAACTTTAATAGATTTAATGGCGTGGAGGAGTTTCAGTTAAAAAAACAAGGACCGGTCAACACAGTGGCAAAAGTGGTGAGCACAAGGGAAAGGGGAATCGGCGAAGGAGCTTGGCTGAGTATGCATAGAAAGGAGCTTCTAAAGACCCCTGGCCTCTCCGGAGTTCCACTCACCTCATTCAACTCCCAGTTCCTGAGTTTGGAGGGAGCAAAGTCCAAAGCTGCAAAGCATCCCAGCTAAATGCTGCATGCCTCACAGGACGCCTTCTTCTCTCCCTGTGTGGGTACAGGACATGGTTCCAATGGGTCTACATTTAAAGTTAATCTGCAAGTTCACAGGTACGTAGGCTTTTTTAGGTTGCAGTCTCAATCGAATAATAGGGATTCAGCTCAAGCTCATGCCCACTTGCAGCTGCAATTATAAAAGTCCTTTGCTGGTGTCCCAGCTCCTCCAGCTTTGACTCTGGTAATTTAATATGCTCACCATTCACTGTAGCAAGGTTTGATGCCCACCGAGGTCCAAGGAAAGGAAGTGTGCATCCTCCATACCTGGCTCCTACACAGGGCACAAAAATTCCACTCGACCGCTCGCATAGTCGAGCTAAATTTAACAAGGTCGAGCTGTTTTTAGGTCCTACTCGCCCTTTCTGGCGAGTAGGAAAACAAACCAACTTTTGTCCTCTGTCTGTGAAAGTGGAACAAATGTGACAAGATAACAAGCTTTAAAGGCATTTTTATTGCTCACAAAGTTAATGAGCAATAAAGATGCCTTTAAATCTTGTTATTTTGTCACATTTGCTCCGCTTTCAGAGACGGAGGTCAAGTAGGTTGCAGTTAGGTCGAGGACATTTTTTACGGTACTAGTCCTGCAGGACTAGTATCATTTCTTGGATTTTTCGAGCCCTGCTACAGAAGGGGGTACAGCAGGCTACGGTGAACAGGGATGCAGGATAGGTGGCAGGCTGCATCAGGCTTGGAGCAATGAGCTGGTGGTGGTGCTCCAGACCAAGCCCTGGTGACATTTCAGAAACCATGGGTGACCGCCAAGGGAGCCATTGAGATGGAAAAGAATGTAGTCCAGCAGCCTGGATTGATGACAATGAAAGGGTCAGGCTGTCAGGATAGAGACAACAGTTTCCATCAGGAAAGGAGCGAGGCAGAATAGGGCACTCCAAGGAGATAAGAAACTCAGAAGCTTCTGTGTCAAAAGGAGATTGGAGCTACATGGACAAAAGCAAGAAGTTATCCAGCATCTTCAAAAAAATGGTATTCTTATAAAAGAAAACAAACAATAGACATGTGGAATTTGGGTCCAAATTATGTTTAATGTTAAAATAGTCAGCAAGTTTTGAATGGAAGCAAGGTAATTGCCAAATCAACAGACCAGAGCTTGCCCCTTAATCAGCTGCAGCATGTAATACTAAAATCCATATATTTTGGTACTATACAAATTTTTCTCAATGCAAGTGAATGGAAGTGGGAAAACCTTTGACAGACCAAGACCTTAACCGCATGCGTGCGGGCGGAATTCCGCCCGTACGCTGGGTTTTTAAAAATCGCATGTTACGTGACGAGCTGGGCTCGTCATGAGCGTGCGAGGAGGCTACACCATGACGAGCCCAGCTCGTCATGAGCGTCGAAGGGGTTAAGACTATTGAACAAGTGCTGGGCTCTTCTCATGGGAAGAATGCGAGAATACTTTGGGATACTGATACAAGTTTCTTCTTCAAGCAAAAGCTGACTCTACTACTTTTTGCAATCCTCGCTTCACTGTGCCACCTTCAAAACAAGGCTATGCTTAATAAGACAGGGTAAAATAGTGCACAACGTAGGATAAAATAAACCGAAACTCTTTTTAAATGAATGCAGGCACAATAACACTAAGGCTTAAGTGAGCATCAACCAGAACCAAAAGCAAAATTGCAAATGATTAAGGAAATATATCAGCCTGTGTTAAGGCACATATGTGGATTTGCATTCTCATAGAATATAAGCAATTACTTAGACATATGTATATCAATTTACGATATCAGTAAAACCAAAAAAAAGAAGCAGGGGTAAAGGGGCATGTATGTGTTGCTTTAAAGCTGTGGTTGTAATTCTCAAGAAGAGCACCAGGACAATTGGAAGCATTTGAATATACCAGCCTGACAAGTAACTGATACTTTCCCTACCCTTCCAGCCATCGTCTGTGTAGCAGAATAGTTTGCAGTGACTTCTCTGTATTTTTATGTACAAGAATGGCATCTCATGGTTGCTTTTGTTAATGCACAGACATTTACTAACATTCCCTAAATCCCATATTGACCATTTTAGTGTCATGATTCTTTTTAATGTCTCCTTTATACAAAATTGGTTTGGGAATTTTATTGTGATATTGCTTAACTTTAATATTGTTTTGGTGTTGTATAAAAACCCAACGTTCAAAGTCAGGGAAGTGGCCAAAGTGGACAAGATGGCAGGTGTTCTTTGCTGAGCTCCCGGCCACCGGAGCCGATCAAGCCTCAAAATCCTGTGGCTGGCTTAACTGGAGGGATCCGCCACAGTGCTAAAGCATGTGGGAGCATCGGAGTCCCCGTAGGCCGAATTTGGAGTCCGGGTGGCCCGCATTGTGGAAGATCAAGCCGTCTCTGTTTGTTAATACTCAGGTATAAATTTTAATACTCCGGTATTATTATAGTACCTATCCATTAAAATTCCTGGGTATTAATAATAAAATCTAAAAAGAAGTTTGAAAAAACAGCGAAAATTACAGATATTATTAAAGCATTTTTTTTAAAAATACACACTAATGTCAGAGGCAAAAAGATATTATACATACAATCAATAGGAAGCACATAAAACAACAGTCCTTCAACTATTTTCATTACAGCCACAAAGCCAGCATCTACTCAAAATGGCTGCCATTCTGAGAAGAAACGTCTAAACGAACATTTTTACACAAGACAAAATAAATATACATTCAGTCATGGTATGAATCACACAAAAAAACTGTTTCCAAAACATATTTTCTTTTAGATTCTCGTTTACCACCGAAAAACGTATAAAAAGAAGCCGTCCACCACTGTTCCCAGTGGTAAACTGACTTCCATAGTGACCACACACAGCAGCAGTAGCAGGAGAATTTTGCTGACTTTCCAGTTTAACACTGCCATATACAGACCGAAATGTACGTTTATAAGTAAACCGCATCCAAATAATTACACCTAATTCTCAAGTACTTATAATATATTTGTAACTTGTTTACAGCATTTACTGAATTTGAAAAGCAGCCCCACATCTACAGTAGTTAGTCATAAAATTATCTTTCCTTTGAAAGTGAATAATAGAACTAAATATTTTTGAAAGTAAAAAAACCCAATGAACAAGTTACTTACCTTCGGAAACGCTTTTTCTGGTAGATACAATATCTGCCTGTGGATTCCTCACCTTGTGAATATCCCCCTGCGTCAGCAACATTCGTAAATTCTTTTTGTAGCTTTGCGCCGACGTGGACCCGACGTCATAGAGGCACGGCATCGCTCGCGACTCCGCTGACGTCACCGACGCCTACAATAGGCCCACGCAGGCGTGATGACATCAGTTCTGCCCTTTTTCCGTGCCTTCGAGGCACACGGACGGACCAATGACAGTAGACATATACACAGTATACGCAGTACAAAAATCAAGGTAACACATACAGTGTGAAGCAAATGCAATAAAACATTTGACAATAAAATAAATACATAATAGAAACACTGGCATAGAAGAGTGGACAACGGGGAGGCGGGTGGGTCAGTGAGGAATCCACAGGCAGATATTGTATCTACCAGAAAAAGCGTTACCAAAGGTAAGTGACTTGTTCTTCTGATAGATACATCTGCCGTGTGGATTCCTCACCTTGTGAATAGAGTCCCACAGCAGTCCCCACTCCCGGAGGAGGGTGTCCACTCTTCTAGACCAGGAAATCCTGGAGGACGGAGCGTGCAAAGTGACCGTCCCTCCTCACCTCGGAATCCAAGCAGTAACGCTTTGCGAAAGTGTGGAGGGAAGACCAAGTTGCCGCGCTACAAATATCCTCTACAGGAACACCTCTAGCCAATGCAGAGGTTGACGACTTAGCTCTTGCAGAATGAGCCCTTATACCCTCTGGAGGTTCCTTACCGGCCAAAGAGTAGCAGATCTTTATACAGAGGATGATGCATCTTGATAAAGTTCTTTTATGGACCGCTCTTCCTTTCTTGCAGCCAGCAAAGCCAATGAAGAGCTGGTCATCCAACCGACAGTCTTTAGTCCTGTCCAAGTAAAAAGACACCGCCCTCTTGGGGTCCAGACGGTGCAACCTCTCCTCCTCCTTGGAAGGGTGTGGGGAGGATAAAAGGTAGGGAGGGTAACAGATTGACCAAGGTGGAAAGGAGTCACCACCTTAGGCAGAAAAGCAGCCCTGGTCCTAAGAACCATTCGATCAGCATGAATGGACAAGAAAGGGGGCTTAGAACTAAGAGCTTGAAGCTCACTTACCCTCCTTGCCGAGGTTATTGCAACGAGGAAAACTGTCTTAAGACTCAAAAGCCTCATAGGACATTTGTGAAGAGGCTCAAAAGGAGTGCCCATCAGAAAGGTCAAAACAAGATTTAAGTCCCACTGAGGCACAATGAAAGGAGTAGGAGGGAACTTATTTGTGAGGCCCTTCAAAAACCTTAAAACCACAGGAGATTTAAAAAGAGATGGCTGGTCAGGCAAACAAAGAAATGCCGACAGCGCTGAAAGATAGCCCTTCACTGTGGCAACAGCAAGCCCCTGTTGCGCCAGAGAAAGAGCAAACTGAAGAACTTCAGACAAATGGGCTCTCAAAGGATCAATAGATTTTTCCCCAAACCACGTAACAAATTTTGACCATCTATAAGAATAGATAGACTTAGTGGAGTCACGCGTGGCTGACAAAATGACATCCACAACGTCAGGCGGGAGGGAAAAGAAACTCAGGTTGCCCCGTTCAATCTCCACGCATGAAGGTGTAAGGTCTGGAGGTGGGGGTGTAGAACCTGCCCCTCCATCTGGGAGAGGAGATCTGCCCTGTGAGGGAGACGGAGCGGCGGGTGAGAGGAGAGGTGGAGAAGGTCTGAGTACCACACCCTTCTTGGCCAATCCGGGGCGATCAATATAACTTGGGCCCGGTCTTGGCGAATTTTCCTCAGACCCCGAGGAATCAAAGGTATGGGAGGAAACGCGTAAAGGAGTTGAGAGTTCCAACTCAACTGAAACGGGTCCCCCAAGGCTCCTTGCATCGGATACTGGAGACTGCAGAATGACAGGCAGTGAGCATTCTCGCGAGTGGCGAACAGGTCCACCCGAGGAGTCCCCCACATCTGAAAGATGTCGTGAACAACCTCCGGGTGAAGCCTCCACTCGTGGTCGGCAGAGAACTGCCGACTGAGACTGTCTGCACGAACGTTCTGAACTCCGGCCAGATGATTTGCCATCAGACAAATCTGATGGTCCTGAACCCAGGACCAGAGACGCAGAGCCTCTCTGCAGAGACACTGCGACCCCACTCCTCCCTGTTTGTTGATGTACCACATCGCAGTCGTGTTGTCCGTCAGGACTTGAACCGACTGACCGCGAAGGGAAGGGAGGAAGGCCTTGAGCGCCAGACGTATCGCCCGCAACTCTAGAAGGTTGATGTGAAGCAACCTTTCCTCTGGAGACCAAAGACCTTTGACCTCCAGATCCCCCAGATGAGCACCCCACCCCACTCCTGCTCTGGAACCACCTCTATCGCACCTTTTCGAAACAGTGCCAGGACTTCTTACTGCAAGAGAAGCAGGTGGTCCTCCGAACAATAAACCTGGCAAGGAGGGTAATTTGGGGGAAATTCCCGAAAGGGAAGAGCATACCCATTCTCTACAAGATTGAGAACCCAAAGATCCGATGTTATCAATTCCCAATCTTGTAGAAAATGGGTAAGCCGGCCCCCCACTGGGCCCACATGATCCGGAATGGCGGATCTAGGGCTGCTTTGCTGCGGTGGTTGGGGGCTGGGATGGGGAAGAAGAGGAAGAGGAGGAAGCGTTACGGCCCGAGCTCTGGCCCTTTGCTTGCCTCTATAAGATCTATATAATGTGTTTTGCTGCTGCTGTGGCTGCTGCTGGGTTGACTTATAGGTTCGAAAAGAAGATCTGCCAAACCCTCTTGAACGTCTTCCAAAAGTGCCCCTGGATTGGAGACCAAACGACTTTGCTGTCGCTCTGCTGTCTTTAAAGCGTTCCAAAGCAGTGTCTGCTTTTTTTCCAAATAATCCAGAATCATCAAATGGAAGATCCATTAATGCCGCCTGGACATCTGTGGAAAATTCACTAGACTTCAGCCACGCAGCTCTTCTTGTGGCTATGGAAGAGCCCATGACCCTCGCCACAGAATCTGCTGTATCCAATCCACTCTGAATAACATGCCTTGCTGCAGCTTGAGTATCAGAGATTACCTCCTGGAAGTCTTTTCTATCATTCTCAGGTATCTTGGGTACCAACTGTTTCACAGTGTCCATAAGAGCGTGGATATAACGCCCCATCAAACAGGTTGCGTTTGTGGACTTCAAAGCCATACTGGCAGAGGAGAAAACTTTCTTAGCAGTCTGATCCTGTTTTCTCGACTCCTTTTCTGCTGGGACCTGTGGAAATGCACCTGTAGATCTTTTGGAACAGGCCGCTTGCACCGCCAAACTCCCCGGTAGAGGATGAGAGGTTAAAAATTCCGGGTCTTCAAAAGCCGCTCTATACCTCCTAGCTACAGCCCTAGATACAGCAGGAGCTGATACAGGATTTTTTCAAATCTCCAAAATTGGATCCTTTAAGGCATCATTAAAAGGTAACAACGGTTCAGTTACTGATGAGGGAGAGTGAAGAACCTCTGTGATCAGATTAGATTTAAATTCTGAAGTTGGTAGAGCAATATTCAATAAATTTGCAGCCTTTTTTATCACTACATGATAAGGTGTCCCGTCCCTTGAAGGCTCATCAGAAACTGAAACAAGGTCCCATTCAGGTGACAGTTCTAGGCCTCTAGCTCAGACAGGTCCTCAAAAGGATCTTCAGACTCTTGAAGTTCACCTTCCTCTAGATACTCCTCTCGATATCTTTCCTCCTCCATCAACCTCTGGGCTTCACGCCTTGATCTTTGCTTCACATTCGAAGCCGTTGGATCCGCCATTGACTCCAATGGAGCCGGAGCCGGCGTCGAACTCGACGTCGGACGAGGAAGAGATCCACAACGTCGCTCAGGGTTCGGCATCAAAGTTGACGGAACTGGCGTCGATGGAATCGGAGTCATCGATCTCGGCGTCGATGGCTTCGGAGTCGAAGGCCTCGCCGGAGTCGGATAATGCCAATGCGGCACTGGAGCCGGCATAAAGGGCGCAGGTGCATAGGATTGAGGAACACCCAGACCATATGCCAACGGACCCATAGGACCAGTAGGAGCCCCAGAGGGGTATATAGCCCTTGAATAAATCCCGAACATCGCATTCAGGAAATGCGTGGGATCCTGACCTAGAGCCGGGAAGGCAGTGTATGAACCCCCAGGCTGATCTTGAGGGCGTGGAGTCGAAACGACGTCGACCTCCTCTTCGGGCTGGTGCACCGGAGTCGTACGACCTTCGGGCATCTGAGCCTCTCCCTCTCGAACTACCTCCTCCTCACCTTCATCCTCCCGACCTAAAGGATGGGATGGGTCCGGATATGGAACAGCTTTCTGCTTCGGCGAACCCGCATGCGACGCCTCAACTTCGGCATCCTGTTCTTCCGAAGCCGACGATACTATCACCTTCTCGACCAGTTTCACCTGCGACTTCGGCCTGGAACCCGATTCCTTCCTTGATCGATGTCGGGATTCATGGGTTCTCTTTTTATGCTTCCTCTTGGAGGAACTTGAAGCATGGGCCGAAGACGAATCCGATCTCGACCTTGATCGAGACCTTGACTTCGAGCGTCGAGTTTGCAATCTTGATTTCTTCTTTTCTTTTCCTTCTTTAAACTTGGCAACAAGAAGTTTTGCCTCCCTTTCCCTTAGGGCTTTTGGTGTCATCTTCCTGCAGGATTGGCATTCTTCGACATCGTGATCGGAGCTCAGACACCACAAGCAGCATTCATGTGGGTCTGTGATGGACATTATTTTGTTACATTCTCCGCAGGCTTTAAATCCGGACTTTTTCGAGGTCATGTCGAAAGAGAGAAGACAAAGAGACCAGAAAGAATAGCAAGTAACAAAGTTACAGCAAAGGCTACAGACGATCCCAGAAAACCGTTAGCGTCGACGACGCGGAAAAAAGGGAACTGATGTCATCACGCCGGCGTGGGCCTATTGTAGGCGTCGGTGACGTCAGCGGAGTCGCGAGCGATGCCGTGCCTCTATGACGTCCGGGTCCACGTCGGCGCGAAGCTACAAAAAGAATTTCCGAATGTTGCTGACGCAGGGGGATATTCACAAGGTGAGGAATCCACACGGCAGATGTATCTATCAGAAAAAAAAATATTAAAAATTTCCTTTTGATATTAACAGAGATTTTACATACAACAACACCAAATAACTACCAAGAACAAAGAAACCTTTACTGAAGCAAATGAAAGTAAACAGTAAAAAATAACCTGAAAAAAAAACCTTTATTAATGTCAGAAACAGTTTATTAGCAGGCACTGATAAGTGATATGTTTTAAACTCGGGGAAAGTGTTGGGTGGTGGTGAGGGCAAATTTACTGTTCCAACTCGGACAGGTGCATGCCTCAGGGAAAATTCTGGATTGTAGTGGTGGCAAAGTTACTATTCCTACTCTGACTGGTGCTTGCCTCAGGGAAAGTGCTGAAGGGTGGAGGGGGCAAATTTACTATTCCTACTCCAACAGGTGCATGCCTCAGGGAAAGTGTTGGATGGTGGTGGGGGCAAAATTAATATTCCTACTCCGACAGGTGCATGCCTCAGGGAAAGTGTTGGATGGTGGTGGGGAAAAATTGATTATTCTTAAATTAAAAAATTAAACTGTATATTTCACATTTTCATTTCAGTTCTTTGTCAAGCATGCAGTCAACCAGATTATTTTCTTTACAATTCTCAACAGATAAAACCAACATGAGTAGAGGGACACATCCACAGCCACAATAATAGAAACAAGCCCTTCACCTTTGAAGAAGCCAAATTATACAATGGTAAAAATGATCCAAAACCACAATTATTATTTTTTACCCACAGGTTTTAAGAAAAGTAGCATTTTCTTTTTAATTGCATTTAAAACAAGCATTGGCATAGCCAATAGGTCTCGCCTTTGGGACCTTATAAGTGTTTAGTTATCCAGCACAATATCCTTGGTGCAACAACATCAACTGTTGCATAACTAAACAATTATAAGGTCCCAAAGGCAAGACCTATTGGCTATGTCAATGCTTGTTTAAGTGGTAGTTGTTTAGTCATACAACCCTTTCTACAGCATATGTTTTACGCTGGAGCAGTTGTCAGATCTTAGGGCGTCCTTCTCAATTGGGGCATCTTGAGGCCAGTGTGCAGTTGTGGTAGATTACCAAGAAGGTGCGTGTAAGCTGCAGTGCTGTGTCCTGAGAAGCACACTGCACCTTTGCCTCCTAGATTCTTATGCGAGAGCTGGAGCTACGAGGAGCTACAAAGAGAATCAAAAGTTTTATCTTGCACCACATATAGTTTTCAGGACTTTCTTTGTGGACTTGGAGAGAACTGCAAAGAGCTGCCCTTCAAGGAATTAGTTATTGCATGAGGTACTGAGACAGACCAGTTCTGATTGCTAAGGACTAATTTGTGAAAAGCAGCGAGTCTTCTGAGACCCCCAATGCTGCCCGGAGCAGGGTTCACCTCCAATTCACTTTGGGTTCGCTATCAAAATATTGAGGCAAGGGCTGGAAACTGGAAGACAAGAAAAAGGTTTATTTCCAATGAGGAGACCACGTCAACTGCAGACACCGGGATGTCTGAGGGAGGTGTTCTGCTGGTATCTCCTTTGGCTCTTCCTTTTATACAGGTTTTACACAATGCATTTGTTTCAACAACATGGTTACACAAGCTTGGAGTCCCAGCCCCGGACAGGTTGACACACAAGCCCAACAGTAATTCTCTTCCCACCCAGGTCAAACAGACAATCTTGTCTTGCAACTGGACCTTGCTTCAGGGTCTAAAACATGTGAGACCGGTCAGATCTAAGAGTCCGTTCTGTTGATAAAAACAGGTCCCATTGTTGGTAAAAACAAGTCTTGCTTTTTGCAGTGCAATAAATCATGTTGCAAGGGTCTTTTTAGTGTCTGGAACCTGTTTGTGTAACTAGGTGCGGTGAGGGGTAGAGTGTCCAAAGGTTTGCAAACAGAGATGAAAGGAAAAACGAGTGTGCAGCAGCAAGGGCACAGAGGTCTGTCGTGACAAAAGGGTTTATAGCCCACAGCACACATATCAGGTTTGGTCAGAGGGATGCTAGTAAGGGCAGGGTGAAACAAAGGTGACCAACAGAGTACATAATGTCTGTGATGGATGAAAATGACTGCAGCTTATATGCACATAGAAATTTCCACCAGATAAGATGGCGCATGCAATGTTCACAAATGTCATTTTGCTTTTAACAGTGGCCCCTTTGAACATAACTTAGCCAGCTTGTCAGTCTATTTCGATCTCCATAATGTCCTGTATCTCTTGATCAGACATTACTCTCATTTTTATTAGCGGAGTGTCCATAGTTTTAGGGTACACGGTAGTTATGCAAAGAGAACACAAAGGTGGTATACAGTGTATACCCAAACAACAACCACATATTGAAAATACTGGGAACAAGAGAATCATTGATATTTTCTGAACCCACTCCTTCAAGATGCCCCAAAGCCAACTTCCAATTGTCCAAGTCTCTGATCCTTGATGAATTTCTGAAGACAGTCTATGGAGATGTTCGATTGCTTCATAGACAGAAGGTGAATATCAGGAATGTATACACAGCAGTTGGCACCGATGATGCGGCATGCTCCTCCACGGTCCGCTAGTACCACGTCCAGGACCATGCGATTTTGCAGGGCAACCAGACGGACTGCTTGGAGCTCAGCAGTATTGTTGGTGAGGATGCCAGCAGTGACGTTCAGGGCGGTCTCTACCGCTTGAGACAGATGTCTGATGGCTCGACTGTGTGCCATCGGACCCCATAGCGGGACGAGCCCTTTTGCTGTCTCGAGGAACTGTGATGCGTCTGCTTGATCAGTGTCTTTAGAATGCTTTTCTTGATGATGCTCTGCAGGGGCTGTGTAGGTTAGTGGCAAAACAAAGGCGATGTAGCACGTGTCCCCCCCACCCCCAGTTTCTTGGGAGCAGGTGTAGGCTTTGGTTCCACAAACAAAGTACATATTGGGTGATGCAACAAGCGCTGGAGGGTTGGCAGTGTTCAAAGTCCTTACAATGCTACAAGTGCTGTGACCCACATTCTTAGTCCCACGGCCTTCAATGCATACAAGGCCAGAGACGTTCACCACAGATAGGGCCACAGTCAGTGTTGCAGCAGTTCTTTTCTTCAGGTAGGAAAATGTGGCTCTGAAAGGATTATTGAACACTTGTATTTCCCCTCGTTCTTTGGAGGGGACATTCATCTGGAATGTCACATTAGAGGTGTGAGGGCAGAAGGGGGCAGTTGTTCTTCCTGTTTTGTTTAGCCAGAACTCGTTGTAGAACTGGGCGATTGTCCCGTCGGAAGTGGCATTGTCTTTGTAACTTTTTTGTAGGAGCTTCATCCAGGCAAGGCAAGAGCCGTGAATAGAAAATGGTGAAGGGAGGAAGGGGATGGAATGTTCAGTGGCATGTGGTAACAGCCCACAGACCCAACAGTTGGTAGTATTGGTGGCAAGATTGTGCTGGTGCAGCATCTGCACGAAATAATTATTCCAGAATTCTTTGCGTTGTTCTCAGAGATGTGGCAGTAGTGATACCAGGTAGGGTTCTTTCTTGGTGGTTGGTTGCATGGTGGGTGACAATGTTCTGTATGCAGGTGCATTCTCTTCAATGATCCAGAATGCGACCATTAGCAGGAGACAGGTGAGAAATGCGGCTACAAGTGCAATTGTCTTTGTGCTGTGCCGGTTGGCAGTCTCGGTGTCTTTGTGGTGGCTTTGCACATGCTCAGTTTCTTCCATCATCTTCGAGGAGCTCAACAACTGTGAGGACCACAGACTTTGTCTGGTGTTTTCCTGGTAGCGTTGGTTGACTGTGCTACTGATCTGAGACCTTGACTCAGTTAGTGGCCTGGTCGTTGGAGCACCCTCCTTTCGTCGATCTTAGGTTGTACCCTTTCATGGATGGCACTATGGGGTCGGGAAATTCTGATAGTTCGAGGGTGTCTTCTTGTGGGTAGCAACTCAGAGCTGGTCGGTCCTTCGCGAGTATTTCCTCTTGCACCTCCACCTCGTCACAGGTTGCCAGTGTTGGAGGGACTCGCTTGCAGTGATGAGCGTGCGGCCAGTTTCGTTTTCCTTTCACTCGGAGGGCAGTTCGGGTGGTGATCAGGACTTGCCAGGGGCCCATCCACCTAGGCTCCAGACACTTCGTTCTTTGGAAGTTGCGAATTAAGACATAGTCGCCAGGTTTTATTTCATGTCCCGGGTCCCTGGATACGTCAGGCAAGGCTTGCTGCACCTGTTGGTGGATAATTGTTAGCTCGTTCGTCAATTTATGCAAAAAATCCAACATTAACATGCTCAGGACATTGTTAATGGAGGTGGGTCTTGGCGCCGCCCAAATGCTCATAGGCCTGCCGAGGACCACTTCATACGGGGTCAGTCTGTGTTTGGTTGGGGTGGAGCGCATCAATAGCAACGAAAATGGGAGGGCATCGGGCCCGGTCGTGTCAACTATTTTGGCTCGTTTTAGTTTCAATGTTGCATTGTGTCTCTCTACCAGGCCCGCTGATTGGGGGTGGAAGACGGCATGGAACTTTTGTTTTACCCTAACCCTCTCAGTATGTTCTGTATCACATCGGCTACGAAGTGAGGGCCGTTGTCGCTCCATAAAATTCTGCAAAGACCGTATCGGGGGAAGAATTCTTTCAGCAATAATTTTGCAGTGGCTAAGGCGGTATTGTCGCAGGTGGGGTATGCCTCCACCCATTTTCTAAAAGCGCACACAACCACCAGGACATATTTTAGACCATGGCATCTCTCTAGTTGGATGTAATCCATTTGAAGGATTTCAAAGGCGTGGTCAGGGACTCCAAACCCTCCCCGTGGTACTACTGTCCCCTTCCCTGGGTTGTGTTGTAGGCAGACTATACATTGTTGTTACAGGCATTTTGCAGATTCTGTTATCTTGACATTATGCCACACTCTGGTGATTAGTTTAATCATGGGGGTGGAGCCTATGTGTGCTGGTAAATGTGCCATGGTCAATATGGGTATTGGCATTGGGTAACAGCCATTTATTTCCGTCTTTAGTCCTCCAGCAATCTTCCTCGTCTTTTACTCCCACCCTTTCCCACTCGGTCAATTCGTCTTGTGTGCCTGTAGTCTGTATGTCCCTTACAGTGGTGCTAGCGTCTGTCCATTGTTCAGCTTGTGACCTGGTCACATACATTTGTGTCGTAGTTCTATCTCCTGCCGTGGCTCGGGCAGTAACGTCTGCTAGTGCATTTCCCTGTCCAATGAGATCAGTCACTTTCCTGTGTGCTTGGCATTTTATCACTGCTAACTTCTTGGGGAGGAGGCCTGCTTGCGTCAAGGCGGAGACTAAATCTCCATGCAGGATGGGTGAACCGTGTGAAGCCAGGACCCCTCTTTCTTTCCATAAGATCCCAAAATGGTGAACCACCCCGAAGGCATATTGGCTGTCGGTATATATGTTAACTGTCGTGCCAGTTGCTAAAATACATGCTCGTATGAGGGCAATCAGTTCTGCAGCCTAGGCTGAACGTTGGGGAATACGGGCTGTTTCCAGAACGGTTCAGGCTGTGGCGAATGCGTATGCAGCTGAGGTGGTGCCGTCGGGGAGTTTGATGCACAAACCATCCACCCATAGTTCTCCTTCTGGTTGTAGAAAGGCGGTGTCTCTGAGATCTATTCTACTCTTTGTTCATCGGTTAGTGTCACACAGTCGTGTAGTGGAGTCACGCTAGGATCATTTTCGGGTAGGAGTAACAGTGTGGCTGGATTGAGGGTGGTGCATCGCTTTAGGGTAGTGTGCGATGCTAGCAGGGTCAACTCAATTCCTGTCAGTCAGGCGCTAGTCAAGTGTTGGGTTTTGGTCTGGTTTAGTAGTGTGTCGACTGCATGAGGTACTAAAACAGTGACTGAATTGGAGAGCACTATTCCTTTGCTCTGGAGTATTGATACTGCTGCAGCTGCCACAACGCGCAAGCACGCTGGCAGTGCTCTGGCTACTGCATCGAGGGTGGCAGAGAAATATGCACAAGGGCGTTGTTTGTGACCAATTGATTGTGTTAGGACAGACAATACACATCCCTCCCTCTAGTGCGCATAGAGAAAGAATGGTTTGGAGTAATCTGGGGTTCCTAGGACAGGCGCTGAACAAAGGGCATTGCGTAGTTCTTTAAAGGCCGACTGGCATTCAGGGGTCCAGGGGAGAGGATGTCTTTAGCTAGGAGGGAGAGAAGGGGTTTGACAAGGGTTTGACAATGAGGCTAAAGTTCAGTAACCACTGTCGGCAAAACGAGGTGAAACCTATCAAAAAGCGGACTTGCTTCTTATTTTTGGAGACAGAGGTCTCTAGAATTGTCTGGATCCTGTCAGGCGTGAGTTCCCTCCCTTCTTTTGATAAAAGGTGACCCAAATAGGTCACTTGTGATTTACAGAACTTGAATTTCTTTCGGGACACCTTATGACCATTCTCAGCAAGAAAATGGAGTAGCTTGATGGTGGATGTGACGGCTATTGGTATGGTGTCTGCTGCTAGAAGGATGTTGTCTACATATTGTATTAGTGCCACTCCATCTGGCAATTGTATGGCATCCAACTGTCTTTTAAGCGCCTGGCTATAGATGCTTGGGCTCTCAGTGTACCCCTGGGGTGCTCTGCAAAATCTGTACAAAAAAGAGTTTAGGGTGAAACCAAATAGATAGAGGCTGTCCTTGTGTATAGGTATGGAAAAGAACGCATTCTTGAGGTCAATCACAGTGAAGGTGGTGGCAGTGGAGGGAATTAAAGTCAAAATTGTTGTGATGTCGGAAACTACTGGCTATTGTGGCACTACGATTTTGTTTATCTCCCGCAGGTCAATGATGAAGCAGTAGGCTTTTCCGTTTCCCTCTCCCTGTCTCTTTACAATCGGTAGTATGGGACCATTATAAACATTGCTCACTACTTCCTTTACCACCCCTGCCTCTACCAAAGAGTGTATGATCTCCGTCAGTGCCTTCTCACCCTCTGGCGATATTTTGTACTGCGGTACTTTCGGTAGGGTTGCGTCCTGTCGTATTGTTACGATTACTGGGTCAATCATCATTCGTCCTACGTCTGAATCAGCCCTAGCCCAGAAGTGTGATGGCAAAGTGTCCAGTAGTGATGCGCCAGTCTCAGAGATGGGAAACATGTGCTAAGAAGGGTTCTCTCTATGGTGCTGCGGGTGGTCATACAGGATGACACGCACTCCATCCGGTGAGCATCTGATAGTTGCATGGAAATGTTTCAAAAGGTCGAGATCCATAATGGCGTCGGGGGTGTTAGAAGAGAGGAGGAATGTTGTTTCGACGATATTTTTGTCAAGGTTAAAAGGGATTGGTAGGGACAAAGGTTTGGTGGAGGGCGTACCGTCAAATCCTATTGAGGTCACGTGAGCCTGACAAGGGTGCCCTTGGAATCAGTCGTTTGGACAGTGCACTACGTGTTGCTCCTGTGTCTACCAAAAATGGCGACTTTGTGCCCAGGACCTCAGCGGTAACATAAGGGCCTTGCTGATCAACATAGAGCTCGACTGGATCCCTCCCTTGCCCCTGGCTGTCCTATGCAAAGTCATATGCATTGTCATAATCTGTCTGTTGGTACTGATTCTGTTTGGGATGGTCAAATGCGTTCACTCTTCCTGGCCTTTCCTCGCTTGCTTCACTCACGTACCCTCTCCCACGTCCTCTTCCTCTCTGTTCACTTGCTATTTCCCTCGCCCCTCTGCCCCTACCAGCTCCTAACAAAGCCGGGCATTGTGATTTCCAGTGTCCATATTCTTTGCAAAATGCACATTGATCCTGTCCTAGATCTTGGCTTCCTACATATGATGTCGATGAATTGTTTCTAGGTGGCTGTACTCTAGGGGTATTCTGCTGGTATCCTCCCTTATATTGCTCCCTTCCTGTATTCGCCCCCTGGAGTTGTGCTATCATAACCCTTTCCTTTAAGTGCTTTCTTTTTGTAGCCCTGTCATTTTTGTTTTTCTGATGCTCCTAGTACTGGGCCATTTGGAGGATGGCCGCCGATTTAGATGCTGCCCAACTACTCTTGCTGGCTTGTAATTTCTGGCATACCTCTGGCAGTAGTCCTTTGACGTAGTTCTGCACAGATAAGTGGTGTCCGGTTGCGGTGGACATGTCTTGTCCACTGGAATCGGAGAACACTGTTTCAAATCTGGAGAAATACTCTGAGACATCCTCTTGTGGTTTCTGGTGGCACGCGGTTACTATAGACCAGTCTATCTTTTTCTCTGGGATCAGCGTTTTCACTTTCTGCAATATTTTGTCAGGGAGGTCCAATATTGCTTTAACCGGTTTTTGACCAGGGTTCTGCTGTCTATCTAGTGCACAGCTTTCCAAACTTTTCATGTTGGTGACACACCTTTTTGTGAAAAAAAATTCCGGGACACGGTAACGCGAGCGATCGCAGCGAGCTAGTCCAAACCACCCACAACCCCACACTCAACCCACACACACAACCTCTCACACACACAACCCCACACACACACAACCCACCCCCACAACCCCACACACCTCCCCACACACACACCCTCACACACACACAAATCCCCACACACACACCCCCACACACACACACCCACACACACCCACACACAATCCCACACACATCCACCCCCAGATAATGTACGTATGTTTGAATGGATCTGAAGAAAACCCACATGGTTGGTAACAGAGCATGAACAGGAGATTTGCACATTTGTGATATTACATTTTATATATTTACAATCACGTTACATTCCACACATATTTACAATTTTATGCACAGTGAGGTCAACTAATTTGCCCAGAATCATGATTTTATTTTTTAAATTAAAATTAGCACAACTGCCGCCGCACTTTATCTTCGGCAGCTGCGTGCTTTTGGTGCCTGTTGACATTCTTACCGAAACAGACTCCCTTAGAGCCAGCCTTTTACTGGTAAGCATGGCACCTAATTTACAAAAGATATTTACAAAATTTTAAGCTATTGTCATTATAAATTACAATAACTTTTATTTAAGTATTAATTATTTAAAAAAATTAAAAGCCATTGTTATTTGTAATATCAATACATCCAAGTCACGTAAATACAACACAAATTGCAATAGAAATGCTATAGGTGTCACATTTGCAAAAGTTAAAAACTATTGCCATACACAATGCCAATAAATCAAACTTTAATGCTGCGAGACCTATTGCATTGTAAATGCTTGTTTAGGTTTAGAACCCTTGCACATGCACAGACTCTTACCCGTCTTCGTCCAAGAGACAAGGAGTTAATACACATTTTTTATCATCTGTATAAAATATGAAAGAAAATGGAAAGATCTGCTGATCAGCTGTGCCGAAAGCCTTTGATGTTTGCGCTTGAAATTCTCTCCTCCCCCTTCCCTTGCTACCTCTGAGCGGAACCTTCCCTCATGTCCTCACGGCTCCGGGACGTGGGCAGTGCTCTCCGGACACCCTGGCTCTCTCCTGGGTTTGCGCTGGTGCCAGAGTGCTACTAGCCTGCATGGAAATCTGCAGATTTCACGGCAGGCCGGTGGCTCCCAGAAGCAAATAGGGCTGGGACAGTTGCGTGACAGGTGAAGCCCAACGTGTGACTGACTCCGTCTCATCTCTCATTGCCCGCCAGAGGTTCTGAAAGCTTGCTAAAACCGCCAGAGTTTTTCCATAGCTCGCCTCTGTCCTGTCGTCTCCCAACACTGCTGGGTGTTCCCTCTCTGTGCTGACAAACATCAGTCCCACACTTTTGTTTGCTACACCTCCCCGATACTTAATAGTCACCTTTGCCTCATATAATGTAATGTTTGCTTTTGTAACATGCCCACTTGTAATTTTCTCCTCATGTAACGCTACTGTTCCTATTGTGAAGCCTCTGACACCTTCGGGACAGTTGCGTGACAGGTGAAGCCCAACGTGTGACTGACTCCGTCTCATCTCTCATTGCCCGCCAGAGGTTCTGAAAGCTTGCTAAAACCGCCAGAGTTTTTCCATAGCTCGCCTCTGTCCTGTCGTCTCCCAACACTGCTGGGTGTTCCCTCTCTGTGCTGACAAACATCAGTCCCACACTTTCGTTTGCTACACCTCCCCGATACTTAATGGTCACCTTTGCCTCATATAATGTAACGTTTGCTTTTGTAACATGCCCACTTGTAATTTTCTCCTCATGTAACGCTACTGTTCCTATTGTGAAGCCTCTGACACCTTCGGGTAAAGTCCGCGCTATATAAAAACGCATACAACAAAAAATAAATAAATAAAATAAACGCAGAACTCCCCGCCTCGCTCCACTTTCGATGCTATCTTCACCTCTCGGGAACATTCCTCTTGCCACCCCAACCCCGCCGCTCCACTCCTGACAGCCAAGGCGCTAGCATTGGCGCTGCTGTTTACTGGTATTATTATGCTGCCGCAGTCTCCACCGAAGCTACATTTCCAAATAATTGGGACTTTTCACACCGCTTCAGACTTCTTGGCGCTCAGAAAAGGAGCACTTCTTTCTATCTCAAATCTACATTTTTCGTACTGTTGAGAACAGTTACCAGTTGCTTACTACCTTCACCCTCCCACACCTTCACACATCTTTTGTAAGTAAACAAACAACGACTTCACTTACAATTCTCCATGGGCTGCGTTTCTGCACAGAACGCCGCAGGGAGATGCATCTTTAAAAGACCATTTAACGTGGTAATAAGGCTTTGTTGTTATTCATGTTAGAGCCCCTGCAGCACCACTCTGCCTGTTGCTGGAAGGCCCGCGGGGGTGATCTAAACAGCATGTTGATTGCGCGACACACCTAAGCATGGGGCGCGACACAGTAACGTGTCGCGCCACACAGTTTGGAAAGCTGTGATCTAGTGTGTTGAGTTGTTCCCAGGTATGACCAAGCAGTTCGGTATGGTCTACTTTCCTAATCTGTTTCCACATACCTGCTGGCAGACATAACCAGAAGAACAAGTCTATGTCGGCAAGTGTCATTATTGTTGATCCCAAAGCGGTACCTAGCTCGGTGTAAAAGGCGGTGGGGTTCTTTCGTAAATCCGGTAAAGATTTACGGAACGTCAAGATGTCCGGTCTGTCCCATGGCTGATACACCCAATTGTAGACCACCCTTCCTCTAGCGTCTTGATGGTTCATATCGTCATGAATTCCTTGTACTCTAGGAGGAACCCAATAAGAGGGAGCTTCTTTTATCGGCATCATGCTATCTGGCTTTTCTACCGGGGGTCCTGCTATTTTTGATGTCCTGTCCTTATCTATCCGTCCTTGTTCTATGAGGTGACGGAATACTTCCAGTGTGGATGAAAAGAGTTCTGTCACATCGTTGTCGCCTTCATCTCTGGTGTCTACCTTCCTATAGAGAGCCACTAGTCGCTCGGGCCCTACATCCTAGTACTTCTCTTCATACGCAGTAAGAGTGTGGTAACAGAGACATACAATAAAGTATCGTTTGCGGTTTTCGACATAGGAGTTGCATATGTCAGTTACATATTCTTCTGTCTCCTTCCTATGCATGAGGGATTTAACTATTTTATCAATGCCTGCTCGCTCATTTTTACTTAATCTCAGGACCCTGGGTACTCCTTTTTCCTTTGATCCTACTTCTACCACTGTATCCTTTGATGAGGCATTTGGTGTGAGTGACTCGGTGGGATCGGAGGCCGTGGAGACCGAGACGATCGTGCCATCTCCGGCTATATTTTGGGGGTCCTGGCATTGTACTATTGGATGAGTAGGGGCGTAAGGGGATGGCATGTATATGATTGGGGGACCTAATAATAAATCATCATCTATCCTTTGTTTCGCCGGCAACTCAGGGTAAAGAGTCGAGGGCGTTCTAACAGGGTATTAACCTGATATTTTTGATTCCTGTTCCTTTTTATCGGTTTCCTTTTTTTTTAGCTCTTCTTCTAACCTTTTACAGGCTTGGTAAGCTGATTTTGGCGTTTCATTATCTTGTCTTGCTTCGTCTCCTTTCTTTCTTTGAGCTGCCTCTTTTCGCCATAAACCAAAACTGTTAAGCATGGCTCGTGTAGTTTTCTTTTTGTGGAGAGCTAATTCTAACGTTTCTATTTTAGCGGGATCGAAAGATCCTGTCAGTGGTCACTGATTTACCCGGTCCTTCCTAGTGTATTTATGCCATTGTTTGCTATAAGCTACGGTGGCTAATACATATTTTACGTACATGTCCTTGTTAGGGGTGCCTTCCAGCGACTGATCTTTAACAAACGGTCCAGTCTAAAACAATTGCAAAACATTCTAGAGAAAACCGGTCAAAATGAATATCTCAATCAATCAATTTAGATAAAAAGTCTACACTACCTGTCCTTCGCTGTCTGCAATGAGAGAGAGTATTCCTATTCTCTGTTGTTTGCAAGCAGGGAATGTCTCAAATAACTCAATATCAAAAAGGAATACTAGTATTTCGATCAAACTATTCAATCAATCAATCAATTTAAGTTGTTTTTTCACGACCTTACCCGGACCGTATGGACAGTTCTTCGTCTTCCCCTTCCAGCGCCTGGTTGTCCTCTCACTTCAATAATCAATGCGGCGTTCCTCTAAGGGCCCAGTCAGGAGCGCAGGTCGCTCGAGAGAGGTCTGTTCGGAATCGGTGAAGTTCAGTCGATCGGCAGGTAGAGAAGGGTCTTCTCAGGCAGGTATACCCCAATCGTTTAGACGTTCACTCCCTCGTTAGGACCTCTCTACCGGACCCACGCGTCGCTGATGGGTCCTCACGTCTGAGCGCCAATTTGTGAAAAGCAGCAAGTCTTCTAAGGTTTTACACAATGCATTTGTTTCATCAACATGGTTACACAAGCTTGGAGTCCCTGCCCCGGGCAGGTTGCCACACAAGCCCAACAATAATTCTGTTCCCAACCAGGTCAAACAGACAATCTTATCTTGCAGCTGGAACTTGCTTCAGGGTCTAAAACATGTGAGACTGGTCAGATCTAAGAGTCCGTTCTGTTGAAAAAAACAGGTCCCTTTGTTGTTAAAAACAAGTCTTGCTGTTTGCAGTGCAATAAATCATGTTGCAAGGGTCTTTTTAGTGTCTGGAACCTGTTTGTGTAACTAGGTGCGGTGAGGGGTAGAGTGTCCAAAGGTTAGCCTGCAAACAGCGATTAAAGGAAAAATGAGTTTGTAGCAGCAAGTGGCGCAGAGGTTTGCAGTGACAATAGGGTTTATAGCCCCCAGCACCCAGCAAACTCAGGTTTGGTCAGAGGGATGATAGTAAGGGCAGGGTGAAACAAAGGTGACCAACAGAGTACAAAATTGCTGTGATGGATTAAAATGACTGCAGCTTATATGCACATAGAAATTTCCACCAGACAAGATGGCGCAGTCAATGTTCACGAATGTCATTTTGCTTTTAACAAGTGCGTGCTCATTTTGCCAGTACATAAGAACAATAGTTACTTACCTGTAATCTGTGGTTCTCCAGTATTGGTGTCTTTCATAGATTCACATGCCTGAATCAGTCCCCATCTACGGAGTTGGAGTCCCACGGTACATAAAAAAGCAATAATTATGCACATAATAACCAAAAAACCTTGGTAACATAAAACCAGGAAGTAAAGTAGCCCAAAGCTACCAGGAAAAAAGTTCCACATTTATGACTATCATAGTCATTATACATAGTCCAAACTGCAGCTAATCAGGTGACAGCACCCACCGGAATGTTCTCCTCAGAGGCTCAGGCTCTCAGATTTTCTCACACAAGAGTGTAACCAAGAGAATAGCATAAACCAGCCTCTGAGGGGAGGTGGGCCGGTTGGATGTCAATCTACGAAAGACACCAATACTGGAGAACCACAGATCACAGGTAAGTAACTATTGTTCTTCTCCAGTATTGGGGTGTCTTTCATAGATTCATATGCCTGAATCAGAGTAGATAGCAGGACTCAAATAATGCTTGAAAGACGCTATTTGTAACATAAACATGTATATAGAAAGCATATGCAGTCACATACTAAGAATGCTATAATTATGCATAAATGCATATAAGTCTGCAACCACATGGGAATGCTATTATATACCAGGTGTGATAGTAAGCGCCTGAGAAGCAGTACAGAGGAGGAGGGAAAGAACAAAAGTTACTTACCTGTAAACTGTGGTTCTCCAGTATTGGTGTCTGTCATAGATTCACATGCTTGAATATCCCCCGTCGTCGAAGTCGGAGTCCCACGGTACATAAAATAGCAGTAAAATATGCATGTATACATGAAAAATATTATAAATAAAAATATATACATACATATAATATAATAAATGTAAATTTCAAAAGTACCACAGAACATAATAGGCCCATTGAAGAGCCTAAGAGAGAACTCACTTTAGTAACATATTAGTGTCATTATGTGTTGGTTCATATTCCAGCCAATCAGGTAGTAGCCTCCTCTAGAACCTTCTCCTCAGAAGCCCAAGTCCTCAGATTTTCGAAGCACAAAGTAAGTAAAAGTGCCTGAGGAGAAGAGAGCCTCTGAGGGGAGGATGGGAGGGTCGCATGTGAATCTATGAAAGACACCAATACTGGAGAACCACAGTTTACAGGTAAGTAACTTTTGTTCTTCTCCAGTATTAGGGGTGTCTTTCATAGATTCACATGCTTGAATAAGAGTAGAAAGCAGTAAATCATCACATAAGTCATAAAGGTGACATACCAAAGCAAGTAAGGTAAACATATCAGTCAATATGCAATAAATACCAAAATATTATTCGAAAGAGAAAACCTTTATGACTGGAGGCGGGTAGCAACAGAGGCTCACCTTTAATTGAAAAGATTCCGCAGCACCGCTTGACCTACTGCAGCATCCGCTGCGTCTGTTGATTGCAGGCAGTAGTGTTTCGTAAAAGTATGGCTGCTCGACCAAGTAGCAGCTCTGCAGATCTGCCTCAGGGGTACCACCGCAAAAAGGGCAGCAGAAGTAGACACCGCTCTAGCTGAGTGAGCATGAACTGGAGCAGGAAGGGGCTTCCCAGCCCGTTGGTGGCAAAAGGATATGGTAGAGGATATCCACCTGGTTATGGTCTGTTTGGTAACAGGTTGTCCTTTGCAAATTGGACCATATGACACAAACAATTGATCTGACTTTCTGACAGTTGCAGTTCGCTGAATGTAAAATTTGAGACAACGTATCACATCCAATGAGTGTAAAGACCGCTCAGCTGGAGTTTGCGGAGCAGGAAAGAAAGTCTTCAGGATTATAGGTTTGTTGAGATGAAAGTCACTGGGAACCTTCGGGATGAATTTAGGATTAGTTCGCAATGTCACAGCCTCATTGGAGAATTGTAGAAAAGGAGGCTGTATGGTAAATGCCTGAATGTCACTGACACGCCTCGAGGATGTCAAGGCGAGTAAGAGAGCAACTTTCCATGTGAGAAATTTTAGACTTGCAGAGTGGATAGGTTCAAATGGAGGTAGAAGCAGTTGAGACAAGACCAAATTTAAGAGGCAAGCAGGTGGAGGGCGACGGATAGGTGGAAACATTCTAAAAAGGCCCTTGAAAAATTGTTTTATGATTCTCGAGGAACATAGAGATGTAGAACCATCATGACGGAAGCGGGAAATCGCCGCCAGAAACACCTTCAGGGTTGAATGTGAAAGCCCTGATCTCGCCAGGGATAAAAAGAAAGGCAATATCTGTTCAGGTTTTGCAGTCATGGGGTCCAAATCTTTAGTGCGGCACCAGACACAGAAACGCTTCCATTTTAACTGGTAGGTTCTAATGGTGGATGGAGCGCGAGCGCACGCTAAAACCTCCCTGCAGTCCTCGTCGATATTCAGACGTGCAAATTCATTGTATTCAAGTTCCAGGCATGGAGTTGAATCTGTCACCCAGGATCTGGGTGACAGATTTGTCCCTGCTTCATCGTGAGGAGGTGAGGTAGAGGATGAAGCGGTATTGGGTCGGACTGGGAAAATAGAAGCAGGTCCGTGAACCATGGACGCCTCGGCCATTTGGGTGCAATCAGGAGGATGTGACAAGGTTGAAACCTCATCCTGTGTAACAGGCGAGGAATTAGAGGAAGTGGAGGGAAAGCGTAGATGAAGTTGTTCGACCAATTGATCGAAAATGCATTTCCGCTCGACTCTCTGTGGGGATGCCGACTTGCAAAGCGTAGGCATTTCTTGTTGGTAGCAGTCGCGAAAAGATCCATCTGCGGCTGGCCCCACCGCCGGAAGATGAAATCGACGGTTGGTTGGTTGAGTTCCCACTCGTGATTGTCTGACGACGCCCGGCTGAGTGAGTCCGCCAGAACATTGGCCACGCCGGCACATGGATGGCTGTGAGATGAATTTGATGTTGAATCGCCCAATCCCATATTTCTTGTGCCAGTTGCGAAAGTAGGAGAGACCTCGTGCCGCCCTGCTTGTTGAGGAAGTGCATGCTGGTGGTGTTGTCTGTCTTCACCAGCAGAGTATGTCCCTGCACTAACCCCTGAAAAGACTTTAGGGCCAAGAAGATCGCCATGAGTTCCAGGCGATTGATATGCCAAGCACGTTGGGTCGCCGTCCACTTCCCTTTCACAGACATGCCGTCGAGATGCGCTCCCCATCCCTCGAGAGAGGCGTTTGTTGTAAGCGTCAGAGTCGGAGGTTCGTCTTGGAATGAACGGCCCGCAGATATGTTTGGAGGGTGAGCCCACCACTCCAGCGCTTTCTGAATGCGAGGTGTGAGAACGACTTTGTCCTCGAATGACCCTGACACGTGTTTCCACTGTTTGTCTAATTCCTCTTGTAGAGTCCTCATGTGCAATCTGCAATTGGGAATAAGCTGGATGCACGAGGAAGCCATGCCAAGGAATGATTTGAACATTCGGACAGAAACGTACAGTTTTGACTGTAGAAATTGCACCATCTTTACCATGCGGTCCTGTGTTTCTCGGGAAACGAACACTTTCCCACGTCGAGAATCTAGCGAGGCTCCGAAAAAATCTCGCCTTTGCGACGGATGAAAGTGTGACTTCTGGCAATTGATTGAAAGCCCCAAAGTTCGGAAGAGAGAGACGAAGACCTGAGTGTGCTGCTCCGTCAGCTGAAAAGTCTTGGCCTTGATGAGGCAGTCGTCCAGGTATGGATAAAATTGGACGCCTTGCAGACGCAGAAAGGCAGCTACCGGTGCCAAGATCTTGGTAAAGACCCTCGGCGCTGATCGAAGGCCGAATGGTAGGACTTTGAATTGAAAATGCAGCTGTCCGACTGTGAAGCGTAGATACTTCCTGTGTCTGGGGTGAATTGGCACATGGAAATATGCGTCTTGGAGGTCGATCGTTGAAAAGAATTCCCTTGGATTGAGATAATTTAGAATTTGAAGCAGAGTTAACATCTGAAAAGTTTTCGAAATGATAAATTTGTTCAGGGCCCATAAATCCAAAATTGGACGCCATTCCCCTGATTTTTTCTTTACTAAGAAGAATCGGGAATAGAACCCCTTGCCGCGTTGACCTTGCGGCACTACCTCGATGGCTCCTTTTTTGATCATCAATTTTACCTGGACCAAAAGTTCTTTGAGATGGGGAGAGGGTGGCCCCGAAGATGGACGAGTGGGAGGGAATTTTGTAAACTCCAGGGTATGTCCCTTGGAGATAACGTCCAGGACCCATTGGTCGGAGGTGATTTCGGACCATTTGCAAAAGTACTTTGAGATGCGACCTCCAAGATTTACAGTCGGCAGAAGAAAGGAACTGAGACTGTCACTGCTTTTTGTTGTTTGAGCCACCTCTATATGTTGTTTTTCGTTGGTATGGTCTGGTGTTGAACTGACGATTTTGGGATTGGAAGGAACCCCTCTGCCGGTTATCGTTGTAGGTGTTGTACGAGCGATATTGACCTGATCCTCGAAAAGTAGAGGAACCTCCACCTCTACCTTGTGCCCCCCGAAAGGGCCGCTTCTTTTACTGGAGGGTAGCTAAAGACTTTGCAGTGTCGTTGTCCTTTTTTATCGCCTCAAGGGCATCATCAACATGTTTGCCAAACAACAATTCTCCGTCGTACGGCAAATCCAGGACTCTTGCCTGTACCTCTGGGCGGAAGGTGGTAGACTTCAACCAGCCTTGACGCCTCAGGACTGCAGCCCCAGCCAATTGACGAAAACCCGTGGAGGAAATGTCGAGTGCGCAATCAATAATTTCGGATGAAATTAACTCCCCCTCTTGTATAATGGTCTGCGCTTCTGCACAGATGGCATCAGGTAGTTGAGGAATCAGTGCGGCAATCTCGGACCACATCTGGCGGTCGTAACGGCCCAAAATAGCCAAAGTATTAGCCGCCCTCACAGTAGTAGCCGCCATGGTTGTACATTTCTTTCCTATAGAGTCCAACTTGCGGCCTTCCTGATCAGGAGGAGACGTGAGTGGTGTAGCAGAATTGCGTGATCTTTTCTGTGCTGCCTGAGTTATAACCGAATCTGCTTTCGGTTGCGACACCAAACAGGCCGGGGAATACACCGGAGCCTTATATTTTCTGTCCAATCTGGGCAAAACTGCAGGTACAGAATTTGGACGTTCCATTAATTTAAGGCCCTCCTGCCAAATGTAATCAACGATTGGTATTGTGTGGGATTGCCTTTGTGATAGGTCCTTAAAATCATACAAGAAGCATTCACTTTCATGTTGATGCTTTTCGACCATGAGATGAAAACGTTTTGCAGCACGGATCATCAAATTGTGGAAATTTGCAATGTCCACTGGAGGCGATGCTAGGGGTGAGGTGGGCGGAGGGGAAGGTGTTTGAGCCCTGTAATTGTCCCACTCATTCATATCGACGTCATTGTCGTCGTCATCAGTATTGTGAGGATCAGGATCCTCGTCACCGGTGTCAGGACGAGTACCCCCCAGAGATGCGGGTGGAACTGGTGCAGGTGCCTGAGGAAGTTGAGGTTGAGGCTGTGGAGGAGGTGGTGGTGCTGGAGAGGCAGGTGTAGAAGGAGGAAACCTGCGGTTATAGTCATTTAGCATGTGCTGTAGGTTTGTGACCAAAGATAAAGGTATCTGTGTAACTGGTTCCGAAGTAACTGGTTCTGATTCATCCACAGGAAATAATTCGTTCCCATCTTCGACGTTATCCACTTCATCACCCTCATCACTATACTCCTGGCACTTAATATGCAAATCAGATGGACTGGATGCCTGTTTAAATAGTTCTTCCACCTCTGAATCGTTTCTGGATTCTTACTCACCAGACTGAAACAATTGCTCTGGGAGATGAGTTCCACTTCTCACTGGACTCAGTTGAATGAGAGGTACTCTCCTCAAAGAAGAAGCAGTAACCACTGTAGATGGCAGCTGTTTTTGGCAAAGGTTGATGAGACGTTAATGAGCCTGTTGACGTAAATGTGGCAGTGTTAGAATCAACCTGAGGCGTTTGCGTCGTCGCCATAGAGGTAATCGGCGCTGAAATTGAAGGTTTTTTCTTTGTCGACAAAGATTTCTTGTCCGTCGACGGAGCCGTCGACGAGATTGGAGCCTTAATCGTCGACGATGATGTAGACGTCGACGGGATGACAGCCGTCGACGATGTTATGATGGTCGTCGACGGAGGCACCGTCGACGAGACAATCGTCGACGATGACGGGCCCGTCGACGAGCTGCTTTTAGATGGCTTGATCTTCGTCGACGGAGTTCGCGTCGACGAGGGAAGCATCGACGATGACTTCGTCGTCGACGGTTTCGCTTTGGCGCTCGTCGACGAGATCTTCACAATAGAAGTGATGGGTCTCACCTTCTGGGCCGCCGTCGACGAGGTGATCGTCGTCGACGTAGCGCTGGTCGACATAGTACATGTCGTCGTCGACGTAGAGGTTACAGTCACTGACTTCGTCGTCGCTGAAGACGTCGACGGACGCGTCGACGAGCCCGTCGACGAGCCAATGCCAGATTTTGAAATGGAAAGCAAGGCTTTGGGCGCAGACGTCAGAGAACCAGGTCCCGTAGACGTGCCCTGAAGCAAATCCTGTGGGGAGACAATCCTAGAGGACTCCAACAGTCTACTTTTCTTCAGAAAAGGAGATGGAACCTCAGTCTCAGACCCACGCTTCTGAGAGGATTTTGAAACGCCAGATGACAAACTTTCTACCTCAGAAACCACAGACTCTCAAGTCTTCAACTTCTGTAGCCACAGAAGGAGACGGGCATCTCTATCCCTCAGAGTCTTGGGAGGGAAAGTGCGACAGTACTTACAGTTTTTCACCTCGTGGTCTGGGTTGAGACAGTAAATGCATTTACTGTGTGGATCCTCATGGAAAAGGCGCAGTTTACCACAGGAAGGGCAGGCTTTAAATAAACATTTCTTATTTGAAGACATTTTCTGATGAAAAAACAGTTAGAGTTGAAGAAAACTGAGCAGAGCTCAGGGAGACTCCCTTCACACGACGTGCGGTAGAAAATCTAAGGACTTGGGCTTCTGAGGAGAAGGTTCTAGAGGAGGCTACAGCCTGATTGGCTGGAATGTGAACCAACACATAATGACACTAATATGTTACTAAAGTGAGTTCTCCCTTAGGCTCTTCAATGGGCCTATTTTGTTCTATGGTACTTTTGAAATTTACATTTATTATATTATATGTATGTATATATTTTTATTTATAATATTTTTCATGTATACATGCATATTTTACTGCTATTTTATATACCGTGGGACTCCCACTTCGACGACGGGGGATATATTCAAGCATGTGAATCTATGAAAGACACCCCTAATACTGGAGAAACAGAGGTTCACCTTATTTGAAAAGATTGCGGAGAACCGCTTGTCCCACTGACGTATCAGCATTGCTGGCAGCCTCCAAACAGTAGTGCTTGGTAAAAGTGTGTCTGCTGGACCAAGACCAAGTCGCTGCTCTACAGATATGTTGAAGAGGAACACCAGCAAAGAGAGCAGTCGCGGAAGAAACCGCCCTCGTAGAGTGCGCTCTTGGAGTTGTCTGCAGAGGTCTTCCAGCTTGATCATAGCAAAAGTCCATAGCGGCAGAAATCCAACGAGCTATGGTTTGTTTAGACACTGCATGTCCTTGCCGTATTCTTCCGCAGGCAACAAACAATTGATCTGTTTTACTAATGGTAGAGGTCCTTTGCAAATAGAACTTAAGATATCTTCTGATGTCAAGGGTATGCAACGCCCTTTCCACAGGGGATTGCGGATTAGGAAAGAATGTCTTTAAGATGACTGGTTCGTTGAGGTGAAAGTCCCAAGGCACCTTCGGCATAAAACTGGGATTCGTGCGTAGCACCACAGAATTGGAAGTGAACTGCAGAAAAGGTGAATTTATGGTGAAAGCTTGAATATCACTGACTCTTCTAGTTGAAGTCAAGGCCAGTAGTAGAGACACCTTCCAGGATAGAAATTTGAAATCCACTCTATGAATAGGCTCAAAGGTGTGCCGCATGAGCTGTGCTAGTACTACATTGAGATGCCAGGATGGAGGTGGACGACGGACAGGAGGGAACATTCGAAATAGCCCTTTAAAGAATTGTTGTATTATCCTTGTCGAGTAGAGAGAATTGGAACCATCTTGTCGGAACCTTGAAATGGCCGCCAAAAACACCTTTAAAGTTCAATGAGAAGGGCCTGATCTTGCTAAATGTAAGAACGGTAATATCTGCTCAAGTGTTGCCTGACCCTGCTCGCAGGTGGGTCGCTCCCCACGCCACCAGCTGCCTCGTACCTGCTCCCTGCCGCCCGCCTGTTTTCCCACCGTTTCCCGCTCCTTCCCGCCGCTGCATCCCTACGGCCCCACCCCCCTGCTCCCCATTGACCACCCCGCTCCCGCCTCCAGCTGCTCCACCCTCCCTCTCCCCCTCTTATGGAGGCCGCACAGCAGACGCGCCGCTGAAAGCCCGTCTGCGTCTGGACCGCGCCCAGCGCCAGAACTCCTGTACCCCGCGAGCGCCACAACACCAGACTCCGCTACGACGCCAGCACCCTCTACGCACTCAACGCCGGCCGAAACCACACCTGCTTCTAAGCCGCCCCAAAACGGACTCACGGACCTTTCTCCTGCCTCACCTGCAGCTTTACCTGCGACAGAGCCACCAAACCTCCAAGGACTGGACCCAACCACCTCCACCTCATACTCCTCAACACCTGCTCCGCACGCAAATATGCCGTCGAGCTCTGGGATCTGCTCGACACCTTCGCCCCACACGTGGCCTTCCTGACCGAGTCCTGGTGGACATTGCCATAGCCATCCCGGACGGTTACAAGATCACCCGCAGGGATCGCGCCAACGGAATCGGAGGAGGAATAGCCATCATCCACAAGTCCACCCTCAAGGTCGCCACCCACGCAGACAACACACTCAACACCGCCGAACACCTGCATTTCCGGATCCACACTGACCCCAACACCACCCTCAGAGGAACACTCATCTACAGACCCCCGAGACCCCGAGCTCAATACAGCGACTCCATCGCCGACCACGCCAGCACCCACGCACTCGCCTCCACGGACTACATCATCCTCGGGGACCGGAATCTCCACCTCAAGAACAACAACGACGCCAACTCCGCCACCTTGATTGACAACCTCGCCAACCTCGGCCTCAGACAACTCGTCACCGCACCCACTCACGCCGCTGGCCACACGCTGGACCCCGTCTTCTCCACAGGCACCCATGTCACCTTCAACCACACCACCGAACTCCACTGGACCTGTCGTAAATTGGCAGCAATGGGTTAGCATTAGCAGAAGCCATCCTGTATTTAGAAGTTATCTTATCCACTTTGCGAAAGCTATTTTGTATTTCTCGCAGCCATTTTGTTTGCCATGTGCTCACCATGGGCTCTGTCCTACCTTTCTGTTAACTGCTCTTGAAATGTGCCTAGAGACAAACTATATTCAGCATTTTCCACCTTTGCCCATGCCCAGAAGGGCCTAGCCAGTAGAATGCACCTGCTTCTCTAGTATAACTGTCAGGCTATTTTTGCTGCTGTTGAGCAAGCAGATCTTGTATGCCCATCTTAGTCATTTTGCATGCTTACATGAGCCAGGACTGCCCCTTGGTTTTACGCTTACTATGTAACCCTAAGCACAAATAAGGCCTCTGTTTTCTGTACTCCTCAGACTGCCTCATTCCGTTGCTAAGGCTTCTGTGTGATGTAGTCTCACTCATTTGAGGTTAATAAAGATGCTCTTTTATATTTCAGCTTCTGTGCCAATTTCTTCTTTGTTGGTTTAAAAGGACCAAGTATCAGTGGGACCCCTAAGAAGGTGAATTGATTTCAACAGACTGACCACCGTTGCATCCATTTCACCTTCAATAAAGCAACCACGCACCACCGCTGCTGGAGCAAAGTCACCGAAGACCAACTGATCACCACCCTTGCCCAAAACCCACCCACCGACCCCACCAACCAAGACACCGCAGCCTGCAATCTCAGACAGTGGATCAACGACTGCGCCAACACCCTCGTCCCACTCAAGAAACCCTCCAACAACCACGCCAGCAAGAGAGCCACCTGGTTCACCGACAAGCTGCAGACCTCCAAACGCGCATGCCGGAAACTGGAGAAGATATGGCTCCACGAACGTACTCCGGACAACCACGCAGCCCACAAGGACGCCACCCGCAGACATCACCATCTCATCAGTTTAGCCAAGAGATCCTCCTTCAAAGACCGCCTGGATAACAATGCGCACGACACCAAAGAGCTCTTCAGCATAGTAAAGGAACTCTCCAACCCCAGCGCCAACGCCAACGACATACCGCCCTCACAAGAACTTTGCAACTCACTGGCCATCTTCTTCCACCGCAAGATCGCTGACATCCATGACAGCTTCAACACCATGATCGCCCCAACTACGCCAGACCCACCTCCCCTGTGAACACCACCAGCGCCAACCGCCTGACTTCCTGGTCCAACGTCAATGACGTCGAGACCCGTAAGGTCAAGAACTCCATCCAGACCCGTGCCCACACTACATATTCAACAAGCAGACGCTGACATCGCACCCCAACTACAGAAGGTCATCAACATCTCTTTCGAAACAGCGACATTCCCGGAAAGCTGGAAACACACCAAAACCAACTCCCTCCTCAAGAAGCCCAAGGCGGACCCCAAGGACGTCAAGAACTTCCGGCCCATCTCTCTGCTCCCGTTCCCGGCGAAGGTCATCGAGAAAATCGTCAACATGCAACTGGCCCGCCACCTGGAAGACAACAACAGCTTGGACCTGTCCCAGTCCGGGTTCAGATGAAACCACAGCACCAAGACAGCCCTCATCGCCGCCACAGACAACATCAGGCGCCAACTAGACAACCGCGAAACATCAGCCCTCATCCTCCTGGACCTGTCAGCCGCCTTCCACACGGTCTGCCATCGCACTCTAAAGACACACCTCCTAGTAGCCGGAATCCAAGAGAAGGCCCATGACTGGACCACGTCCTTCCTCTCCGGCAGAACCCAGAGCGTCCGCCACCCGCCCTTCCGATTCGAGGCCACCGACATCATCTGCGGCGTCCCCCAGGGCTCGTCCCTCAGGCCGACGCTGTTTAACGTCTACATGGCCCCCCTCGCACAAGTGGCCCACCAACAAGACCTCAACATCATCTCCTAGGCTGACGACACCCAGCTCATCCTCTCCCTCACCCAGGACCCGCACACCACCAAAACTAACCTCCACGAGGGAATGAAAGCCGTCGCCGACTGGATGAGGAACAGCCCTCTGAAGTTGAACTCGGACAAGACGGAGGTAATCATCCTCGGACCCACCCCCTCAGCCTGGGACGACTCCTGGTGGCCGACCACACTGGGAACAGCACTGACACCCATCGACCATGCACGCACCCTAGGATTCATCCTCGAATCCTCCCTCTCCATGTCTAAACAGGTCAACGCCGTCTCCTCCTCCTGCTACAACACCCTCTGCAAGCTCCGCAGGATCTACAAGTGGATCCCGACCAAAACAAGAAGAACGGTGACACAGGCCCTCGTCCGCAGCAGACTGGACTATGGTAACGCAATCTACGCAGGAATCCCAGCCAAACACCTATGACGACTACAACGCATCCAAAACGCATCCACCAGACTGATCGTGAACGTCCCCCGCCGCAGCCACATCACCCCCCACCTAAGAGACCAACACTTGCTCTCCGTCGACAAGAGGATCACCTTCAAGCTCCTCACCCATGCACACAATAAGCACTCCACAACGCCGGACCAGCCTACCTGACCAGCAGACTCAGCTTCTACACCCGCCAGCTCCGCTCCACCAGCCTCGCCCTCGCTGCTGTCCCCCGCATCCAACGAACAACCTCCGGCAGCAGATCCTTCTCCTACCTCGCCACCAAGACCTGGAACACCCTCCCTACTCACCTACAGCAGACCCAAGACCTACTCGCCTTCAGAAGCCTCCTCAAGACCTGGCTCTTCGAGCAGTAGCGGCACCCCCTCCCCTCGGCGCCTTGAGACCCTCACGGGTAAGTAGCGCGCTTTACAAGTACTCTGATTGATTGATTGATTGAATTGGGTGAACATTGACAGATTGACACCATATGCAGAATCTTTTCCATTTAAGTCTGTATGTCTTTATGGTGGCAGGCGCTCGAGCATTAGCCAGAACTTCTTTACAATCCACAGGGATATTTAGATGAGCAAATTCAAGGTGCTCAGACGCCAGGCTGATAATTTCAGAGATGCAGGGTCTGGGTGGCAAATTTGACCGTTCTGAATGGACAGGAGGTTCGGTATAGGTCGAAACTGAATGGGATCGCATTCTGATAGGAGGAGAAGTTCGGTGAACCAGAACAGACGAGGACACCTGGGAGCAATGAGAATTAGGCGACAAGGTTCTCTCTTCATTTTACGGAAAACTCTGGGAACTAATGGTATCGGAGGAAAAGCGTAAGCATATATTTGCGCCCAAGTAATCGAAAACGCGTTCCCATGAGATTCATGTGGGGAAGCCAGCTTGCAAAGAATAGGCATTTGCTGTTCTGATTCGACGCAAAGAGGTCTAGATCGAGATGACCCCACTCTTGAAAAACTCGATCCACCGACTGCTGATGTAGTTCCCATTCATGAGGACCTGCTGAGGGAATCCGCCAGGGCACTGGCAACTCTCGGTACGTGCACTGCCGAAAGATTGATCCTGTGCCGTATCGCCCAGTCCCAGATATCTTGGGCTTGTTGAGAGAGAAGAGCAGATCTTGTTCCTCCCTGTTTGTTAAAGTAATGCATACTTGCAGTATTGTCTGTCCGAATCAGTACTGTGGCTCCTAGAATGACTGTTCGAAATGATTTCAGGGCCAAGAAGGTGGCTCGTAGTTTCAGCAGGTTGATATGTCACTTCCGTTGTTGAGGGCTCCATTTTCTGCTGACCGTTAGCCCTTGAAGAAGTGCCCCCCAATCCTCAAGGGACGCATCTGTGGTGACTGTAAAATTTGGCGCTTCTTGTAGGAATGCACATCCCTTCTCTACATTCCTTTTTTTTGTTAAATCTGTTTATTGTTATTTATAAATTCAACAATACAATAGGCACATCTTTACAATCAATATAGCTCTTCAATTATTCACAAGTGATATTCACCAAACAGTGCGATTCATCGAGGGCGCTATGACAGTACATGTAATTACCCTTCTCTACATTCCTTGTCGGAGTCCACCAGAGGAAGGCTTCTCGCATCCGAGGAGTGATCTGAACGAGATCGTCGAACGATCCTGAGATTTGTAACCATTGGTGGTTGAGTTCTGGTTGAGTTCTACTTGTAGTGGCCTCATCCTGAGGCGGCAGTTGGGTATTAAGGGGATGCAAGAAGAGATCAAGGACTTGAACTGTCGGACTGAAACAGACTCTAATGATCTTAACTGGTGAGCTAGTTTGCAGATCTTTTGCTGCCTTTCGTTTCAGACAAAGGCCTGGATTCGTTGCGTGTCCATTGTTGCCCCTAAAAATGTTTGTCTTTGAGAAGGAATAAGATGGGACTTGTCGGGGTTGGTAGAGAGACCCAGCGACTGAAATAGGGACAGACATCTCTGGACATGGTTGTCTGTGTCCGAGAAAGAACTTGCCTTGATATAAAGAAATAAAGAAATATTTGAATCCCCTCCAGACAGAGGTGCGCAACTACTGGAGCTAGAACCTTCGTAAACACCCTGGGTGCCGACCGTAGTCCAAAGGGAAGGACCTTGAACTGGAACTCCCTGCCAGCCACTCTGCACCGCAAGAACTTTCTGTGCCTGGGAAGAATCGGTACATAAAAGTACGCATCTTGAAGGTCGAGGGTGGCCATGTGATCTCCAGAAGCTGAAGGATTTCTTGAAACGTTAACATGCGAAAGGACAATTTCTTTAGGTATTTGTTGAGGGAGCGAAGATCGAGAATGGGACACCATTCTCCTGATTTTTTCTTTATTAGTAAAAACCTAGAATAAAATCCTGTTCCTCTTTGTAATTGAGGGACTTTTTCGATCGCTCCTTTTTGTATCATCAAATTTATCTGGGAAAACAGCTCTTTGAGATGAGATGGAAGTAGGCCTCTCGGGGAAAAATTTGGAGGAAAATTTTCGAATTCTAGAGCATGGCCCCTGGATACGATGTCCAAGACCGACTTGTCCGATGTTATTGAGGACCAGTTTGAGTAAAATTGCGAGATTCTTACTCCAACCATTACACAGGACTGGGGTAGAAGCGGTGGCGATTTTCATTGTTTCTTATTTTAATCTCTTCCGCGGTAGGAATGCTTCCTTTTATTTTGCGAATAGGAAGTGTTGCGTTGGCCATGCGACTGCTGTCTTTGTGACTGGTATCGCTGATTCTGCTGGCTGTAGCTCCCTCGATTGGAGAATGATCCACGTCCTTTCGCACCCTGAAAAGGCGGCTTACAAAATTGTAAAGTACCAAGAGATCTGGCCGTCTCGGTGTCTTTCTTAATGGTTTGTAGGGCTTCTTCTACATGTTGTGCAAACAATGACTCTCCATCAAATGGCATGTCAATTATCTTTGCCTGGACCTCCTGGCGAAAAGATATAGCCTTCAGCCAGCCTTGTCTATGCAGAACGGCAGCACCCGCTAGCTGTATGAAACCTGTGGATGCGACATCCACGGCTGAATCTATAATCTCCGCAGAGACGTTCCCCTTCCTGTAAAATCTTTAGAGCTTCAGCATTTGAAGGTTCTGGTAACATGTCGATAAATGGCGAGATGTCTGACCACATTTGTCGGTCGTACCGACCCAGGATGGCTAGTGAATTGGCCGCACGGATTGTTGTCGCTGCCATGGTGGAGACTCTTTTTCCAACTGAGTCTAACCGTCTGCCATCCCTGTCAGGTGGGGTTGTGATGGGAGAAGACAGATTCCTAGCCCGTCTTTGAGCAGCTTGTACAGTTACGGAGTCAGCCTTTGGATGCCCTATGAGGCATGCCGTAAAATTGTCTGTTCTGGTCTAGCCGAAGCAAAACTGGAGGGATAGAGGCAGGAGTTGTCATTACCTTCAATCACTCCTTCCAGATAAAATCTATATTGGGGATCGCCCATATCTGCCTCCTTGGCTGATCCTTAAAATCGTACAGGAAGCATTTATCCTTCTTCGTCTCCATGGGAAGAAGGAATCTTTGAGTTGCCCTTTCCATGAGAAGTTGGAAGCCTCCGATATCCACCGGAGGAGAATCAGTGGGAGCTGGGGTTGAAGGAGAAGGGGTTTGGAGTTGGTACTCACCCCACTCCGATATAAGGGATCTTTCATCTACTTCACCTTCTTCCCTATCATCATCGGATGAAGTTGCATCAGGAGAATGATGCGATGGTACCGGCGAAGGAGGTCTAGGAGACCGGAATGCTGAGGTGGAAGCTTGAGGAACAGGTGTCAGTGGAACGGACTCTGCAGATTCAGATGGAGGGAACCAGTGGTAATAGTCGTCTAGCATATGTTGGCGATTGTTCACTAAAGCTAGAGGCATCTGAACTGAAGGTATAGTATCCGGAGGTGGGGCCACATCCTCCTGATACTTGTTGAAAAATTCTGAAGGGCTTCTAGCTGTTCGGAACCTGCCATCCACCTCAGAGTCCTCTTAACTTTCCTCTGAATCCAGTAGTTGTTCAGGAACTTGCAAAGGTACCTTATTTGGAGAAAGATGCAACGGACACAGGGGTTCTAGCGTAGAACCACGTCTCTGCAACAAAGACGGTGTCGTGGCAGACGGTGTAGGTGTCATAGCCATAGACGCTGACCAGACCTGTAGCTCCGTACAAAAGGACAATTTCTGCGTCGATGCGAGGTTTGTCGATGCCCCCTGTAACCAAAGGTGAAACTGTCGACAAGGTAGTTTCCGTCGAAGGAGTTGTCTTCGAAGATGATGAAGGCTTCGTCGACGAGGTAGTCTTCGTTGACGATACAGTCGTCGACGACAATGTAGTTCTCGACGACGAGCTCGCCGTTGACAACGAGATTCCTCTAGCCTTCGTCGACGTCGGCACGCCAACGATAGGTACTGTCTCTCTTGTCGACGAGATGGGTCTCACAGCGACGGAGACCACTGTCGACTAGGATGAAGCCGACGACATAATCATTTGAGTCCTCGGTGATGAGAAGGTCACTGTCGATGTAGATATTGCGTTGACGGTAATCTTAGTCGACGAAGGAGTCGTCGACGTCGACAATGGGTTCTTCTTCTGAGAGAGAATCTTCTCAGAAGTCAGCTTGGAAGGTAGAGTTTTCACAGCCTTTCTCGGGGGCGTGGAAGGCAAAGGCTTGCCCTTAGAAGGTGGAATAGCCTTTTTAGAGGTGGAAGGCATTTCAGAACCCTTAGAGGGTTATTGTTTCCTCAACACCTTAGCTCCAGGAGAAGACAAAACTTCCTCAGCAGCCCTCTTCCTAGAGGACACAGATGACCCAGAGGCAATACTTCCCACCTCAGAAACTGGACTGTCTTGATCTTTAAGCTTCTGTAGCAACAGAAGTAGACGCCCCTCTCTGTCTCTGATGGTTTTCTGAGGGAAGGTCCTGCATATCTTGCAGTCTCCCACCTGGTGAATCGGGTACAGGCAGTAAATGCATTTCTTGTGGGGATCTGCAGAGAAAAGCCGGAGTTTACCACAAGACTCACAAGGTCTGAATAAAGATTTCTTTGAAGAATACATTTTAAGTGCATAAATTCCTGAAGTATTGAGAAAATACTGAACAGAGCTCAGGGAGACTCCCTTCACACAACGTGCGGTAGAAAATCTGAGAGCCTGAGCCTCTGAGGAGAACATTCTGGTGGGTGCTGTTGCGTGATTGGCTGCAGTTTGGACTATGTATAATGACTATGATAGTCATAGATGTGGAACTTTTTTCCAGGTAGCTTTGGGCTACTTTACTTCCTGGTTTTATGTTACCAAGGTTTTTTGGTTATTATGTGCATAATTATTGCTTTTTTATGTACCGTGGGACTCCCACTCCGTAGATGGGGAATGATTCAGACATGTGAATCTATGAAAGACACCCCAATACTGGAGAATCAGTCTTTCATTCATTCAGAATTGCCCTGACGGTTGTACCAAACAAAGCAGAAACCAGAGTGGGGTTGCAGGAGTTCTAATTCAGGGGGTTGTATGACTAAACAACTACCACTTAAACGAATGCCTAAACCACGAAGGCTAAGCCACTACCACAGCCAAACCACTGCGTTCTGTACAATGAATTACTAAACCACGAAAATTAATCATTTTTCATATTACCGAATCTTCCGCTACGTTTAAGGTAAATATACTACATGCATACATACTTTTACTATGGTGTCGTTGTATATAATATTGAAAATGCTATAGTTCTTGAGCGAGAGGTTGTGGCGTAATTGCTAGAGCTGCCAACTTTGGAGCTAAGGAAGCAGGTTTGAGTCTCAGCGTCGGCTCAAGATCCTGTGTTTCTGGACAAATCACATTATCGCCCGTACTAAAATATATGAATATGTCCTTGTTGCGGCTCATGTAAAGGACTTGGAGTTTTGCAATATAGAACTGCAAAAAAATAAAAGTTACATAAAAAACAGTGAACTGTTGCAGAGTTAGGATTTTTTTTCCATTCTGCAAGTGAGGGGGAAAATGGATTGCCCGATATGGACCCGTCTCAGCACCTGCTTTTAAGAACTGCCGGGGCTGAGCACCGGCAGTTCCTGGCCCACTCAAAACTCTGCCTGTAAGCACAATGATAGCTCCTCAGTACTGCTCCACTGATGCATGCTTGTGCTGTCTGCATTCCTCTGCAACCATTATTGGATGGTTAGGTGAGAAGAACAAGTGAGTTCTGATTGGTGGGCCATGCACACTACCTGGAGTGATAAGGTTGAGGGCCAATGTCGAGCGCTATGTGCGTTTTTTGGGTTCAATAGTAACGTTTAGCACCAATGGACTGACTAATGGTTAAAGGCTCTGAATGTAAAATGCTGATCCCAGTAGCTACTGATTTGATCTAGGACTCCTAAAAAGTCCCCCACAACTCTACCCCAAATGGCAGGAACATGCACTTCATATGCTAAGTCATCTTGCCCAATTAAAAATTACAAGTATGCATCTCCAACAGCCCTCTTATGTCCAACACCTGCGGGAAGCTGTTGCACACTACTGGCGAGACAACCTGGTGGAGGATATGGACGTTGTGGTAGCTTGGGAAGCCATGAAACCTACTATAAGGGGGGTGGTTATTGCTTGGTGCGCTGCAGCCCGCCGTACACATCGGGAGTCAACCACTACGGCTGCCAAACTCGTGGAGGACCTGGAGCGGCGGAGTCGGGGAGGAGGGGACGAGGTAGCGGTACGGCTGCTTCTCCAGGCGCAGCAGTCCTATGCCACTCTCTTGATGGATGAGGCTAAACAGGCGTGGCTGGCCACGCGGAGCAGGGTATACCAGTGGGGGGACAAGTCCAGTGCCATGCTCCATAGGTTGTGTCAGCGGCGTCTCCAGCCGATTACACTGCCGGGCCTCATTGGCGAGGACGGCGTGACGATTACGGAGCCGGCCGAACTTGCGGCGAGTTTCGCCGATTACTTTCGGTCACAGTATGCCCCACACGATAGTCTAAGCGCTGAAGATGTGGCTAAATTCATTGACGACTTGCCCCCTCGGGCGGTGTCTGATGAGGCCAGACGGGACCTAGATGCTCCGCTTACGGCGGAGGAGCTTGGGGAGGCGCTGGGCCAACTTAATGTTGGTAAAGCTCCAGGCCCGAACGGCTACCCATGTGAATTCTTTAAGAAATTCCAGCTTCTCCTTGGGACCCATTACCGGTCTACTCTGGAGGCGGCACGGGAGCGGGGCAGATTGCCACCTGACTGGTGCCATGCCGAAATCGTTGTTTTTCAAAAACCTGGCAAGCCCCCAGACAGACATGACTCGTATCGCCCCATTTCGTTATTGAATATAGAAGCCAAGATTCTAGCAAAGGCGTTGGCAAACCGCCTACTCCCCTATATGGTGGATTTGGTCCACCCGGACCAAGCAGGCTTTATGCCACATCGGGCGACGCGGCACAATATCCGGCGAGCGCAGGCGGCGGTGGACGCGATGGGGGTTCTGGGAGAGGAGGCGGCTTTGTTATTAGCAGACATCCATAAGGCGTTTGATTCCGTAAGCTGGACGTACCTTTTCGCGCTCCTGTCTCGTCTCAACCTGGGTCCGGTGCTCCTATCGTACATCTCGCTGCTGTATACAGATGTCACGGCATCCGTTAGGGTCGCTGGGGCCACATCGGAGGTATTTTCCATCGGACGGGGGACCCGTCAGGGGTGCCCGTTGTCCCCGTACTTGTTTGCGCTGGCTATGGAGCCCCTAGCGTCTTGGGTTCGCATAGACACACAGCTCCGGGGCTTTGTATGGTCTGAAACCCTTGTGGATAGGATTGCCTTGTATGCGGATGACGTCCTCTTCTTTATTACTGACTTGGACCGCTCTGGGCCCCGAGTGTTAGAAATAATGAGAATTTTTGGTGAGGTCTCGGGTCTTAGCTTGAGCTTAGGCAAGTCTACCCTCTGGGTGCTGGGAGGCGAGGTGGAGGTGGGCCTCTGGGCGTCGGGCTTACGGCGGGCGACCGACGGTCTGAAATATTTAGGGGTGTTCCTTTCAGAATCCGCCAGTGTTACGTGGGAGCGTAATATCGTGCCTGTGTGGGTTAAGGTTCAAGAGGATGTTAAAACTTGGTCTCGGATGCCCTTAACCATTTTTGGCAAATCGGCAATATTCAAGATGGTGGCTCTTCCCCGTCTATTGTACCAATTACAGAACTACCCCCACCCCATCCCTCCCCAGTGGTTTCGACAGGTTAATTCTGCCCTAGGTCGCTTCCTGTGGGCCGGGGGCGCAGCCAGAGTGGCCTTGAAGACGTGCTTCCTCTCCACGTATTGTGGAGGTTTGGCCACCCCAGATCTGTTGTCATATTATCAGGCCTCGCAGCTGCTAGTACTCAATGAGTGGTGGTATGGCGACAGAGGGGACCCGGCGTACGCCCTGGAGCGCTCCTTGATGGGCGACCATACATTGCACACGGTGCTATACTCGGCCCGGCTGCGGCGGGCACTGCCATGCGTCTCGAGGGTAGTCTTCGCTGTGTGGCGGCAGGCGTTACGCCGAATGGGTTGGTGGGGTAGGCTAACCGCTGAGACACCGCTGTGGCATAATGGACAACTCCCCAGTCTGATGACCCTTCCGGGATTCGATGGCTGGGACGCAGTTGGGATATCGACGTTGGGACAGGTCATGTCCGGGACTACTCTTAAGTCCTTCCAGGATCTTAGCGCTGAGTTCAGTATGCCCCAGACCCAGTTTTTTCGCTATTTGCAATTCCGGCACGCACTCACGCCCAGTGTCGCGAACCTCGACTCGCTCCCTGAGTTTAGCCCCATTGAAGCTAAGGTGTTCATGGGGGACCTTGGGGACAAGAAGATCTCTCGCATTTATCAGACGATGGTGACCCACTGCTCTTCTACCTTACTGCTTTTGAAGGCAGCTTGGGAGGCTGACATAGGCCCCCTGGATGAAGATGACTGGAGGGAGGCCCTGGAGTCCCCGCGCGGAACAGCGATAGCGATGCGGCTTCGCCTCATCCAATTCAAGTACCTTCATAGGGCTTATTATACACGAGAAAGGCTCTGGAAGGCTGGTCTGATTGGCTCGTCGGAATGTCTGCGGTGTGGCGCGGCTGTGGGTACATTGCTGCATACGGTGTGGTCATGCCCTAGATTGATTGGATTCTGGAGGGGCGTATGGAATTGCTTGTCTGAGGTCTTGGGGTGGGACCTCCCGCGCACCCACCGGTTGGGTTTACTCCATATACTCGAGGGCGTGGGTGGTAACATCTACAAGCGCCACTTATTACTGCTGGGCTTAATAGTGGCCAAAAGAGATCTAGCCAGAGCGTGGAAGAGTGTCCGGGCCCCCCCCCTGTGTGCATGGAAGGCTGGTTTGGATTTTTATATGGGATTGGAACGACCTGTGTTTGAGGCGAGGGGCTGCCCCAATAAGCATTTTAAGATCTGGAAGAGATGAGCGGAATACAGGGGACTGCTCCTTGATCCCCCGGAGGTGCATGAGGAAGAGTTATAGGCGGTGGTACCTGAGTGCCTCCTTGCTATGTCATGCCTTACGACCGATGTTATTTTGTGTCTCCAGCACGTGCATAGGGTTAGGGTGGGATAAGGGGTGGGTAGTGGGGGAGTTGGGTAATGGGAGTTGGTGGGGGGGACAGGGGTAGGGGAGGGGGATCCATACTTTGTTTTCTTCTTCTTTTCCCTTGGTTTTATTACGATGTATGTACACTATGCTGTAATGTGTGGTGGCGCTCTCCTGATTGTGGAGAACCACGACTTTTGCTCTGCTTTAACTCTTGTGAAAAATAAAAATTTGTTGTGAAAAAAAAAAAAAAAATTACAAGTACAGGCCAAGGCTACCTTGTTGCTAAAAATAGGAAAGCCATTGACCAAACGGGTCAGACACCACCATCAATAAGACTCCAGTTTAATAATTTTCCCTATTGACCTGAAAAAAGAAATCTACAGAACAGTAACTGATATTAATGCAGTAGATAATGGATGGATGGTAGAAAATGTGGGAAATCCATAAGTATGTGAAAAAAACAGCAGCATTTTATAATTCCATTGACCCAGTGTCTGGGACCTCCTCGACTCAACAGCACCGGACGTGGCCTTCCTCACGGAAACCTGGATGAACACCTCCTCGGCTCCCGACATCGCCATAGCCATCCCGGAGGGCTACAAAATCACCCGGAGGGAACGCATCAACAAATCAGGATGAGGGATCGCCATCATCTACAGGAACACCATCAGTATCACGACCAACTCCGAAGACACCATCCCCACCGCCGAACACCTACACTTCCAGATTCACACCGACCCCCAGACCACCCTCAGAGGAACGCTCATCTACAGACCCCCGAGCCCACGCACACAATTCAGCGAAACCATCGCCGACCTCATCAGCCCGCACGCCCTAGCCTCACCAGACTACATCCTCCTAGGAGACCTGAACTTTCACCTAGAAAACAACAACGACAGCGCCACCACCACACTGCTCGACAACCTCACCAGCTTCGGACTCAAGCAACTAGTGGACTCCCCCACTCACCTTGCCGGCCAGACCCTCGACGCCATCTTCTCAGCCAGCGACCACATCGCCATCAACCACGCTACAGAACTACACTGGACCGACACTGGACCGACCACAGCTGCGTACACTTCGCATACAAGAAGACCATATCTCACCACCACACGCTTCGGATCCCCCGCAGATGCTGGAGCAAAATCACCATGGACTAGCTCACTACATCACTGAGACAGAACCCACCTGCCGACACCAACATTCCCGACACCAACATTGCAGCGCTCAACCTCGCACAATGGATCACCAACTGCGCCGACGACCTCGCCCCACCCAAGAGCACCCACAGCAAGACCACCACCAGAAAACCCTCATGGTTCACGGACACCCTCAAAGCCGCAAAGAAAGCCTGCCGAACTCTCGAAAAGACCTGGCGCCAAGAACAGACAACGGAAAACTTGACAGCCCTCAAATCCGCCTCCCGCGAATACCATCAGCAGATCCGGAACACCAAGAGGACATTGCTCAAGGAACGACTAGACAACAACGTCCACAACTGCAAAGAACTCTTCAGCATCGTCAAAGAGTTCTCGAACCCGAACGCCAGCAAAAATTACATCACTCCTTTGCAAGACCTCTGCAACTCCCTTGCCACGTTTTTCCACCGCAAGATTGCAGACATACACGACAGCTTCGGACCCCAACCTCCATCTCCGGACACCAGCCCTACGACCCCCACCAACACCATCAACTCCTGGACCCCCATCAGCAGTGAAGATACCATCCACGTCATGAACACCATCTACTCTGGCTCCCCCTCCGACCCGTGCCCCCATCACATCTTCAACAAGGCCGACACCATCATCGCACCCCACCTGCGGAACGTCATAAACAGCTCCTACACGTCAGCCACCTTCCCTGAGAGCTGGAAGCACGCAGAGATCAACGCCCTCTAGAAAAAACCGTCCGCAGACCCCAGGGACCTCAAGAACTTCCGGCCCATCTCACTTCTCTCCTTCCCGGCTAAAGTCATCGAGAAGACCGTCAACAAACAGCTGACCGCGTTCCTCGAGGACAACAACTCGCTCGACCCTTCCCAGTCCGGATTCCAAGCAAACCACAGCACCGAGACCGCCCTCATCGCAGCCACAGACGACATCAGAACCATGATGGACGACGGAGAAACAGCCGCCCTCATCCCCTTGGACCTCTCAGCAGCCTTTGACACCGTCTGCCACCGCACCCTAACGCACAAGTTACTACTTGTGTAACGATATATCTGTAAGAGACATTAGTTAGTATTAGATTCCTTACCTTAGAATATCCCCAGGCGTCAGACTGGATCCGGAAACTTTTGCGTAGCAGTACCCTTGCGCGTCGGTAGGCGTCGTCTGCGGCTCCGCGTCCGTCGTCGGCATCGTGGGCGCCGTGATGACGTCGTCGGAGTACTTAGACGCCGCCTCCGCGTGCTGACGTCAGTTCTTAGACACAGCTTTTCCGCGCCAGAAACGCAGAGCCATGTCAAAAAACCAACACTGGTGCCATAGAAACTAGGGCCCTGAAAGGGGACAACCCTAACCCTAGATATTGGTTCGCAGAACGGGGAGGATGGGTGGGTCGGTAAGGAATCTAATACTAACTAATGTCTCTTACAGATATATCGTTACACAAGTTGTAACTTGTGCATCTGAAAGAGACACGTTAGTATTAGATTCCTTACCTTAGAATAGATACCCCAGCAATACCAACCCCGGTGGTGGGTCTGCGAACCAATAATCACACCAGAAAGTCCTGGAGGACGGAACGGCCAAAGAAGCCATCCCTCCGGACTTGGCTGTCTAGGCAGTAGTGTCTTGCAAACGTGTGCAGCGATGCCCACGTAGCTGCCTGACAGATATCTTGTAAGGGCACCCCCCGGCCCAGGGCAGTCGTAGTCGCCGTGGCTCGGGTGGAATGAGCCCGTAATCCAACAGGGGGCTCCTTTCTAGCCAAGGAGTAGCATGCCTGGATACACAAGATGATCCACCGGGAGATGGTCCTCTTGTGCACCGCTTTCCCCTTTTTAGCGCCCACGTAACCAACAAAGAGTTGGTCATCCACCCGGAACTGGCTTGTGCGATCCAAGTAAAATGAGAGCGCACGTTTTGGGTCCAGACGGTGAAGCCGCTCTTCCTCTTTAGAGGGATGCGGTGGCGGGAAGAAGGTTGGCAAGGTGATAGACTGCCCGATGTGGAAGGCCGTGACAACCTTGGGCAGGAAAGAAGGTTTGGTACGCAGCACCACTTTGTCCGGATGGACAGAAAGGAAAGGCGGAGTACAAGAAAGGGCCTGGAGCTCACTCACTCTCCTGGCAGAGGTGATGGCAACCAGGAAAGCAGTCTTCAAAGTCAGAAGGCGAAGAGGACAGTTGTGAAGTGGCTCAAAGGGAGCGCACATCAGAAACGTAAGAACCAGGTTCAAGTCCCACTGAGGCATCACAAACGGAACAGGAGGAAACGTGTGTGTGATGCCCTTAAGAAATCTGTTTACAATAGGGGACTTGAACAAAGAAGGTTGATCAGGCAGCCTGAGAAAGGCTGAAAGGGCAGAAAGGTAGCCCTTGAGAGAGCCCAGAGCAGAGCCCTGCTGGGCAAGAGAAAGAAGGAAGAGAAGAACCTCAGAAAGAGGGGCATTGAGAGGATCCACAGCCTTTGCTGTGCACCATGCCACAAATCTATTCCACCTGCAGGCGTATACCGACTTTGTGGAGGGACGCCTGGCTGCCAGAATGATGTTACAAACTTCAGGAGGCAAGTCAAATGGCCTCAACTGTCGCCGCTCAATCTCCAAGCATGGAGGTGGAGACTGGACAGGTTCGGGTGGAGGACCGTCCCCTGCTGCTGCGACAGAAGGTCCTCCTGAAGAGGCAGACGAACCGGAGGATCGACTGATATACTGAGTAGCTCTGGATACCAGTACCTTCTCGCCCAGTCCGGAGCCACAAGGATGACTTGGGCCCGGTCGCGCTTGATCTTCTTCAGCACTCTGGGCAGAAGTGGTATAGGCGGAAAGGCGTACAACAGACCGCAACTCCACTCGCGACGAAAAGCGTCTCCGAACGAGTGCCGCCTTGGAAATTCCAACGCGCAGAACTGATGACATTGCGCGTTCTCTTCGGTGGCGAATAGATCTAACCAAGGCTCTCCCCATTGCTGAAAGAGGCCTTGCGCCACGTCCGAGTTCAGACGCCATTCGTGATCCATCATGCACCGACGGCTGAGCTTGTCCGCCCTGGCGTTCAGAGAACCTGCCAGGTGTTGAGCCACCAGGGTCACGCCCTGGCGTTCCAGCCATTGCCAAAGGCAAAGAGCCTCCTGGCAAAGGGTCCACGACCCCACCCCGCCTTGTTTGTTGCAATACCACATGGCGGTGGTGTTGTCCATGAACACCTGCACTACACTTCCCCGGACAGAGGGGAGGAATGCCTTCAGTGCCAGACGAATCGCCCTGAGCTCCAACAGGTTGATGTGGAGCCGGGCCTCCGCCGGAGACCAGAGGCCTCTGATCTCCGCCTCTCCCATGTGGCCTCCCCAGCCCTGGAGGGACGCGTCCGTCACAACTACGTGCTCCGGTTGGGGAAGGGAGAGGGATCTGCCGCTGACCCAATCGCGGTCCGTGAGCCACCACTGCAGCTGTCTCGCAGTGCCCTCCGAGATCAGGACGTGGTCGGATAGGTTGCCCTGATGCTGGGCCCACTGAAACTTCAGGTCCCACTGCAGAGCCCGCATCCGCCACCTGGCGTGATGCACCAGTAGGATGCAGGAGGCCATCAGCCCCAGAAGCCGCAGCGTCAACCTGACCGAGACCCGGGATAACGGCTGAAAGATGGGAATCAGAGCCTGAATATCCCGGACCCGCTGTTCGGGTGGATAAACCCGAAACCGCGCCGAGTCCAGAACCGCTCCGATGAAGAGGAGCTTCTGGGAGGGGCACAGGTGTGACTTTGGCACATTGATGGAGAACCCCAGCTGGTGCAGGTCTGCCGTAGTCTGGAGGTGGCTGACGACTGTCTGGGGCGAGCCCGCCTTCAACAACCAGTCGTCGAGGTAGGGGAAGACTGAAACCCCTAACCTGCGCAGATGAGCTGCGACCACCGCCATCACCTTTGTGAACACCCGTGGGGCGCTGGTAAGGCCGAAGGGGAGCACGGTAAACTGAAAGTGCTCGTGGCCAACCATGAACCGCAGGTAGCGCCGGTGGGCAGGCAGGACGGGGATATGAAAATAAGCGTCCTGCAAGTCCAACGCTACCATCCAGTGTCCTGGGTCCAGGGCAGTCAGGACCTGAGCCAGTGTCAGCATCTTGAACTTCTCCTTCCGGAGGAAGCCGTTGACGTTCCTTAGGTCCAAGATAGGGCGTAGGCCCAATTTGCCCTTCTTGGGTACCAGAAAGTAGTGGGAGTAGCAACCACACCCTACTTCTGGCCCAGGAACGCGCTCGATGGCCCCCTTGGCCAAGAGGGCCGTAACTTCCTCCCGCAGAAGTCGCAATTGATCCCCCGATACACGGTGGTTCTGCGGTGGCATGGCTGGAGGAGTCGCCTCGAAGGGGAGGGAGTAGCCCCTTCGGACGATCTGCAGCACCCACCTGTCCGAAGTGACAGTGCGCCAGTGGAGGTGGTGATGGCGAACCCTGCCCCCCACTGGCGTCACATGGGCCTGAAAGCACGGACTAGGAGGGTTTTGAGGCGGATGCTGCGGGGGAAGGTGTGGACTGACCTCGCCGCTGCCCCCGACCGCCCGGACGGCGGTTCCCACGGCCGCCACCACGTTGGGTATTGCCCTGCAGAGCGTGGCTGGCGGCGCGTGTGGGCGCACCCCTTCCGTGGCCACGAAAGGAGTGAAAAGCAGCCGATTGCTGGCGCGGGGCCGAGAGGTCCAAGGACTTGGCCGTAGCCCTGGAGTCCTTAAAGCGCTCAAGCGCATGGTCTGTTTTGTCGCCAAAGAGGCGACGGCCATCGAACGGCATGTCCATGAGTGTGTTCTGGACATCTGCCGAAAAGTTGGCGGACCTCAGCCAGGCGTGGCGTCTGACCGCCACCGTCGTTGCCATTGCCCTACCTAGCGAGTCGGTGGTATCCAGCCCACACCGGATGGAATACTTGGCTGCATCCCGGCCCTCCACAAGGGCTTGGCCGAGTTTGGCCCGTACCTCCAACGGACACTCTGGCAGCACCTCCGCGACCTTATCCCACACAGAGTGGGTGTAACGTCCCAAGAGGGAGGCGGTGTTGGAAGACCGCAGGCCCAGACTAAGGGATGAGAAGATCTTCTTCCCATACTGCTCATACCTCTTGGATTCCCTGTCCGGCGGGGCCGACGGGAACGCGGTCTGGGAATTGGAGGCCTGGATGACCAGGCTCTCGGGGGTAGGGTGGGTGGACAGGAAACATGGGTCGCCCGGGGCTGAGCGGTGGCGTCTGGCCACGTTCCTATCTACGGGCGAACCCGTAGCGGGCTTGGACCAAGTGCCCATAAGAACGTCGTTCAAGGCCTCATTAAAGGGCAGCAGAGGCTCGGCCGAGCTTGACTGCGGTTTAAGGACCTCAGTGAGGAGATTAGTCCTCACGGCCGCGACGGGGAGCTCAAGGCCCAAGTCCTTGGCAGCCCTCATCAGCACCACACTGTAGGTTGCCCCCTCCTCCGAAGCCACGGTCGGAGGGGAGACAAAACCAGTGTCTGGAGAGGTGTCCAGGCCACTGGCCTCCCCAAGGTCTCCTGTCCAGTCCTCATGAGACTGACACTCTCTGGTCAGAGGGTCCTCAGACCCCTCCCAGTCCTCTTCAGCACCCATCTCCGGAAACGCAGGGTCCTCAACTAATGGGGCCTGTTCATAGAAGTTAAACTCTCCAAACGACGTCTGGAGCGGCGCCCATCGGGGCCGTCCCAACGCCGGAACAGGAACGAAGGTGGGACCGGGGACGGCGCCGCCCGAGGACGGCGCCGGAGGCGACACCTGAGGGTCCGACGCCGGGGAGGTCGTAAGTTCCACCGGCGACGAACCAGATCCCGAAGGGGGTCCAGCGGCGTCCCGCGGCTCCGGACCCGAAGGCGCCGGAACAACTGAACCCCTCGGCGCCGGGCCCGAAGGCGCCGGCGGCGTCGGGATAGCGGGAACCTGCGGCGCCGTGCCAGAAGGCGTCGGCGGCGTCGGGGCCGTAGCACCCGACGGCGTCGGGCTGATCCCCCTGACCCGCTAGGGGTCCCAGACTGGTCCGCTGGGCCCGAAGGCGCCGCGGAGCCCGTCGGAGGAGAGAGATTCCTCATGGCCATGAGGAAGCGCTCAATCTCCTCCTGCGTCGCGTTAAGCCCAGGGACCGTAGGGTATGGGGCTGGACGCGGCGCCTGCGACTCCGTCGGAGCCGGTTGGGTGGTGCCACCCAAACCCCCGGCCACATCGCGCGAGCGTCGGGGGGAGTCCGAAGAGCGATGACGCCGCTTGGACTTCTTGTGCCTCTTACCTGACGACGACTTAGACCCGGAGGAGTGCGGCCTACTCTCGGAGCTGTGGTGGCTCTGAGCCCGCGACCAGTCCCTCGACCTCCCATGGGACCGAGACCTCTCGCGGCGCGGGACCGACTGCCGGAGTTCGAGTCGCCTGCGGGACCGCTCCCGTCTGGCTTTCGAAGAGAGGGCCCGGCAGTCGGAGCAGGCCTTGTCGTCGTGATCGACGCCGAGACAAGTTAAACACCGTCGGTGAGGATCCGTGACCGACATCAGACGGTCGCAATCCTCGCAGTGCTTAAAGCCGGGCATCCATACGGCACCGTTGGAGTCGAAGACGCGAGAATGATCAAAAGTGATGAAAAAGGTTAGTCAAAAAATGACTAAGGTTACTGCTTTTTCCAGATCTGCGCTTGCTGGCGCGGAAAAAAGAAGAACTGACGTCAGCACGCGGAGGCGGCGTCTAAGTACTCCGACGACGTCATCATGGCGCCCACGACGCCGACGACGGACGCGGAGCCGCAGACGACGCCTACCGACGCGCAAGGGTACTGCTACGCAAAAGGATCCAGTCTGACGCCTGGGGATATTCTAAGGTAAGGAATCTAATACTAACGTATCTCTTTCAGATACACCGCCTCAACAACACAGGAATCATGGGGAAGGCCCTGCAATGGACACCTCATAACTCACCGGCAGAACCCAGAGAGTCCGCCTCCCCCCCCTTCCGCTCCTCGGCGACCGAAATCATCTGCGGCGTACCCCAAGGAGCCTCACTCAGCCCAACACTCTTCGCCACCATCGCACGCAAGCACAACATCAACATCATCTCCTACGCCGACGACACCCAGCTGATACTCTCCCTCACCAAGGACCCAGCCACCGCCAAAACCAACTTCCAGGAAGGAATGAAAGAGGTAGCAGAATGGATGAAGCGCAGCCGCCTCAAACTTAACTCGGACAAAACAGAGGTCCTCATCCCCGGACAAGCCCCCTCGGCATGGGACAACTCCTGGTGGCCCTCGGCATTGGGCGCCGCACCGACACCCACGAACCACGCACGCAACCTGGGCTTCATCCTGGACTCCTCGCTCACAATGACCAAACAAGTCAACGCCGTCTCATCCTCATGCTTCAACACCCTGGGCATGCTCCGGAAGATCTTCTGATGGATCCCCACCGAAACCAGAAGAACAGTCACCCTGGCCCTCGTCACCAGCCGACTGGACTACGGGAACGCCCTCTACGCTGGAACAACCACCAAACTTCAGAACCGCCTCCAGCGCATACAAAACGCCTCCGCATGACTCATCCTCAACATTCCTCGTCATTGCCACATCTCAACCCATCTGAAAAATCTCCACTGGCTCCCCGTCAGCAAAAGGATCTCTTTCAGATTGCTCACCCACGCACACAAAGCACTCCACAACAGAGGCCCGAAATACCTCAACATAGACTACAAACTCCTTGTTGTGTCTGAGGCACGCAAACTAGATACAACTTGTGAAATAACTGGTGTGCCGTTCATTTGATTTGGAAGTGATCGATACATGTGATTTTATTTTCAGCATGGGCGCACCTATATTTAGGTATACGTGTGCATCAAAACACGGAAACACGGTCTGGAAAATTACTCCTTTCCTGAAATATATGACCCCGAGTACAAACTAGAGTGTCTTGCAGCCAATGGGAGAGTGCCAGCCTGGACCAATCCTAACGTGTCTGCATCTGTGTCAGGAAAGAATTTCTGCAAAGGAAAATGTGTTGTACCTTTCTGCAGAGGGGGCTTGTGGAAGGGGGACACGCCGGATGCTGAGTGTTAGTGCAGGGGGAACATAGGAGAAACACAAGATCCAACTGGAAAGCGCTAACAATGACAAGAGAAACGCGATGACGGTGGCACGATAAACAAGTAGCGCAAGCAAAAAAAAGGAGACGGAGAGGGCACAGCGAGTGAGTGGCCGAGACGTGTGGGCGAGGAGAGAAGCAGCAGTCTGCTCATTTTCAAGCACAGCACTTGTGCTTGTGGCACGCCCCTGCTCGCTCCCGCAAGGTGGATGCCGCCACAAGCACGAGTGTGTGCTTGAAAATGAGCAGAGCGACAGCTAAAGGCCCTCCTATGCAGCATAGGTGAGACCTAAAAAGAATAGCTGGAATCTCCACCAACTGATTTTTTTCCTTAAAGGGATTATAATTTTCAAGTGTGTGACACTTCTTTTGCAACCTTTAAAGGTGGGGAATCCTTTCTGTTGGTGCGCATGTGCAGTTATTAGGCAAAGACGCCTACAAATTGCCCAGAAATACAACCATTATGCCAGTGTCAGATTTTACCAGGGGTGGGCATGGAGCAGCGGGCACAACACCCAAGCACAGACACAGCCCAATGAGTGGCATACACAGACACAAAAACATACAAATATGCATGTGCTCACACACACATCAGTATTTTATTTTTTTAAATACTAAGGCTACATGCCAGCAAACCTGATTTCTCCAACCAGAAACCTGATTTCTCCAACCAATGTGGGACAGATTTGCAAGTTACCATACAGTGTTAGGTTAGACTGCTTCTGCAGTCCATAGCCAGATTGAATGGGTGGATTGGAGGCTTCTGAACCATCACTCAGTAGGAGGGAGGCAACCAGGATTTCTCTGCATTTCAAGGATCGGGGGAAGAAGTGGGTAATATTGATGTGCCTCCTGGAGGTCGAAGGCAGACGAGATTATTGTGCTTCTCCAGTTGCGACTCGCACAGATCTGGGGTGGTGGGAGAGGGTTTATGGGAGTCTAAAAAAATACACCTACCTCTTCGCCGCTTTGTCCCATGTCGTCTCTCCTCCGTCAGACGAACAGGGAAAAGCCAGGCTGCTCCCCTAAGCCTTGGTCTGGTGCTCAGGCATAATCTCCACCAAGGCCGTAATGCAGCCTGGGTGGAGAACATGCTAAGTGCACATGACTGTTTGGCTGACCCAAGAAAGCCGGCCAAAGCATCATGGGCACTTCAGTGTGCCCACCACTCTTCCCCTGCCCAGCTCTGTCAGCAGAGCAGCCCCTCCCCTCCCCTATGCTGCAGGAACAAAAGAATTATATAACATCACTTTATTATCGTTTTCCTTTTCCTTTCCTTCACTTCTGCAACTGAGTGGGACGACGCTCCTCCACCTTAGCAGAGGAACCGCCACTGTGGTTCTTGAAGGCCAAACAAAGGAGCTGCTGAACTGTTGTACCTCTAAGGGTATGCAGTGGAGGCCAATGGCAGTGTAGTGGGGGATACCCAATGCGATGGTAATGCGTTTTGGGCCTCTCTGCTCATTGTATTTCAGCGTGGACTTGTCAGTGCAGCACAAATCAGTATTCAGTAAAGGAGAAAGGGTAGGTTTGACATTCTTCTCTAGGTACCGGGATGGCAGCAGGGTCAGGGCAGGATGTGCAGGCGGATGAAGGTGCAGGCATGTTTCCTCTGTTTTTGATGCATTCTATGGGCCACAGGATGGTTGGACTGAGTGTTCGTAGGATGGGAGGACGGTAATACTTGTGGATGACCTTTTGACACTACCAGTAGCTTTCCCACTGGTACAAGAAATCCTATCTTTTTATTCTACCCTTTATGGCAGAACAGCCACAGTGGGCTATTTTTTTTTTACTGTTACAACACAGGTGAAGTTGTTTCCCCTTCCCATTTATGGCAATAATACTTCCGTTTTCCCTGTAAATGATGTCCGTCTTCATGCTGAGATACTAGTTTTCACGTAAAGGCTAAAGGTTTGGCCTTATAGTACCAATGGCCTGCAGAAATGAGGACAAGCATATACCACAGAATCGCTGCACAACACTAACTGGAAACAACATGGTGCTAGTACGACAGTAACATGTTGTAGGAGAAAATAAACATGAAAAATATTGGAATATTTTATGGGTAAAATTAAGGTTTGTTTGAATTAAGCATGTAATGCGTCTATTAAAATTTGAAACTATTACCAAGAACTTAAAGAAGGTGGATATAAAAATCTGCCCTGAAGCTGGAGTGAAATTGGCTGTGATCCCATCTCGTTAAAAAGGGTGAATACCCCTGGTGTGGGGCAAAAAGGCATAGGAGGTGTTGAAAAAGTGAACAAATTCCTGACGATTCGAGTCAGACTTTATGACAGACAAGATGCACTGTGAGTGTTGTGTGGCAAGCGAGAAAGGCTGCAATGAAGGGACAAAATGAGTATGAGGTGGTGAGGAAAAGAAAGTGAATGGTAGGTAGGGAGGTGGATTTAAATGTCGAGACTAACATAGGAAGAAGAGGGAGCTAATATCATCTGTCGTATATTGTCAACATTTGGGTCTGAATAGAATATCTTGAAAAACATTTGATCTGAGCTCTAAAGTATCTTTAATCATGAAAAGGAATGAAGACTGACATCTCTTTAACACGTGGTATGTAATACACAGACCTCAATTATATCATAATGTGAATTTATGTACTTGCAACATGTTATATAAAGTGATATAATATGTTTGTAGCCTTAAAAGAATAATAAAATATCTTTAATTATTAACATTGCAAAACTGGCTATCATTGGTGTCATTTACACAATTGTATTGTTATGATGTACTTTATATGTTTCTGTACAATGCACTCACTATTGAGGAAAACTGTCACCTTGCACAAGAGGAGCGATAAGTTTGACATAATTCCTTGTAAAGGTTAATCTAAAACTTTGGCTTTATATTAACTGTTGTCCTATAAAACAAGCATTTGCAATGCAATAGGTCTCGCATTTACGCAAGTTTAAGCTATTGTTATTTGCAATGTCAATAGCTCAAAGTCGCATAAATGCGAGACCTATTGCATTGCTGGAGTGGCACTGTCCTACCCCAGTGTGAGACGTCACTCTCTATATTGCTGCCAGGCCCAATTTGATATATGAAACAGTCAGCTAATTCTAGCTTTGTAGTTAACAACACTTTGAATGTTCGAGCCCATAGTAATGAAAAATACAAATAGCAGATAACAACTTGATGTTGCTTAAAACCCCAGGGATAGCTCACTTTCGCAAAGATGACACTAGAAAACGCACCTCCTATGTTTGTGGGTCAGAAGTAAAAGGTATTCGGGAAGAAGTGCATTTCTCTGGTGGGGAGGGGTTGTCTGCTGATGTCACTATTGGGGTAAGGTCAGGACAGGGCACTAAGGTCCAGGGTGTTTACCTGTCACGCTCATGACAAGTTACCATAGCTATCAGGATTTGTATAGCGTTCTACAGATGACCATGCCAGCAATGCGTGATTCTGTTATTTAAAGGCTCTTTAGCATTCATACATTAATCCTTTGGCATGTTGCATCAATCCACTCCAGACCTTACCTGAAGTTGTTCAGGGCCTGCTCCTCGCTCTGTGAGATGCCATGCAACCCGGGGCGCAGCATCAACACCCCGCCCAGATCAAAAACAACCGCACCCCTATTGGGAGCGGCCATTACGCAGTGCACGCCGCTTCCAAAGCAGAGTGCAAGGTAAACCGGGGCAGGGAAGAACCACAGACGGGTGTATATGGCACTAGGAAAGAGGGAGGAGCCGGAGCCAGGGCACAAGGGCGGGGCCACATGAGCTGGGAGGAGTTGCAAAAGCAGGTGGTATGGGTAGACTGTGTGGGCAAAGTTCGAGAGGCGGCATGGATTGGATGGGCGGGGCATAGGATCTGTCCCTCCGATTGATGTATTATAGGAGTACTTTGTTTGATTTAGTGTTAAAACACGGGAGGGTGTACTCTCTCTTGAGAGTTCCTCTCGGCCCTTCTAGTATCGAGTCTCCTCTCTCGTTTACCTTTGTGTATCTCGACACACTAATTGGCCATCTAAGCAGGTCAGGTTGCAGGAGGAATCCACGTTTCCATATGAAATGGTGGTACTGCTACTCGACCTGCTCAGAGGGAGGAGCAAAAACAAATAATACCATAGGGGGAAGGCACAACCCCTTCAACAAATCTATTGGAAAACCACACCCTAACTTCTATCATTTTTGGGAAATTTGGAAGAAGGAGCAAAGTTTCCATGAAACGAGAATTGCGCAATCATTAACTGGTAGTCTGAATCCACGAATTTCTAAAAGAACAAAAGAAATTTCCGAGCAACTATTGGGTGCAATTCAACAATTTTTGTTGATGATGGTTTCAGACTACCTTGATAATACTGCACGCATCCTACATCTCTAATCTACACTAACTCCTAAACCACCTTACTTGTCTGTTTTGACAATAAATTTCCCTAATTCAATTGCCATTTTCCTAAAACATTTTAAATTACAAATTATAAGTCGGGTTTCTTACCTTTATTTGTCTTATTTTTTCAACTCTTGGACTTGCGTACAATCCCACATTTCACTAAGAGTCTTGAGCAGTCCTTTAATCCATAGGAAATATTCCATAATCCGTGATGTAAGCCATGACCAGAGTAAAACTAATCAAAATATACACAGTTTGGCAAAGCCATTTCTTCACAGCAGAAATTGTGCAGAAAACTATACTGTGCTCATCTCCCTCACATACGCATAGAAACGATCGTACCGGACCCGACTCCCTTGCCCGCATTGCTGGCGAAACCGCCGGATCAACGGACGGGCCTCCTCGACTCGCTGAACGCGGTCGTGCATGCTTGGCAACACATGATGGATTTCCAAGCGTGCTCCCTACTGTATGCCCCCGCTGCAGCTATCGCCTGGTGCGCCTGACTGACACCGTGTATGGATAAAGGAGTGCTGGAGGCACTGAAAGTGTTACATATCCAAAATATGGGAGACTTGTTTGACGTGGGCACTGCTCGAACTTGGGAAGAGATAGAAACGGAAGACATAATATACCCACAGTTGGTTCGCTTCCAGTTTCATAGGGTGAGGCAAGCGCTGCGGGATCATTTGGGTGACGACATGGAGGAACCCCCTTCGGTCGCTGCATTTGACTATATAGTCAATACCAAATCGCCAGCTAAATTAATAACGAACCTATATAAAATAGCTCTCTCGGAAAGGACGACGGAATATACAAAGCCGAGGTTAGCATGGCAGCTTGATTTACAAATAGAGCTGCAGGAGGAAATGTGGCAGTATTGCTGCACAAGCACCAGGAAGATCTCCCTGAATGGCCGCCACAGACTGCTTCACTTCAAATACCTGAATAGGACCTACTATACCCCCGAAAGACTTTGTAGATATAAGCTGCGAGATAGCCCAAATTGCGAGAGATGTGGGGCCCAGATTGCCGACTTCTTACACGTAGCATGGCCCTGTCCAAACGTCCTCTCTTTCTGGCATGCCGTGTATGGGGAGGTTAATAGGATCACACAGCTCACGTTACTTCCGGACCCCCTATTGGCACTACTGGGCTATTCGAAGCCACTACGTCCGGCACACAGGTGACTTGTAGACATGGCTTTCCTCCTCGCTAAACGGTGCGTCGCATGCACTTGGATGAGAGGCCCACCCCTACACTGACTATGTGGTCCAAGGAGATGACAGATTACTGCACACAATCAGAACTCTACAGCGACCTACTACCTCCTCGCAATAGACCCAAGAATTTCTGGACCGCGTTCCTGGAAGGGAGACATGCGCGAGACACGACCGCAGATGAGAGCACGGACGATGGAGCGGGCGGGGACGATTTGAACGGAGACACTCTGTCACCTCATGACGCAACCCCCACTGATATATAGAAGATGACCAGGCGACATGCCCTGGGCGGGTGGTTTGACTAAGGACCCAGCACAGGAGACTGATTCACAATACACTTACATGCGCAGAACATTCCCCGCGCAGCCTTTGGGGATCATGAGTCACGATACAGTATGAGAGATGTGCCTTCGCCCACTGACCCATTCCAGGATTATACCTATACTTTGCATTGTCTGCTGATGTATCTATGCAAAATGTTTGCATTTCTGCGGCCACTGCCTATTGTCAATGATATTGATGACTCCGTTTTTGTTTGTAATTTCTCGAAATGCAAATAAACAAATTTAAAAACACAAAAAAAACTATACTGTGCTCACCTACAAAACACGCATCCCCAAAAAAATCCCAAAAAAGAATACTTGTTTGGCAAAAAACGCAACAAAATATCCATTGCTGCAACCCTCTCTCAATCGAATTCAAGTTAAAAGAAAACGAAAAGTAAAAACTTTTTGAAAAAATCACACACAAAAAAACGATCGATAAAATCCTCTCTGGACCGAAATCCAGCAGAAGTCTCATGTTTAAAAAATGTCCCAAAAAGTATTACTGCAATCCATGAAGTCTTTGTCCATGTTCCTTCATCCTATCCGTAAAAAATGCAATAACTTAATTTCCAAAAACCCGTTGCATCAAAAGAAATTCAAAAAATATTGTTTTCATAACACTATTGTTTAGTACAAAAAGTAATCATTCTTTTAGAATAATTCTATTAAACAAAAAGTGTTACGAAAGCAATCAAGCCAACGTGGGCCTACAACTGTTACCGATTTACTAAAACTTTTTAAGTTAAAACATACAAAAACATCAACATTCCCTAGTTCTTACTATCTCCTTCTTCTCTCCTTACAATAAACTAAGCCACCCTTAATCTTTTTTTAACGATTTAAATTTGCCTTATCTGGACGCAGCTCTTACTTGCTTCTGATCTGGACCGCGATGATCCTCTAAATGACGAAACTTATGTACAAGCGGCAAAGTCTTTTCGTTAAAGAGGATAAAGGACAATTTCTCTCATTCACTTCGATGGGAAAGAGTGGGAAAACTTACAAAGGAAATAAAAATTATATGTTATAATACATTTAAAAATCTATGTTTATTTTCAAAAATAATACAACTAATAACATTTTTTTAAAACACTGATTGTTTTATATAAATGCATGAAAATGTTTTAATGTACTAAAATTACCTACAATACTATTACTGTCAATTGATTGTTTGGTTAACTGTAAAAAAAAGGTATTACTTAAAATTATGTGCTTAATAATTTTGTATGTCTATTTATGCAAACTATGTTGTACATAGTTGCTTTTTTGATATATTAATATACTTTTAAATGATTAATAATGATAGAAACTAAATTAAAAATGATTTTTTATGATAGTTTATAATTAAACCTTGATATCAAATCACCCCCCACCCAAAAACACCATGAGTCTGTTTGCATATCACTTTTATTTATTTTATTAATTAAAATTAATTTAACAATTTTTCAATAAAATACATAAAAAATTATGTAAAACAATAATTAAAGTATTACAATTAATAAACTCGCCCTCCCAAAACCCGTTTTCCATGCATCACGCCCAAGAGGATAGGTGCCAAAGACTTTTTAAATAATTTTAGATAAAAATATTAAAAAAATTATCAATCAGTAAACAAAATATCAATTAATTATTAAGTATTCAAATTGGTACCCGAGTATTAATACACTCCCCAACCCAAAACCTTTGTTTCCCATTCATCTCATCCCAGAGGATAGGTGCAAATGCCTTTTTAAATAATTTAAAATTAAATTTATTTTAAAAATATAAAGGTCAATTATTTCTCAAGTATTAAAATGAATACATGAGTATTAGTACACTCCCCCACCCAGGTCCCCGAGGTGTAGGGACCCCGTAGCGGATTTTTTTACACATGGTCTGACAGTGTACGTACGTTGCATCATACTGAAGGGAGGTTCTGCAGATAATTAAACACAATACGGGTTGGGATTTTGAGGGCACCCCTAATGAGGTCCTGCTGGGCGTGTTTCCAGCCCCAGTAATAAAGAAGCTCAGCTGCATATTTTAGGCCCTGGGTTTGGTACTTGCCAAACGATATAATGCAGCCAAATGGATGAAAGCGAACCCACCAGAACATACGGAATGGCTCCGAGATATGCTGGAATAGGCAATATCTGAACAGATCAGAGGAAACAAGTCGGAAAAGAAGTGAAACTAGAGGACGACCTAAGAGCATGGAGACGGATGTAAGAAGACCTACAGTGTGGGGCGCACACTCCAGACTTACGACACTCAGACGAGTAACAGATTGCTATACCACGCACACGACATACACACCAGCCAACGTTGAGTGCTGGAAGAGGCCGCAGGGAATGCTGATGATCTGCTAAAACTACCCTATCCTCCAACCTACTGACGATCTGCTAAAACTACCCTATCCTCCAACCAGGAATAGCTTTACATCTGACCAATCGTACTGCCTTACTTTTGTTAGCTATCGGCCAACAGTTTCTTGTTAATACCCAAGTATAGCCAGAGTGGCGTGGGGGAATAGGACGAACAGACAATCGGCGTTGGCACATCCTAAATTATGAATAATGAGGGGGGCGTGGCGAAGCTGGAGACCAAGATGGTCGCTCGGCTTTGAGGCTCCGCAACACGACGTGGCCCAGATATGATCTCCCTACCTCCAGCTGCTTTATTTCCACCTAGAATGGCACTATAATGAGCCAGAATGTGACATGATTCCGATAAGCCCACAGTTGACCTGGATTAGGGGCATTTGGCGATGAAATACGGCATGTCTGCGCGGACCAGACGGAATCGAAGATGTATTGAGAGGTGTCGGAGGTGCCGGCCTGGAGCCTGAAACTGCTGCTGGGGCGCGGTAAGTCTGGGGGCTGCGTGCTGGGGCGGTGAGCGGCACGGCATACTCCTGATCGGCGCTTCAACGGGAGGTCCGTTTGGTCTCCCGGCGTCTGGAGCACTGTGCGATCTTGGAGGTGAGCGGAGGAGGAGCGTGGGGACAGGGCCTGAGCTCCCGTATCGGCTGATCCAGGCGCGACCACACAGCAGCGCCAGGGGCTTCCTCCTCTGTGTCCTGATCTTGCTCCTGCCGCATCCCGCATGACTGCTGCCCCCCCCCCGCCTGTGCTGCTGTCCGATCTACAGGGCACCAACGTTCTGGGCTCCACGCTGCAGCTACAGAGACTGCTTGGCTCCCCCACACTGTGACCATTCACCTGACAGCTCCTACTGTTGTTGCCATAACAGTCCTCCCAAGCTACTACATTGCCTATTCCTACACACCTGCAACCTGCATCGGCAAACTGACTCAGGCCCAATTCTACTGCACTCATCCGTTCATGGGGGGCTGCTGACTTGTGGTCCTCCTTCTACTCGACACCATTGGGAGTGTGACGCCACCCTGCTCCGTTTTATCAGATTCCCGCGACCCTGTCGTTGTGGGGCCGTCCTACCCGTAGTTCCGCCACTTCTACCACTATTCAGAGATCTGCGTCCTGGATCTGGCCAAGATTTTCACAACGTCTGGACCAGTGCCCTCTCGGTCCATCTGTGCTCCCTGTCAATATCAACACCAGTGGAGAAGTGTGGCTCAGTGGTTAGAGGCGGCAGACCCGGAAGCTGAGATTGGCCGTGGACCAGGGTTCGATTCCCCGCCTCGGCGGGTCTCGGGCTCTAAAATTCCACGGACTCGATAATTCTCGCTCCGGTGCCTACTCGACTCACGGGGTCACACTCTGCGACTCTGGGCAATAGCTTGCTTAATCTCCACTACGGCCTCTCGCGGCAGGATGCCTGGCTTTCACCTTGTGGATACCCTGCAGGGGTATCTCACAGGGGAATACCAGAACGGGTTCCCTAAGCAAGCACTAAGATACCGTGTCGGTGATTTGCGCTATATAAATACATGTACATGTACCTACGCCGTTCATATCTGCCTTCAGGACCCTACGACTGCCTAGACCGGGATTGGCTCTGATATTGGGTCTGTTTGCGCCCTGCGGAGGGTTCTGCAGAATGGGCCGCAAGGATCCAAAGCAACGCCTTCTCCCCTTTGAGAAGGTCTCTGACACAGTTGCTGACACCATGGCTGAAGGCGGCCGGAAAGATACTGCTCCGGATGGGGACGCCATACAGTTGGGTTTGCTACTGCAAGAAAGGAGAGCTGGATTCCGAGCCCTAGATGTGCGGTTCGATACCCTGGATAAACATACGGCGGAGTTGGGTTCAAAGATACAGGTTCATGACCGAAGGCTCGACGTGGTGGAATCTCGCACTTCTGATTTGGAGGACGGGACGGCGCAATCCTTGAAAAGGTTGAATCAGATGGAGCGCATCCTCAAAGATGTTGCGGTCAAGAATGAGGAATTGGAAGCGCGCAGCCGTCGCAACAAGGTGCACATCCTTGGTGTCCCTGAGTCTACAGCCACAGGTCGCATGGACGCATTCGTGGAAACTATTCTAAAGATCTGTTCGGGAGGGAGCCTTTTACAGCTGGCTTCGTGATCGAACACGCTCATAGATCACTGGGGCCGCGTCCTAACCCTGGAGGCCCACCTAGACCCATAATTGCACGGGTCATAAACTTTAGAGACTGCGATACTGCTCCGCGACTGGCAAGGAAGCGGGCGAAGTTCACCGGAGTCAAGGCTACACTTAGGAATCTAGGACTGAAATATGGTATGTTGTATCCTGCCCGATTGCGCGTGTAAGTGAATGGCAGATCACGTGTGTTTGATAACCCCACAGAGGTGCAAGAGTTTTGTCATAAACACAAACTAAATAACAAGCGCCCTCCCGAAGAGGACAGATTGCCCCCCTCCCAAGCCGGTTTGGATGCCAGCTTGGAAGTTTTTTCTGGTGCTGGTCCTGGCTGAACAGGTTTCCTGGTACCCTTGTATCTGACGACTTAAGATTTGCAGGGACTTCGTGTAATAGTTTTCTATTGCTATATGATCGCTGCCATGTCGTTGTTGAGGACGTTGCCACCGTCCCACATGGTGTTCACCTTAAGATTGTGGTGTGACTTCCGCAAGTATTACCTATGTTTATCTTTCTGTGCTGCAGAGGACAACTTGTTTCTGCACTGTTATTTGTTAATCATGGTTTTGCCTCTCTGGTTGGGAGGGGAGGCTGGGAGGGGGGCTTGGGAGGGACAATGTTTAGCTACACTGGGACGTTTTTGCATGCAAGGGTTTCGGATTGTGACAAGCGCGCAGGGCCAACTCTACTTCAGTACTCACTCACGTTTCCCCCATGATGCCAATAGGACATAATGCTGGCTCCTCAGCAGTTGTTTTGGCTACCTCGAATGTCCGCGGTCTAGATAACACTAGGAAAAAAAGACATGTTACACAGTATTTGCTGCGACATGGGGTTGATGTGCCTTTCTTACAGGAGACCCACCTATCCCCCATTGAGCAATCTCACTTCGCAGTAGGCGGGGCACACACAGATATTGTGCTAACTACAGCAACTATGCTAGGGGTACAGCTATATTCATTCATAAGAGACTCACATTCCATTTGAGTTCTGTCTCCCATGACAGTGCAGGTAGACATGTTATTGTGCTGGGCTCCTTGATGGGTTGCAAATTAGCCCTAGTCTGTATATATGGTCCCAATGTTGATTCCCCAGATTTGTATTACTCCCTGCTTTCCAAACTGGCACAACTATCCCAGTTCCCATTATAGTAGGGGGTGATTTTAATATTGTCCAGGATTTATTGTGTGACACCACGTCTAGTGTCCCAGATCCCAAACTGCGTGCGAGAAAGGCGCTAAGAGCACTTTGCGAGCATTTCACACTAGTTGACGTCGGCAGGAGGTTAAATCCTCTCCACACTGACTTCACACATTACACTAGCTGTTATAATACGTGGACTAGGCTGGACTATTGGCTGGCTTCCCCAGACTTAGTCAACCGGTGCGAAGCTGTTAAGACGCTACCGCGAACACTCTCAGACCACTCCCCAGTATTACTGACTTTTTAAGATACCTCGCCCTGAGGGTTTTGAAAGACAGTGGAGGTTTCCCAGCCACGCGCTTGAAGATGATGTTTATCGGGAGGAACTGCGGGAGGCGATAGAAGACTACTTCACTCTGAATACTGGGTCAGTAGACACTGCGGCAATGTTATGGGAGGGTTTTAAGGCCTACATAAGGGGAGTGTGCATTTCCAAAAATGCCGGAGTCTTACGAGATTTACGCGCCATGTTGGCCCGGATAGAGCGTGACTTGAAAGCGTTGGACGCTACACAGCTTCAGACTCCTGGGCCTGTCCTAGACGAGCGTAGACTATCCCTCCTAGCAGATTTCAGAGACAACGCCGAAAGGGAGATACTCTTCATGGGAACGTACCACAATGCAGAGTATACGACGAGGGCGAGAGGCCGGGCCGATTGTAGGCTCAAATGGTCAGACCTCCTTATAACAAAGAATACATCCCAGCATTGAGGTCTGCTCTGGGACAGCACCTCACTGACCCTTTAGACATCCAGAGAGAATTCCTCTCCAATTTCAAGGCTTTATACACCATCAAACTGGGTACGGATACAGCAGATCAAGAGAGTTACTTATCCAAGGTTGCGCTGGTATTCCTAGAAAGGTTCATGCAGGACTTTCTGGCGGTCCCCATAACGGAAGAAAGTATAGATGAGGCGATCTCTGCGCTGAGGGGTTCCTCTGCTCCGGGCCTTGACGGCTTCACTGCAGATTTTTATAAGGCCTATTGAGACTTGCTGATTCCCCAGCTCCTTGCAATGTAGGCTCAGGCCCTTGAACGACAGGTATTACCTCCCACACTGCGAGAGGCTGTCATTATCTTACTTCCCAAACCAGGTAAGGACACGCTGTTATGTGGCTCCTATTGCACATTGTCACTGCTCAACCTTGACTACAAAATGTTGGCAAAAGCTTTGGCCTGCCACTTGTCCCTTTTAATGGAGTCCATCATTTCCCTTGCCCAGTCTGGATTCATACCTCACCAATCGACGGCTTTCAATCTGCGTACGTTATTTAATACCTTACACAGAATCAACCCAGAAACCACCGCTGCGGCCATCCTCCTAGATACGGAGAAGGCGTTTGACTCCCTGAAATGGCCTTTCATTTTGTCCATCATGCAGCGCATGGGAATGCCATTCGGTTTCATCACCACCACTGCCCTGCTATATTATAGTCAGCCGACGGCCAGATTCCGACTGAATGGCTCATTAGCCCCCCCTTTCACACTCTCACGCGACACCCGACAGGGTTGCCCGCTGAGTCCACTGTGGTTCATTTCAGCCATGGACCCCCTTATAGGACACTTTCAGGAAAAGCATATGCATAGAGGATTGCAGTTTCGTACAGGCACTCTGTTTGTCTACTTGTATGCAGATGACATAGTTCTATATGTTCGCAACCCCCAAGTTAACTTAGACCCCCTCATTTGGGAGATACTGCGTTTTGGTACATTTTCTGGATTGGGAATCAACTGGAACAAATTAGTAATTTTTCCGCTCACTGCCAGCACGGTCAGTTGGGACCTGAAGTTCCCTCTAGAGTGGAATACAGATTCGGTCAAGTATCTGGGTATTCATATTCATCTAAACACCGAACAGATCATACGGCGCAATTACGGGACGGCGGTTTCTACATTTGAGACCCAGATCGAGAAATGGCTTAAACTTCCGCTGTCCACAGCAGGTCGGGTCTCGCTAATTAAAATGATCGTGCTGCCCAAATTTTTATATTTATTTCAAAACATCCCTATCCCACTCACAAAGAAATTCTTTTTAACTCTGCAGTCCCATTTGATAAGACTGGTATGGGGGGGGGGGCAGACACCCTAGAGTTGGCTGGAGGGTGATGACTCTCCCCTGCGTCAGAAGCGGGTTTAGGGTGCCCGATTTTAGATTATATTACTTAGCGGCACAGTGCAGGTTTGCTTAGGCATGGTACCACCTGGACACCAGAATCCCTTACCTCCGACTGGAATCAGATTTAGTCCTACCAGACACACTTGCAGCACTCCTGCCGAGGGGTTTCCCCAGAGATCCCACTGATATCCAGCCTGCCTCGACCACCAGTTGGGCCTGGGACCAATTGTGTCGCATCACCCACACTTCATTGCTTTACTCCTCAGATCTCCCTCTCCCTAACCCTAAAATGATCCCCACCACGAGTGAAAAGTTAATACAGAAGACTTGCATTAAATTTGACATTGTGAAGATGGGCGACCTATTCCCCAGTGGACATGTTTTCGATACGGACGATGATGCCCTCTTGCCTAACGCCACCTTCATGGACAGATTTGTCCTTTCGCACATTCGTTCTGCCCTGCGGGCTACCTTTCCTGACTACCCTTTAGAGCCCCCTTCCTTCCCCTGCTTACCAAAGTGATTGGCAGTGAAAAAGGGGTGAACATTGTGTCCCAGCTCTATAAGTCGTGCGCTGCCACTTTGCCGGTTAATTTAATGAGGATAAAATACGCAAATCATGGGAGGAAGACCTGGGTGGTTCAATTTCAGATGAACAATGGGACTCCTGCTGTGCAGCCACCAACAAGATCTCCCTCAACAGCAGACACAGATTACTTCACTTTAAGTTTCTGTGTAGGATGTACATTACCCCGGCCAGACTCCATAGAATAGACCCTGCTAGGACACATCACTGCACCAGGTGCCGCTCCCCAAAAGCAGACTTTGCCCACCTGGCTTGGACTTGCCCGAACTTATAAACATATTGGGTGTCCGTTCATGTGAAAGTGAGTGAAATGATCAAGGTTCCTATTACCCCGTTGCCTGAGATTGCACTACTGGGTTACGTAGCCCAGTTCCCACAGGCTATACGCAGATTTGTCGCTATAAGTTTGCTCCTGGCCAAAAGGGAGGTGGCGATTCACTGGGGTGGCAGGAAGACTCCCTCGGTGAAGGGATGGTTAAAGAGTATTGTAGCTTGTTCTACAAATAGTGACATTTATGCAACGACACTCCCGACCCCCACTTCCAGGCCCAAAGATATATGGGGTCCCTTCAGGGCGTATCTCCGCGCCCAACAACAGACCCCCTCCACATCAGTAGATCATGGAATAGTTCCTGTCGGAGTGGGCTAAGTTATTACACTGTGTATGGCACGTCCCTTCTCTTGGGCGATGGGTTAGTTTATGTAACTACAGCTGCGATGTGTTCCGTCCTAGTATATGTTTCTCACTTCTGGTTCATAAGAGCTTGTGATGACTTGTGCTTTGGAATACGGGAGATCTGGGGAGCATGCTCTGGGGCGGCATATCTGTACACCACAACATTGTTGAAATGTATCATGGGAAATGTGTATTTTTGCCTGTACGTGCTTGTCGAATTAAAATGTTCTGATCCCAGTGCACTATTGTAACTGTATCAAAATGCTAAATAAAGTTTTGAAAAACTAAAAAAAAAAAAATTATGAATAATGATATTTAACTATATGGTATATGATGTAACCAGCCATTAAAGTTGAAAATGAATAAACATGGTTAAAAAATAACAAACATTACAAGATTAACTATAAATGGGCCTGAATGTATTTACAGGTTAATAGAAATTATAGAAAGGAAATTACTATGGAAGAGAATGTGGCCTAACGGCTAGGGCTGTCGACCTCAGAGCTGGGAAACCGGGTTCGAGTCTCAGCAGGGATACTCAACATTCTGGACAAATCATTTAATCTCCCTGGGCCTAACAAAAATGAATGCGTCCGTCTGTAACGTAACTGGGGCTCATGTAAAGCGCTCCGATACCTTCGGGTCTAGTTTGCGCGATATATAAAACTCCAAACACACACTATGGTGTCCTGCACCGTTTATCTTTAGGAAAACCTTCATTTTTAAGGCGATCTTGCAACAAATGTGTAAAAATATGATGAAGACTCTTCGAAGTTCAAAAAGCGTATTTCATTAACATGCAGAACGGTTTCACCTTAGTACATCAGAATATATCAGTGCATTGAGAAGTATTTTTAAAGTAATCATTTTCAAACATGAATTTAGAAGCATTCATGCTTCCACACACCCTGATAACAATGCCAATCATGAACTAAGAAGAAAGTCAGTTAGGTGCACCTTTGGGTGGCATGGTTTGCTATTACACATGGTCAGCATTGAAGTTTATTAAATCAAACATAGGAGAGGGGTTCGTACAGCGCAAAGCCTGAAGTCATGGATTTCAAGGTAATCTGATATGTTATAATGAAGAAAAAGGAGGGAAAGTCCAATAAAACAATTGCCTAGGATCACAAAATTTGGTCATGTGGAGAAAACTGGGGTCAATTCCAGGTTTTCTGGATTCACATTGTGTAATTCAGCCACTAGATGTACATGCTCCGCTTCCCCTGCAACCACCTAACACAACCCCTTCCTATGATTGCAACCCTTTTGGCATCAATGTGGCCCTTAGTCAGGCTACAGACCAAACCTTTTGGCCCTTGGGAAAATGTTTGTGAGCCCCCATGGTCCAGTGACTAGGGATGTAGTTAAGAGAGAGAAATGAGCTTCACACATCTGAGCCAAGGTATATGGCGCACAGGGACAGTACTGATGCCAGAAACCATGTGGAACTTCCCTCGTATTGGTAAAGGGTGCAGAGGTTCCTGCAACGGAGGAAGCTATTACCTGTCTGGAAGAATTTCAGTGTATTGCATTGATTCATATCCTTTACATAGCGCTTCAACCTTTAACACTGTCTTTACTGCCATTCAGTTTAATTTACTTTGCCAAGGTTTCCAGGGTGCTTTTGTAAACTTTCTTGATTTACGTCATGCACAGAGACAGTACTTGGTAGAGCTTAGTACTTCTACAAGCCAGAACCAGGCAAAAATACCTTCATAAATGATCATTATAGGATGGAATGATTATGGATCTTATGAACACTTTCTAATAACCTGTCCTCAATCATTTTTCATCAGGAATCCACATGTTTATTGAAATAAATTAGGTCTTTAAGATTTTGTTCACTTTTTTAATGGGAAGGCTTCTAAACCAAGACATATGGGACCATTTGGACCCAATTGATCCTCATAAGGATAATGGCAGTCCCAGAGAATTTATATCACTATAAACAGGCATAAGACCACATGCTGAATGCCTTCATAAGGTCATTGAACTATCCAGTAACTTGTACTATTGTTTTAAATGTACAGATGAGGATATGTTATTCCTTAACCTAAATAGAAACACTGACTCACCATTTCTCCGCATTACTCACAGTTCATTCATTTTATCAGACAAGGTGCACAAAGAACACCCATTTCTGCACCATTCGGAAGCTGAGACTTGTAGATGCTTAAAAAAAACAGAACTACAAACCTCAAAATGCAAAGCACTGTAAAGCTTTCCAAACCATCATCAAAGCCTACCTCGGGCCTTCACTCTTCATGCGGAGTAGTAAGTGCAATTGCATATGGGATAAAACAAAACGGTTTAGAATGCTCAGTAGGATTTGCACTTTGAGAGGAGCACCATTGCTCAGGCAGCTTGAGGGAAGGCAGGCGGTCAATCTCATAGTAGCCTTATGTTTTGCTGACACCAGAGGATGTGACAGGTTTGCGTGCTCCCTCTATCCACGGCTGAAGTTAGAGTGGGAAAGAGGAGAGCCATCAAACCTGGCAGCAGTATAAAGATGTGATTGCCCACTTAGAAGCCCACGCGTGAGGGTGAGTAGTGGGGGACGATACATTTTCAAGAAACTTTCTAAAAACAAAAGGTTTTAAAGCTCATTCACTAGGGCTTGGAGAGTCAGGGTACCCCTCCCTGCATACGTATATGCTGTTTTATTTTACTACTCAGGACACTGGAACTGGGTCCTAAAATGACTGCCACAAATTTCTCTTCATGTTGGAGCCAGCCAATCACAACGCTCGGTCTTGCAGGATTGGTTCCAGTTCCGCAGCTCAAGCCAATCAGAATGCTTTGGAGAGAGGAGTTGGCTTAACGGCTAGGGCGGTCGACCTCAAATCTGGGGAACCGGGTTCGAGTCTCGGCAAGGACACGCAACATCCTGTGATTCTGGGCACATCACTTAATCTCCCCGTGCCTAACAAAAATGAATGTGTCCTCATGTAACACAACTGCTGCTCGTGTAAAGTGCTCCGATACCCGATACCCTTGGTTCAAGTTCTCCGTAAAAATAAAAAATACATTAAATGCTTCATTTGTCGTTCCCACCTAGATAGTACAGCCTAGCTAGATCTCTATACATTTTAAAGCATACATGATTTCAAACCACTGAAAGGATTTACACCAAATCACAAAAGCACACGTTCTGGGTATGGATCAGCTTTCGGACAAATTTGGTGCAACTTCGCTCAGCCATTTGAGCTGTAGTGCTGTTCAAATATCCCTATAAAAATTGCAGAGGGAAATGGAATTTTGCGATCTCCCTTTTTTTTTTGGCTCCCCACTTGATGGATCACCCTGAAACTTTCAAGGAAGGAGCAGATGAACCTTTTTTTGGAAAGATTTGTGGAGATTAGTCTAATAGCGCAAAAGTTATTAGCAAACCAAAATAAGCTCTTCCTATGGTCACTAGGTACTAAATCTAACTACACAGTTACCATAGGTAGAGTGTTTTATGATTTTCTAATAACTAGCGCAGCCCCCCTCCCCGAGCTCCTCTGAGGTCCAGGGGTACCCATCTGCCGGGGCTAATTGAAAATTTAAGTTGAGGCGGGCGCACAGCCTCCCTCTCCGAACCTCCAAAGGCCCCATCCCTCGGGGACAAAATTATTTTAAAAGGGCAGGTGAATCGCCCGCCCACCTTCCGAAGCTTTGTAAGGACCTGGGGTCTCCATCACCCAGGGCTGTTTTTTTAAAAAGTGGAGGGGGTGCTTCACCAAGCCTTGAAAGGCCCAGGAAAGCCCATGCCTGGGTCATAGTGTCCCTTCCCGCAACAGTGCAGGGAAAAAATGCCTGCTCCCACCCGGGAGGAGCTGCAAAAATGCTCCTGCTGGATGTAAGTACAAATTATTTCCCTGCCCAGCAGGGAAACAGAGATTGCTTCCATCTGGCGGGAGCAGAGAACAATAACTGTTCCTGCTGGGTGGGAGCAAAACCGGCTCCCGCTGCACCCAGGATAAGTGCAGGCCGGGGAGCCAGCTGGCCGCAGGGGCCATGGTGCTCCCCCCAGAGCCGCCAATGTTGTGTGTTGTGGGTGCCCAGGCTGGGAACCGGGGCACCCACATTATGACCCGGGGAGATGGGGTCCCTGGTTCATATAAAGGCTTGGGGAGCGGAAGGGGGGCAGCGAGCCGCCCTCCCCCTGAAAATGCATAAAATGCATATGAGCCTGGGGTCCACGGGGCCAGTAAAGTTTCAGAAAGGGGGCAGCACACCACTCCCCTTTATATCTAGTTCAGCCTGAAGAACCGGGTTATTTAAGACCCGGCGGCGCCAGGGGCACACCCCAAGTCTTCGGGTATCACCTGTCTTAGAACACAGAGACACGGAATTCTTCTTGTTGGCGTCAAAGATCAAATTTATTGGCTGCAGCCAGTAACAGAAGTCCTAGAAGTCATCACGGTATGAGTTCTCAGGAGACTGCTCAATTTTACAAAGCAAGTCATCCCTTTTTATGCCAAAAATCACATTCCAGACAAATACCTAACATTTACAAACTGTCCAATCACATGTATCCACACCCAAAGTATCGCATGACGGTAAAACACACTTTTCAGTTACCCGGCCCATGATCAATCATTGGTCAAACCCAACATTCTTCTTAAGACAGGTCGAACGAACCCATAATAAAAAAGGGCACATCCCCATCGTAAACAGACCATAAAGAAAGGAGCAGAAACAGGTGCGAGTAGGATAAGGCATATTTGTGTGCAATAAAGTTTTACGATGTCCTATGCTCTGATCCTTAATCTTGATCAGCTAAAGGGCAGGAACTGGGTTAACAAGGTCAGTTTCAGGCAACAGGGTCAGTTCACTCAGGTCAAACAGGAGTCAGCACGAACTGGAGATACATGTACTTAAAGGACTTGTTCAGCCACAGTCATTGGCCTATGTGAGGGCAACCACAAAATGGCTGCCATACACAAAATGGAACCCACGGGTTCAGAACGAAATCCCTAAATACGTAGTGAATCCATCAGTCTAACGTGATGAAAACACTCATACTTGTCGTACTAACTAGTTACGGTTCGCTAATATCAAATTCGTAAGGAAACCATGACCTTTATGAAACGGGTTCAGAATTCACGGAACCTCAGCCCCTCCTTTTGCCCTTACATAGGCAATAACCTACACTCACTTCAATCTGAGTCCAGGTCTATATTCATCAGATCATCAAGATGTTGCTGGAGCATAATCCTATTACTTAGTACCTCTCTTGGGACAGGTCTCCTTGCACACGTAGTAGCACAGAGGCCACATATAGCAGGAGCGCACTGCACACAAAGACAGAACAGGAAAAGAATCGCTAAAGCCATCCCAATGATCATCAGAATCTTCCATCCCCAGGTCGATAACAGTTCCCAAAAACATCCAATCAACGACCAATCAACTGTGTCCACATTTATAGACTCAGAGATCTTATGAAACCTGGAAATGGCCTCGTAAACTGTCGGAGCATTATCTGGGATAAAAACGCAGCAACTCGATTGGATCACTTTACATACTCCACCTCGATCTGCGAGTATGACGTCTAAAACCATACGATTTTGTAACGTCATAAGGCGATCCGCTTTAAGCTCAGCTGTCAGATTACTAAGGGCACCAGCAGTTTCGTTTATGGTGGATTCAACCACTCTCGTCAACTGTCGTAAACCTCTACTGTTAGCCATAGGTCCCCAAAACGGTAAGAAACCCTTAAAGAAGTATCCCGCTTCTTGTCCAGCAGTATCTTCCTGATCGAAGACACCTCTAACAACTCTCGTCTTGTGGTAATCGGAAGCAACAGTATACGTAGGAGGCAACAAGTATCCAACATAACACGTTCCCGAAAAACCAGGGGGCAACCATGTATATGCTCTGTTGTAACAAACAAAATATGTGCCCTTAGCTGCCAAAAACGGCGGGGAAGATTGAGACGTAAAAACATACGTCTGAGTACAAACACTCTTCCCCAGCTGAGCTTTCGGATTTTTGCCAATACCTTGCAGACAAAATTGACCTTGGTTGGGTACGACCCAAATCGGAGGTGACCTCTTTCGTTTCTGCCTTTCACTCAGACTAACACTGTAACCAGTCGTGTTCCATCCAACATATGCCGCTAACTCTTCCTTAGGAATAGTCCTATACGTGTCGATATCTCTGCTCATATTCCTAACTCCCTTCACCAAAGCTTGATTACTTAAGGTATCTCTCATGGGATGTAGAGGATAAACTTCCAGGGCGTAAATGAACATAGTCTGAAAAGCCCATATCGACCCATAAGGAACAACTCTACCTGTAGTATGTGGCATAAGACCACACACCCAGCAATTAGTAATGTTCACTACCAACTGATGCTGGTGTAGTAGCTGTATGAATGTGTTATGTACAAATTCTGACCTTCTAATCTGCTCGTGTTCAGGTAGGACATGAAAAGAATGCACAGACGTAGCAGTAGGAAAAGACATAGGTTGGGAGGTGGGTGCAGAAGTCAATTGGGTAGCGAAAACAATCCCACACGCCAATGCTAACGTCATGCTTAAAAACATCAGGAAACATGTTATCAGAAAACATTTGCTGTACATTAATTTACACAGTTTCATTTTAGAGTTCTTTCTCTCAGCAGCTCTCTCTGTCCCAGGAAACTCCATCCTCTAACCGATGCCGTTCACGGCGGTTGGTTTCTTCTGCTAAAGAATGCTTCTGTCGGCCCAGGGAACTCCCTTAGACCAACCAGAACCGTTGACCTTGCGTCTTCGGCTTGCACTCTCTAGTCTTTGCACCGTGACCCTACAGCTGAGCTCGGATGCAGCTCGAAAAAGAAAAATAGGCCAAAACAGTTTCTTGGATGAGAGAGTGCAGTTCTCCAAAAGCAAAAGGGGGAAAAAAATTAAACCAGGCACTGTGTGATATGTAAATAAAAGTTCAGGCTCAGTGGTTTCCAATCTCAATTGTGGAGGTACAGCTGCTTGTAGAATATCGTCGTCCTCTCGTTCAGAATTTGTCCCTACTAGATGTGCATCGCTAAACGGCATGAACTTCGGTACTCGTTCTGTCTCTGAATCACCAACACCATCACGGATCCACTGGTCGTACGGCAGAGGTAAAGGCACCCTCTTACAATGTACGCCGTGAATCCAATTTTTCTTCCCGAAGACCTTCACCGAAGTTCTTGTGGACAGGAGCACTTGGTGGGGGCCGGTCCAGCGGGGTTGCTCGTTTTTGGTCCGCTGAAAATTCCTCACTAGGACCCAGTCACCGGGATTAATGGTGTGACCTGGATCCACAGATGCTGGTGGCAAGTTATCATGAACCTGTTGATGCAAGACACGCAATTTAGCCATCAAATCATACAAATAGTCCACCAACACAGGATATTCGATGTCACTAAACTTCACTGGCCTCGGCACTCCCCACACATTCGCCAGACGGCCAAAAACAATTTCATAGGGACTAAGGCCAATCCGGGAATGTACTGTAGTTCTAGTTGACAAAAGTGCCAACGGCAAAGCATCTGGCCATTGAAGACCAGAACTCGCCTGAATTTTGGCTAACTTTAGCTTCAAAGTGCCATTGTAACATTCCACTAGTCCAGCTGATTGGGGGTGATTTGCAGCATGGAACTTCTGTCGGATTCCCAAACCCTCGCACACTCTCTTCATAACCTTCCCCACGAATTCACTCCCATTATCACTCCACACCATCCTTGGCAACCCAAACCTAGGGAAATATTCTTTGACCAAGACTTTGGCTGTGGACGAGGCAGTATTGTCTTTTAGGGGGTATGCCTCTACCCATCTAGAAAAGGCACAAACAACTACAAGAACATATTTCAGGTTGTTACACCTTTCCATGTTGATAAAATCCAATTGCAGAACCTCAAACGGATACGTCGGAGGAGCAAAGTGACCAGCTGGAGTTGGAGTTCCCTTGCCAGGATTATACATCAAACACACCATGCAATTCTTGATCACATTCTCCGCACATTTGGGAATTCCAGCATTCTGCCATACTGGAGCCAACAACTTACAAATTCCTTTCACACTAATGTGAGACAACCCATGTGCCATCGTAACTACCGCAAACACATATGCATCCGGCAACATCCATCTTTGGTGTTCTGACAATTCAACCCAACAACCAGTCGAATCCAATCTACCCGTAGTTTCTCTCCAAACATTCTTCTCACTTTCAGTAGCTTCAGCCTATATCGATTTCATACTCTCAATCGTATCTTCGCACATTCCAACATCACCAATCCATCTTGCAGGGCCTGCCACATACATTCGACTCATCAGATTTCTTGCTGTGTCTTTCGCAACTTCATCCACAAACGCATTACCTCGGCCAACATCATCCGTAACCTTCCGATGAGCACTACACTTTACAATCGCAACTTGCTTCAGCAAAGTAAGTGATTCGAGAAGTAAGTGATTCGAGATGCTGGATTTTAGTTCCATGGGAAGTAAGGAACCCACGCTCTCTCCACAAACGCCCAAAACTGTGAGCAACACCAAACGCATTCTGACTATCGGTATAAACATTCACTCGTTTTCCTTCCGACAACACACACGCTCTAGTCAGTGCAATCAACTCTGCTGCTTGCGCAGAATTCTGTGGTATACGTGCTGTCTCAACAACTGTATTTAAAGTTGTGATAGCATACGCTGCAGTCGTCTCACCATTCGGAAGCCTAAAACACGAACCATCAACCCACAGCGTACCATCCACATTCTCAAAAGGAGTGTCTTTTAGATCCACTCTAGCTTTTGTTTCTTCCTCTGTACGAAGAAAACAATCATGCTGTTCTTGAGCATCCGTCTCTGTAGAGATCGGCAACACGTAGCTGGATTCAACACGTTACATCTTCTGATGTGGACGTGGCTAGCCAAAAGTTTCAACTCGTAGCCTGAAAGACGTGCACTAGTAAGGTGCTGTGTCTTAGTCCTGTTTAATAAGGTATCCACTGCATGCGGAACCATCACAATCAACGTATTATCCATCACCAGTCCAGCAGACTGTCGGATAGAAACAGCCGCTGCCGCGGTAGCTCTCAAGCAACTCGGCAACGCTCTAGCTACCGGATCTAACGTTGATGATAAATACGCGCATGGACGCTGCTTGCCCCCAAAAGATTGTGTCAACACTGACAACGCACATCCCTCTCTCTCGTGCACATACAACGTGAAAGGCTTGTTATAGTCTGGAGTACCCAACACAGGAGCAGAACACAATGCATCACGTCAGACCACGGAAGATAATTAGGTGTATCTTTACAAGTCAAAGCCAACAGAGGTTTCGCCAATAGAGAGAAATTTGGAATCCACTGTCTACAATACGACGTGATACCCAAGAAAGCACGCACTTCTCTCTGTGTACTTGGCACAGTCATTCGAGCAATCGCTTGAATTCGTTCTGGGGTCAACCTTCTTCCCTCCTTTGACAAGAGATGACCTAAGTAGGTCACTTCTTGGCAACAATACTGCAACTTAGAAGGTGACACTTTATGATGCAAATCCGACAAATGTCGCGACAAAGAAAGAGTAGCTTCTTTACAAGTTTTCTCATCATCAGCGGCCACTAACAGATCAACCACATATTGAATAAGAGCAGCACCAGCAGGCAACACAAGAGTATTAAGTTGAGTTTTCAAAGCCTGGCTATAAATAGAAGGACTTTCACAATAGCCTTGAGGAGCTCTCTTAAACCGGAAGCTTCGGCCTCCTAAAGAGAAGCCAAAAATATCTCTACTTTCCTCGGCAATTGGAATGCTGAAGAAAGAATTCTTCAGATCTATAACCGAAAACGAAGCAGCTGAAGCAGGAATCAAAGTCAACAAAGCAGTAATATCCGGAACAACTGGAAACTGTGGCACGACAATTTTGTTAACCTCTCTAAGATCGATCACAAACCTGTAAACAGGTGGCTGAGAAGAGTCAGTGCGCTTTAGGACAGGCAAAACCGGACTGTTACACACATTACCTCTCGTTTCTTCAATCACATCTTTCTCAATCAAATCGTAGATGATCGCTAAAGGCGCTCTTTCACCATCGCTAGAAATCCTATACTGGGGAATGCGCGGCAATTTAACATTCGCTTTAAGCGTTACAACGTAAGGTGGAATCTCCAAAAGACCCACATTATTAGGACCAGTAGCCCAAAGAGTATCGGGGAGAGAACGTAATTCCGGTGGAAGCCGATCTTTAGACAAATACATCGGAGAGATCACTTTCTTACCCAATGTAAGCTGTACTCCCGCAGGAGAACAACGTAATGTTGCATGCAACCTTTTCAATAAATCCAAGCCTAACAAATTCTCACCACAACCTGTCGTTAAAATGAGAGGTGCTTCCAATTCACAAGGCCCTATAGAAAGAGACAAAGGACTAGAAACTGGATTACGAACTGGGGCGCCAGAGAATCCTACAGAAACATTAGTTAAGCCAGACAAAGGTGCGCCAGGGAGTTTAGAGTGCATGATAGAACTCTTCGCTGCACCAGTATCCAAATGAAAAGGCTCTACCACACCCGATGTGGCTACTGCAACATAGGGCCCACTCTGATCTACTGGAACCGACACTACTCCCTCTCTTTGTCTATGGCTGTCCTAGCAATGATTATAGTCAGCATTCTCACTTTCGACATAATAGTCATCGGCATAGTACTGAGTCGACCGACCAGATGTCATTTTCTGTTGATCAAAGCAATTCATAGAATGTTGTGGGGGGAAGGAACGTTCGTTCTGAGGAAATGCACCACGTCCTCTACCCCTTGACACTTGTTGAAAACCACCACGACCTCTCGGGGCCGGCATACCACTCGCACGTTGTCGCAACACAGGGCACTCATTTTTATAATGACTTTCCTCCTTACAATACGCACACTGATTCAAACCCAAGGGTGGTCTTGTAGGAAAATACCCAACGTTCTGTTGCGGTCTCTGAAATGGCGGAGGTTGCTGAAACTGTGGGCGTTGCTGTGATTCTTGCTGATTCGAGCGAGGCGGATACGCCTCCTGTAAAAGAACCTTCGTCTTTAAGTCTTTAGTCTTTATGTCTACTCTATCTTTCTCGTCCTTATCCCTATTCAAGTCAAGTCAAGTCAAATCCACTTTATTCGATTAATTAAAATCATAAAAGTATGCTATACAAAAATGCAAACAATTAAAAACATTTAAAAGAATTAAAATTACACACTTGTATACAAAAATACATTTCCGAAGGAGCTCGAGATAGTGAACCTATTACATTTGTTCTTCTAGGCCATATTTCCCAGGTACAAGAGCTTGTTTAAGAGGAAGTAGCTACAGCATTACACAACTAGACCCGACCTCCTTAATCTTACAGCTGCTGCCAAAAAACTGGCCACACAGTACATAGTTTCTGGCGTTTCCATCATTTGGAGAAATAATAGAGCAGGTTTGTATTGTTTAAAGTTGAACTTTTTCAATAATGGTGTAATGAACCGTTTCCGTGGCACAGAAAACAACCTGCAGAAAAGCAAGAAATGTACAGTATCCTGGGGAGAAAGATCGTCACATTTACAGGGGGGATTGTCCTCCGGCCTACCCCACCCGTTCACATCCCATAATACCATAAACATTTGATTAAATCGGAGTTTTGTGAGTAACCATCTGTGAAAACAGTTTGTCACAACCGATAGATAGGGAGCCATCCTTAAAGACGTGGTAACCAGTACATGGGCCCTTACTGAGGGTTTACTTAGCTCAACCGCCTTTCTCTCTGCTTCACAAAGCCTGATAAAGTTAGTCTTGACCCACACTAGGTCAGCTTTACACAGAGAATCTGGTCTAGAGAAAATCTCTGGGCGGCCAAGCTTCTCAGCCAGGCTCTTAATGTAGGACAGCCACTGAATTTCCCTCAAATGATCTAGTTTTAGGCAATCCATTATAATTGTTCGGTTTAGGGAGAGTTGTGGATTCAGCCAGATCTTAATCCAGAGCAGGATAGGTGCTATTTTAATTATATCTGTAATGTATCCCATGCCTAGCTCCAGATGAATAGAATAGGTGGCTGTAGATGGTGGAAGTCCAAGAAGAGACCGCATAAACGTATTCTCCTCTATTTGAATGCGGTCAGAATTGATGAATCCCCAGATTGCTGCTCCGTACCTTGCAATTGAAACCGTCTTGGCTTTATAGATTGCCAGGATTGCCTCAGTTGGTTTTCCCCCTAGTCTTTTGGCAAACCCCAATACTGCAGCCGAAGAAATTCTCACTGCATTAGATTTTGTGGTGATCTGTGGGTTCCAACTACACCGATCATCGAATAAAACCCCCAAATATGTAAATGCCTTTACTCTACTAATAACCTCAGTACCACAGTAAAAGGTTTTAACAATGTTCTTTGAGCTTCCCATAGACATTATGTGGGATTTCCCGGTATTAATCAACAAGTCAAGACTGTTCATAAAATTACCAAAAGAATCAAGCAGTCTCTGTAGACCAATTGGGGTTCTTGCCAGTAAAACCGCATCGTCGGCGTAGAGGAGCACCGGAATTGGCGTTCCCCCCATGCGCGGAATATCCTGCGTAACTGCAGTCAGGTCTGACTCCAACGTGAACAACATTGGGGCTAGGATGCACCCTTGGCGCACCCCCCTACTGGACTTAAAACTTGCTGAGCATTTCCCCTCAGTTGTCATCCTGAAGGAAGGATTCAAGTCCCTGTGCAGCTCTGCCAGGAAGTACACCAGCGAACGATCGAGGCCCATCTTAAGCAGCATGGTCCACAGCCTTGATCTATTAACTAGATCAAAGGCTGTGGACAGGTCCATAAAACCCAAGAAAATAGAGCCCCTTTTGGCCCTCGTATATTTGGCTATAATTAGGTTAAGGTTGAGACATTGGTCCTCCGTACTCCTCCCCGCTCTAAAACCATATTGGACATCAGTCAATATGTTATTCTCCGAGGCCCAAGATGTTATTCTGGCCAAGACCACCTTCCCTAAGATTTTAATAGAGGAGTCTAGCAGTGAAATAGGCCTATAAGATCTCTGGTCTCCCCTCTGCCCTTTTTTAAATACAGGGATAGTGATCGACCTGGACCAGGATTTGGGGAACCCTACGGTTGCAGAGGCATTAAAGACTTTAGTTAAGATTTCAGCCCAGTACACCGGATTGACCTTATACATGTCGGATGGGGGAACCCCATCCGGACCTGGTGCCTTATGCCCAGCCGTACTCTCGATTGTCTTAATTACTTCGGCTGTCTCAAACCTTACTGGGGCCACAATAGGAACAGGGGCTACCAGGGTTTCCAGCTCCAAATGGCTACCGTATATTTTTTCAAAATGACTAAGCCAATCTGTTTCCGGGATGTTTAATTCTAGGTCTGAATTTTGGACTTTAGAAAACAGCGGAGTGTTGATAATTGACCAGAACTTAGCACTGTCTTTTAAGGTAGCTTTATCCATGAGCTCCACCCAGGCTTCATGTTTTAACTCCCTTTTTCGCTCCTGTATTGCCTTCGCGTACTCCTTTCTTAGCTGGGATACCAGAGCTTTATTTCTCGGGCGAAAATTAAGGGCCTTTTTTAAAATATTATGGGCTTTACTACATTTATGATCAAACCAGGCCATTGCCGGTCTATTTATTGCTACTCGACAGTTCAGTGTAAGTTCCTTTGACACTTTAGAACAAATGGCCTCGTACGATGTTATTACTACCTCCCCCTTAGAGAGAGGATCAACACAGGTATTTAATTCATGAGCAGCCTCAGATGTTATAGTTTGGAAAAAGTCAGCGGGGACGATCTTACCCCATTTGAGCCTTCTCCCCTGGTCTTTAGCTTTAACCGACATAACCGCCTGAGGCGGGACAGAAATGTTTAAAAACGAAAACCCATCAAGTAGCTCCATCACCACAGGGTTATGATCACTTAAAGGCATCTGTATAGCATTATAAAAAATTACATACTTTAAGAGTCCTTGTAATAGAAATATATAATCAATGATCGTTTGACAGTCCCTACCAGTATAAGTAGCAACCCGGGTGTTGCTATTGAAAAACTCGGCTTCAAACAAATCATTACTGTACAGTAAATTTTCAAGAGCCGCCCCCTTCTGACTGTGTTCAAAATGCTGGGGGGATGTACTATCCGGACCGTCAAGATCAGTTAGGACACAATTTAAGCAAAGATGTACATTAAAATCACCCATCAAAATTAGATGGCAAAGAGTGGTTTGCTTTTCTTTATAAGAGGTTAAAAAATCATTTAACCATAGTAAATGCTCATCTGTAGAGGCCACTTGCTGTGAATTATAACAGTTCACTAAAATTATTGTAATGTTATTAACCAAGGTTACCTCCACGATGAGAAAGTTACGAGAGACACAGTCAACCTTAACAATTTTACCCCTGACGTTTGGCGAGACCAGCAACACAAGACCCCCTCTACTTCTTCCAGCCGTCGAACTCTAGGCAGGGACAAAAAAAGAAGTAAAACGTCCACCCAGAAATCACAGTCCTCATCCCAGGTCTCCTGTAGGGCGACAATCTCGTATTGTTTAATAACATTAAGCCAATTGGGGTCTTCTCTCTTAGATCGCAACCCCGCGATGTTCCAGCTTAACAACCTAACTTTGTCCCCCAATTCAAAATTCTCTTTGACGGGGATAGCACTGCCCCTCCTATGTGGAGATACAGGGGCCATGGGGGTCGGATCAACAGTTACCTCACCACCCGAACCTTCCCAGGCCTCCCGTCAATCACATAAATCCAAGCCGGCTAGAGCATCAAAACTGTTATGAGTTGCAATGTTAAAACCCAGATTTGTGCCCCACCTATTATTCATGTTATTCATGATATTGTCCCTATCTAGACCAGGGGTTTTAGGGTCAGTAACATTTTGTTGTTCCCCATAAAAAAATGTTAGCGTGAGTGGGACAATACTACCGCTTCTTCGTAGGGTCGGGAGTAAGTTTTCAAGGAGATTAGGCAAAACTGTCGGATTTGAGAAAGTCACTGCCACACAGTCACCTTTAAACTTTTTGGGTCGGTTCCCTATCCACGGGACCCTTTTAGCTGACTTAATCTCACTCGCCAGTTGTTGTTTCCCTCCTGGGGCTAGCTTCATGTTACCTGTTAACCAATGTAGGGCCTTACTCGACAAGGATGCAGGTGATTCTGCCAGGCCACGTTCTAAAAGTGGAACGTTGGCCAGCACCAGTACCACCGGCGAAGCTTCAACAATGAATTGAAGAGGGTCCGTTACCTGGTTTTGATCAGGGGAAATATTAACTGTTAACAAGGCGTCGTCCTTGACGGCTAACTGGTCAACAGTATCTGTCGCGGCTTGGACCTGGGGGTTGGTTATTAACGAAACACCCCCTATCCCTCCCACACCCAGAGTGTTCTCCCCTGAATGAACTATTCTATTTGCAACGTGAGTAGTTATATTTTCAACCTCCCCCACGACCTTGATTTGTAAGCCTTCCAGTTTTTTAATCTCGGCATTCAGTTTGTCGATTTTTGCTACCAGGGGTTTAATTATAACTTTAATCTTGCTTTCAAACACTTCTACAAACTTATTGAACAGTTCCTCGATCAAAGAATGCTTTATATTGTCCTCGCCAAGGTCAGTAGTTTTTGCCTTCGATGAACCAGGAGTGACAGCCCTTTTCCTCTTTACTCCAGACCGCAACCCACCTTGCTTTGTCTGTTTTTTCACACATTGTCGTACCGGCTGTGGCACCTGATCTGGGGAAGAAAGTTCAACTTCCATGGCTCGCGTCTGAACCCCATGATCAGAATCAATGTCACTCTCGGGATCAGTTACGAGAAATATATCGGGAGCAACCACAAAATTTGTTTCAGAATCATTATTAACAGAATCATGGAAGGAGATGAGTGGAGCATCCGTGCCTATAACCTGTGGTAAAGTGTCTACCAAGGAGGGTGGTGAAGATGGTCTTAAACGTTCGAGGTCAGGGGATTGACTGAGACCCAGAGATTCTCTCCTTTGGTTATTTATTTTCTTCACTGTTTGTACCAGATAGTTATCAATAGTGTTGGATGTGGCAGCAACAGCAACAGCTTTCTTCGGCATCTTAAGCTTTTACCCGATACCCCTCTTCCACAGTACAACTAATTCCCACAGGTCAAAACAGAACTCAACAAGTAAAGAATCTTACTAATAGGAGAGATCCTGTCGTCACACAGGCAGAGTATCTGGTCCTGTCCGATCGCGTCCAGACGCGGACTGTCGCAAACTGTCCCGCCCTTGTCCCGGCCTTCTCCCGCGCGCGACTCGCGGGTGCGAGAGGAGCTCCTCTGATTTACGGCGCCTCCGGGCGCTCTGCCTGCGTCACTCACGCCGCGACCGCCGGGGCACCTGGGAAGTGTAGTCCCAGCGGCGATGTCGCTGGCGCAGCGCGAGTGTTGTATACCCCGGTTTTTGCTTGTAAGGCCGTTCCCCTCACGGCAACAGGGATAGCTCCTTGGAGCTCTCTGCAAAATTGTGTTGCTCTCCCAGTGAGCGCTTCGGCGCTCCTCTGATTTACGGCGCCTCTGGGCGCTCTGCCTGCGTCACTCGCGCCGCGACCGCCGGGACACCTGGGAAGTGTAGTCCCGGCGGCGATGTCGCTGGCGCAGCCAGAGTGTTGTATACCCCGGTTTTCGCTTGTAAGGCCGTTCTCCTCACGGCAACAGGGATAGCTCCTTGGACCTCTCTGCAAAATTGTGTTGCTCTCCCAGTGAGCGCTTTGGCGCTCCTCTGATTTACGGCGCCTCCGGGCGCTCTGCTTGCGTCACTCGCGTCGCGACCGCCGGGGCACCTGGGAAGTGTAGTCCCGGCGGCGATGTCGCTGGCGCAGCGCGAGTGTTGTATACCCCGGTTTTCGCTTGTAAGGCCGTTCCCCTCACGGCAACAGGGATAGCTCCTTGGACCTCTCTGCAAAATTGTGTTGCTCTCCCAGTGAGCGCTTCGGCGCTCCTCTGATTTACGGCGCCTCCGGGCGCTCTGCCTGCGTCACTCGCGCCGCGACCGCCGGGGCACCTGGGAAGTGTAGTCCCGGCGGCGATGTCGCTGGCGCAGCGCGAGTGTTGTATACCCCGGTTTTCGCTTGTAAGGCCGTTCCCCTCACGGCAACAGGGATAGCTCCTTGGACCTCTCTGCAAAATTGTGTTGCTCTCCCTATTCTCATAGTACTGTGCAGTTGCCAATATCTGGGCCGACGAAGAAACAGCCCAAGAACTTTCAGAATCTTTCAACTTATTGCATAGTTCAGGCAGTAAGTTAAAGACTAACTTATCTACGAACAATCTTTGCCCACCTTCCGTACTCATATCCTGACCACTATGATCTATAAATGTCTCTTCAAACCTAGTGAAGAAATCAGATACACTTTCGTCCTTCTTTTGCTTACATGCTGCTAACTTGTCCCAATTTACTCGTAACGCTGGCATCATCGTTTTCATAAGATCTATAATTCTGCCAGGTAGATCTGCCACTAAAGCCTCAGGTTTAGCACCACCAACCTGTCTAGCGTCTGCAGCAGCAATATTGAGCCATGTGTCACCTAATTCAACTGCATGATCCTCATGACGAATTTTTGCCCACAGAGGTTGAGGTACTACATTACCCAACAGCATATCTATGTCGGCTAAATTCATGATGCATGCGTCAACTGTCTGGGACAATTCTTTGTAATAGCCAGCTGGATTTTTACGGGGATCAGGTAAAGACTGTTTAAGGGCTAAAACTTCTACTCTCTTCCATGGCACATGTACCCATACTCTTTGAAAATGTGCTCGTATAGCTGGGGGAACATTATTCCGACCAGCAGCTACCTCTTCGCGCCATCTGGAGGTACTTCTCTCACCGGATACTGTCTCACTTTCCTCCTAACTGCGGAATCAGGCTCAAACAGTCGCTGAGAAGGGAAATTGCTCCTTAACGCAAGTACCATCGCAACTGCATTCTCAATTCCGGGACCCACTAACGTCCCTTTCGCAAATTCAGACTGGACATTTAGCAATTCTACAGGAACTGAACCCAAATCATTATCTTCCCATTCCTCACGAAGGAAAGTACACATAACATCAAAAACGTACCTTTGTTTTGGTGCCTCCCACTGTTGGAAGACATCCATAACTGACTCTAAGTTATACCTCGAAACATTCGAAACCCATCTGCGAGCCAAAAGATCTAACACTGCCCGTTCTTCGGGACCACGTAGCTGGCTAGGCATTTGTTTACGTGCAGAACCAGGGGTCATACTCAATGACCCAAAGAAAGGAGACAAAAGACCAGTAATAGTATCAGTCATTCGTTGTCGAGCAGAAGGAGAAGCTGTCATAAGGACAGGAGACAAAGTATTTTGAGGTGATAGAAGCGTAGGGTTAGTAGCAAGAGAAGTTGAAGGTACAGGAGAATAAGGCAAAGTAGTTCCAGACAAAATCGATAGCAAAGACGGCGGCCCCAGAGGAGGCTGCGCCGTAGGAGGAAGAACCAGCTGAGGAGGAGCCGGTGGCGGAACAGCAACAGGAGGTTGTGCAACTGGAGGTTGCAGAGGTGCCATAGCATTCTGTGCATAAGGGGGTGGTAGTCTCAACAAATGTGACATCAAATGATCCTTCTCAGGGTCCTTCGTTACATTCTCAAGAAGAAATGGCAATGCTGGATAACATTTATCAATAGCCATATTATGTTGCCTATCTGACACCTCAATTGCTTTATCTTCTTCTTTAAACTGTCTAGCAGCTTGCATTATTGATACATCCTTTTCTCTTTTATCTCTTTTAGCCTGTTTAATTTCTCATTGTCTGGCTTCTTTACGCCAAAGGCGAAAGGAATCAAACATTGCCGGCCGGGCTTTCTTCCTAAATAATTTAACTTCCAAATTATCTAGAATCTCTGTGTCATAGCTACCATGATGTGGCCATTTTAAAACACCGTCTTTCCTAGTCTATCGGACCCATACTTCATTGAACGTAATGGGGCCCACGCCGTGTTTAGAGTAGAGCTCATAAGTCGGAGTTCCAACTGGAGGTATGGGACATGAATCCTCCAATCGGGAATCCCTGTTACAACCACAACCAAACCAAGTACCAAATTTGCTACGATTAGGCATCTTCGCTCACTAAGCCTTCCTCCCCCCGTCCTCTGCCTCTCACTGAACAAAGTGACCAGCGCCAAGAAACCGTCCGGTGAATGCCGCGCTTTATAAGTAATTTTTACATTACATTACATTACATTACATCGAGCTTCAAACTTCCAGGGATTATCTCTACCGATACACTCGTAAATATACAAGACCCTCGGCTTTGGAAATTGCAATTTTCAAATCAAAACTAAGGACCAAACAAACTAAGAACCAAAGGACCAAAGACTAAGGACTGGGAGCGACCCACTTATACTTAACTGAGGTATCAGTCACGCCACCAGAAGACCCGTCTATCGTCTCGCCGTACAAAGCATCACAAATGGGTCCAAGACAGGGCGACAGTCAGGGCAGGGCTCGACAAATCCGAAAAGTGGTACTAGTCGTGCAGGTCTAGTACCATGGAAAATCCCCTCGACCTGACTGCAACCCACTTGACCTCCGTCTCTGAAAACGGAGCAAAAGTGACAAGATAACAAGATTTAAAGGCATCTTTATTGCTCAGTCCCTCTGTGAGCAATAAAAATGCCTATAAATCGTGCTATCTTGTCACTTTTGCTCTGTTTTCAAAGACAGAGGACAAAAGTTAGTTTGACTTCCTACTCGCCAGAAAGGGCGAGTAGGACCTAAAAATAGCTCGTCCTCATCCATTCTCCCTTGCAAATGCGAGCGGGCGAGTGGATTTGTGGAGCCCTGCAGGGCAGCAGTCCTTCGTAGCCGTCAGGAAAGCGGGAAGCCTCGCAGAAAAGACCTTCAGTCCACATTCGACATGCCGGGGTCGATGAAGTGGTGGCCGTCCTCCAGAATTTCCTCACGAAGCTCCTCACGATCTTCAGGCTTGGACCGGTACCGCTGAAGTCGCCCCACGTTGGGCGCCAACTGAAGAACCGGGTTATTTAAGACCCGGCGGCACCAGGGGCACGCCCAAAGTCGTCGGGTATCACCTGTCTTAGAACACAGAGACACGGAATTCTTCGTGGTGGCGTCAAAGATCAAATTTATTGGCTGCAGCCAGTAAAAGAAGTCCTAGAAGTCATCACGGTATGAGTTCTCAGGAGACGGCTCAATTTTACAAAGCAAGTCATCCCTTTTTATGCCAAAAATCACATTCCAGACAAATACCTAACATTTACAAACTGTCCAATCACATGTATCCACACCCAAAGTATCGCATGACGGTAAAACCCACTTTTCAGTTACCCGGCCCATGATCAATCATTGGTCAAACCCAACATTCTTCTTAAGACAGGTCGAACGAACCCATAATAAAAAAGGGCACATCCCCATCGTAAACAGACCATAAAGAAAGGAGCAGAAACAGGTGCGAGTAGGATAAGGCATATTTGTGTGTAATAAAGTTTTTTGATTTCCTGTGCTCTGATCCTTAATCTTGATCAGCTAAAGGGCAGGAACTGGTTTAACAAGGTCAGCTTCAGGCAACATGGTCAGTTCACTCAGGTCAAACAGGAGTCAGCACGAACTGGAGATACATGTACTTAAAGGACTTGTTCAGCCACAGTCATCGGCCTATGTGAGGGCAACCACAAAATGGCTGCCATACACAAAATGGAACCCAAGGGTTCAGAACGAAATCCCTAAATACGTAGTGAATCCATCAGTCTAACGTGATGAAAACACTCATACTTGTCGTACTAACTAGTTACGGTTCGCTAATATCAAATTCGTAACGAAACCATGACCTTTATGAAACGGGTTCAGAATTCACGGAACTTCAAGCCCAGAAGACAAGTGTCCCAGGGCCAGTATTCGCGCCGAGAGTGGTCCGCACGCCATACTCCCAATAATAAAGAAAAGACAAAGCTTTGCCAGCTCCCACCGGCACCCAGGATGGGTGTTGACAGGGGTGCCGCCAGGCCAGCGGGGACAGATGGAAAACACATGCACTCTAGCAAAGCATTGAAACTAAAAAAATAATAAGTATTGGCAGAGCCAATAGGTCGCACCTTTGGGATCCTATAAGTGTTTAGCCATGAAGCGCATTATCCTGGGTGCTGCACCACCAGGGATTAGAGAGCCATACAAATACAGAGCAACCTCTGGCCCTGCTCGCAGGCAGGTCGCTCCCCATGCTGCTGCACGTCTCTGCCTGCTTTGTTTTTGCCTAATTTTGTATTTTTCCCCTGTGCATAACTTGCTTTCCTGCCCAGATGTGTTTTCATTCCCCAGTGCCGGTACTTGCTTTCTTGCCCTGACTTGTTTTTATTCCTCTGTGCCTGTACTTGCTTTTTTGCCCGGACTTGTTTTTATTCCCCTGTGCCTGTACTTGCTTTCTTGCCCAGAATTGTTTTTATTCCCCTGTGCCTGTACTTGCTTTCTTGCCCAGACTTGTTTTTATTCCCCTGTGCCTGTACTTGCTTTCCTGCCCAGATGTGTTTTTATTCGCCTGTGCCTGTACTTGCTTTCTTGCCCAGACTTGCATTTATTCCCCTGTGCCTTTGCTTGTGTCGTGGGGCTGAGCCTTGCATTCACACAATGTTAAGTTGACATGAGCTTATTAGAAGTTTAAACGCAATTTCTCCTTTCTGCTGCCTTTTGCACACGGCACACACTATAATAAATGTTTAGAGTTTAGCAGAGTGTTTTGCTTCACACGAAAATAACATGTTTTTTCGATATTAGCAGCCTTGCTTGCTAAGCTTAGTCTGAACAGTGAGTCCCGAGGCCTTCAAGGTTATTTCAACACAGTGCTTTTTGTTCGGACTGATCAGCGCACGTTCTAGACATAACATATATGCAGCTGTGGCTGTCTCTGAGTTTTGGCGCGTTTAATAATGCACTGCGTAGGCATGATTACACACACTTGGAGAGCATTCGTATGCTGATTGTTGGTGCAGAATCTGATGTGATCCATTTCTGCTAAAACCAGACGTATGGGGCCGCCTATGTAATTCCAAGAGACCTTCTGTAGATATAAAATAACCTACTAGCAAGGGAGGGTGAAATATAGGTATATTTTAAACCTGTTTCCATTTAGCATTATAACATGCTTTCTCCCTTTGTATTTTATGTAATAGTAACTATGCTCATAATCTTGTTTCTGATAATATGTCTGCTTGTATTATCTAAGAAGCTGCGCATAAGAACACGGCATTAGAAATAAATATTTCAAACTTGTACGTGTCTTCTTTTATTCCCTGTTTTGGACTGGTATGAGAGTAGAACGAAAGAGTGTTCATGTTTTCCACATTGCCTGAGGTAACCTAAGTCGCATGTTCTGGGTTGTCTAATCATTGGTATTTTGGAAGAGCCAATGAGACACTGAAGCTAGTCTGGTAGGGGATGTTGGGTACTAAGGTGAGATTTGGCACTCCCGAATTCACTGAGGTCCCAAGTCTCTGTGCACAGTTCTGTGTAGGAGCAGAATCCCTGCAACATGACGCCCTAACGATGGCGGTCTTATTTCATGATGCTTGAGTAGTACTTCTATCAATCCTTAGCACCTTCACTATTGTTTCCGGTTAACAGTGGTGTCGGATAAACCTACCTATAGTTACATAGGTCTTTTCAAGCTTGAATCTATCAAAACGGTTTCCTTTTGAATTACTACCCAGTTGTGCTACATTGTTTTCCGTTGTACCTCTACTTCTCTGTGTCGTTATGGTTAACGTTAACATACCGCAGCATAGTCGCATTGCGGTCCGCAATCATTTGCAGGCTTATAACGTTGGTTTGGAGGGCATGGCAGTTATTTTGGTGGTGAGTGCTGAGGTTGCTTACCCGTTTGAGATTTTCTACTCATGGGTGACGTTTCCTCCATTGGATGCGGCTACGCAGGTGTTTCACACTTACACTCACACAGCCGTGCCCGTGGAATATGTTCCTTATAGGACACAGGAGATTCCGATTTCTGCATGGCAGCACCGCATTTGGTTTGATTGCGCCCTTCCCCACAGTGTAACGGCGATTAAACTGGGTCCTTTGTCCATTCCAGGCGCTACTTGTCCGGTTTTGGCTGGATTCACCCCGCATTCTTGTGCGGGGCTAGTGCCCGTTGCTGAATTACGGACCCTGTATAACTCTGCTATCAGCGTTATCCTGGCCCTAGTTCAATATATCAACCGCAATTTCCAGGGTGGGGCCCCTGGTGTTGCGGCCCTTCCAGCTGGACCGAGCGGAATAAAGCTTAGTCATGTGATGGTCATTGCGGTTATGGACAAGCATCCCCAGGATAAGGATGATGTGCCTTTTTGGCTTGCCGAGAAGTTTGACCAGCTGGAGGCGGTTTTTCCTAATTCCACTCCCGTAGAAAAACACAGGATTCTTACAATTAGTTTGCCCAAGGACTTGGTACCAGAAGCCGGTGACTGCGAGTCATGGGGTAGAATTTTTGCTGCAGTGTACACAAGGTGCTTCGGCACTCCGCCAACGGCAGTCCTTCCGACGGTCATTAAGCGTGTTCAAGATGAACACGGACCTGAGGCTGCGGTTGAATTGGGAATGAGACGCGTTGGCACATTTGACGTGGTTTCTGATCTCGACCTTTCTAATATAAAGGGAGATGCAGTGAACTTTCAAGTAGCTAATGCCTTACGCGATGTTCCCGATGCCGACAAACCAGTTACCCAGAATTATTAAGGCGGCTTATAATGCCATTGGCCGTAATAGTTTAGGTGTCAAGCCCTTTTCTGCTAAAGATAAAAAACAACCTCAGGGTTCGAAGTCTGAAACGGACGTTCAACCCAAAGCTCCAAAGCAAAATTGGAACAGAAATAAAAAACAGGGGAAACAACAACAGAAACAGGAGTCCTGTCCCCCATCACCAGAGCCTGCGTCTACTGAGCGCGGTTATGATTTGCGCGACCGCACTACGATTAAGTCACCTGATCGATTTCAGGTTCCTGTTCAACGCTCTCCTCGTTCTTTACAGGACACATCGGTCTCTTCGTCCGGTGGTGGAGGCGGCAGCAGAGGTCGGAGTGGCCAGCAGAGTCGCAACCAGCCCCGCCCGAAAGACGGAAAAGGCAAGCAGGACGATTCTTCACAGAAAAGACCCCAGTTTCAGAAAAAGAAAGTTGCCGCTTTAACAGCGAGATATGCCACAGATAGTGAGGACACAGCTTCGGAATCAGACATGGGCGCTGACGTTGTTGGACAGAGCGGCGGAGATTACCATAGTACGAGAAGCCCTGCGTCCATTACTGAAGGTGACAGCGACTGATCAATTTGCTGTTGTAGAGCCAGCTGATACTAGAGTAGCTCCCCCGATAGGCTTTTTGTAATTGACCTTTTAATTGAAGGTGATATACAACGTACCATGAAAGGGGTATTTTGGGAAAATCTTACAACTACCTATGACATTTGGTTAGCGGAGGCTGACTAGCCCCCACCTTTTGTTCTCGCAGCTCCGAGAGGGGAGGAGGTAATCCTCCCTAGTTTCGCGCACACAGTGTCTAAGGAGCATGCGATTAATTTTGCAGAAGAGTGGGCTAAGGCCCTTGCGCCGGCTTTGTACCGTACTCACTGTGGTTGGGATACATTTTCCCCCCACCACGAGATTCCCTTACGGTCTATGCCACAGCCTCAACCTCAATATCCCATGCGGCGTGAGGCTAAAGCTTCCGTTGCGGAAATCCTTGAACAATTGGAATATCAAGGAGTGATTGAAAATTGTGTGTCACCGATGAATAACCCACTTTTTACTGTGACCAAGCCTGATGGTTTGTACCATTTGGTATTGGATTACCGGCATTCGAACTCGCATTGCCGTACCTGCGCAGTTCTGCTTTAGAGGATGGTCTTGGGCGTAAACGGTTTAAAACCACACTTGACATATCCAACTTTTTTTTGCCCACAATTTGTCTGGTCTGAGTTCCCAATGAACCAGTTTTACCAGTAGCGGCGAACAACGCCAATTTAAACGCCTAGCCATGGGCTATAAGAATAGTCCGGGTGTGTTTGATGCCTGCATGTTTCTCTCTTGGAGAGAGTTGACCCAGATGCGTTTTCGTATGTGGATGACATTTATCTCACAGACTATGAAATCTGGGCACATTTGTGCCGTGTTGACCGCATAATTTGTAATTTTGCGGACTTCGGTTACAAATTTAACTTTGCAAAGTCTTACATTGCAGAGTACACAGTGTTGTTCCTGGGCGATGAGCTCAACAATGAAGGTCGAGGTTTGGCTCCTCACTTCTTGGAGAAATGCGCAGTTGCGCGCTCCTACAACACTGAAAAAATTACAATCCTTGCTGGGATTTCTGAATTTCGGGCGTACTTATATTCCCGAATATGCCCAGCGTATCAAGCCATTGTATGCTTTGACAGATATGAACCTCTGGGCACCGCTTATCTTCATGAAGCTTGGTCACTACCTTTTACCTATAGGTGCCTGAGGGAGGGGAAAGAGGTTTATTTGAATAGAGGATTGCACTAGAACACCAGATCACTCCTTAATATGTAGGAATATCCAATTGCACGGCTCTTGTAATCAGAATGAGCCTAATTTGGCCTGTGTTCTAAAAGGTACACAGACACCTGCTATCATACCCACATTCACATTACTAGCAAACGGTAGTTATTTACTTTTAAATAATGAGGATTGTTGTGGGATGGTAGCCGGCATTCCTTACGTGGTTACAGTCAGTGAACGTGTGGTCTGCTGTAAAAACATAATGTTTCCTCCTCCAAATGGGAAGCCGGATGTTTCCATCTGGCCGTCGATTCTGACCTTGAAGGCAGATTTCAACAAGATGAGTCGCATAAGAGCTCTTTTGTTGCAAAAAGAAGTCGCCCTCACATCTGCTCATGAAACATTTTTCCTTCACGTGGCAAACACCCGCACAGAAGTACATGCTTTATTAACCCCTCCGCTGCGCTGAACATTCCGCGCTGGTGCGGAACGTTCTATTGCGCAGGCGGGGCCGTGACGTTCAGCGGACGTGCGCAGCACTACCGAGGTAGTGCACGCGACGTACGCTGAACGTGTGAAGCACTGAAAGGGTTAAATACGGATTCCCCCTCCCAGCTGCTCCTCCCTGGACCGACCATCGCTGCATCCACTTCACCTTCAAGAAACCCACCACGCACCACCGCACCCAACAGATGCCTCGCCGCTGCTGGAGCAGAGTCACCGAAGACGAGCTAACCACCACCCTCGGACAGGGCCCACCCGCCGCCCCCGACACTGCCGCCCGCAACCTCAGACAGTGGATCAACGACTGCGCCAACACCCTCGCCCCGATCAAGAAACCCTCCAACAGTCACACCAATAAGAAAGCCAGCTGGTTCACTGAAGACTTCCGGGCCTCCAAGCAAACCTGCAGAAAGCTGGGGGGCGTGGCCAACTGCATGGCCGAGTAGGACGTGCCCCGGCGTAGCTCCTGTAATACTGCAAGTAATCCGCCATAAATGATACCCCACGTCACTGAATTCGGAGTTTTTTCGTAGTCGGGAGGAGCGGCCAGTGTCCTGCACAATCGGAGACCGCCAATGCCGTTGTAGCGGCAGAATAAGAGCCCTTTTCAGGCCCTGCAACTATCACCTCCAGGGAAACTTCCGGTCCCAAGATGGTGGTCCCCGGAGCTCTGCTGGCCTGAAAAGCGCCACAAAGCAGGCGTCAGCGGGGATCGCGACTGAAGCGACCCATCCCTCCGCCGGTTGGAGAGCTCGCCGACGCTTCTGGCGACACCCGGGAGATCCGGCCCCCCCCCTTCCAGGCTCAGTTGGGGGTCGAGGCTGAGGGATCCGCCCGTGGGCGCGGAGGGAGGAGGTGCGCCGAGCTGTGCCCCGCTCCCTGGCTGGGACTGCCGGAGAAAGCCTGCCATTGATGGAAGAGCTCTGCGCCTGCTGTGGGCCTGGAGATCGGCACCGGGAGGCAGACGAGCAGCCCCTGAACCCAGAGAGCTACGGAGGTGAGCGCCCCTCCCCCCTGCCTGAAGGTGCAGCCGGGACACGTCCTGGGAGGGGTCGGGCCCGGCTGCCCGGTACTTGGATCCCCTGAGTGCTGCCTGAGGCCAACACTGTTTGCAGGAGATCGGCTGTGGGTGGCGGTTGCCCCCCCCCCCCTCGCCCTACCTGCCTGAGCACTGGTGAGAGGCCCACAGCTCGCCGAGGAACCTGCAGAGACGCACAAGTACACATAGGGTGAGCCTCACTGGAGGTGCCTGAGGTGGGAGCCCTGGGCCACGCTAGACAACCGGTGGCCTCCAGGTGGGGAGCAGAAAGTGCCCGGAACCCCGGTGAATGAGTCCTGGGACATAACCCCGTGAGAGGTGGGGGCACGATACTCGGCCCCCCCCCCACCCTGTGGAGCGGTGACAAGTGGGAACCTCCCAGTCGGTGGACCACTCGGACTTGACCCAGCGTTCAGCGGCTGAGGGGCACGGGAGATAACGGGCCTTTTTTCCTTCCCCCTTCACCCACGCGCCTGCAAGACCAGAACACACCGGTTGTAGTGATATCCATCAAGACAATGGGGAAGAGAGACCCAGTGGCAAGACCGGCCAGGCAGGACACTATGGACAACTACGCCACCCCACGGGCGCAGAGAGACGCGATCCAGGGGGGGCGCGAGGCTCGCACGGACACCGCCATGCTTTTAGAGGCAATCCAGGCCTCGAGGACGGACATCCAAGACTCCAGAGCGGCGCTAGAGACGAAAATAGGGGAGGTGGGCTCAGAAGTACTCTTACTACGCCAGGGCTTCCGTAATCTGTCGGACCGAGTGAATACAGCAGAGACCAGAATCACGGACGCGGAAGACTCCCTCACGGCCCTCCAGAAAGATATGACGGAACTACAGGCATCGCACAGACAGTTGCTGTGGCGAGTGGACGATGCAGAAAACCGGGCAAGGCGAAACAACCTGCGTTTTGTAGGATTTAGGGAAGGAATTGAAAAGACTGATGTGGCGGCCTTCCTACACACCTGGCTGACGTCCATGTTCCCCCAAGTACCCTTTTCGAACTGTTTTGTGATTGAACGGGCGCACAGGGCCCTGCTAGCGAAACCCCCGGAAGGTGCGAGGCCCGACCTATTATTGCAAGGTTCCTCAACTTCGCAGACAGGGATCTCATCCTGAGAGAGGCCCGAAAAAAGGGGGAGCTTCGATTTGAGAACACTACCATTATGATATTCCCGGACTACAGCCAGGAAGTGCAAAACCAAAGACGCTCTTACGACACAGTGAAGGCAAAGCTTCGAGAAATGAACATATCTTACCTGTTGCTCTTCCCTGTGAAACTGAAGGTGTTATTCTAAGGAAGATCGCAGTTCTTCACCCGCCCGGAGGAGGCCTGGCATTGGCTGAAAGAGAGACCGATGTTGCGGGAGGCGGAAGAGGAGGGTCGTAGAATCCGAACGGAGATGGCGGCCGTTGGTTTTCGAAAAAGCCCGGCTAAGACACAAAGATCGCATCGCTCACGGGCTGGTCGACAATCGCAACAGACGCCATACCCGGACCAGTATGCGACGAACAGAGGGGCTCGAAGTGGAGAAGGCCAACCTAACGAAGACGCCGCGCCAGGATCCAGGTTATATATCATTATCACACACAGACATTGAGACGGACAATGGGAGTAGCACTAATGTGTCGGACTCGGAGGACCTGACGGAACAATCCCTCCACCCGTTGGTAGCTCCCATTCGAGAATTGGAACAAGGAGACGAGGGCACAACAGAAGACCAAGCAATAGCAACGCAAGGCTCCCACTCCTGAAGAATCGTGGAACTGAGACTCTAAATTGCAGTTCTTGCAATGGGGCACGCACATGGCTATCATTCTGTTTTGCTTTGCTTTGGGGTAGGATCCTACCTTTTGTTTTTCAGTTGAACTATCTTAGCACAGGTCGCGTATTACGACCCGGCTTGGCCCCCCAAGTTCATACCGGGACTGTTAACTATTCAAGGGCACTAGAGAGTTCCAGTGGATACAATAGACTTTCTTTAGTTGGGGTTGTTTGGGGGAGGGCGACAGACCTTCATTACCCGGCACTCCTAGCCGTCAATGTTTGCACGGGTGGGATGGCGGGGAGGTGGAGGTGGGGTGGAGGTGGGGTGGGTGAGGGTGTTCAGATAGTTTGGTTGTTGGGAAATGGGGTGGAGGGGAGGGGGATGCAGTTATTTAAACACAGTCATGATCAGTGGTGCAGCATGTTCTTCTTCGACCAGGGCGACTGTCCACACCTCCTGAAAGGCACTGCAATATGGCAGGTACATTAATGGCCCAATCTATAGTCGGTGAGAAACTCAGCGTGCTGACATGGAACGTGAATGGCCTGGGTAACAAGATCAAACGAGGATTGGTGAGTAATTATCTTAAGAGAATAGGTCCAGACGTCATTTTCCTACAAGAAACTCACCTTAAGGGCACCAACTGCGCTTTCTTGGCCAGGGGAAGGTACAAAGTCCTAGCGCATGCAGGATATACGACAGACTCTAGAGGAGTAGCAATCCTAATCAAGAACTCTTCCCCATTCCGCGTCACACGCACCTGGGGGGGATCAGCTGGGAACCTGTGTGGGGGTCCAAGGGACATGGCGTAGACGCACCTACACGTTGGTATCTGTATACGCACCACCCAAGCTGCAGGCAAACACATTGAGGGCACTAGCCACCATACTCCTTGATTCAGCGGACACCTTGCAAATAGTGGGGGGTGACTTCAATGACGTGATGGATAGGGGACTGGACAGATCAGGCACACCGCCCGGGTGAGCCAGACCCCGCTGGCCCAAACGATCACCACTATAGGCCTGACTGACGTTTGGAGGCAGGTCCACCCGGCACAGGCAACATATTCTTTCTACTCAGCGGCGCACAAAGTGTTCTCCAGATTAGACTACATATTCACGTCCAGACAGGAGATAGGTATTGATGTCACGGCGGAATACATGGCGAGGGGACTCTCTGATCACTCGCCGCTCCTGGTGCAGATGGGACAGACTAGGGGCATGGGACGGGACTCATGGCACCTCTCTGCGTGGGACCTTAAAAATAAGGAGATACTCAAGGGGGTGAGAGCAGATGCACAAGTATATCTGGCTGAAAACGAAGGGACAGTGGACTCGACGGTGACCCTTTGGGAAGCCCTAAAGCCGGTGATGAGAGATAGAATACAAAGCAGATTGGGGGCGGAGAGAAGGAGATTACAAGAAGAGGTAGCGGCAGTGGAATGCACCATAGTGGGACTAGAAAGGGAGCATTTAACCACAAAGAGCGACAACACTCTGAGGAAGCTCCTGGACAATCAGAGACAATACAGGGAGTTGGTGACTGGGGAGGCAAGGACGCAGAACCTGGCCACTCTTCACCGCCTTTACGACATTGGGGATAAGTCGGCAAACTGCTGGCGTGGCTTAGTCGCAAAGAACGGGCTACGAGATGGGTGGAACATGTCCGTGATGCGAAGGGGGGGTTGGTCACCACAGATCCCCACATAGCGGACACTTTTGCGGCCTACTACGAACACTTCTACACAGCCAGACAATTAGGCTCGTGCGAGGAGGCGCTCCAATATTTGGCGCAAATCGACCTGCCTATGCTAGACTCGGAGACCATCATAACTCTGGAGACTGACATCACTTAGAGGAGGTTACGGTGGCCATCGCGGGGCTAAAACCGGGGAAAACACCGGGACCGAATGGTTTCCCGGCGGAATTCTTCAAGGGGACTACGGATATATTAGCCACACACTTGAGGAACCTCTTCCTAGAAGCATACCAGGAGGGAAGACTGCCCTCTGACCTATCGTTGGCGACAATAATCCCAATCCACAAAGAGGGTAAACCAAAGGAGGATTGTGCGTCTTACCGGCCTATTTCGCTTCTGAACACGGAGGTGAAGCTCCTCGCGACAGTCTTGGCGCAGAGGCTGAGATCGGTAATACCGGAGCTGATACACCTGGACCAAACGGGTTTCCTGCCCGACAGGGCCACGAAACTCAATCTTAGATGCACGCACAACTGGTTGCAGGAAGTGAGGGACAGGGAAACACCCCACTGGTTTCTCTCCCTCGACGCCGAGAAGGCCTTCGACTCGGTGCACCGGCCATTCTTAGAAAGCTTCTTACAAAAATTTGGCTTTGGACCCAAGTTTCGGGCATGGGTGTGCCTCCTCTACACCAACCCGCGTGCTAAGGTAAGGGTGAATGGGAGACTGTCCCGCGAAATCCAAATTCAAAGGGGCACTCGCCAGGGTTGCCCTTTGTCGCCCCTCCTGTTCACGCTAACGATTGAAACTCTGGCAGCCAGAATCCGACAAAACCAGCTAATTACGGGATTCAGGGTTACGGACGCGGACCAGAATCAAGAGAAACTATCTCTATACGCAGATGATGTCTTACTATACATCACTAACCCTGACACCACCATACCGGAACTTTTTCTAGAACTGGACCGATATGGACAATACTCAGGATATGCCATAAATTGGCACAAGTCCGTCCTCTATGACCCCAGAGGGGGCACCCGAAGGGAGACATTGCCGGATAGATTGACCATGACTGTGGAGGGCTTCCAATATCTGGGCGTCTACATTACCCTGGATAAGAGACTGTCACTAACCAACAACGTAGAGAGGATAATGCGGGACTCCACCTCAGATATGGAGCGCTGGCGACAATTGCCACTGACGCTCCTGGGTAGAGCTGCCATGTACAAAATGATTGTACTCCCCAAGTACTTGTATGCTCTGCAAAATGAGTACTATTTATTTCCAGAGAGCGTACTGAGCAGAATCCACTCTGACCTCCGGACTTTCCTATGGCTGGGCAAACACCCGAGGATAGCACTGACCACCCTTCAACGCCACCAGTACAGCGGAGGGATCTCACTCCCAAATCTTGAAGCCTATTATTGGGTGGAACACTTGACCCCCATCAACGAATGGTTACATGCCCCGGCAGATCATCCCACATATGTGCTGGAGCGACACAAGCTCGCCCCGCAGACCCTAATGACGTATCTGTATGGCGGCCCTGCAAAGACGGCACTGCTCCCGGCCACAAATGTTACTCTACGAGCCTGGACTAAGGCCACTAAGCCCACAGGCTGGGATAGGAAACCCACCCGGCAGACACCACTCTGGCATTGCAAGTGGCTATCTGAAATCCATAAGCTTAAAGGCTTTAAAAGGTGGGACGACATTGGGATTTCCACAGTTGGGGACGTGATCGCGAAAGGGGCGCTGAAACCCTTCCAGGTCCTAAAATCTCAATATGGGCTCCACCACTCGCAGCTTTTTAAATACACTCAGTTCCGCCATGCGTGGAAGGCGCAGAAGCGGCAACTGGAGGGTCTCGCGGAGTACGCTCCGCTAGAGGGTAGGCTACTACAGGAGCAGATACAAAGCAAGGCAGTCTCACTCACTTACAAAACGCTCACCAACAACATGCTGGGGGACCTAGCAAGACTAAGAGACACTTGGGAGAAGGAGGTAGGAACACTTGAGGATATAGATTGGGACTTAGTGCTGATGCACCCACGCGAGGTGGCGATTAAGTCGCGGCTCCGCCTCATTCAATATAACGTGCTACATAGGACATACTATGATAGGGTGCGATTACACAAAATGGGGAGAGTAATGGATGCCAAGTGTCTCCGTTGTCAGACCGAAGACGGGGACTTCTATCACACAAAATGGTCCTGTGCAGCTATACAAGCCTACTGGAACCTCATATTTACAGAACTTAGAGAAGTACTGGCCGTGCCTATTGCACGGGAGCCCAAACTGGCCCTCTTGGGAATGACTAATGATGTAGACCTCCTGCGTCCCTTGATGGTGTTCCTGGTTCTGGCCCTAGTGGTAGAAAAGCGAGACATCGCAAAATACTGGGGAGTAGCGAACCCCGACTGTAGAGGAGTGGAAGAGAGGGTTAGACCTCTATATGGCGGCTGAACGGGTGACATATAAATCACGGGGCTGCCCGAGAACGTTCAGACAGGTATGGTCTAAGTGGAGACACTACCATGGGCTTGATGGGGGGCTGGGGAGGGAGGGATAGGGACGCACGCGCTGAGTTTTTTCTTTACCTGTTTACTGGGAGGGATGGATGATGTACTCGTACAATATTTTGACGTAACAGCAAAGTGTCAGTGGGGAGGGACAGGAGTGGGTCTAGGGGATTTTAAGCGACCAATGCCATGACTGTACTGTTGAGTTATTTCAAAAACTGCACGTAACAATATTTTAAACAAAAAAGTTGCGCAAACGGCTGACTGTGGCTGAATGTTGACGCTACGCCAGCAGATGATTCACTCTTTATACCTGCTTATTGGTGCAACAATAAAAACAAATTTATAATAAAAAAATAAAAAAAACCTGCAGAAAGCTGGAGAAGATCTGGCTCCGTGAACGAACAACGGACAGCCACGCAGCCCACTAGAACGCCACCCGCAGACACCATCACCTCATCAGATCTGCCAAAAGGGCCACCTTCAAAAACTGCATAGACAACAATGCGCACTACAGCAAAGAGCTCTTCAACATCGTGAAGTAACTCTCCAACCCCTGCTCCAACGATGCCCCACCCTCGCAAGACCTGTGCAACTCGCTGGACACCTTCTTCCACCATAAGATCGCAGACATCCACGACAGCTTCAACACCATGACCGTCACGACAACCACTGAGACCTCCGCCCCCACGACCACCATCCGCCTGCTCTCCTGGACTAACATCAACGACGACACCATCAAGATAATGGGCCCCATCCACTCCGGATCTCCATCAGTCCCATGCCCACACCAATCTTCAACAAAGTCAGCACATCTATCGCACCCCATCTCCGGAAAGTCATTAACACCTCCTTCAAGACAGCAACCTTCCCGGAGAGCTGGAAGCACGCCAAGATCAATGCCTTACTCAAGAAACCCAAGGTGGACACCAAGGACCTCAAGAACTTTCGGCCCATCTCCCTGCTTCCTTTCCCAGCAAAGGTCATCGAGAAGACCATCAATGAACAACTGACCCGCTACTTCGAGGAGAACAAAATCCTGGACCCTTCCCAGTCCGGGTTCCACAGCAACCACAGTACCGAGACTGCCCTCAACCCCGCCACCGATGACATCAAGTTCCTGCTGGACAACGGAGAAACGGCGGCCCTCATCCTCCCGGACATGTCAGCCGCCTTCGACACGGTCTGCCAATACACACTACGAACACGCCTCCACAAGAGAAGGCCCTGGACTGGACCACCTCCTTCCTCATCGGCAGAACACAGAGCGTCCGCCTTCCCCCCTTCTGCTCCGAAGCCACCGAGATCATCTGAGGCGTACCCCTGGGCTCAGTCCAACTCAGTTTAACATCTACTTGGCATCGCTCACCCATGTCGCCCGTCGGCACGACCTCAACATCATCTTCTACGCCGATGACAACCAGCTGATCCTCTCCCTCACCAAGGACCGCCAAAACCAACCTTCACGAAGGAATGAAGGTCGTCGCTGAATGGATGAGCAACAGCCGACTGAAGCCGAACTCGGACAAGACGGAGGTCCTCATCCTCAGGTCCACCCCTTCGGTCTGGGATGACTCCTGGTGGCCGAGCGCACTGGGAACCGCTCCAACACCCACCGACCACGCACGCAAACTAGGGGTCATCCTCGACTCCACCCGCTCCATGACTGAACAGGTCAACACCGTCTCCTCCTCCAGCTTCAACACCCTCTGCATGCTCCGCAGGATCTACAAGTGGATCCCCACTGAAACAAGAAGAATGGTCACCCAGGCCCTCGTCAGCAGCAGGTTGGACTATGGAAACGCCCTCTAAGCAGGAGCCTCGGCCAAACTCCTGAGACGGCTCCAACGCATCCAGAACGCCTCTGCACGCCTGATCCTCGACATCCCTCACCGCAGCTACATCACACCCCCACCTGAGAGACCTGCACTGGCTCCCGGTCAACAAGAGGATAACCTTCAAGCTCCTCACCCAAGCACACAAGGCACTCCACAACACCGGACCAACGTACCTCAACAGACAACTTGGGTCACTCCCCACGCCACACGGTTCCTCCTGGGTGCCAGTGCCCCCCCCGCTACTGCTGCTGCCGCTGACCGAGGGCTCGCCCCTCCCGAGTGCCTGTGTCTCCCTGCTGCTGCCTGCTGCCGCTGACCGAGGGCTCGCCGCCCCTGGTGTCTACCCCATCCTGTAGTCCTGTCTTTTTTCTTCCTTTTCACTCATCCTAATCCATTGCCTGCTCTAGGCGCTCCTTCGCGCCACTGCCCTCCGTGCCCCCGCCGCCCCGCTTCCTGCCACTGCTCCCCTGCGGCCCCGCCCCCCCTTCTGCCTCGTGTCCCTCGCACATTGCCCCCCGCTCTCACCTCTCAGCTGCTCCTCCCTCCCACTTCGCCTCTTATGGAGGTCACCGCGCGGAAGCGCAGCGGACAAGCGCAGCGGGCGCGCCACAGGCAAGCCCGTCTGCGCCCGTCCACGCCTGTACCGCGCCCAGCGGCAGAACCCCTGGACCCCGCGCCCCCCACAACGCCAGACTGCACTACGAATCCAGCACCCTCCACGCACTCAACACCGGACGAGACCACCCCAGCTACCAGGCCTCCCTGAAGCACACCCAAGGGCCCTTCGCCTACCAGAACTGCAGATACACCAGCATCCAGCCCTACAGACCACCAGCCAGCGAACCCAACCACCTCCGCTGCATCCTCCTCTACACCCGCTCCTCTCGCAAGCACGCCATAGAACTCTGGGACCTCCCAGACTCCACCGCTCTCGATGTCGCCTTCCTGACGGATACCTGGCTGAACGCCACCTCAGCACCAGACATCGCCATAGCCATCCCACAGGGCTACAAGATCTCCCACAGAGACCGCACCAACGGAGTTGGAGGGGGAATCGCCATCATCCGCAAGGACATCCTCAGAGTCTCAACCAACACCGACGACACCCTCACCACCGCCGAGCACATGCACTTCCAGATCCACACCGAGCCCAACACCACCCTCAGAGGGACCCTCGACTACAAACCACCCGGACCAAGACCACAGTTCTGCGACACCATCCCCGACCTCGTCAGCACCCACGCCCTAGCCTCCACAGACTACATCCTCCTCGGGGACCTGAACTTCCACCTCGAGAACAACAACGACACCAACTCCACCGCCCTGCTCGACAACCTCGGACTTAAACAACTCGTAACGACACCCACCCACGCCGCTGGACACACACTGGATCCCATCTTCTCCACAAGCCCCCACGTCTCCTTCAACCATACCACCGAACCCCACTGGACCGACCACAGATGCGTCCACTTCACCTTCAGGAAACCCACCACACACCACCGCACCCAACAGCTACCACGCCGCTGCTGGGGCAAGGTCACCAAGGACCAACTGACTACCACCCTCGCCCTGAGACCACCCGCCGACCCCACCGACCTGAGCACCGCCGCGACCAACCTCAAACAATGGATCAACGACTGCGCCAACACCCTCGCCCCTCTAAAGACCTCCACTACTAACCACAGCAACATGAAAGCCGCCTGGTTCACCGAAGACCTCCGGACCTCCAAGCGCACCTGTTGGAAGCTGGAGAAGAAATGGCTCCACGACCGAACACCAGACAGCCACACAGCCCACAAAAGCGCCACCCGCAGACACCACCAACTCATCAGGACCGCCAAGAGGACCACCTTCAAGGACCGGTTAGACAACAACGCACACAACACCAAAGAGCTCTTCAGCATCGTGAAAGAACTCTCCAACCCAGCTCCAACATCAACGACATCCCACCATCACAAGACCTGTGCGATTCCCTGGCCACCTTCTTCCATCGCAAGATCACCAACATCCACGACAGCTTCAACTCCGACACCCCCACACCCACCACCGATTCCACCACCCCTGCGATCACCACCCGCACATGCCGCCCGACCACCTGAACTCACTTCAGCGACAAAGACACCATCAAAACCATGAACTCCATCCACTCCGGATCCCCATCGACCCCTGCCCTCACCACGTCATCAACAAAGCCAGCACAACTATCGCACCCCACCTCTGGAAAACAATCAACAGCTCCTTCTTCCATCGCAAGATCACCGACATCCACGACAGCTTCAACTCCGACACCCCCACACCCACCACCGATTACACCACCCCTGCAATCACCACCTACCTGAACTCACGTCAGCGACGAAGACACCATCAAAACCATGAACTCCATCCACTCCGGATCCTCATCCGACCACTGCCCTCACCACGTCTTCAACAAAGCCAGCACAACTATCGCACCCCACCTCTGGAAAACAATCAACAGCTCCTTCGAGACAGCAACCTTCCAGGCAAGCTGGAAGCACGCCGAGATCAACGCCCTCTGAAGAAACCCAAGGCAGGCCCCAAGAACTTCCGGCCCATCTTCCTGCTCCCGTTCCCGGCAAAAGTGACAGAGAAGATTGTCAACAAACAGCTGACCCGTTACCTCCAAGACAACAACGTCCTGGACCCATCTCAATCTGGCTTCCGCAGCAACCACAGCACCGAGACCGCCCTCATCGCCGCCACCGACGACATCAGGATCCTGATGGACAAAGGAGAAACAGCCGCCCTAATCCTCCTGGACCTATCAGCCGCCTTCGACACGGTCTGCCACTGCACCCTATCAGCGCGCCTCCATGACGTCGGAACTCAAGAGAAGGCCCTGCCTGGAGCACATCCTTCCCTTCCGGCAGAACCCAGAGCGTCCGCCTCCCTCCCTTCCGCTCAATGACCACCGAGATCATCTGCGGCGTCCCGCAGGGATCCTCCCTCAGCCCGACGCTGTTCAATATCTACTTGGCTCCACTCGCCCACGTCGAACGACAACACAGCCTCAACATCATCTCCTACGCCGACGACATCCAGCTGATCATATCCCGCACCGAAGACTCCAACACCGCCAAACCCAACCTCCACAGAGGAATGAAGGCCGTCGCCGACTGGATGAAGGACAGCAGACTGAAGATGAATTCAGACAAAACGGAGGTCCTCATCCTCGGACCCAACCCATCAGCCTGGGACGACTCCTGGTGGCCCACATCGCTAGGCACACCCCCGGAACCCACCGACCACGCACGGAACCTGGGTTTCTTCCTCGACTCCTCCCTCTCCAAGACCAAGCAAGTCAACGCCGTCTCCGCGTCCTGCTTCAACACCGTCCGAATGCTCCGCAGGATTTTCAAGTGGATCCCTCTGGACACGAGAAAAATCGTCACCCAGGCCCTCATCACCACCAAACTTGACTACGGAAACGCCCTCTACTCAGGAACAACAGCCAAGCTCCTGAGACGACTACAACGAATCCAGAACGCCTCAGCACGACTGATCCTTGACGTCCCCCGGCGCAGCCACAACGCACCTCACCTGAGAGGCCTGCACTGGCTCCCAGTCAACAAGAGGATCACCTTCAAACTCCTCATCCACGCACACAAAGCGCTACACAACACCGGGCCATCATACCTCAACAACCGACTCAGCTTCCACACCCCCATCCGCAACCTTCGCTCTGCCACCCTCGCCCTAGTTCCTCGTATCCAGAAAACCACCGCCGGCGGCAGATCCTTCTCCTACCTTGCCGCCAAGACCTGGAACGATCTCCCTGCCAGCCTATGACAGACCCAGGACCTGCTGGCCTTCAGAAGACTTCTCAAGACCTGGCTCTTCGATCAGTAGCAACCCCCCACCCCCACAGCGCCTTGAGACCCTCACAGGTATGTAGCACGCTTTATAAATGCCTGATTGATTGATTGAGCTTCTACACCCTCACCTGCCAGCTCCGCTCCGCCACCCTCGCCCTCACCACAGTCCCCCGCTTCCAAAGAGCGACCTCCGGCGGCAGATCGTTCTCCCACCTCGCCACCAAGACCTGGAACACCCTCCCCAACCACCTACAGCAGATCCAAGACCTGCTGACCTTCAGAAAACTCCTTAAGACCTGGCTTTTCGAGCAGTAGCAGCATTCCCCACCCCAGCACCTTGAGACCCTCACGGGTAAGTAGTGCGCTTTACAAATGATATGATTGACTGATTTACTACAAATTGGGTCATGCAGTGTGATTCAAGAATACATGCTTACCTCAGGAAACATTTATGGACACATTACAAGGCTTTTTAACACACAGACAAAGACAAGTGCCTAAATGCAAGTCAATATCACTAGAGTACTGAACAGCCTATGAAAAAAAGCAGTGAAGTACTTTCCAATGGCAGAGACGTCACATTCCTTCTCCTCCATGCCTCTATTCACCAGACACCCTTCTCCAGAGTTTTCAATTTCAAAACACTGCTCGCAATATCTGTTCACCAGCAAGCCCCCAGTCCTGCCCTCTGTTCTAGCAGTGGGGTATTGGGGCACTGGACACAGTAACAACAAAATGTTCCCATTTGTCAGGTAGAGGGGAATGAATGAGCAAGGATGGTGTCTGCATCACTTAATCTTCGCACACCTAAGAACAAAAAAATTAACCTAACCTTGTGTAATGACACTACCGCGTTTGTAAAGCGATTCAATACCCTTTGATCAGTCAAGTTTGCGCTCTATAAAAATGCCCCCAAATTATTCTGACCTTGTATAATGTAACTAGCGCTCAAGTAAAGCCGCTCCAAACACCTTCGGAACGATTGAGTTCACATTATATATTATAAAATGCCTCAGAGTCACAAATGAGCTGCTGTGACTGAGCTTTGAAATTAGAGCTCAGAGAGGAGGATGAGGACGACAGAAAGAAGCAGCATGGCAGGCATTCAGCGACATGGGAGAAGGTGGGAGAGATGAGTGCTGCTCTCATTTGTCAAGTAGAGGGGAAATGATGAATACACAAGGGCGGCGTCGGCATCACATATCTCCGCACACCCAAAAATAAAATTAACCTGATCTTGTGTAATGAAACGGGCGCTTTTGTAACGCACTTCAAAACATTTTGGTCATTCGGGTTTGCGTTTTATAAAAATGTCCCAAAAATTAAACAGACATTGTGTAATGTTATTAGCGCTCATGTAAAACGCTCCAACTCCTTCAGGTCCCTCAAGTTCACTTTATATAAACAAGCATCAGATAAATGCGTCAGGAGTTGCCCAATACTTGCCCCTAACTGTGCTGCAAGGTTGGACAGCTGAAGGTTTGGTGACCGAGCCTCGCTTAAGCAATAAGCAGCGAAGTGGGAGGGGTTTGGGGGAATCTTCGCACTTTTAAGTCATAGAAAATTAAAGCTGCAATTTCGAAAACAGCATATGAAGTGTCTGACATTTCATCTCGGTCTTTGAATGGGACAGGGAGATTAAGTGACGGACGCCTAAGTTGAACCACCGAAGATGGGTAAACAGTGACATGAGCAGGAATCAAAGAAAAAAATTGTCTCCCAAATGTACACATAAACATAGAAGCTTAATGTTAGCGTTAATTGGGCCATGCTCTGTGAAAGGAAAACAAACATGAAAAGGAGAGACAAAGAGGAAGGAAGGATCAACCACCGGAAAGCAAGTATATTTTAACTACAATCGAAGGGACCAATAAAAAGGCAATGGGCAGGCTGTAAGCCCACAGAGTGAATACAGCATGTATCAAAGAGACAGAGCATGCGCTGCCTAGGCTCGACCTAACAAGTAGTGCATGAAAAGGGAGCAGTGGAAGGATGCAAATTATGGCTCACTGCTCCAGAGGAGGGACAAACAACATAAGAGGTAAGGATAGCCCAAGGAATCTGACAAGTAGGAACCAAGCAAATGTGAATGACAATTAAACCAACCAATGGTAAGAAATGGGCAGGCTGTAGGCCCACTAAAAGCGTACCATATGTCTAAGAACAGACAGCGCATGTGCTTTTAGGCAAGACCTAATAAGCTTGTAAAGCCAGAGGTGTTTTTACTTCACCCCTTTGAAGATATTCTTTACGGTCATTTGACACGGCAGCAGTTGTGTTATCCTCTCCGTGTGATAGCTCCATTATTCAAACCTCCGAGGTTTGAAACACAGCTCCAAGAGCTATGGAAAATTTAAAAGGCAGAGGCCAAAAAATGTTTTGGCTTGTTTCAAAAATGGGGAACCATGTTTCAGAAATGCCCTGTGATGTTTGGCCGAATACGCACTCTGCTGTTTTACTTGCATCGATAGTATCCTGACATTTATTCTTTTCACAAATAAAAATTAGAGTCCCTGCTTTTTGCTCTGATAAAAAATAATACACTCTGCAATGTACTTCGTTATAGTGCCCTTGTGTTCTGAGCAAGGCAATAAATTCAGGGATGACATGATAGGACATAACCCAGACAACACAAACTTGAAGGGCAGAAATGACTGACTTAATCGTAACGATCGTAATCACCCTTGGCACATTCCATGTTATTGCATAATAGCCTTCTCACTACTGCACATGGCAGTGTCAATGTATATAACAACATGCAGAACACAAATTGTTCATGGAAAGAACTGTGTCAAATGAATTGACTTTATTAAAACATAGGCAGGGTTAGATTACGAATGATACAGAAGTTCAGCACCGTATTAAATATTAATAGCTGACACTCAACCTGTAAAGTAAGTTAGAGCCACCACAAATAACTCTTTCAATAATACATTAACAATCCGGTACATGCTACTTAAAGAGGGACATAGGCCCTCACAATTCTTTAAAGACTTGCTAGTCTCAAGAAACAACAATTAAAGTAAATCCCAATTGTCATGGTACCAAGTGTCCTAAAGGTAGTAAGAGGGGGGCACAATGATGTTCTTATTAGATCCCAAGGTCCCCAAGGAAATAAAGGTTATGGTTCCACCTTTCAATCTGGGGGTGTACTCTAAATTCCATGAGTTAGGCTCAACCTGTAACTGTTTATGACACCATAAACAAACAAGTGAAATCAACAGTAGACCGCAGCAAATTATCAAACAAACAGTATTCATATAGCACGGCTTATCACCACGGGGAGTATCCAGGCGCTGGGGGTGGTGAGAATTAGATGAAAATCCAAGGTTTGAGTCCCTTCCTGAAGTCAGCGAGTGAGGCGGAGATTCGGAGGCAGAGACACCCGTGTAGGTAACAGCGGTGAAGCCGGGTTGGGGGGTGGACATATGACGATGAGGGAAAATAAAAGAAAAACACTTACCCGTGCACTCTCTGCATTGCTGCGACTGTGATGCGGCAAGCGTGAGGTAGGTAGTTACACAACGTTCACTACAAACTTTTGCTGTGAGAATAGCCAGAAAGCTAGCAGCTGTCACTCGCACCACTTGTTTTTGTGGCTTATTTATACAGCAAAACACGTCTCCACGTTAAAAATTGATGAAAGGGCGCATTTCACAATAAAATATAGTGCTAATTGATGGATTTGCATTTCAAGTAAATAAGCAAAAGCTAATATTGCAAATTTGACCCCCCCTCCCAATTATCGATTGTGAGCACAGGAGATTTGCTGATGTTCGTGTGTGTAAAAAAGGGGCCAGGTGCTGCAGTGAGACCTTTAAATCCCTGTGAGCAACTTGAGCGGAGATGTACCACAGAAATGACACTGGCATGGGGCTTCAGAGAAAGACAGATCCCAAAGCACTTCTGTTTGCTCAGATTACTGAGGCAAAACTACACCTATTTTCCTACAGAAGCAGGGAAGAAACACTAACGCCCGCATTATGAGTAGGGAGGGTCTAGAAGCGGAGACACCAGGTGGCCAGAATTTTTACATCTCTGAATCTAAATCAGCAATTATGGATTAATTTTATTGGAATTTTCCATATAGATTAATAGTCTCATTTACCACCAGCGGTAAATGAGACCAGTGAGCATGGTGTCGGTAGTAGTTAAGTGGAGGCAGGAGGGGAGGGTGGCAGAACGAAAGAGAGTATGTTGCCTGGCGGGGGCCTTACGCTAATCCCATAGCGCTTTTCAGCCAGCATAATTGGGTCCAGTGCTCCCCCAACTGGGAAATCCGGGTGCGGGAACAGCAGTCCAGTTATAATTTGGCAGAGCATTGTACCACCTCAACCAGGAGATACCATCCCCATTCATCTTATAATCACAAGTGGGCTTTTGTATCCAAGGCCTCCTTGCAGGTGGCAAGACACACCCTAATCTGCTAGGCCAAGAATCTTATATATGTACTGGAAGAAAAGCAGGCAGGACGAAAGAGAGTATGTTGCCTGGTCTGGGCATACTAAATAGGAATATAAACAAAATCAAATGTATTCACTTGAAACACAACTTTCCGGTCTGTTTTTACTTTATTTAATAGCCAGGGATCGTTAACACAGCTCTAAATCATATTTAACGGACAACTCTAAAACAAATTTCAAAGTGTTTGTGTTGTGTTTATACTTAAAGTGTTGTGGACACTGGAATCCCCAGGTGTCATCGGTGATCAGGTGAAGCAGCTTGTGACTCGATGCAGCAGCTGGGCTGAGTTCCTGGTGCGGTGTTGGCCTATTCTCTTTGAATCTCAAATAAACATCTTTACGATTCTTTTCGATTCTATTTGGATTCTGGACTTAATTACGGAACAGTTTATTATTTATATGTAATGTTTGAATACAGTACAGACAGGTGGTATAAATACCGGCTTTAAGTGATTTTGCTTATTTTTGTACCTGCCGGCCGCCGGGACATTAAAATACCGATTTTGCCCGTAGAAAACAGTCCAGGTGAAAACTGAATGGCTGCCGAGTGAAAAATATAGTGAATTAAACATAATAGAAATGACTAAACATTACTGTTGTTACCTACCTTCTTGGTGGCACAGCGTGAGCGTATTCGGAGTCAGTTGAGGTTTTGTGCTATTTATTCCCGGTGACCATTAAGTAGTTGCGCCATACGCTAGAGTCCCAACTGCGAAGTCGCGGCCTAAAACAAGTCGTTAAAAGGGATTTCAAATGTAGCCAGGAGCTTATAATATATTAATCAACGGGGATATAAGGTGCTCGTGACACGTCATGATTTAGACTAACGGCCAGCGAGGCACGTCATGGCGTAACGACGCGGTTCATGACATGTCGGCCGCTGGGACACTAACGTAGAATAACGGTCAGAGGGGGTACGTCATGGCGTAGATGCTTCAGACTTCAATACCGAGGCTCAAAGCTGGAAAGATTGTGCGTATTTCCGTCAAACTAGCATAACTAAATTAAAATGACTGGGATAGCTGCGAGTGCACCGAGGAGGGGAAAGTGTCACCGAAAATGAGACTGCTGAAGCATGAGAGCGTAGGAAAGGTTTTTGATATCACTGTTTGTTTGGCAATTGACTCCTGACAAAAATCGGTTAGAGTGCAGACAATATATACAGTGTCTGCATTCTGGTTTAAGTTAACAGTCCTGCGAGAGCTGGTCCGTCGCCAGCAGTGACTCCTCCGTGTAAACCGAGGCCACGCCGCTGCCAGAGTGCGGGGAGGTCGCCGTGCGGCTGCTCCGCGGCCTCTCCCGAGGGCTGCTCCGAGGCCTGGAAACCCTAGCAGGCTGCCCAGGTTCAGCGAGAGGCGAGAAACTCGAAACTGCGCCCCAGCCTGGGCTGAATGGAAAAAAAGTGGCTGTGACCGGCCCGGGCTTGGGGATGTTTGTTTGTGTGGTTGTGTATGGTCGTTTACCCGACTCGCTCCAAGGTAGAAGTGCCACCTTTCTCAGAAAATTACACTGACCAGTTGCTAACATTTTACCAAATTCAGAGGGGCAGGTGCTGGTCGGTGAAAAAGTGTTAAATTGTCCGCATTCGTTTGTAGAATAGTCGTCCCTCTTTTGTTTTAAACAATAATAATGTAGGTATTACTCCGTTCTCCCACGCCTGTTACTTGATTTCTTCATGTTCTTTCTGTTTCAGCTTAGACTTATTTTTTAAAAAAAATATCTTCCATCACAGCTTTTCCCGTTTTTTTTATTTGCAGTGATTTTAATGAGCAGGTACTGTCCGGTACTGAGAGACTGCACTTCTTTAATTTGAAAGGAAGAGTTACCTGCACTTGACAGCTCTAGATTTAATGGGAAAATAACAGGTACTCTAGAATAGTGAGTCCCTGCATTTCTATATTTCCATTTAAAGCCCTGCTTACATGGGCATAAATGGCCAGGCCTGTTTAAATGACTCCATATAAACGCAGAAAAGAAGGAAACTGCCATTGCTCTCCCAGCGCTCTCAACATTTTTAGGCATGAGAACAAGTTAGCATAGTTTGTGGCAGCAATATCTGTGAAATTATTACAAAAAATAATTTATGTAAAGTAATTTAGTAGGTGTGATTTTTAGCTTCCTGTGAGTGAGAGCTCAACTTGATTTCCAATGTACTAGTCTCACTTGAAGCGACTGAGGCTTGAGGTCTCTGCTCTCCTCAATCAGTTGAGGCTCTGTTCCCCACTGGCAGGTCATTTATATGAATGTTAATTCGCAAAATGGGATGGAGGAATGTTCCTCTTTGTCTGCAGCTCTCAAAGGAAGTGAAATACGCCAGGCACCTGCAAAACAATTATTTCTTTATAGGACTGCTGTCTGATGCTGTGCATACCAGGAACAAATCACACCCAGCCCTTCTCCATACGTATCAACACTTGTAGCAGGAAAGAGGGAGATAAAAATAATAATAGAGAATGTATTCTCCCCATTGACGTGCTTTGTTGTGAAGATAATTTTGGCTATTTTTCCATTAAAAAATTAAGCAATTCCTGCCTCCATTGGGTGCATTAGTATATATCCTTATCGTTTTTCTTCCTTCAAGCCTCTCCATATTATTGTTTCCCCTCAGCCTAATCTCAAAATTCCACCGATCATCCTGCCAGTGATATTGGACACTATTTTACCCCATTAACATCACATCAGGGTGAGGATGATTCCCGTATCTCACTCTTAGCCCCTCTGCAGCTTCCCATTTGCAGCTGAGAGACTAAAAGAATGTCGGAAATTGAGTATAGCTCTAAGTGACCTCTTTACTTTCTGTTCCTGCTGCTGCCTCCATGAGCCAGACAAGAGGAGGCAAGGGCAGTGCTAGGGATTCTGTTTCAAGCCAAAAGTAACAGACATTGCCAGTGTCTACCACTAAGTTGCATCTATAATTATTGAGAATCTTGAGGAATAAAATGTGCTGCACACTAATTATCTATTTATTTTAATTTCTCTAAAGATTTTGGGCTCTTACCAAATCAGGCAGCTCTTACTCCACTGTAATACAAGTCTGGAAAGAAAAAGGTCCCATGTCTTGTTTGTTAATGGTCTGGATTTTACGATGCCTCTTGGGTTCTTGCTAAGTTGCAGTCTTTACAATCAGGTGAGAGGGCTCCCAGGCAACCAAATCGATCCGCATCTCAGCTTCTTCCTTTTGAAATGTATATTTTTTAATTCCACAGCGTTCAGAGTAAGATGGCATTTAGAGTTAGGGGACAGGTCAGTCTTTAGATTGATTTTGTTTGCTGCCAGGATTTTCTTGCACCTAGGGTTCCCTGCTGCCTCTGAAGCTATTCAGTTATGGCTATGAACTGTCAGGCGCACAGGAGATCAATTTTTGGGGGGGGAATTTGTTCACATACATTTGGTCCCAGTGCAGAGGGGCACCAGTGATGCACCTGATCTATGGCAACTACAAGTCACAAATGATTAGAACACACAGAAAGCACTTTCACGGGTGGTCAGTGGTCACCGTTTGATGCCTGAGCATGTCGACCAGGGTTGAAATAGAAAAGCCTCCGCCCTTTAGGAGCTCTCCCCAGTGAGAGAACTGGGGCTGCGAGCATTTTCCTCTTGTGCTTTTTATTCTGCCTCTGTGATTTATTCATTCCGCTTTTGTAGCGTTTTTAAAATATAAAATTTGTGAAATTGTGCACCTCCTACCTACTGTTCCGCTTTTGTTCTGGGGGGCCTGAATAGCTAAGGGGAATATTTTATCTAGGCACACTGACACTTGAACACTTCCTTCAACCCCTCTACCGGCACAACCGCTTTAGCCGAGACTCGGCCGCGGTGGGCGCCATCTTTGAGTCAGGCGGGGACAGCGCTCCAGTCGGGCCGTCCTCCCGCCTTCCTCTCTTTCTATAACATGTGCAAACCGGCCAGACGGCGCAGCGGGCGTGCCGGATGCGCGCCGAAGCCGCGCCTAAGCCAAGCCCGTCTGCGCCCGTCCGCGATCGGACCGCGCCGGGCGCTGGGCATGCTGCCCGATTGCATCACTCCATTAGGTATGATAACAATTATCTACTGTCCTTACGTCCTCCACTCGCTTCCCACTGCTCTGACTGTCCCCCTATTGATCCCCTTACCAGCCCCCTTGTATGTTCCCGTTGTAAGTGGACTCCCCTTGTGCCTATAAATGATGTTATTGACGTGCACCCCCCCTTAAATAATTGTCTCACCTACTTCAAGGGAGGCCTTGTTAATGCCAGGTACCTAGCCTGTCATGGCCAAGATGTGCATGACTTAATATTAAGCCACGAACTGGATGCCCTGTTCATTACCGAGAGCTGGCTCAATGATTCCTCCAATCCCGATCTGGCTACTGCCCTCCCCCCTGATTTTACCATCTTCAGGCGGGACAGACCCTCTGGTCGCGGCGGCGGGGTCGCTCTAATCATTAAGGAAATTTTTTCCTGTCACACATTTGATCTATACCACCTCAAGGATACTGAAGGCTTGGGTTTTTCAATTAAAATCAACTCTTCTTCCTCTCTCTCGGGGGGGCTCTTATATCGTCCTCCTGGAAATCCCACTTCTTTCCTTAACTCTTTAGATGAGGCCCTTGGAGCGCTCCTGCTACAGTACCCCAACTTCACTCTTATAGGTGATATAAACCTACATATGGAATCGCTCACTGACCCCCACACCACTTCCTTCCTACACTCCTTAAACATCTTTGGACTTTCCCAACGTATCACTACTGCCACTCATAGTGCTGGACACACTCTTGATGGCATTTGTTCCAATCTCACAACCCTCTCCACGTCCTCCCCATTACCTCAAATCTGGACTGATCATTACTTTATCCCGTTTGATATTACGATACCTCTTCCTACCCTACCCAGCACTAGGTGTACCCCAGCCCCATTTACAGTCAACTGGAAGAAGGTGACCGAACGCATAAAGCTGGAGTCCAATCCACTACCCCCATCCCCTATAATTACCGGAGATGTTGAAACTGACTCCTGCAACTTCCACATCTGGATGAACCAAATTGTCTCGGTCAATACCGAGCCCAAAAATCATCAGGGAAAAGGTCCAAAGAAGAAAAAACCCAATGCCCCCTGGTTCATTCAGACCTTAGCCGATAGTCACCTTCTATGTCGGAAATCAGAAAGACACTGGAGACAAACATACGACACAGCCTCTAGAACATGTTATGTACAACAGAGGAAATTATACCTTGCTGACATAAAAACAGCAAAAAAGGAATACTTTACTAAGCTCATAACAGAAGCCCACCAAAACCAAAAAACTATCTTCACCATAGTTAAGTCCTTCACCCATCCGAAAGCCCTCACCACTGAAATACCTCCCTCAGAGAATTTATGCAACCAAATTGCAGACTTCTTTGTCGACAAAATTGTCAACATTCAGAAAGATTTTCCTCCCCCTCCGACAAATCCCTTAGAGGTAACAGTCAACTACCCTCCTCTCTCCAGTTTTAAATCTGTCTCCATGCAACAAACTGGCAAGGCAATTCGGGCCTGTAAATCAGGAGCGCCCACTGACTCCTGTCCCCCTATCATTTTACATCACCTGATAGAGGCAGTTAATCCATACATTAATGCCATTATTAATGAATCCCTCGATTCCGGACTTGTCCCTGATGACTGGAAGAAGGCCACCGTAAAACCCTTGTTGAAAAAGCAGAACAAATCGCCAACGGACTTGACTAACATGCGTCCCATCTCCTTACTTCCTGTCCTTGGCAAAATCACGGAGCATTTAGTACATGAGGAGCTTAAAACATTTGTAGTGGCCCATAACATCTTGCACCCTCAACAATCGGGTTTTCGCTCCGGTCACTCCACCGAAACAGCTCTGATCGAACTTGCTGACTCCATCAAATTCCTGCAGGATGAGGGTAAGCAAGCTGTCCTCATCCTGCTCGACCTCACAGCAGCGTTCGACACCATCTCGCATTCCATCTTAATAAATAGAATGCGAGAGATTGGCGTGACAGACACAGCCCTAGCCTGGATTTCATCTTTTCTAGCTAATAGGTCCCAGACTGTGTCCCTCGGTCCCTTTCTATCCGGCGAAAAACCCATTTCATCTGGAGTGCCCCAGGGGTCTATTTTAAGTCCTCTATTTTTTAACATCTATATGGCACCCCTCTTAGCTGTGATAGAATCACATGGGATTCTTGTCACGTCTTATGCTGACGACACTCAATTGGTCGTCACCATTGACAAACAGTGGACTGACGCTGACCTTCGGTTCAAAAACTGTCTCTCTGATGTTTTCAAATGGCTAAATACCAACCACCTAAAATGCAACAGCGCCAAGACAGAAATCATCCCACTGGGTAAAAATCTGTCTTTTTGTCCGAAAGACTGGTGGCCCTTAGGATCGGATGCCCCTCCCAGCGCAGTATCATCAGCCCGGAACCTAGGCGTGCAATTCGATTAATCTCTCTCCTTCGATGACCACGTTAGGATTACTGCCGGTTGCTGTTTTGGACAAATAAAATCTCTGAAGAAATTCTTTGATTTCCTTCCATTTGCAGCTAGAAAGTCAGTCGTGGTAGCCCTCATTCTTTCCCGGCTTGACTACTGCAATGGTCTTATGGCCGGAGTGAAAAAATCTACCCTCAGAAAGCTGCAGAGCATACAACATGCAGCAGCTAGGCTGGTTTTACAACTCCCTAGAAGGTCATCTGCGTCTGCAGCACTAAATTTGCTGCACTGGCTGCCGCTGCATAAAAGAATCCTCTTTAAATTGCTTCTCACAGTTTTCAAAACCATTCAAAATACAGGGCCCCACTACTTTGTAAATCGCTTCACGCGCTATAACCCCCCGCGTTGCTTGAGATCCTCCGGGACAAATCTTGTCATAATCCCCAGATACAAATACAAGACTAAAGGTGGGAAATCTTTCACTGTTCTGGCAGCCAGGGCCTGGAACAACCTGCCTGTTAACCTTAGACTTATAGAAAACGAGAACAGTTTCAGAGGACTTCTCAAGACATGGGTCTACCAACAATCAGACTCCTCTGTTTTGGCTGCCATTTAATTTAATTTCTTTCTTTCATCACACTCCACTTTTTCAGTTATCCTCCGCAGCTTGCCCAGCGCCATGATGCTCCCTTGGGAGCGAACGTCTGCGCTTTACAAATACATATAAATATCAAATATATCAAGATGGAGTTGCATTGAAATCTGGTGCAGGGCAGTTGTTCCAAGTGCTGAGAGTGTGCAGGGGTCATCACTGAAGTGAGATTGTCCAGCAGACGTGCCCACCAAACTGTCACATGCACCTCTTGCATTACTTTCTTTTGATAACTTTATTTCGACCACAATGGGCCATAAAACTGCATATTAAAACATACAATGGCACATTAAAATTCATTGTAGAATAGTACATAAATTAAGACTAAAAAACACGTTCAGATGTATACACCTATTTACAAAAGATAAAACAGTCATGGCTAAAAATAGAATTAAATCATCCAGATAGTTATCAAAGGAATTAATTTAGGTATGTGGAATCCTTTAGTCACTGTTTAATTCATAATAAAGGTTCTACGTTTTATCCACTTTCCATTTAAAAAACGGGAAACAGAGAATGCAATGGGGGGATGGGTGTCGTATTTTAGTACTCTAAAGGTGCTTTCGCAATTACGATATCCCAAATTCCCGCAGATGGGTTTCACCCAGCGACTACGTGACAACTCATATTCAGGACAAAAGAAGAAAACATGAATTTCATTTTCCAGCGGGTGTCTGCATGCAGGACACTCAGTGTTTTTGTTCGCATCCCATTTGCTAGTAAATGACCTGAGTGGCAAACTACCCATTCTTAATTGCATATACAGCTTTCTTGCTTGAGCAGGGTAGATCAGATCAAGGAATTCCTCCTTCTTGTACTCTACTTTTATGTGGAGGAACTGCAATGTCAGTCTTCCAACTGATGAACTAGCATGAAGAATCATCAGATTGTGATATCTATACTGATTTACCAGGTCAGCCCTGGCAAGAGCCAGACAAGATACCTCCGGTGATTCCCATAGCTCAGGAACAGCAATCCTGTCGCAGAGGTCCTTGATATGGGTTAACCATGGAATTTTCTTAGATTTGGTTTTTACCCACACCTCCTTAAACTCAGTACGATATGAGACCAGCTCCGGAACAGACCAGAGGGTAAGTGGCCATAAGGCCACCTCCTCCTCCACAGGAAGTAGCCCCAAGTCAAACCTTAGTGGCACCAACGGAGTACTGGCTGGTAGGCCAAACATATTTCTCATGAATAAGTGTTCGACCCTCGCCAGACTCTTGGGCCTATAATGGCCCCATAATTCCGCCCGTATATGGAGGCTGCTCTTGCTTGTACCTTATATCTTTCTACAACAGGGGCAGCGGGCTTGAAGACTAGTGTTCTGTACATTTTAGATAGGCAACCCACAGTCTGCGTCAATTTTAAGGCAGACTTGGCTAGCTGGGTATCCCACCCCAAATGTTCCTCGAGAGTGATACCTAGGTATTCAAAGGTCTTTACTCTCTCGAGGGGAATGCCGTTCAGAACTGGGTTAGGTCGCGTCAGCCTCGGAGGGTTTAAAATCATGAATTTTGTTTTGGCTAGATTAATCTCCAGGCCACTTGCCACACAAAAGTCTGCAAAACCATCAAGGATACGTTGGATACCTGTAGATGTTCGGGACAACAATAGAGTGTCGTCCACGAACATTAATGCTGGCACCCTGCCTGTAGCTAGTTTAGGGGCGTCGGTGTCCTTTATGCCTGACAGATGCTTTATAAGCCCATTGATATAGAGACAGAAGAGAGTGAGAGCCAGCACACATCCCTGGCGCACCCCCGGAATCGTGCCGACAGTTCTCCAGATTTCCCACATGTCACCTGGGCAAAATTTCCTGAATGAAGCCTTCTCAGCACTCCCAAAAGATAGGATGGAATACCAAGATCTTGGAGAACTCTCCACAATTTTTCCCTGGGGACCAGATCAAACGCGGCCCGCAGGTCCACAAAAATGAGGTAGAGGCTACCACCCTCCACACTCACTGATTTCCAATAAAGGACCTGGAGTCGGAAGATCTGGTCGATGGTTGACGTACCTGTTCTAAAACCAGCCTGTAAGGTACTCAGGATCTCATTTTCCTCTTCCCAGGTCTGGATTCTTTCCAGGATTATTCGTCCCAATACCTTCTATGCTATATCTATCAGGCTGATGGGCCTATAATTGGAGGGTTGCAGCGGGCACCCTTTTTTTTAAAAATGGGAACTATCTCTGCCCCACGCCAAGTCTCTGGCGGGTCCATCCCCATTAAGATTGAATTAAACAGGACACAGAGATAGGGGCCCATACTTTCGGTTCTGACCGAAATAAATCCCCGGGGATTTTGTCACGCCCAGGCGCTTTATTTGGCAGTAACTTGGCAATGGCAGGTTCCACTTCTAATATCGATATCTCCTGTGCCCCCCCCAGTCGATACTCATGGAGGAGGCACGGGGACAGCGATGCAGAATCGCCATTGCTCGGCCGAGCATATAGACTACCAAAGTAAATTGGGGCTTACTGCGTTCTTCTCTTCCCTCCCATCGTTACTGACAATTGCCCAGAAGGATTTCAGGTCTCTTTGCTGTAAGGCTGACCTCAGCTCTTCCCACTTATCCGCCTCCCAGGACTTTCTTTCCCTCTCTATCACTTGCTTGTACTGTACCCGAAGTACCTTAGTCCTAGATTTATCCTTGTCCTTAATCAACTCCCTTTTCTTTTTGCGGCAATTTACATCGTACCATGGGTGAGTCTTGACTGGTTTTTCCTTAAGTTTTTTTTGGGAAAAAATACCTCTAACATTTTGAAGGCTAGGGTGGCTTGGACGGCAGTGGGAATGGCCGCCTAACCTGGAGCTCCGCTCTACAGGAGAGCGATCTCGATCCCTTTCCCACCGTTTTCGAGACTGGCTGCAATTGCTGATCGCGGACTTCGCTGCCTAAAGGCATGTGGCACCCTCCGGATCCCTGAACGGGGCTGGCCGACACTTACTTGTGGACTTCAGCTGGTTTTTTCACTCCTCCACGCGCCGACAGCGGTATGAATTAAAATGGCGCCTCGGTGTCAGGACGGCTTCGCCTGACGGAAACGTAGTGTCTTCGCGCCCTACTACCGCAGAGCAGGACCGAAGTATCCGAGGGAGCATGAGCCGCTCCAGCGCCACACAGATCTCCTCTTTTAAGGTGAGGATTACCACCTAACCGCCCGCATCATTAGTTTGTTCAGCACGTCCTGCCTGACCCTAAAATGGCGGCTCCTCCAGTTACGCGAGCGCCTTCACCGAGCGACTAGAGAGCAGGCAAACGAAGGGAAAGTAACCAACCACCTCTCCTGACATTATATGAAGTGATCTAACCAGCGCTTAGCCAAGTTTCGACTGGGACACTGCCCCGCTGTTTACCACCAATAGAGGTTTCTCTACCAACCACAATCCTGCACGACTAAGTACAGGGCGAGTAGGGAGAGCACCTCATTGGCCCTGGTATCCCTAACAAGTCGGCGAAAATCAAGTCAAGAGGCAGAAACTTCGTCCAGCATATGCCCTCAGACCAGCAATTGCTCTCACCAATGCCAACATGAGGAATGGGTGCGGGGGTGCTACTATTATTGCCACGTGGAGCCGGTCCCCTACAAGTGAGTCCCATTAGCTCTTTCCTTGTCTGTTGAGGTCACTAACCAACACAAAACCAGCGCTAACGAACGTGATAATCTGCCCACGTTCCTGTGCCTCTGGTGACTGTCACGTACCACCTTCGTATCCGTGTGGCTTTAGGTTCCTGTCCACCAACTCTTGCCCACGCACTGGACGCTGAACACTGCTTTATCGCACTCGACATCTGGACCCTCTTGATTCAAGCTCTTTCTACACAAAATCAGCGGGGTTAATAGTGCCAAACTTCCCTAACACAATGGCTAACAGAGAAGACAGGAACAACCCAAAGAAGGTGAAACCAGAACCTCTGATTTCCGACTCGCCCATTAAAAGCAAAGCGGACATGGCGGCTACGATGGAGATGATCTTGAAGAAACTGTCAGACCTTACGGATATCTCCAAATCGACCAAAGCCAACACGGACTCAATGCAACTTGAAATGACTGCAATTAGGGCCGACATGAGCGCTTTAACCTCGGGCCTGGGAGCCGCAGAACAACGGATTAGCGATGTGGAGGATCTATCGCGACAGTCAACATCCAGGATCCAACGCCTGGAAGACACCACCGACGCCCTCAGACGCCATAATGCGGAGTTAGAGGACCGCAACAGACGGGGGAACGTTAGAATTTTCGGCATACCAGAAAACGCAGAAAAAGATGCTGATTCTTGCGTGGCCTTCCTAGAATCATGGATCCCCATGATTACCAAGACTGAGTTCCCACATGGCCTCGAACTCGACAGGGCGCATAGGATCCCTACCTTCACGAGCAGGAATGCTAAAGGCCCCAGGCCAATGATATGCAAGCCGCTCAGATATCAGCACGCTGATCTGATTCTCCAATATGCGAGGAAAAATCACTCCATTACATGGGAAGGACACAGGATCATCTTCACGCAGGACTTCTCCAAAGACACAGTGGATGTACGTAAGGGCTTCCTGGACCTCCGCCCTAAACTTAGATCCAAGAACATCCCCTTCTCTTTCGCAGGACCAACCAAGTTCAGAATTATGATAAATGGCCACCCGAGATTCTTCACCGACCCGAAAGTCCTGGCGCATCTTCTCGAAGAATGTCGAACGCAAGAAATGGACCAATCGACCGGCTTCTCCAACAAAAGGAAGACCACGTGCCCGACTCAACAAGATGGAGCCAGTTAGATCCATGTCACTCTTCAATCATCCAGTGGACCGGCATCGGTTGCCTCGACGGAATCCTCCTCCATAGAACTTTACTCGACTCGTGACACGGGCTCCTAAACTCTGCATGCCAGGCTCATCGAAGCTACAGTACCGTGAGTTTGTAAACGTGGCAACCTATGGCCAGCATAATGACTTCATATAGCATGTGACTAGTTACGATTTGTGAATGCTTATGACTCACGCAAGTTATGCATTTAGACCAATGGGTACTCTTGTACATTTTGCTCATCTCAAAGTAGCGCCTCCACTCTGGATCTTGACATTCCACATACTTAACACATGATGGGAGTAGCGCATCCCAACGAGTATACCATGGTCGTGTCTATTAGATACTCTCATAATCTCTACACTGCCCGTTACCTATTTAGTCCATATTAGGTTAAACTTGTTATGGCCTGTTAATCGTATTAGTATTTTGCTAACAATCTCCTTTAGGCCACTTTCCTGTTGTTTATACTGTTGGTTATACTAACCGTCTACATTCATCTGGGATTGATAATATGCACTCATTATTGTTATTGTTACTCCTGTTTTGCGTAGCATGGTACTGTCGTCGTACTCCCTACGTACGTATTTGGGGGGGAGGGAGGGAGGGGGGAGAGGGAGGGATCATTTAGAGAGAGGGGAAAAGAGAGAGGATGTAGGAGCAAACACTTGGCAGAGTCTCAGGAGGTTCCCTCTCATTTTGTATCACACTCTGTTTTTTTTATGCTAATACTTATGTTTCACAGAGTTGCCACACACAACTCGCCACATCAAATCCACTTTATCCCTTATTGTTTCCACAACCCAGGCTGCAGGTACGCATCACAACACTTGTATTTATGCATATTGCCAAAAAAGGTTGTACTGAAATTTATCCGATTTTGTCAGATTACGGCACCCGAACTCGTCGCAACACCCCGCCAGCTTCCCAACGAGCGATGACACATTTCATCGATGGCTAACTCCAACTCAATTAAAGACGATCTTAAAGTGATTTCACTAAATGTCAAAGGACTTAACCATCCGGTGAAAAGGCGGAAAGTGTTCGACTATCTAGCAAAAGCGAAAGGAGATATCGTTCTTCTACAGGAAACAAAACTTTCTGAGGAGGACTTGCGATTCCTTAACATACACTGGTCATCCCACGTCCTGTCCTCTCCTGCATTAAAAAAGAAAGGTGGGGTAATCACACTGTTGTCTAAGAATGCCAATCTGACACTGCTATCACACACTCACGATACAGATGGTAGATTACTAGTGACTCATCTACGCAGAGAGGACGATCCCATACATGTAGTGAATATATATGGCCCTAATTCCGACGATCCCACATTCTGGGATTCAGTCTCTCGGTCCATTGAACATATCTCCCAAGATGAGCTACTAATAGTGGGGGGCGACTTTAACCTACCCCTAGACCCCTTACTAGACCGACAATCCAAGTGCTCATTCCACCCCTCACGATCACATGGGGCCCTTCTCCGTCTCTGTGAGCGCTACTGTCTCAAAGATTCTTGGCGACTACAGAACCCCGATGGGAGAGACTACACCTTCTACTCTGCCCCACATAACTCCTATTCACGTATTGATTTCATCCTATTATCCACCTCATTCGCACACCTGATTGAAGAAACTGGTATTGCCCCCAAACTAGTGTCTGATCATGCATGTATTCACACCAAACTTGCAGGCTCCCGCTCGATTCGCCCGCCTAGAAGGTGGCGTTTTAACGACGAAATCCTTACCAACATAGAGGACAAACTTAAGATAACGGATGCCATCGAGGAATACTTAATCCTAAACGATACCGCTGATACCAAGCCTAACACTCTATGGGACGCCCTTAAGGCCACAATCCGTGGAGTCATCATAAATATTAGAGCTAAAACCAATAAAAAATTAAACAAAGACCTGGAACAATTGGAACGAGATATCACAATCCTAGAAGACCGCCACAAGGCCAACCCTCAAGACCTCAATTCCCTCGACCTTCTCACTAAAAAGAAGTATGAGTACAATGCCATAACTAGTAAAAGAGCGGGCGTTTGGATTAACCGCTTCAAAGCCCTAAAGCTTTGCGAAGGAAATAAAGCAGGTAAAATGCTGGCTTCGTATCTCAAACATAAGCAAAAGCTGTCTACCATTTCATCAATAAAAGACGCCACAAACACTACCCACACAAACCAAACTAAAATCCTTGATACATTCAAATCCTTCTACGAAGAGCTTTACAAGAATGACAAATCACTGGACATAGCAGCTTGCACCGGATACCTTGAGTCTCTAGACCTTCCTAAACTCTCAGAATCTGACAAAACACGATTAGGTTCCACCATCAGTAAAACAGAGATTGCAGAGGCCATCAAATCTCTAAAAAATAACAAAGCCCCCGGCCCAGATGGCTTCACTGCTTCTTTTTATAAAGCCTTTGAAAACCAACTTACCCCTACGCTCCACACTGTTCTCAACTCTACGGCGTCCAGTGGATGTATCTCACCCTCTATGAGCGAAGCCAACATAGTCGTGATCCCTAAAGAGGGAAAAGACCCGCTCCACACCAAAAACTACCGCCCCATCTCTTTGATAAATCTTGATTGCAAGATATATGCCAAAATCCTAGCGAACCGATTAAACGCTGTTCTTCCCAAATTAATAAGCCCGTCGCAAGTTGGCTTTCTGAAACATAGGATGTCAAATGACAACACCAGACTTCTGTGCCACATTTTAGAGAAAGCTAACAATTCCCAATCCCCGATGGTTGCGATCACCCTGGACGCTGAAAAGGCCTTCGATAAGGTTTCGTGGTCTTTCCTTCAATACTGTATGCGCTCATTCAATCTCGGACAGTCTTTCATCACAATGGTGATGGCCCTGTACGCCTCCCCCTCGGCTCGGATAGCAGTTAATGGCACCCTCTCTGACCCATTTCGCCTCTACCAAGGTACCAGACAGGGCTGTCCGCTCTCTCCTGCACTCTTCCTTTTGGCCCTTGAACCCCTTCTAACTGACATCAAAAAGAATGAAGATATTCAGGGAGTCTCCTTTGGAGATACTCAGATAAAATTGGCAGCGTATGCTGATGATATTTTAATTGCAACAGAAAACCCGGCCAAATCGATCGAGGGTCTCATGACCTCAATCAGCAAATACTCGTACCTGTCGGGATACAAGTTAAACAAAGATAAGTCCGAAGTTAAACCACTAAACATCTTCACCACCAAAGAAGTTCTTGGTACCTCAGGTCTAGCTTGGCAGACAGGAGCTATAAAATATCTAGGAATAGAGTTTACCGACAAATTATTGAGCACCTTCGCACACAACGAAACGTTGACATTGACAAAAGTTAAAAGAATCCTTGACGGCTGGTCCCCACGATTTATCACTTGGTGGGGAAGGATTGAAGCTATAAAAATGATGATATCACCGCTAATCAACTACCTGAGCACTATGCTGCCCCTCACATTCTCAAAGGATTTCCTTTCCAAACTTGATAAAGTAATTTCCTCCTTCCTTTGGCAAGGAAAAAAGCCAGAATTAGCATAAAAAAACTAAGGCTGGATAAATCCCTAGGAGGCGTCAACCTGGCCGACTTTAGGCTCTACCAAACTGCGTTCTTAGCTAGACAAGGGGCTTTTTGGCTCATTCCCCACCCAGACTACACCCCAGTCTGGCTGATGGTGGAAAGATCCATTCTGCGTGGCCTTCCCCCCTCCACCCTCCTCACTACCAAACCACAACCCACTGTGTCCTCAGGTACCATCTTCAGAAACACGAAGGCTGCCCTTCTTCACTTAAGCAAATTTTTACCGCACCAATTTTGTAAATCAAGATGGGAATCACTGTGGAACAACACCAGACTGCTATACAAAGGGAAACCAATGAATAATCCTGCTTGGATAGAGAAGGGTATACACTTCCCTCATCAGCTGTTTGATGGTCCGTTGCCACTCACTTTCAACGACCTACAAAACAAGTTTCAACTCCAGAACATAGACTTCTATTACTTCTTACATATCAAAGTGGCCCTCTCCAAAACAGACTTATCCAACATCACCCCCTCCCTTCCTGGCTACCTACACACGATCAATAGACTGGGTCATCAGGTGTCCAGAATATACAAACTGATCCGCCCACAGTCCACGAAGCTGACAACATCCACACAGTCCTTCTGGGACTCATACTCTTCCACACCAACCTCGGAAGCAGAGTGGGCCAGAATATGGGAATCTGCCTCTCGACACAAAATCAGCCCTACATTATCCCAATCTAAATTCTGGCTTCTCCACAAAGCTTTTTGGACTCCTAGGAGACTCTTCCTGCACAACATCAAGGAAGATGACTCCTGCTGGAACTGCACGGCAGAGGGTGGGGACCTTGAACATCTAATATTCAAATGCCCCTGTGTGTCCGAATACTGGGATAGAATTTTCGAATTTATCACCAAAGTGCTGCATGTCTCGCTCCCGAGGGAATTTGCAACCTTAGTCATGGGTTTCACCAAAGCTGTTAACCTCAATGAAAATGATAAAGCCCTACTTGACTTACTTTTGACAGCAGCGGTCAAACTCATACTGAACAACTGGAAGGACACTGGCAAAGCTTCTTTCCCCCACTGGCTCAACTGGGTATCGAACCTCAGAGGAGCCGACAATATTGCGCTGGCAGCTACACCTTGGCGCCCCCCCTATAGGAACCTATGGTCCTCGCTGGACGCTCACTTCGACCTATTTAAACCACCATGATTATGCACATATACACCCTGCCCATAGTTCGGGCTGCCTACCTGCCCAAGCGACTATCCTCATTGACTTATATGACTACCTTGCGCCACCTATGACTGTAACCTTTGTAAATGTACTGATGCAATGCCTGTGCTTTACATTACTGTTTTTGTTTAAATTGATTATTGTTTTTCGTTCCTTTATGTTAATTTAATTTACCCCTCCTTTGTTCCCGTTACTCTTGCGTACTTGCTCTTGTTGATACTGGAACCATGCATGATTTCTGCTCACGCCTGTAATGCTTACTCATCTCTCTCAATAAAAAATTCTTGTGAAATAAAAAAAACATTTTGAAGGCTAGTTGGTTATGGATTTCAATAGGCCTGTTGTCCCTCCCAGCTTTAGAATACAATGACCCTACTTCAGCCATTTCGCTGAGGTAAGGTAAAACCTGAAGGTATATTTGAGACTGCCTATTAGGAGAGCCCATTATATGGGGCCATTTTACTCTCCGTCTATTGTTGTGGAGAAGGAGAGGCTGTTGGACATGGTTCGGCTCAGTCTGATTGTTGGACAGCCCCCAGCTCCCTGGCTTTAAAGTCATCACCAGGGCATTGTGGTCACTGTCCATACGTTGATGAATCCGAAAATCCAGGACCTTATCCCACGATCTAGATTCAATCATGATATAATCTATAATCGATGTTTGCCCTTCTCTGTTGAAGGTCGCATGGCCAGGTCTATCCGATTTTAATCGCCGTTACAAGACCTCACGGATAAGGACAAGGTAAGGGAAGTAATTTGTAAAACCAGCGGGGTCCATGCTTTAACTGGTGGAATCAAAGATTCCGGGATGTTCCAATACTGGTTCTCCGTCAGGGTCATCTAGGCCCATAATACTAAGGGGTTCAAACTGACAGTTGAAGTCACCCCCAATAATTATACCATACTCTGGGTCAAGAGTCAGTATAAATTCATTCAATTGCTCGATGACCTTTGACTCTTGCCCACTCTGGGTTGGCCTAGAATAGATATTTATTAGGGCAATGTGTTTATTCCCTGGCAGGGTTAACAAAATACATTAGATATCGGGGGAGTTTGCTGACAACTGTTTAGCTTTAGCTCCCAAATGAGTAGCAACCCAGATGCTAAGCCCACCTGACGGTCTTCCCCTGCCTCCTTTTGTTGCAAGAATATTAAATGTTGCAAATCCACACCGCTGATTGTTATCCAGGGCCCACGTCTCCTGCATGAGGCAAATGTCAAGTTTATCCATGAACAGGCCCCAATCTTTGGATATCATTTTGTTTTTTAACCCTGCCACATTCCACGAGAGTATATTGATATTCCCTTTTTCCTCCCTATACATGGGGCTCGCGTTTAGACCACAGTTAATTGGTCTTAACGATGGGTCGCCCGTTGGTACAGTTCCCTCCCCCCCAAATACACCACTGGCCTCACCAGTCCCAAATACTCTTAGTCCAGCACCTGCGTTTTCCAGAAGTCCTCCTACCACCTTTGTTTGTTTTTTTGGGCACCCACCACTCCTGCTAGTTCGATCACCACATTGTTGGTCTTTTTTGTCCCCTAATTTGCCTTCATCTCCCATAAGGCCATCCAGGATGATAGTGCACTTCATTTCAAGAAAGCTAGCCTTAACTTCTAGTAGGTTCATACTATCTGCTACGGAGGGTGGGGATTTCTTAGTCCTCAGCAGTCAGTCTACTGATTTCAGGGTATTATATCTGTTGTTGTGGTGGAACATGTCAAGAGTCAGAGGGCAATTTTGGGGCACATTCCAGTTGGCATTTCCCAAAAAGGGATTGACTCCCTGGATTTCCTTATCCGCCCAGGTCCTCCCTCCCCTGTTGGGTGCTAAATATACATTACAATGACACCCCTATAGAAATAGGTTAATGGGAGGGATTTTATTAGTGTTTCTGGGCTACCTGTCTCCAGGTTACATATGTGCTGGACTGACCAACTGTTCCTAAAATTGATCACAACACAGTCACCTATATTTTTCCTCCGAAGCCCCATCCAATCTACTCGTCTGGCAAATAGGATTTCACTTGATCCCCGGTTTGGAAGAGGTTTATTATGATTCAACCAGTGGATGCATTTATTTTTGAGGTCACTGTAGTCCTCTATCTTTCCCTGGCTCAAGGGGGGAACCCCAGCAAGAACCACCACATAGGGTATAGATTCTGGGGGCAGATCTAGGGCAGGTAACGGGGGCCTGTTAGTGCCCGAGGCTCTCAACCCATCTCCCATGTTTGATTAGAGCTTCGAGCCCCCATATCCCCCCTACCCTCCCCCCCAATCCTTGTAGTTGCTGGGGCATCAGGTACGACTGGGTCAGGCTGCAGGGTTAGGTGATTGCCCATTATATCTAGTTGGACTGGTATGACTCTTTCTGCATTTGTGGCCAACAAAGTTGTACTCTGGAGGCCTACTTGATTAAGACCAAGCGGCCCCAGACCTTTGCTCACAGACTCCACAACCTGCATAGCCTCCCCACCCTGCTTTGGTAGACACAATGATTCCTAACGCGATAGTCTTTGCTCAATAGAGTTCAGTCTTTCATGGATGGGGAGGAAGGACTCAGGAAATATCTTCTCCATTTTGGCCCAAAAGTCACCCCCACTCTCGGGAGGGGTCATATCTTCGTTAGCTTCATGGTCAAAGACTCGTTTTCTACAGGCTGCGGTCCATCAAGGGCAACCACAGTTGGGACACTCTGTGTTAACACATTTCTGCATTTTCGTTTTCCTATTCGTGAGTGCAGTTCCTCCACGCTTTCTTCTCACTACTTGTTCGGGCACTTTGCTAATAGCCCCTAAAGTAGTGTCCAAGGCCGACCGGATCGACAATCCCGATCTAGTAGTCCCCGGACTTTGGGGGAGTGTAGGTGGATCAATAACTGCTGGTTCCACAATAGCTGGAGAACTGTGTGGCCTACCAGCTGCTTCAACAAGTTGATTACCCTCACCAGCGGGTCCAACAGGTGCAGTCTCAGCCACTGTTTGCATTACGGGGGATTGCATCTGAGTCAAAGTTACACGCACCGGAGATTGGGCCTCAGCCAGTTGATCCAATGAGAACCGCTTGTCAAAAATAGAATCCATGGATAGCCTTTTCCCAGTAAGTTCTGTTTCACGCTGTAACATGGACGTAGTCCTGGTTAGAAATTGGTCTATTGTCCCAACAACACTTCCAGTAGTTGACTTTATCCCCTTCCCCGTGCTACTTGAAGCCATATCCTCGTTTAATTAGAACAGTGGCTCCCGTAGCTCCCACAACATATTGCTAAGCGCAAACATTAACAAATAATCCTGAACACAGGACCGGTCACAGTGATGTTAACTTTGGCCACCCAGTATGAAAAGTGGATTTTATTTGGCTCATGTGGTCTGGTATATGTGAAGTGCAGTAGAGCATATTAAACTGAGTACTTCAGGAACTAAACATGCCTGTGTCTCCTCACTCCATTAGAAATATCTGGTTGTGATTTCTGCGCGTCTGTCTCCCATCTGTTGCTGGCGCTGCTCCTGCTGCATTGTGATCGGCTTGTTCTGTCCCATCATCTATGTCCTCATGATATGTGATTTCTACCTCTGTGCCCTCCCTGGTGGCAAGATTGTGCAGCATGACGCAGGTCGCGATAATCTTGCAACAGATCATTGGCATGTACTGCCGTGCACCTCCACTCTTATGGAGGCACCTAAATCTGCTTTTAAGCAGTCCAAAAGTGCGTTCCACCGCGCAACGTGTTCTTCTGTGTGCCACGTTGTAACGCCTTTCATTCCTGGTGGATGGATTCAGGTAGGGGGTGAGGACAAATGAGCGCATATGCACTGTCACCTGGGTGGAAAATTAAATAATGATTAGTCACATACTCATGATTGCTCCTTCTGCATTGACTATCAGGGTGTCTCACAGTTATTTACCTAGCAGGTATCCATCCCCAAAATCACCAGCAACAAGGCGTCTGTATATCCCACTATTCTGGAAGATGTAGGAGTCGTGGGTACTCCCTGGAAATTTGGCAACAATGTCTGTAATTATGTTGGCAGCGTTGCAGATCACCTGCACATTGATTGATTGAATGCGTAGACTTCCGGTTTCTATAAATGTGTTCTGTTGCTGCAGGTGGGCATAGTGGGATGTGCGTGCCATCGATACAGCCTATGATGTGCGGGAAGTGTGCGAGTTGGTAGAAATCGGTTTTGGTCTTTGCTAGTTCAGCAGGTGTGTCAGGGAACTCAATGTAGTGTCCCATCCTCTGCATCATGGCGTCCAGGAATTTCCTGAAAAAACGTGACAGGCAGCTCTGGATCACCCCACCTACCACAGCAATCACATTCTGGTAGCTCCCTGAAGCAAGAAGGTGTAGGCAGCACAGCACAGCACAGCACCTGCACATGGGGTGGGATGGCGTGTGCTCTTGGGGTTGGGTGTTCCAGATATGGGTGGAGGTCCCTGATCAAGTCCAGGATGGTTCTGGGGTGTAGTCTGTACCTTTGCAGGATCTCAGCTTCAGTCATTTGGAAGAGGGTGATCCTCTGCCTATACACCTGCTCCTCCCTTAGCCAGACCCTCTCTCCTGCTACCTGTATCCGTAGCCGCCTTGTCGTTATGTAGAAAGCCGCCATTGTGGTTGCACTGTTGCATTTTGGGGCCTTCTTTTATATCCTGCACCTGGTTTCCACCTGCTTTCAATCCATGGTAAATACCGACTCTTAAATACCGATTTTCATGGTATTCGGTATTTTTTGGGTTTCCTACATCTCAATATGCAATTTTTACCATTTCTTATTTACCGATTCGGTAAATAAGAATTCGGTATATTCCGATTCGGAAAATACCCATTTCTTATTTTCTGACTCGGTAAATAAAAATTCGGTATATTCCGATTCGTGAAATACCGATTCTGTATTTTACCGACTGGTTTTTACCATTCGGACACTTTTTTTCCACATACATCTCAAAACTCTTATTCTGGTCGGTAAGGGCCGAAATTACCGAATTTCGGCCGTTACCGACCGGTATTTGGCTACCTACATCGGGCCCATTGTAAGGTTTACGTGTATCTCATGAAAATGCTATAATCAATGGATTTACAAATCAATTCAGCAAAATAGGTTTCTAAAAGGTCACCATGGTTTCCATTATTTTTCCATGGGTTCAGAATTTACATTTTGGTTATTGGGTGATTCAGTGTTCGAGGATGTTTTAAATAAAGATTGTGATCAAATGTCTTATCATAAAGGGTAATTGATGGAAGGAAACGCAGCATCCCAAAGAACAAGGATGGATGTGAACCAGTGAGCGGTTCCAAAATAGTTTATTCTGGAGTTCGATAAAAGTCAACATGCAAGAAAGGGGAGCTGCTGACAGCTGCCACTATAGAATTCACCAGCTTCCACATTTCAAGAACACGTGTATTCTGACAATAGAATGGCACACATCTCCCTTTCTAATCCAGGACGATTATACAACACTACAAATATACACAACAAACACTTGTAATTATGACATATTTACAGATAGAATATGGTGAATGACACCCTCCCACAATCTCAACTACTAGACCTAGCCAAAACGAAATCAGGATCCCCGGCTGACCCATGCTGACCCATGTCCTCCTCACATTACAGCTATGATAAAATGGGCAGTGGACCTATAAACAACACAGCACCCACACCGTTATACCTTCAAAATCAGAAAGATTGAACAATATCATGTGTGCACAATCCTGTATTCACCTTCTGTTCAAAAAGTGCTCCACTCCCTGGGAAAATAGATACAAATGCAAAAGTCAGGGGTGCACCACACACAAACACCAAGTCAAAAGCATAAGTATTTTACAAACTGATGACAATAAATTTCGAACAGTCCAATAGTGTTCTTCTTTTATTGGTGCTTCTTATAAATACTCATAAAAACCAGCCAATGCCTTTCGTCCAATAGGCAATGGACATCTTCAGGGCTGTAAGTTAAATAGATACATATACCACATAAGGAAGCCGTACAAATACAAATATATATATATATATATATATATATATATATATATATATATATATATATATATTACCTAGGTAGTTCTAGTTAGGACCTACTTTCCATAGGAAATCCACAACATTCTATTTGGAATAACTTTGGCGCCGGTGGACGAATCTTTGTGAATTTCTCTAAGAAAATGGCCTACTCGGTTCCGCTCCTTCCCTGAAAGATTGAGGGTGATTCGTCAAGTGGGGGCTGAGAAAAAAGGGGGGTCCCAAAATGTGTTTTCCCCATGCAATTTTCCATAGGGACCTTTAGACCGGGCTACAGCCGAACGGCTGAACGGAATTACACCAAATTTGGCAGAGAGGTAAAGTTCGGTTCGTAGATTGTGCTTTTTGTTAAATGGTGTAAATCCGTTCAGTAGTTACTGAGAAAATTACAAGTAAAATCATAGCGATATCTAGAGACGGAGTTCTACACGCGGGCGGAGATCTGTTCAATTATGAGCGCCAGCTGCATGCTGATTGGCTGTGAACTGTCTGTCAACACTCGAAACCAGGAAGTGTTGGCAGCCTTCTTGTTCGTCGCTAGAACCGACTCACAAGAAAACAGTAAAACAAAGTTGAGAAATAAGGGAAGGGGGCAGGCTAGAAACATTCTGACCCTCTAGGCTTGCTCAGGGGGTCGTACATGGATGTTTAGGCTCTATTTTTAAAAAAAAAACATATTTTATTAAACAAAAGCATTGCAGTACACAATTAAACAATGCATCACCCCGACGGAATTATGACCAGATATGACACAGCTCTGTAAAAAGACCTAGTTATGAAGTGTGTCTGTACATCTCGCTATCGGGGGCATCACCTCATGGATATAACAAACACCCAGTCTAAGCGGACTGCGACTTACATAGCATTTCTTCACTTGAATTTTAAGAAACCTAAAAGGAAACAAAACCTGGTGGGACAGAGAAGCAGAGTCCGCTGCCAGAAACCTCAGTCAGACGAGCCAATTAACCTACCCCCCCGCCACCCCACCCCAGATTGCGCTACCGATCATCAAGTCCAAAACATGGATTACCAATAAATCGCCTGTTGAAAGCCACACATACATAAATGAGCATCCACAACAGAGTCTCTCCCCCCCCCCGGCCCCACACCACTCAGGAGCAACCGCGTCAAACAGAACCTAGCACCCCATACAGCCCCTCTCACATCAATCACCAGAGGGAGCCTCCAACTCTCCCGGGGGATCCAGCCACAATCCCCTGTAGTCCACCCACCTTTTCATATTTTATAGTGCTTGCGTGGACAGCCACGGGCCACAAAAATGGGCCGCTCGAGCCCCATATTAAAATCCAGAGCATTCCGCCACGCAGTGAGCGGGGGCCCCGATCATTCTTCCAGCCCCTGGCGATGTCCAGCTTTGCCAGGGTGAGGCCCAGGAGCACCAGATGGCGTTTAAAGACGTTACCACCAATCCCCTCCATCACGTGGAGCAGGGCCAACCGCAGGTTGCGCGGGAGCGTCCACCCCAGCACCTCTGACAAGCATGTATAGACCCCTCGCCAAAAGCAGTCTAGGGCGGTGCATGACCATACCGTATGGAAAAAGGTGCCTTTCTCCCGGCCGCATCGAAGACACTCCGGGGAGGCGATCAGGCCCGCTCGCCACAACCGGGTCCTGGTGAAATAGATGCGATGGAGGAATTTAAATTGAATGAGCCGCAGTCGCATGGCTATGGCGGGGCCTCTAGGGCCTCCCTCCAATCCTCTTCCTCAAGCGATCCGACGTTCTCCTCCCACACTCCTCGCAATCTGTCCGTTGTCTGAGCGGTATGAGTGACCAGGGATTGGCAGATCTTCGAAATTTTCTTGGTCTCCAGGTCTCCCATAAAGACCTTGGCCTCCAGGGGACTAAACTCCGGGAGCGCCTCAACGCCCACCAAGCTAGGGGAAAGGGCATGGCGGAGCTGCAAGTAACGGAAGAACTGAGAACGAGGCATAAGTCCTTCACGGACCTGCAGAAGGAATTCCTTAAGTGTCCCATTCCGACAGGGTCGAGATCCCTATGGCATCCCAATCCCGGAAGCCCTGTAGGGTCGCGAGCTCCGGCAATCTCCCGTTATGCCACAATGGGGTCTCCTCCGTCAACTTATCCCACCACCCCATGCATTTCAAGGAGTGGCGCCAGACACTAAAGACCATCCTCGTAGCTGGCGGTAAATCCATCCCGTCGCAGCGGCGCTGAATACAGTATCGTATGCAGGGTGTGGGGTTCCATCAGGAGCCGCTCCAGCGCATACGCCGGGTCTCCCGTGGCACCGTACCACCACTCATTCAAGATCAGGAGATGGGAGGCCTGGTAATAGGAAAGGATATCGTTATTTATTTATTTTTTTTAAAGAAAAATCGCGGCGTACGGAAATACTTCCAATTACGAGCAGAAGCTGCATGCTGGTTGGCTGTCAATAGTCCAAACAAGGAAGTGTTGGCAGCCATCTTGTTTGTTGGGAGAGCCGAGTCACAAGAAAACAGTAAAACAAAGTTGAGAAATAAGGAAAGGGGGCAGGGTAGAAACATTCTGACCCTATAGTGTTAGTCAGGGGGTGATACATGGATCTTTAGGCTCAATTTTTTTTTTTTTTATAAATAAAAAATGGCGGGATACTCGTGCAGTACTTGTACGCGGTGGAACAGGTGAAAAAACCGAGAAGTCCGTTTTATTCATTAGGACCCGAGGGGGGGGGGAGGGGCAAATTACGGGGGCAATTTTTTGCATAATGGGGGCTTGTAAGGTGCCCCGAGCACTGGGGAACGGCACTCCTCTGGTTTTATTTTGAAGTATGCGGAGGGGTTACGGTCCTATTCCCCGCAGTCTCGGGGAGCGGCACACCTCGGGTCTTTTTTTAAAAAAAAAATGTTTTGAGCTCTCCCTCTCCCCGTACACGTCACGCGGAACGCCACCTTTCTGGGGTAGTAATATGTAAAATGACCTTCCAGCTCCGGGTACCTGCATTGTCTGGGGGTTTTTATTAATGTTGGGAGGGTGGGCTTGATAATACGTCCTTGTTAATTCCAGTAGAAGCCTATGTTCTGGGGTTAACATGGGCTTCTATGGGAAATAACAAGGCTGTATTATCAAGCTCATTATCGCCGTTTTATCAGCAGTTTCCTGACAATAAAACGGCGATCATTTTAACACCGGTCCTTGATAATATGCACCTAAGTTTACTGGTCAAAAAAAGAGCAATGGGCCATATTATCAACAAAAGGCGATGCATTATCGCCACTTTTATCGGCCGGAAACTGCAGATAAAGCTGCGATAATGGACTTGATAATATGCCCTTGTGAATAACCATAGCAGCCCAGGTTAACATCAGAACCTGGGCTGCTATGGGAATTTACAAGGGCCTATTATCAAGCCCATTATCGCCGCTTTATCGGCAGTTTCCTGCAGTTGTACTCTCTACGCATGCGCAGCCTCGTTTCGAAGCCCACGTTTTTTTCTTTTTCTTCAAGTTCAACAAGCAAACCTTTCTTTATTTCAGGTAGTAAATTTGTCGCTTTCTTTTCTCGGGTCGTGTGTGTCATCCGCTGCTGTACTTTTGTAATATATTAATAATCATATTTTTTCTATATTTATTTGAAAGGTAGAAAGGTAGTGCCAAGGCGCCAAAAGTTGATTACGTACTCCGTCCACCTCCATTTTAGTAGTTTTTCACCGTTATTTTGATTATATCTGTTAGTTAGAACAGAGTAGTTTTCAATCCTAGTCTTGAATATCTTACTATAGTATTTCAACATTATTTTTATTGTGGACCGTCATACCCCTGCCCCACAAAATAAAAGAAGTATGTAGTTTTTTTAATTAACTTTTATTAAAACAAATGTAAACGAAACTCAATTATAACTATATTAGAAGCAACTAGAAAAATAACTTTAACAACAAACAATATTATAAACAAATTGTTAAATGGACTGCAAAAGATGTCCGATTGGTAATCTGCAAAACAAAAAAGAAAATTAGAGTTTAGAATTATGTAGATGTGATTAAATGAGCTGAAGCATTACAAGTTTCGGTAACTCTACGGTTTTACGTGTGCAGTGTGCCTCATACATTTCAGTTCTGTTATAGTGCCGCGTTCAAGTGGTGTCTATATGGAAGTGCCTACTGCGTTACTGACGCCCGTTATGCCGACTTATTTCTAATGCATTACTATGAAGGCTTGGTAGATCTAGGCCTCTGTGCTTACAGTTGTATGAACCTTACGGCCAAACACTTCAGCCAGTTGAATTCACAACTTATTTTCAACAATTCTTCTACACGTCCAAGCAGACAGCAGTGTCTATAAGTTTAAGAGAAAGAAAAAATAGATGTCACAGAGAGAGAGAGAAAGAGAGAGAAAACAACATTAAAACTGTGTCGCAGAGTCTGGAGTTGAGATTTTTTCTCAAAGTCAGACGTAGATTTAGAAGTTCCTTGCGTCACTTTACCCATGTTAAAAGTTACTCAAAAGTGGCATAATAGGGTTGTGGGTCTGTTTGTCAGACTGGTAATTATAGATTTTACAGAGAAGCTGCTGTACACTATGCATTCTGGGCCATATTATCAAGCCTGGGCGATAAAATTATCGCCACTTTATCGGCAGGAAACTGCCGCTAAAGTGGCGATAATGGGCTTGATAATATGCTCTATGGAATTCCAATCGAAGCTCATGTTAGATGTCCTTCACATCTAACATGAGCTTCGATTGGAATTCCATAGAGCATATTATCAAGCCCATTATCGTCACTTTAGCGGCAGTCTCCTGCCGATAAAGTGGCGATAATTTTATCGCCCAGCCTTGATAATATGGCCCTGTCTGCTTTCACAAATAAAGGTAACACTACAGTTTTACGAGTGCAGTGTACCTGGTACATTTCACTTGTTATAGTGCCGCGTTCAAGTGGTGTCTATATGGAAGTGCCTACTGCGTTACTGACGCCCGTTATGCCGACTTTTTTCTAATGCACTGCTATGAAGGCTTTGTAGATCTAGGCCTCTGTGCTTCGCGTTGTATAAACCTTGCGGCCAAACACTTCAGGCAGTTGAATTCACAACTTATTTTCAACAATTCTTCTACACGTCTGTGGAAAATGACAAAATGTATATGTACATAAGCGGCGTTCATTTGTGTTCACCCTCGCCACTGTTGAAGGTAAAGAAAGTCATGAAACAGTGGCCCCGCCCCGCCATCTTGTTCCCTTTTAGGCTCCATCACGAACATAGATAGTAGCCATCTTTGTGTCATGACCTCTCTGCCCATTGCCGATAGCCATCATCTCTCTCTCTCTCGCTCTCTCTCTCTCTCTCTCCAGCCCCGCAAACACCCCGCGCCCCGACAGCCCCCGGTCTCTCCTGTTCGGGCCATAAACGCACCGCTAAACACGACCTTGTCACCACTCTGGACCCCTGCCCCCTCGCTCTTTCATTCTACTCATAGAACTGGCCCTTTTGGTAACCTCTTCCTCCCTGCCCGATTGCCCGGCCTGATCCCAGGCCATCACCTAGCCCAACAGATGCAGTTTATTGCTTCCTACAGTAGGACCTCGCCTCACATCAGAGGAGCGGTGATTAATCAAGGCCTTCACACCCCTAGACCTGACCGACACCCCCGCATCCCTCCCAGGAACACCCTTCCTCTCTTCTGATGCCCCCCCCCCCGCCCGGCTACACCTGGCCTCTCGACCCAGTCCCACATCATAAAACTAGGTCTCGTGGATGTACCCCTCCGGCCCCGCATAGCGAAACATGATCTTATCGCCCACCCAACCTTAGTTCTGACCACCCCCTCCTGCCCTCGTGCCCTGTTGGAATGTCCGGCTGCAGATTACAATCACATGTCACATTTGGGAGGGGAAGACAACATCAGAGCGGCCAGTATGGGAATGGGCCTGGAGCTGGGGTCCCAAACATGCCCTTTTTGTACTTCAAAGTGTCTTTATTGCAATAAGGAATGTTTGTACATCATAAACCTGTGTATAAAAGACGGAGCCGTAGAGAAACTCGAGAGAGCACCTCGAGAAGATACCCTGTTGTCTGATTTGACGTGTTCTGTTCTGTCGGAAATAAACTCCTGTTTCCTGCCTTCCAGTCTCCAGCGCCTGCCTCTTTATTTGGGTAATCGTGAGTTGGGTGAGAAGCGGCTAACGCCGGGCAAACCTAGAAAAGGGGTAAACGACCTGATCTGCCTGAACCCTTTTTCATCAATTGGCGTCCCAAGCGTGGGGCCCATCAGCGACACGTGGATCCAGTGAGAGAGGTCCCAACGACAGAGTGAACGACTGCAACGATCGGGAAGAGCTCCTGCCCGATAGACCCTTGTCTGGCAGCCGATCATCTGAACTTCACCGGTTCCGAACAGACCTCTCTCGAGTGATCTACGGTCCTGACTGGGAACCATCAGGAGTGCCACAGCAATTACGGAGAATAGAGGACGATCGGGCGCTGGAAACGGAAGACGAGAAACCGTCCATACGGTCCGGGTAAGGTCGTGGAAACATGACAAATTGCGAATTGATTGTTTGATTGTCATTGGAAAATACTAGTATTACGCATTTTGATTGTTTTGTCCTGAGAGATTCTCTGTCTACAAACGGGGAAGGATAGGAGTATTCTCCCTTTGCAGATAGTGAAGGGTGGGTAGCGCAGGCTTTTGCCCCCGTTGTAACCCGTCGCGCCTACTTCCCTCTCCATTTGATTGATTGTTATCCAAGCATTTATTGTTTTGGAATTGGTTCTTTTTGGATCATTCTCTATTTGCAAACAAGCACAGGGCCGCCATACTCTGTTTAGTCTTTGCAGATAGTGAAGGATAGGTAACGCAGGCTTTTGCCCCCGTTGTAATCCGTCGTGCCTATTTTTATCCCCCACTGATTGATTGTTTGACCGGACCTTGATCGTTCGGAATTGGTTCTTGGAAAGGATCTTCTCTGCCTACAAACAGAGAGGAACAGGAAGATCTCTCTCTTTGCAGATAGTGAAGGGTAGGTAGCGCAGGCTTTTGCCCCCGTTGTAACCCGTCGCGCCTATTTTATTCCTCATTTGATTGATTGATTGTTTGTCCGAACTTGACTGTTTGAATTGGTTCTCTCTTTGGGTATTCCCTATTTGCGAATACTGTAGAATAGAAATATTCTACCTAGTCTCCGCAAAGTAGTGAAGGATAGGTAGTGCTGACTTTTGTCCCCGTTGTAACCCGTCATGCCTATCTCCCCCCCATTGCTCAGTAGTTGGTTCAGCCCGGACCATTTATTAAAGGTAGACCATCTGGCTCCACCGGAGGACACCCCTAATAAAAAGGACATATATAAAGAAAATGCGGATTAGCCGCGGTATCGTGCTAGCAAATAAAAGAACATAAGAATCATTAGGAAAAACAAAAGGAATCGAGTAAAGTCAGTAGGCCACTGATGAGATCTCTTTTCAACCTTACTGAAATGGAAACATTAGGAACAACCCCTCAGGAAGTATGAAACTAGTGAGGAAAGCCGAACTCAACGCCATGATGACTGCGAGACAGCTCGGCTCCACCGACCACCCCGCCCAATTAACAACAAACCCTAGGCAAATATTAGAAATATACAACACTATAGCAAAGTAACAGGTTAAAACGTTTTTATTTTGAACAAAAATATATTAAACAACTATTTACACGGCAAACGGCTGCAACAACAAACCCACAATGCATTTCGCCGTCTGCTTGACGCCGTTCCTGTCCCTCCTTCCCCAAAGTAGCAATGTCGGGCTACTTTGGGCTACTTTCTAGTAGGTTTTGGGGCGTCAGAAAGTCTACAAAAGCCGTCGGCGGCGGCCTGGGGTGGGGAACCATTACGCGAATAGTCCGGAGGCGACACCACGCACCAAGGCCTGTCCCCAGGATGAACCAAGGGACCCGCTCCTGTGGCCTGGGGTGGAGAAGCGGCTGGCCGCCCCTCAGCCGGAGAGGTCGTGGGGTGAATGGCCCGGCCCGGAATGAACTCGTCCTCCCATTCCCTTCTTCTCCTGACGCCTTGCAGGCCACGGGGGGGGGAATGTCTTGCATATGCCTCCGACCCCCCCCCCCTTCTTCATCGCCTGGTCCGGCCATAACAAATGTCAGCGAGACGCCGTGGGGTGCACTGGGAGGGAGAGGCGGTGCGGACGAGCCTCTCCCGCCTCCCCAGGTGGAGGCCCCTCAGCTGCACCCCCAACGCTCCACGCACCCGGCAAAGGGTTCGTCCACTCTTGCGGTGCAGGGACGCTCCACGCACCCGGCAAAGGGTTCGTCCACTCTTGCAGTATAGGGACGCTCCACACACCCAGCAGGGTCTCGTCCACTGTGGCGGTGCTACGACGCCTCACCCAACAGGCTGGAGTCCGTCTGCTCATTTGACCCAGTGACTGCCGGTAGCTGCAGAACTCCTAAAAATGGCGGTCGACCTTGCAGGAACGAACCTGACGTGCAAGGATGGCCTGGTCGCTGGCCAGCTAGAAAAACGAGTCCTCCGTTCAGAAACGTTCCCCTCAGTTTTGAAGATTCTACGAGAGTTGCGGAGGGCCCTCGACCTCCGCGGGCCCCGACCGCCCCCCGATGGGAAATGACTGCCATGATTGCCCGCAGAACGACCAAGACGAAGCCACGGGACGTCGGCGCCCTCATGCTGGCGCCAGCCTCAGTTTTGAATGACCCAAGATACTGCAGACTACCGATTTGATCAGTTCTGGTGGAACATCAGTATGACCCGGTAGGAAAGATTGTTGCCCCTCCCTTTTCTTTGATTGATGGTTCATGTCACCGGTCCCTTCTGTTGCCCCTTAACGCAACTTCTGGACTGCCGAAAAGAAGTTCTGGTCCAACCACGAGTTGGTAGAGACAGTTTGACTATACTTGGACCCGCCTGACCCCACCCAAAATGGCGCCGGTACAAACGAAACTCACAATTCCCCGTTGTGTTCCGGATGCTCAGACTTGATATCGTGATATATGTATGCAGTTTTGAAGCACATGGCGGGAGGGGATGAGTATTGCTCGAACATTCGAACAGTGAACTTGATATTAAGTTCTGACGCATCATTGATTACAGTATTATTGAAAGTTCGAATCTTTTTGACACTGATGGTACTTACCCACAATGAATTTTCGATATGATTTTATTGCACTTATCGTACCTTGATAAAATAAAACAACCACCGACTCGGTTATGTTTTCCGCAGATAAATATGCCCTCATGTACAGTTCCAGTCTGCTCCGTGGCTGGCCAACGTGGTTGTAGGCCTGCATTTGTACGTCAACATTTTTTAAATAAAGATTTTGTGACAACAAATACAGTCGTAGCTTTTGGATTGGTAAGTTTTGAATACATAGCCCTTGTTTCCGATCTACGTAAAATATAGGCGAAATAAAGCAAGTCGATTACTGAAAGGTTAAAAAGCAAAGTACCCAGGAATATTGAAAATGTGAACGATCCAAGTTGTTGCGTGTGTTTTTTACTTTTGTGCGACCTAAGGCAATCGATAAAGGTCCCGATGTTCTGTTTTACTTTGTATGCCACATATCTCAGGGAAATTGTTTCAGATCCCCCTAAACCAGACCCGGTACCACTGTAGACCACCCCGACTCCTCGAAGAAGAACACGAGTTCACCCACTTTACCCTGATTGCCCTTTTGTTTCGACCCCCCCCGACACAAGATCCGCATTACCACACGTGGGCGATCTATGCAATGTGCAGTCCATAAATGATTATGCCTCCCGCACCACCAGTCCCACGGGGCTTAAAACGCCGAGATGGAAGGGACTGCACCCCGCGGAGATAGGTCGAAATACGTAGTAAGTAAAAAGCCTTTTAGGTTTATGCGCGCGAATGTGTCTTTAAACGCCGCCCCCACCCCTTCTTCTTCCCCTTCTTTCTGCAGGTCGCATCAGAACATCGACTAAAGTGTGGAGAAGACCTAAGCAACGCGGATTTGGGTGATATGAATGCATGTGTGTATGACCGAATGTGTGTAACTCGACTGGATATACGTTGCACGCGTTGACCTGATAAGAGAGATGTCTTTGTACGACTTGAGTGATGATTGGACGGCCGATGGAATGGGGAAAACGGGGGTCTGAACATAGCACCTATACACGATGAACAGACATAGATATAACGCACCCTTACTTAGAAACGACCATCTCTCTAATAATGCAACCAAGAATGACGTGCACCTACGAGTAGATTCTTACGCCATGAAACTCGAAGTTGCCCATTGTTCCCCCAACTAACACCCTCCGTTGCCTTGGCCTGGATACCCGTCCGCTAAAAATGATTCAAAGATCCCACCGTAAGTACTAGCCCGACCAGGATAGTTCCCGAACAATTGACGAAAGTATAAGTATTTGCAACAGAGACGAACAGCAAAAAGACAGCCAGGTGAATTAAATAGGAAACTAAGGATGCGCAGCATGCAGGAGGAAATGTCTTTGGCCAAGTACTGTTCTATGTTTTGTCTTGAATTCTGTATGTAAATGCATGTACCCCCCCCCCCCGCCTGAATTCATGTGTACGTGTTATATGGATTTACGTTGTCCCTCAGTCTGTGTTTCTATATAATATGACCCCTACTGTTTTGTGTTTTGTGCGCATCAAAATGGCCTATTATTGTACACGTTTCTCTCTCTCTCGTCCTTTCCCTTCATGTTGTACGTGTACCGAATGGTTCATTTAAAATGCGAACGACCCCTGCTCCCTCTTCCTCTGTGTGGTAATGTTGTGCCCCGCCGGCACGAGCCTAATTGGTTTTTCGAACACAAAGGTGATCGACAAAATTGCCAGAAACTAAAACAATTGTAATTTGCCATGTTACTACCTCTCCTTTTCTGTAAAAATGACAGAACTCGAATTGGCTATAAGGAAAGGACAGGTAAGACGACTAATGTCCCCCTAATCTGGCCCTTTTTATAGGAGGACTATACGTCAGTGGCCTTCTGCTCTCAGCTCGTTAGAAACACAATCTCCTAGGCCCAGATTGCCCCACCCCTCCGCACCCAAGTACGGATGTCCAAAACGTCCCCGTTCCTCCCGCTTGACCCCAGCTCCGTAAACTCGAGGTATAACTGATGACCCTGCTTAACTGTTGCTCCCCGAGAAAAGAGTGTTTAGCCTCTACCCCTCTCTCATGATGATAAAAGACTGCCAGGGCTAGGGTCAGAAAGCCACATGCGACATGAATGAACGCCAAATAGACCTAGTTCAAAATCAGTAGACACGCCTGTATACATACTCCACAGTGATAACTTCTGACCGTGACCGATGAAACGTATCCCCAGCTACCTAGATCTGGGACGGAATTGAAATGTATAAATGCCTTCTCTTGCCAGTTCGCTAAAACCTGTTTTATACCCATTCAAGGATACACAGCCACCGGAGGAGAGGGGCTGGACGTGACGCACAGCCTGGCCACAGATCGTGAGGCGCGTGTGACCTCGACCTAAGATGGAGCCGCAGAGCAACGGGACGTGGGACGATGCACCACTCTCAAACGCAGAAAACGAAGGAATGGGGGGCTGCCTTGAAGCCCTCTACTTGTTGACCCACGCGTGCCAGAAGTCCCCGCCCCTTTGAGCCCGATTGATGGACCTGCCTGCGCATCACCCTTTTGCTCCCCTGGTCCGTCTCAAAGATCCGGTCCCACTCCGCCCTCTCCTCCCTCGATTATCCGACAAAACCCCTTCTATCCTTTCCACGTGGATTCTGACTCCGAGAAAGAAATGCAGGTGCCCAGCAGAAGGCACCCTTAAGAGAGATTAGCTAGGAAACAGGACTGTGGCCTAACGGCAAAGGACAGATCACACCCTGCGACGTGTAAAGAAGGACCCGAGCTGGACCTATAGCTCCACCGCCGGTGCTCAACAGCGCCAACGGAAGAAAACGAACTACCAGAACCTACCAGTGATGACTCGCTACTAATAAAGACACTGTGGCGAAGACCCCCCTTTTTCGGAACTTTCTACACCCCTTGACTAATTGCTTGTATTGGACTAAATTCCTCCCTCAATCACTTTTGCCTGTAAAATGTTTCATCGGTCACTTTTAAGTACGACAAATGTAAATTTATATGTATTCCACCTCGTATGTTGCATCAACTACACACGGTTATATGTAAGTCTACCAATATTGACAAACGCTATTTCATTGACTAAACACGACTATATGTATGATAAACCCGGAAATGATCTATCTTATGTAAAAAGCGGCGACTGTGGAAAATGACAAAATGTATATGTACATAAGCGGCGTTCATTTGTGTTCACCCTCGCCACTGTTGAAGGTAAAGAAAGTCACGAAACAGTGGCCCCGCCATCTTGTTCCCTTTTAGGCTCCATCACGAACATAGATAGTAGCCATCTTTGTGTCATGACCTCTCTGCCCATTGCCGATAGCCATCATCTCTCTCTCTCTCGCTCTCTCTCTCTCTCTCTCTCCAGCCCCGCAAGCACCCCGCGCCCCGACAGCCCCCGGTCTCTCCTGTTCGGGCCATAAACGCACCGCTAAACACGACCTTGTCACCACTCTGGACCCCTGCCCCCTCGCTCTTTCATTCTACTCATAGAACGGGCCCTTTTGGTAACCTCTTCCTCCCTGCCCGATTGCCCGGCCTGATCCCAGACCATCACCTAGCCCAACAGATGCAGTTTATTGCTTCCTACAGTAGGACCTCGCCTCACATCAGAGGAGCGGTGATTAATCAAGGCCTTCACACCCCTAGACCTGACCGACACCCCCGCATCCCTCCCAGGAACACAATTCCTCTCTTCTGATGGCCCCCCCCCCGGCTACACCTGGCCTCTCGACCCAGTCCCACATCATAAAACTAGGTCTCGTTGATGTACCCCTCCGGCCCCGCATAGCGAAACATGATCTTATCGCCCGCCCAACCTTAGTTCTGACCACCCCCTCCTGCCCTCGTGCCCTGTTGGAATGTCCGGCTGCAGATTACAATCACGTCACATTTGGGAGGGGAAGACAACATCAGAGCGGCCAGTATGGGAATGGGCCTGGAGCTGGGGTCCCAAACATGCCCTTTTTGTACTTCAAAGTGTCTTTATTGCAATAAGGAATGTTTGTACATCATAAACCTGTGTATAAAAGACGGAGCCGTAGAGAAACTCGAGAGAGCACCTCGAGAAGATACCCTGTTGTCTGATTTGACGTGTTCTGTTCCGTCGGAAATAAACTCCTGTTTCCTGCCTTCCAGTCTCCAGCGCCTGCCTCTTTATTTGGGTAATCGTGAGTTGGGTGAGAAGCGGCTAACGCCGGGCAAACCTAGAAAAGGGGTAAACGACCTGATCTGCCTGAACCCTTTTTCATCACGTCCAAGCAGATAGCAGTGTCTATAAGTTTAAGAGAGAAAGAGAAATGATGTCAGAGAGTGAGAGAGAGAAAGAGAGAAACTGTGTCGCAGAGTCTGGAGTTGAGATTTTTTCTTGAAAAGTCAGATGTAGATTTACAAGCTCCTTGTGTCACTTTACCCATGTTAAAAGTGATTCAAAAGTGGCGTAATAAGGTTGTGGATATGTTTGTCAGAATGTTGTAACCTATCTGTTGTCACTGCTCAGAGTTAATTATAGATTTTACATAAAAGCTGCTGTACACTACGCACTCTGGGCCATATTATCAAGCCTGAGCGATAAAATTAGGCTGAATAAAGGGTCTGCATTTTGGATTTGAATTAATTTTAGAATAATTCATAACTCCAGCCAAGAAAGGCAGCAAGTGTGCACATTTTCCACTGCCTTTGGACGGGGTAGTTTTTACAACAAAAAAGTTTGATAAATGTCTAATAACTAGTGTTAAGGACAGTGACGCTTCTGTTTGTTGTTTTTGATGAGGCTGTTTTGTGTAACACAAAAGTTATTCGCAATAAATGGATAGAAATGTAAGTTTACCAAATTGAAGATCAATATGTGAGTATGGGCTGTTTGCTGAAGATGCTGTTGCAGTAGTTGATGTGCTTGATGCAGCAGCAAGTGGGTTGTTCTGCAATCTCAACAGCAAAGTTGTTGGGGTGCAAGTTGTTTAAGTATTGCACTATATTTTCTGTGCCAAAGGAGGATTTTTTGGATTGATCACACCTTGAAAGAGTTGTTTGGTAAATTTAACAGGTTACTAATGGTTGGTGTGTTTCAGTTAGTACGTGTCTGGACTTTGCTGGAATCTTTAAGGGACACATTAGAGATTTCATAATACAGAAACACTTTGTACTTAGTGACGTCCAATTCTATTTTGTGAAGAATGGTTGAATTCTACATCCGCCTTTAGAACTAATGGGAGGGTAGCATTTTAAAGTGTTTGACAGGTTACACTACATGTGTGCATACAGCTAAAGAAAACCTAGCATTGTTATGCATGGGCATCCTTGCACAGAAAACGTAGTATTCAGGATTGTCAAAGCTTGACATGGGAGTGACTGATGAGTTTATATATGTCAGTGACAAAAGAAAAACAAGTATGATTGTTTTACATTACAGATATACCGACCTGAAAGACTATGCATGTAAATCCATAAAATCGTTTTTGAAGGTATGGAGGAAAGCAGTGAAAGGGTGTTTAGAAGCAACACTGTCCAGCATAAAAAGTGCATAAGTATGTTTCTCCAGTATTAGGGGTGTCTTTCATAGATTCACATGCTTGAATATTCCCCGTCGTCGAAGTGGGAGTCCCACGGTACATAAAATAGTAGTAACAGATGCATGTATACATGAAAATATCATAAATAAAATATACATACATATAAAGTAATAAAATGTAAATTTTAAAAGTACCATAGAACATTATAAGCCCATTGAAAAGTCTAAGGGAGAACTCACTTTAGTAGCATATTAGTGTCATTATGTGTTGGTTCACATTCCAGCCAATCAGGCTGTAGCCTCCTCTAGAACCTTCTCCTCAGAAGCCCAAGTCCTCAGATTTTCTACTGCACGTCGTGTGAAGGGAGTCTCCCTGAGCTCTGCTCAGTTTTTCTTCAACTCTAGCTGTTTTCTCTTCAGAAATGTCTTCAAATAAGAAATCTTTATTTAAAGCCTGCCCTTTTTGTGGTAAACTGCGCCTTTTCCATGAGGATCCACACAGTAAATGCATTTACTGTCTCTACCCAGACCACGAGGTGAAAAACTGTAAGTACTGTCGCACTTTTCCTCCCAAGACTCTGAGGGATAGAGAGGCCCGTCTCCTTCTGTGGCTACAGAAGTTGAAGACTTCAGAGTCTGTGGTTTCTGAGGTAGAAAGTTTGTCATCTGGCATTTCAAAATCCTCTCAGAAGCGTGGGTCTGAGACTGAGGTTCCATCTCCTTTTCTGAAGAAAAGTAGACTGTTGGAGGCCGCCAGGGTTGTCTCCCCACAGGATTCGCTTCAGGGCACGTCTACGGGACCTGGTTCTCTGACGTCTGCGCCCAAAGCCTTGCCTTCCACTTTTAAATCTGGCATTGGCTTGTCGACGGGCTCGTCGACGCGTCCGTCGACGTCTTCAGCGACGACGAAATCGGTGACTGTAGCCTCTACGTCAACGACGACATGTACTATGTCAACCAGTGCTACTTCGACGATGTTCACCTCGTCGACGATAGCCCAGGAGGTGAGACCCATTGCTTCTATTGTAAAGATCTCGTAGACGAGTGTCAAATCAAAACCGTCGACGAAGAAGTCATCATCGACGCTTCCCTCGTCGACGCGAACCCCGTCGACGAAGGTCAAGTCATCTAAAAGCAGCTCGTCGACGGGCCCATCATCGTCTACGGCTGATGGTCGTCGACGGAGGCGCCGTCGACGACCATCATATCATTGTCGACGACTTTGTCGACGGCTGTCATCCCGTCGACGTCTACATCATCGTCGACGAGTAAGGCTCCAATCTCGGAAAAGAAATCTTCGTTGACGAAGAAAAAGCCTTCAATTTCAGCGTCGATTACATCTATGGCGACGACACAGACGCCGCAGGTTGATTCTAAGACTGCCGCATTTACGTCAACGGGCTCGTTGACGTCTCATCAACCTTTGGCCACAGCTACCACTTTTACAGTGGTTACTGCTTCTTCTTTGAGGACAGTACCTCTCATTCAACTGAGTCCAGTGAGAAGTGGAACTCCTCTTCAAGACCAATTGTTTCAGTCTGGTGAGGAAGAATCCGGAAACGATTCGGAGGTGGAACAACTATTCGGACAGGCATCTAGTCCATCTGATTTGCACATTAAGTGCCAGGAGTATAGTGATGAGGGTGACGAAGTGGATAACGTCGAAGATGGGAACAAAGTATTTCCTGTTGATGAATCAGAACCAGTTACTTCGGAGCCGGTTACGCAAATACCATTATCTGTGTTCATGAATTTGCAGCACATGCTAGATGACTATAATCGCAGGTTCCCTCCATCTACACCTGCCTCTCCAGCACCACAACTTCCTACACAGCCTCAACCTCAACTTCCTCAAGCACCTGCACCAGTTCCACCAGCGTCACCGGGGGGTGCTCGTCCTGACACCGACAACGAGGATCCTGATCCTCTCAACACTGATCACATCCACAATGACGTCGATATGGATGAGTGGGACAATTACAGGGCTCAAACACCTTCCACTCCGCCCGCCTCACCTCTAGCATCGTCTCCAGTGGATATTGCAAATTTCCATAATTTGATGGTCCGTGCTGCAAAGCGTTTTCATCTCACTGTCGAAAAACAACAAGATGAAAGTGAATGCTTCTTGTATGATTTTAAGGACCTATCACGAAGGCAATCCCACACAATACCAATCACTGACTATATTTGGCAGGCGGGCCTTAAGTTAATGGAACATCCAAATTCGGTACCTGCAGTTTTGCCCAGATTGGACAAAAAATATAAGGCTCCGGCGTCTAACCCCGGCCTGTTTGGTGTCACAACCGAAAGCAGATTCGGTTATAACTCAGCCAGCACAGAAAAGATCCCGCAATCCTGCTACACCACTCACGTCTCCTCCTGATCAGGAAGGCCGTAAGTTGGACTCCATAGGCAAAAAATGTACAACCATGGCGGCTAATACCTTGGCTATTTTGGGCCGTTACGACCGCCAGATGTGGTCCGAAATTGCCGCACTGATTCCTCAAATACCCGATGTCATCCGTGCAGAAGCGCAGGCCATTATTCAGGAGGGAGAGATAATTTCATCCGAAATTATTGATTGCGCGCTCGACATTTCCTCCACGGGTTTTCGTCAATTGGCTGGGGCTGCATTCTTGAGGCGTCAAGGCTGGTTTAAGTCTACCACCTTCCGTCCAGAGGTTCAGGCAAAAGTCCTGGATTTGCCGTACAACGAGGATTCGTTGTTTGGCAAACATGTAGATGATGCCCTTGAGGCGATAAAAAAGGACACCGACACTGCAAAGTCCTTAGCTACCCTCCAGTATAAGAAACGGCCCTTTCGGGGGGCACGAGGTAGAGGTGGAGGTTCCTCTACTTTTCGAGGATCAGGTCAATATCGTTCATACAACACCTACAACGATAACCGGCAGAGGGATTCCTACCAATCCCAGAATCGTCAGTCCACCGCCAGACCATACCAACGAAAAACAACATATAGAGGTGGCTCAAACAATAAGAAGCAGTGACCGTCTCAGTTCCTTTCTTCTGCCGACTGTAAATCTTGGAGGTCGCATCTCAAAGTACTTTTGCAAATGGTCCGTAATCACCTCCGACCAATGGGTCCTGGACGTTATCTCCAAAGGACATACCCTGGAGTTCGCAAAATTCCCTCCCACACGTCCACCTTCGGGGCCACCCTCGCCTCATCTCAAAGAACTTTTGGCCCAGGTGAAATTGATGATCAAAAAAGGAGCCATTGAAGTAGTGCCGCAAGGCCAACACGATTTTTCTTAGTCAAGAAAAAGTCGGGGGAATGGCGTCCAATTTTGGACTTACGGGCCCTGAACAAATTTATCATTTTGAAAACTTTTCAGATGTTAACTCTGCTTCAAATTCTGAATTATCTCAATCCAGGGGAATTCTTTTCAACGATCGACCTCCAAGACGCATATTTCCATGTGCCAATTCACCCCAGACACAGGAAGTATCTACGCTTCACAGTTGGACAGCTGCACTTCCAATTCAAAGTCCTACCATTCGGCCTTCGATCAGCGCCGAGGGTCTTTACCAAGATCTTGGCCCTGGTAGCTGCCTTCATGCGTCTGCAAGGCGTCCAATTTTATCCATACCTGGACGACTGCCTCATCAAAGCCAAGACTTTCCACCTGACGGAGCAGCACACCCAAGTCTGCGTCTCCCTTTTCCAATCCCTGGGGTTTTCAATCAATTGCCAAAAGTCACACTTTCATCCGTCGCAAAGGCGAGATTTTCTCGGAGCCTCGCTAGATTTTCGACAGGGGAAAGTGTTCGTTTCCCAAGAAAGACAGGACCGCATGGTAAAGATGGTGCACTTCCTACAGTCAAAACTGTACATTTCTGTCCGAATGTTCAAATCATTCCTTGGCATGGCTTCCTCGTGCATCCAACTTATCCCCAATTGCAGATTGCACATGAGGGCTCTACAGGAGGAATTAGACAAACAGTGGAAACAGGTGTCAGGGTCATTCGAGGACAAAGTCCTTCTAACACCTCGCATCCAGAAAGCGCTGGAGTGGTGGGCTCACCCTCCAAACATATCTGCGGGCCGTTCATTCCGAGACGAACCTCCGACTCTGACGCTTACAACAGGCGCGTCTCTCGAGGGATGGGGAGCGCATCTCGACAGCATGTCTGTAAAAGGCAAGTGGACGGCGAGCCAACGTACTTGGCATATCAATCGCCTGGAACTCTTGGCGATTTTCTTGGCCCTAAAGTCCTTCCAGAGGTTAGTGCAGGGACACACTCTGCTGGTGAGGACAGACAACACCACCAGCATGCACTACCTCAACAAACAGGGCGGCAAGAGGTCACTCCTACTTTCACAACTGGCACAAGAAATATGGGATTGGGCGATTCAACACCAAATTCATCTCACAGCCATCCATGTGCCGGGTGTAGCCAATGTTCTGGCGGACTCACTCAGCCGGGCGTCGTCAGACAATCACGAGTGGGAACTCAACCAACCAACCGTCGATTTCATCTTCCGGCAGTGGGGCCAGCCGCAGATGGATCTTTTCGCGACTGCTACCAACAGGAAATGTCAACGCTTTGCAAGTCGGCATCCCCACAGAGAGTCGAGCGGAAATGCATTTTCGATCAATTGGTCGAACGACTTCATCTACGCTTTCCCTACACTTCCTCTAATTCTTCGCCTGTTACACAGGATGAGGTTTCAACCTTGCCACATCATCCTGATTGCACCCAAATGGCCGAGGCGTCCATGGTTCACGAACCTGCTCCTATTTTCACAGTCCGACCCGATACCGCTTCATCCTCTACCTCATCTCCTCACGATGAATCAGGGACAAATCTTTCAATCGGATCCGGCATACCTCCAACTCCATGCCTGGAACCTGAATACTATGAATTTACACGTCTGAATATCGACGAAGACTGCAGAGAGGTGTTAGCGCGTGCTCGCGCTCCATCAACCATTAAAACCTATCAGTTAAAGTGGAAGCGTTTCTGTGTCTGGTGCCACACTAAAGGTTTGGACCCCATGACTGCAAAACCGGAACAGATCTTGCCTTTCTTTTTATCCCTGGCGAGATCAGGACTTTCACACTCAACTCTTAAAGTGTTTCTGGCGGCGATTTCCCGCTTCCGTCATGATGGTTTTACATCTCTATGTTCCTCGAGAATCATTAAGCAATGTTACAAGGGCCTTTTTAGGATGTTTTCACCTATTCGTCGCCCTCCACCTGCCTGGCGCTTGAATTTGGTCTTGTCTCAACAGCTTCTACCTCCATTCGAGCCTATCCACTCTGCAAGTCTAAAATTTCTCACATGGAAAGTTGCTCTCTTGCTCGCCTTGACATCCTCGAGACGTGTCAGTGACATCCAGGCGTTTACCATACAGCCTCCTTTTCTACAATTCTCCAATGAGGCTGTAACATTGCGAACTAATCCTAAGTTCATTCCGAAGGTTCCCAGTGACTTTCATCTCAACGAACCTGTAATCGTGAAGACTTTCTCTCCTGCTCCGCAACCTCCAGCTGAGCGGTCATTACATTCTTTCGATGTGAAACGTTGTCTCAAATTTTACATTCAGCGAACTGCAACTGTCAGAAAGTCAGATCAGTTGTTTGTGGCGTATGGCCCAATTTGCAAAGGACAACCTGTTACCAAACAGACCATAACTAGGTGGATATTCTCTACCATATCCTTTTGCCACCAACGGGCTGGGAAGCCCCTTTCTGCTCCAGTCCGTGCTCACTCAACTAGAGCGGTGTCTACTTCTGCTGCCCTTTTTGCGGGGGTACCCCTGAGGCAGATCTGCAGAGCTGCTACTTGGTCGAGCAGCCATACTTTTACAAAACACTACTGCCTGCAATCAACAGACGCCGCGGATGCGGCAGTAGGTCAAGCGGTGCTGCGGAATCTTTTCCAATAAAGGTGAGCCTCTGTTGCTACCCGCCTCCAGTCATAAAGGTTTTTCTATTACTATTTTAGTATTTATTGCATATTGACTGATATGTTTACCTTACTTGCTTTGGTATATCACCTTTATGAGTTATGTGATGATTTACTGCTTTCTACTCTTATTCAAGCATGTGAATCTATGAAAGACACCCCTAATACTGGAGAAGAACAAAAGTTACTTACCTGTAAACTGTGGTTCTCCAGTATTGGTGTCTTTCATAGATTCACATGCGATCCTCCCTTCAGAGGCTCTCTTCTCCTCAGGTACTTTTACTTACTTTGTGCTACGAAAATCTGAGGACTTGGGCTTCTGAGGAGAAGGTTCTAGAGGAGGCTACAGCCTGATTGGCTGGATTGTGAACCAACACATAATGACACTAATATGCTACTAAAGTGAGTTCTCCCTTAGGCTTTTCAATGGGCTTATAATGTTCTATGTATATTTTATTTATGATATTTTCATGTATACATGCATATGTTACTACTATTTTATGTACCGTGGGACTCCCACTTCGACGATGGGGAATATTCAAGCATGTGAATCTATGAAAGACACCAATACTGGAGAACCACAGTTTACAGGTAAGTAACTTTTGTTCTTTTAAGTAACATATGATCACATGCAAGATATCTAATTAGATATTTGCACACTCCTGCAGTCTAGTCTTGTGTGCAAATTATCTTAAAAAGTAATATTGAGACACACTTTTTTTCACTTGATACGATTTGCACAATCCTTTTAGAGTTGGACCAGAGTTCCTCATTCCTACTTAATTTTCTTTTTGAAATTGAGCAATTATTTTGTTTACCTGTTGAAATACAAAGCAAAGGTCACTGGCGCATTCTTAACACCTCTGGGGTGGTGATCTCTCCACCACTTTTCTCATTCAAGAGAAGCCAAAATCTACGAGATGATCTTGTACATACTAGGCCCCAATCCCTCCCTCAGGATTCTTTGACTACACTGTGGAACCTTCCTCCTGTTCAGGGTCACTATCCGTGTGGCACATGTTCCGCGTGTCCCCAGACTGAGAAAACCTTGACTATCGATATAGGCACACAGCGCCCTTGGGTGCTCAAACAACATACTAATTGCAACAGCGAGAGGGTGATCTACTTGATTACTTGTCCCTGCTCCCTTCATTATGTGGGGATGACATCAAGAAAGGTCAAATTGAGAATCCTCGAGCATAAGAGCACCATTGGGCGCAATAGACAGGCCAAACGTCTAACCAACCATTTTTTGACCATGAAACACACTGCTGATGAAATGAAGTGGGTAGTGCTGGAACAACCGTTTATTCCTCATCATGTCAATGACATCTCACGCTACCTTTTCATTAAGGAACAGAAATGGATCTTTAAACTTAAGTGTGATGTGACTGGGTTAAATGATGACATCCCGTGGATTCAGATCTAACTGCTGGGGTTCTGGTCAGGTTTATTCATTAATGCATCTACCTATTTTTGTTCTCTGTGACCCTTTGAACTTGTGTTGTACTTTCAACTTTTTCTTAGTGGCACACTGCATTCTGATGTTGTGGCCTTTCGTCCTCTACACACCCCCCTTTGTTCTAAAGGGACATCGGGCATTTTAGGAATCTGTGGTATATTTCACCACAATTGTCTTACCATCCCTGTGATTCATCGTGTTGGATGTCTTCATGCTAGCCGAGTTATGGATTCATTTATTCCATCTGTCCTTTCCCGGCTTTGCATTTACCAACTATCAGGCTTTGATCAGACGAGCCTTCGAATACTTGGTGTTCACATATTATATTTTGGCCACTGCTCTGAGTTTGCGCAGTTCTAGCTTGTTATTGCGGAGCACCGGTAATACAAGAGACCTTTTCCCCACGAGTCCGCACTGTTTCCTTGTGGGTCCGCGGGCGCATCACGCTCGCACGCAATACCGGATACAATACCTCTCTTTCCGGTTTTCTTTAGCGAGCATAACATTGGAGCTTCGTTAGACCTGTGGACTGTTCGTCCTTTTAATCCTTGCGGTCATGACATTTTTGCCGCACAGCTGATGTGGGACGTGAGCCCATCGCTATTTCTTTGTAAAGATACTTTTTGTTAAGATATCCAGCAGGATACATTGCGCCTGTTAAAATAGAGTGAAAATAATAGCGAACATACGCCATTAGTACTTCCGGTTTCCGCTATGTATGGTCGACCTATCCTATTTCTTGTTGCCTGCATTTCCGGTTTCCGGTTTTTCATCTGCCAATTAAGCACAACACGTTTCCGTGTGCGGTCCGTAACCCTCCATTTATAGACGGCCGCTTCCCCTGCACCAATACTTTCCCCTCGGCTCAGTTGCAGCCTGAGGTACCGACGGACAGGTTGGTGGTTTGGTGCAGGAATTTGCACTATGCGGATTTTTGCTGCTGTTCTGATTTTTGCTGCTGTTCAGATCATTGGCTTTTCTTGGCAGTCTTCATAGCGCCTTGAACCCCTCTTAGATGCTTTTTTGTCTTTTCACTTAGACTGCTCTCCTACTATGAGTTGGCTTTTTCCATATGGATGTGAAATTGCATTCAAAGATTCCTTTTGTTTAATTCTCCACTCAATTTATATGGAGGTATTTTAATATTTTGACATTCATCTACTTTTGGCTTGCTGATTTCGCTTTTCTTGGTTGGTGTGCATTACTCACTAAAAGATAAATTGAAAGAGATGGTTTAACACAATATTTTTATGCCTTGGATGAAATGAATGTGTTTTTCTTTCTTCCCCTTTGTTTTCCATCTTCTTTAGAGCGGGGCCTCCAATACCTGAGCGAGTGCCAGGCGAGGTGAGGCGTTACCCCATCAATTTGTGGGTGAGTTTCCTTTCTTCAACAATGGAAACACATATAGTATATTAATAAGATACAAGACATCGATGGATCTGACTTCGATTACAGGCCATCAACTGTCTATGTTAATGAACTTTCTGCTGTTTCTACAAAACTTTGTGCATGTATTGTGGGTTTTTTCAGGTGATCATTCTGAATTTTGGTGACTGTGTTTCTTTCGCCACCGGTCAAGATTTAACACACAGTAGGCGATTTTTCACACGGTATACTTTTTGTTTTATGGTCAGAAACAAATACTGTTTTGTTCTGTTCACTCTCTGTTGCAGTAGTGTTTAAACATCTTAAGGTCCTGAAGAAAGCCATTTGTTTGGCTGAAACATGTCGACCAGTTCTTGATAGTAGTATTTGCTAACACTATCCACACTCTGCTTTTAATTTTGCCAGTGTGGTGGCCCACCTAATAAAGTGATTTCTGGGCACCACATTAGGCAATTTTAAGCTTCACTTTTTGACTGTTTTGGTTCACACACCCTTTTCTGAGCACTGCAACGTTTCTTCCCCATTTCCATCACTGGTGGATCTATTACTAGGATCTCTCACTAAACATCAGAAGTGAGTAACCTAGCAAATACCAGTCTGACACTCAATACCCAGATGATGAGTTTCCGCCAACAGGTGGGCTGATGGGCATATTTTCACACTGTTTTCTCACCTGTCTTTCACCTTACATACACCTACATGTTCAGTAAAGCAGACTTTTTTGAGTTCTTTTGTTTAGACCTTTAGCATCCCTTGTGTACTTGTTACCTGTTGAAATATACATTTAAATCTTCCTCTTTGAAGGTCAAGAAGCAACACCGCTCCTCTACACAATATTGTCTAATGGTAGTCTACAAAGTAGTGGTAATTTCACTGTCAACAAGGTAGATATCTGACAATAGAATGAATGATATTTTTACACCAGTATTTCATAGTCCTAATGCAGCCTTATAGCCCGCCGGAGAGGGCTATACCGGCTATTAACCCCTTAGCTGCGGTGCCTATTCCGCCGCAGTGCTGGGGGGGGGCGCGGCGCTCCCGTACTCGTGACGGAACCGCTCCGTCATGAGCCTCGGGTGGGCTGTGCTTGTGACGGAGCGGTTCCGTCATGGCCCAGCCCGCTCAATAGAACGCGCAGGCACGAAATCAGCGCGGTGCGGCGAGCGGGCCATGACAGAACCACTCCGTCACCAGCACAGCCCACCCGAGGCTCGTGACAGAGCGGTTCCGTCACGAGCATGGAACGGGTAAAGGCCCTCTCCAGCGCTAAAGGCCCTGAGCCGAAGGCGAGGGCCTTTAACAAGGGAGAGGGACTTTAATAGCCGGTATAGCCCAGCTACGAAGGGCTATAAGGCTATAAGAACATTCTGCCACTAGAGGGTAGAATGCTCTAACAAAAAGAGCAAAGCCTTAGGGGAGTGTGAGGGGATTGGAATCCCCTCAGGGTCCTTAAAGCCTTTGTTCACAGCCAGTACTGTGAACAAAGAAACATTGGAATGTTGGAGCTCCAGGCTTATTCCAGCCATTATAAGCCCAGAGCACTCCATAGTTTTCAATGGAGCTCCCAGCATTCCAATGTTCTAATAGCCGGTATAGCCCTCTACGGCGGGCTATAAGGCTATAATAAAGAGATAAGGAAAAAAATTTGTAGGGAAAAGTTATCTTCTATTTAATAAAAACTCTTGATAGGTCTGAAGTTTGTTACTCCGTGAATCATGACCGATTGTCTTTGTTAAAGGTTTGGAAGTGTATAAAAAATATTATAGAAATATGATTTTTAGTATGGAGAGTTTACATTTTATGTCTACATTAGATACATTTCAAAATTATTGAAAAAGATTACCCTTTAAATTATTTGATATAAAAATTTAGATAGTTTAAACTATTACAACCAGTTATATTTTTCAAGAATAACTTTGAAAACGGACTAATGTTGAAAAACTTGCACTTACCAGAAGAATCCAATGACAGGCAGTATTTGTCGGACTAAGAAGAATGTTCATTTTCTCAAAAGGTATATGTAGAGTTAAAATGCAATCATTAATAGCTTTACATTACAATCCAATTACATTCGTTTAGACTTACAAGTATTCGAAAAAGTGAATATTAATAAATATATTTTCAAAATAAACAATCTTCCCTTGAAAAAGTTTAAAAAACATCTTACATTTGTCATAGTCTTCTAAACGTTACTTGATTCTACTCTTAAACATTAATTCAAATAGAGGTCTGAGAGGGCCATATGACGCAGCAATAACTATTACAACCATGTACGCATCATTTAAAAGAATACAGGCTTGGGAGTGTCACGTGACGCAGTAATAAATATTAAAACTAATGGGAGAATTAGGAGGGGGCAAATACGATGAACTAGAAAGCATATATTCCACAAAAATAAAGCAAAACAGAGCTGGGAGGACCACGTGATGGATTAAAAAAAATAATACTATTATGAATGCACAATTTATATGAATACAGGCTAAAGCACGTGACAGTTAAAAAATACGAAAGCAAAATTTATGCACGGCGAATTTTTAAAGATAGAAGTCTGGAGGACCTTGTTGTCGTAAATTGACAACGATTAGGTTAGCATTCGCTGAAGCTAATGCACCTTTCAATGTTATGTTGCCCGTTTTCAGAGGCCATTTTGTATTACTATCCACCATTTTGTATGCCTTCCATTGCCTCGTGCTCGCCATGTCCTTTGTCCTACCTCTCTGATTACTTGCTCACATATTCTGCTTAGCAACAAGTTTTTTTTGCTTTCTATCAAATATGCGCATGCTCTGTCGAGCCACATCTGTTTCCGATAAACCATTGTTGAGATGTGTTTACTCCAACTGATTAAATCGTCAGCTCTTTCCACTTTTTGAATGTGCTTCGAAAATACCCTTATATGTACATGAATTCGTCTTCTGTTTGTGCCGCCTATTTTCCGAAACCCCTGTATGGGTATAAAAGGACCATGTGCCTTCCTACCTGGGGGTGACTCTGGACTCTAAACTCAGCTGGAGAAACCACATAGAGAAGACCTGCCAGAAAGCAGCAGCCAAACTGGCTGCATTATACCCACTCCTGAAGACCAAGTCGATGCCCATGCAGAGCAAGGTGCGAGCAATCACCGCAATAATTCAACCAACTATGACATACGCTTTACCAGTTTGAAGTAGTACTGCTCGCAGCTTCGGAAAGACCTACAGAGACCACAGAGCAAGGCCCTACGGATTGCAGCAGGTGCTCATATGATCTAACGAACAGCAGACCTCCACAGAGACCTAGGCATTCAGATGTTGGACGACCATTTCCTCAAACTCAACAGGGCATTCTACAAAGGATTGGATCAAAAAGAAAACCCACTGATCAGGAAACTCGCAGACATCTCTACAAACCCATTTGACCGCTATCCGCGGCCCATCGAAACGAGTGTTTGATTGATTCAGATGCTCCGTCCATCACCACCCCCTTTTGTACCGCTTTTGGCCGCCATAAGTGTGGCAGGGTATGCTCAGACGTGAGTCCCTTGCTCACTTTGCCACTGGATTCAAGCAAGCCGGGTTGAAGACGGCTGGAATGCCAGAAACCGGTCCTCAGAAGCTTGTTTCCGGTCCAGGGAAGACATGGCTTGGCAGTTCGGGCAGGACTGTTCCCATGAGGCACAGGGTCAGACTGATTTGCATATAGCCATGTCTGAACTGGGTTGGCGGAGTGGGCTAAAGAACGGTGATGGATTAAACCCAGATCTTTTGACTGGGTGTGAGTGTTTGATTGATTCAGATTCTCCGTCCATCACCACCCCCTTTTGTACCGCTTTTGGCCGCCATAAGTGTGGCAGGGTATGCTCAGACGTGAGTCCCTTGCTCACTTTGCCACTGGATTCAAGCAAGCCGGGCTGAAGACGGCTGAAATGCCAGAAACCGGTCCTCGGAAGCTTGTTTCCGGTCCAGGGAAGACATGGCTTGGCAGTTCGGGCTGGACTGTTCCCATGAGGCACAAGGTCAGACTGATTTGCATATAGCCATGTCTGAACTGGGGTGGCGGAGTGGGCTAAAGAACGGTGATGGATTAAACCCAGATCTTTTGACTGGGTGTGAGTGTTTGATTGATTCAGATGCTCCGTCCATCACCACCCCCTTTTGTACCGCTTTTGGCCGCCATAAGTGTGGCAGGGTATGCTCAGACGTGAGTCCCTTGCTCACTTTGCCACTGGATTCAAGCAAGCCGGGCTGAAGACGGCTGGAATGCCAGAAACCGGTCCTCGGAAGCTTGTTTCCGGTCCAGGGAAGACATGGCTTGGCAGTTCGGGCTGGACTGTTCCCATGCGGCACAGGGTCAGACTGATTTCCATATAGCCATGTCTGAACTGGGGTGGCGGAGTGGGCTAAAGAACAGTGATGGATTAAACCCAGATCTTTTGACTGGGTGTGAGTGTTTGATTGATTCAGATGCTCCGTCCATCACCACCCCTTTTGTACCGCTTTTGGCCGCCATAAGTGTGGCAGGGTATGCTCAGACGTGAGTCCCTTGCTCACTTTGCCACTGGATTCAAGCAAGCCGGGCTGAAGACGGCTGGAATGCCAGAAACCGGTCCTCGAAAGCTTGTTTCCGGTCCAGGGAAGACATGGCTTGGCAGTTCGGGCTGGACTGTTCCCATGAGGCACAGGGTCAGACTGATTTGCATATAGCCATGTCTGAACTGGGGTGGTGGAGTGGGCTAAAGAACGGTGATGGATTAAACCCAGATCTTTTGACTGGGTGTGAGTGTTTGATTGATTCAGATGCTCCGTCCATCACCACCCCCTTTTGTACCGCTTTTGGCCGCCATAAGTGTGGCAGGGTATGCTCAGACGTGAGTCCCTTGCTCACTTTGCCACTGGATTCAAGCAAGCCGGGCTGAAGACGGCTGGAATGCCAGAAACCGGTCCTCGGAAGCTTGTTTCCGATCCAGGGAAGACATGGCTTGGCAGTTCGGGCTGGACTGTTCCCATGAGGCACAGGGTCAGACTGATTTGCATATAGCCATGTCTGAACTGGGGTGGCGGAGTGGGCTAAAGAACGGTGATGGATTAAACCCAGATCTTTTGACTGGGTGTGAGTGTTTGATTGATTCAGATGCTCCGTCCATCACCACCCCCTTTTGTACCGCTTTTGGCCGCCATAAGTGTGGCAGGGTATGCTCAGACGTGAGTCCCTTGCTCACTTTGCCACTGGATTCAAGCAAGCCGAGCTGAAGACGGCTGGAATGCCAGAAACCGGTCCTCGGAAGCTTATTTCCGGTCCAGGGAAGACATGGCTTGGCAGTTCGGGCTGGACTGTTCCCATAAGGCACAGGGTCAGACTGATTTGCATATAGCCATGTCTGAACTGGGGTGGCGGAGTGGGCTAAAGAACGGTGATGGATTAAACCCAGATCTTTTGACTGGGTGTGAGTGTTTGATTGATTCAGATGCTCCGTCCATCACCACCCCCTTTTGTACCGCTTTCGGCCGCCATAAGTGTGGCAGGGTATGCTCAGACGTGAGTCCCTTGCTCACTTTGCCCCTGGATTCAAGCAAGCCGGGCTGAAGACGGCTGGAATGCCAGAAACCGGTCCTCGGAAGCTTGTTTCCGGTCCAGGGAAGACATGGCTTGGCAGTTCGGGCTGGACTGTTCCCATGAGGCACAGGGTCAGACTGATTTGCATATAGCCATGTCTGAACTGGGGTGGCGGAGTCGGCTAAAGAACGGTGATGGATTAAACCCAGATCTTTTGACTGGGTGTGAGTGTTTGATTGATTCAGATGCTCCGTCCATCACCACCCCCTTTTGTACCGCTTTTGGCCGCCATAAGTGTGGCAGGGTATGCTCAGACGTGAGTCCCTTGCTCACTTTGCCACTGGATTCAAGCAAGCTGGGCTGAAGACGGCTGGAATGCCAGAAACCGGTCCTCGGAAGCTTGTTTCCGGTCCAGGGAAGACATGGCTTGGCAGTTCGGGCTGGACTGTTCCCATGAGACACAGGGTCAGACTGATTTGCATATAGCCATGTCTGAACTGGGTTGGCGGAGTGGGCTAAAGAACGGTGATGGATTAAACCCAGATCTTTTGACTGGGTGTGAGTGTTTGATTGATTCAGATGCTCCGTCCATCACCACCCCCTTTTGTACCGCTTTTGGCCGCCATAAGTGTGGCAGGGTATGCTCAGACGTGAGTCCCTTGCTCACTTTGCCACTGGATTCAAGCAAGCCGGGCTGAAGACGGCTGGAATGCCAGAAACCGGTCCTCGGAAGCTTGTTTCCGGTCCAGGGAAGACATGGCTTGGCAGTTCGGGCTGGACTATTCCCATGAGGCACAGGGTCAGACTGATTTACATAGAGCCATGTCTGAACTGGGGTGGCGGAGTGGGCTAAAGAACGGTGATGGATTAAACCCAGATCTTTTGACTGGGTGTGAGTGTTTGATTGAATCAGATGCTCCGTCCATCACCACCCCCTTTTGTACCGCTTTTGGCCGCCATAAGTGTGGCAGGGTATGCTCAGACGTGAGTCCCTTGCTCACTTTGCCACTGGATTCAAGCAAGCCGGGCTGAAGACGGCTGGAATGCCAGAAACCGGTCCTCGGAAGCTTGTTTCCGGTCCAGGGAAGACATGGCTTGGCAGTTCGGGCTGGACTGTTCCCATGAGGCACAGGGTCAGACTGATTTGCATATAGCCATGTCTGAACTGGGGTGGCGGAGTGGGCTAAAGAACGGTGATGGATTAAACCCAGATCTTTTGACTGGGTGTGAGTGTTTGATTGATTCAGATGCTCCGTCCATCACCACCCCCTTTTGTACCGCTTTTGGCCGCCATAAGTGTGGCAGGGTATGCTCAGACGTGAGTCCCTTGCTCACTTTGCCACTGGATTCAAGCAAGCCGGGCTGAAGACGGCTGGAATGCCAGAAACCGGTCCTCGGAAGCTTGTTTCCGGTCCAGGGCAGACATGGCTTGGCAGTTCGGGCTGGACTGTTCCCATGAGGCACAGGGTCAGACTGATTTACATATAGCCATGTCTGAACTGGGGTGGCAGAGTGGGCTAAAGAACGGTGATGGATTAAACCCAGATCTTTTGACTGGGTGTGAGTGTTTGATTGATTCAGATGCTCCGTCCATCACCACCCCCTTTTGTACTGCTTTTGGCCGCCATAAGTGTGGCAGGGTATGCTCAGACGTGAGTCCCTTGCTCACTTTGCCACTGGATTCAAGCAAGCCGGGCTGAAGACGGCTGGAATGCCAGAAACCGGTCCTCGGAAGCTTGTTTCCGGTCCAGGGAAGACATGGCTTGGCAGTTCGGGCTGGACTGTTCCCATGAGGCACAGGGTCAGACTGATTTGCATATAGCCATGTCTGAACTGGGGTGGCGGAGTGGGCTAAAGAACGGTGATGGATTAAACCCAGATCTTTTGACTGGGTGTGAGTGTTTGATTGATTCAGATGCTCCGTCCATCACCACCCCCTTTTGTACCGCTTTTGGCCGCCATAAGTGTGGCAGGGTATGCTCAGACGTGAGTCCCTTGCTCACTTTGCCCCTGGATTCAAGCAAGCCGGGATGAAGACGGCTGGAATGCCAGAAACCGGTCCTCGGAAGCTTGTTTCCGGTCCAGGGAAGACATGGCTTGGCAGTTCGGGCTGGACTGTTCCCATGAGGCACAGGGTCAGACTGATTTGCATATAGCCATGTCTGAACTGGGGTGGCGGAGTGGGCTAAAGAACGGTGATGGATTAAACCCAGATCTTTTGACTGGGTGTGAGTGTTTGATTGATTCAGATGCTCCGTCCATCACCACCCCCTTTTGTACCATCAAAACGCTAACCTTGTGAAACTGAAACAGCAACGCAGCATCCAAAAACTCAAAAGTGCCTGAAGGCAAATGCCCGGCAGGTACGCAAAACTCATCACTGCCTGACGGTATAATCGCCTCGGCAGGCAACCAAAACCCTTTCACTGTCTGACGGCATAATCGCCTTGGCAGGCACCCAAAACTGAACACTATCAGAAGGTACTAGATAGACAAAGACGAGACTCTTTGAGGAAACATGCGACAACTCTTCAAACTCAATTGACCGCTACCCGCGGCCTAACACTGAGCTGACCCTGTGATACAACCTCAACTGTAACAAAGCGTCACACATCAATAAGACAGCCTAAACCGCGACTAAAAAATTCAAAGTGAATGTGGTGTAATGAGGCTACTGCCTCGGTATCCAAAAACTCACCGCTGTGATAAGGAATCTGACAGACGAAAACAAGTCGGTAGACGTTCAGTGTGCTACTTCATGCATTGCCGAAGGGTATTGTCTGAATGTAGTTCCACCCCATGGGGTCTTAATAAACTTTGTCTTTTCTATTCGAATTTCCGTGCCAACTTCTATTTTAAGATTCACAGGTTTTAGCGGCATGACTAGGCCTTGCTGAAAGTGGATAAAACATTGTGACGCGGAAAGAAACATTTATACTATGTGCATACAATTTAAAACCATTAAGGGGTTGGAAAGCCATATGATGGAGAAAAAAATAGCATCATGCATAAACAATTTACAGCAGATGCTGATGTTTAGATAGCTTCTCTTACCTTTGCTTCTGTCATGTCTTGAAAGGCTGCGGTTTTGCTGAGTCTGGGGTGTTTTGGGGGCGGGCGCCGCTGCCTCCGCGCCTATGGTATTGTGGCTGGGCGGCAGCAGCAGTGACACCACGTCGAGTGTCAGGAGTCCTCCTCCGCTCGAGCAATCAGTTCATAGTAAAATCGATGATGACACTCTGTCACCTCAGCACAGGCAGGCAAAAGAGAGCGTGCACACGTCAGTGCCCGCATTATATGGGAACCGCGGGGGCTGACCAAACCAAGCCCAGGGCCTTCATTGGTAGAGTTTTCGCGGTGAATAAGAATGATGGTCTTGGAAGACATCTCATTGGCTAATGTATTCGTTTCCAGGCTTAGTGATAGCAAGCATGCTAGGTGGTGGCATGTGGGGAGTGTGGGCGGGCGTGCACCGCGCAAGTGTGAGTGTGTGCACCAACAATTAACAACAGAAAGAGACTCGGCGGGGTTATCATGTGCGCAGAGGCAGGCCCAGAATCAGATCTCCAATGAGTGACCACTTCTAATCATTCTCGTTAGCGCGCCCCGTGCTCTCATTTGTCACTGAGAGGGTGATCGCACCATACTTTGTACTGCTAATCATACTCAGCGCGTACCCGCGCATATGGTACGAATATGCTTTGACGTTACGCGTCGCATTAAAGCTTCCGTGTGATGTCATGTACAGCGGTCTGTACGCGAAAGGCGGCAATGTTTCTACCTAGTTTAAAACATTTATTAATGTATTTAATGTAGATACTAAGGGCAGACATTTGGGATGACTATGAATTTTTTTTATACTTTTAACAATCATATATTACTTTTAAAAACAATTACACAAATCGCGGTAGAACATCATGCGTACTCGTATCGAAAGAGCTGCGCAAGTGCATCATAAGCATACGCAAAGCCATGTGACTTTAAAAGTAGAGATTTGATTGGTTCGTAACTTTTCCTATTGCGACTTTTGAAAGTTCCGTCCCATTATAATTATTCGACTTTGACTTTCTAAGAATAAGTATTTCTTCTGAGAATCTTCTCAAGTAGAAGGAAGATCACCATAATAAGAGCAATGGACTCATCTTCCAGCAGTTCTATCTTCCAGCAGTTCTTCAGAGGGAGATTTCATTCCTGATGAACCTCCAAAGAAGAGGAAAGAAGCTCTAAGTTGGAAGTTTTTTACTTTTCCAGAAGGGCAAAAAAAGGTTAATGCTCCAAAAGTAACCTGTAAAATTTGCCAAACAACTCTTTCAAGGGGCTGATCCATGTAAAAAATACTCCTTTGGCACAGCAAATATGGTGCGACACGTGAAGAACTTGCACCCCAACAACTTTGCTCGAGCTGCAAGGCGCAAGTTGCACGAGAACCCACCTGCTGCTACACCAAGCACATCAACTGCTGCAGCAGCATTATCAGCAAGCAGTCCACACCCACAAATTGATTCTGACTTTGCTAAAGTTAAAATTGTATGCATTTATTGCTATATACTTTTGTGTTATGGGGAACAGTCTTTGGACCTGATAAAACGCAGGATACAGGATCATTGGTGTCCTCGACATTAGTGTATTCAGTTAAATGGGGATACAACGGAGATTGTACTGTTTGGCAAAGCGCAGCTCCACTGGACAGCAGATTGGTGGCACAGTGAGAAACTTGGGTATTCTATTGAATGACAAATGATCTATGAAAGACCAGGTGACATTACCTGGGGCATGTCCTTCGAAGCAATGCGCCTCCTTAGGAGAATCTTCCAGTGGCTTCCGCTGGCCTCTCGGAAGACCACCATCCAGGCCTTAATAATCAGCCGCCTGGATTATGGAAATGCGCTGGTTGTACCATCAAATGAATCCCTCCACTCTAAAATGCAGGCGGTACAAAATACTGCTGCCCGACTGGTTAACATATCCACTACATTAATTATTATTCTGCACCCTCTCTGCTAACGTCATCCAGGGATGCTTATTTTTATACTTCTTTTTTATTTAGCAATCACACAGATTGGATGACACACATATTGGCTTCGCAAAAGGCATAGCAATACAACCCAGTACATCCAACAGTAAAAATAGATCATGCAATACAGTGGCCCACCAATTGCGGTCGAAGGCCCATTACAGCGAGCAATGCAGGAGCGATTTCCAACCATGTGAGCCAAAATTAGAGCATACAGTCCAGTCGTGCATTGTAGTGTGAAAAAAGATTGCTGAAGCAAAATGGAAAGTAAGTAAAGCAGTAATAAAGGAGGAAAGTCAAACAATAAAACAGCAACTAACAATAGTGGCAGCAGCTAACCATTGTATGGTCGCCTTCTCCAGACCTCCTTCCATGAAGGGGGAGGGGGGCTGAAGCGGTGAGTCAGGGAGACCCATGTAAGGGAGGGGAGGCGGAAAGTAGACAGCCCAAGGAGATTCAGAGCAGAATTGCGTTGCCTCAACTCGCATGCAAGACGCAGCAGCCGTTGCACAAGCAGACACTAATTTGTCCGCCTGCCCAGGTGCATATGCATACATACACACTTAGCCCTTCAAGCATGCACCCACTCACATGCCCATCCTACCACCCACACAAGTGCCTCATTAAGGGTCCAGAGCAGAATTGCCTTGCCTCAACTCGCACGCAGAAGTAGCAGCCTCCACCCTCATACCTTCCAACATGTTGCCCCAACAGCTCTATGTCCGTTTTTGCATTCTCAACGGTGCAGACCTGTCTTAGTCATCTGCTCTGCTGCCCCCCTTTTGCGCAAGTAAGCCCTCCATCTGTCCAGCGTGGGGGGACCGGGATGTGTCCAGAACAGCACGATGCAACCTTTAGCCAGCACCCATCCCAACAAGACAAACCGGTTTCTCATCTGTGTCCCTTGTTTTGGGATTGGCAGCACTCCCAACAAGCAGTGCTGGACTGAGGTCTCGATCTGGACCCGCGTGACTACCCGCACTTCATGCAGATCTCCATCCAAATAAGTCTGCAGTTTAGTGCAATCCCAAATCATATGTAGGAGTGTTGACGGTTCCACTCCACATCGGGGGCAAGTGGGAGATCGTGTTACATTAAATTATAAGGCGGACGCATGACGGCCAGAGTGGTTGTGTCGACCAGAGCTCCGGCCTCCACCTAGTGAAATCAGTCACCGTCCTGTGCTCCTGCAGACATTACCCTGTATTCCTGGATGCTATTGGGCCATCTTTATTCTTTTGGCTGGTGTGGGAATCTCACCTGCTGCGTGGAGGGGCAGCAGCCGGGCCGAAGCGGAGGTGTTTTTCCCAGCCGTGGCAGCACACGCAAAAGTCCAGGAGTGCCTACGTCCATGCGAGCGCCGAATTGTCTGCCTGCGAGGCGCTGAGCCTGGCGGGGCTTCCTGGCCCGATCACGCTCGTGTCTGAGAGGGAGGGAAGTTTAGTGGGCCTAATGGGGCCTTGATTTGTCAGAGCAAGCCTGGCGGCTGACCGGCAGCCCTGAGGCCTGAATTCTGTGTTGGCGCGCTGGACCTGCCTGGCCTCACTGCGGGTGTTTGAGCTAGACGGGAATACCTGACTTTGTGGAACAGATCCGCCTGCCCTGAGCGTCCTCCTCTTGCCACAAGATGGAGCCCAGCATGACCTCAACTTCAGCCCAGGAATCCAGCATTCTGCTTCCGCCCACCACCACCCGGCCTTCTACCCTTACGGCCATCTCCACCTCGGGGTTACCTACAGACCCAAGACCACCGCCCGTAAGTGCAACACCACCTGAACGCCTGACTGAAGGCAAGAATGTCATGCTCTGTAAATATGTAATATATAATTGTCCAACCCTAATCGGTTTTTAAAATGTAATCTTGCATGATTTGCAACTTGTATTTATGTAACTCTAACCACTAGTGTTTGTAGTAGACATATGTACTTACTACCATTCTTTTTTGAATTTAGAGTTTATCTGTTTGTATCTTTTGTGTAACTCATGTACTCCGAAGTCCTTATGTAATGTAACCAGTCCTTTTGTAAAGCGCTCTGACACCTTTGGGTAAAGTTTGCGCTATATAAAATCGCATTGAATAAATAAATAAATCAATGGAGTAGTTGAGGTGTTTGGTAGGTGCTGTGCAAGTAGTGAAACTGGGTCAGCTTGAATCAGGTTTTGCTGGCAGCCTCCAGGACTGGTGCGAACGCTGGTCTCCATTCACCATCTGTGTGAGGCTCCGGCAGGTAGGCTGACAACAAATCCCTTTTACATCTACCCCACAGTCGGCTTTCAGAGCTTTGTACAAGCAGGAGATCATCCATCTAATAGAGCTGAGGTTCAGCAATAGCCGCAGCATTTGCAACCCTGACTTCACGGGCCATGCGCAATATCTTGACAGATTTAAGGAATTGGTCAGGTTATAGCTGGATGCAATCCTGGGCTTCCACCAACGTGAGGAAGGTGCCATTTACATATAGATCTCGAGCTGTGGAGCAACACCCAGGGTACTACTGCTTTAGGTCCATCACCGATTATATCAGCCGAATACTGGAGCAACTGGAGTGGCAGTAATCTGGCATGCGGGGCCCTGCGAACACTAGAGTTACTGCCTGTTCCCATACCTTCGAGACCTGATAGATGATAAACGGCCAGTCTGGCGGCACCCTAGAACCTCTCATTAGAAACTCAGTAAGGTGTGTCCCCTTGCCCCGCTCCGCTAATAGGGCCTTCTCACCATTCAGGCCCTCCGAGCACCGCTGCCATCCAGAGATGCTTAAAACAAACTAGATACATAAACAACAGCATTTTATTTCACTAAGTAGTGCACAGTGATCTAGCAGAAGAACCTTGAAGAAATAGTTGCAGTTCTGTGTCTGAGCAGGGGAAAGTTGATCAAAGACCGCATGAACAATGATGCTGGAAATAAACAATAATGTGCTTTACTTTGCCATGCAGAAGCGACAGGCAGTTATATGGGTGAGGCGAGAACAAGAGATACAAGGGTGACATCCATTTTAAATAAGATAGAGTTCAGTTCCAAATTGAGACCTAGTTAACAAGGGCCAGGAAAATGTACTTCTACGCATCATATGAAATTTGTTCCAAAAGCAACTGTGTAAAAATACATTCAGTACATTGTTGATGATGCACACAAATACAAATCCCCAAAATCTTTAACAATCTCACAAGTGGATCAGAAAATACAACTAACACTTGTGTGCCGAACACCCAACCTTTACCCCAACTAAATCTACCTTGAAGCTGTCTTTGATAAGGTCACCATTCACACTTCTGACTGTTCCATAAATTACTCCTTCGTCTATGCCTATTTCACACCAGTCATCAGATTTCTGCCCCTCATTTTCACAATCGTAGAAAGTTCCCTATTTTCACAGGGAGCATACGATTTGCCGATACAATATCTCATCTGTTTTTTTCTGTTTTGTCCCTCTTAAGACATTCTGCACACACACTTTCAAAACCCTATCCCATCTGTCTGCCTTCCCATTGCTTTGAGGCTATACACCAAAGGATTATGATGTTTTATCCCATGGTGTTTCAAGAATTCAACAGTTTCACATTGGTCAGCTGTACCTCTATTACCATTTAGAATTTCTTTGGAATGTCCCGCTCTAAGAAATATTTATTTCTAAAATCTTGCAACTTTTTTGGTACTCACCCGAGTCACAAAATTCGCCTCCGGCCACTGGAAGAATTTGCATAACATTATTATAGCATACTTGTGAGAAGATCCTAGCACACCCAGTGGGCTTCATATATCCAAGAAGACATTTCCCTTGCCTGCCAGGTATCTATGATCCTGCTGGGATACTTGACCAGGTTTTGTGACTTTGCCCTCTAAGCCCATGCAGTGCTGGAACACACATTATCTTCAGCACAATAATCAATTTCAGCCTATCAGAAGCCATTACTTATTCTCTTAGTATTGCTTAGTATGTGATGGCCTTCAAAAGCTAAAGGCAAAAGTTTTGTTCTTAGACCAGAAGGCACCACCAACTGCTCCCTTCCGTACAGTCTGCGAAACCTCATTCATCACTCTTGATACATCATTAATACTTTCGATAAGATTTTTTTCTCAGGCCACCCAGACCTCATCTTTTTTTCAGCTTTCATACTAGTCCTGTGTTCCAGCTGGATTAGGCCACAACCACGTTCCTCTCCTACAAACCATGCTCATCATCAGTAAAATATCTCAAGGATCAAGGCTGGACATGAACCAGTGCGTCCTTCAGCACGAATTTGTTCTGGAGTTTGAGAAAATCCAAAATACGAGAGCAACTAATGCCAGTTGTCACTATAGAATTCCAACATATCTCAGCGTCAACATTCCAATAAAGTACATGTACATTCTACGGTCTAAGAATAGAATGCCACAGGGAGTATTTACCAGGCAGTAAGGGTAGAAAGTAAATCGATGTTTTATAACCTTCCTTAGATGAAGAAGAGAAAGAGGCAGAACTAAGAGCAGGGCCAAGTATTTCCAGATTTTTGACTCATGGCATGAAAGTGTTCTAGTGCAGATCTGTGACAATCAGAGTGATGTGCTCAGATACTTTGTGAACGGTGATGGGATGTTGACAGGACAGTGGGTAGCCTTGGGAGGTTAGTGTGGAGTCTGGTACGCCTTTCAACAAGGCATTTACCCAATCAGTGTGACAAATGACAGTGTTAACATTGGTGCAAAATCTGGTTTATGAAAGGAATAGTTCTATTTTCAGTAGAAGACTAAACTAGTACCAGCCCATTGGCATTCAGGGATGCTGTCTTGACATGGTGTGTGTCATTTTTTATAGACTTTTGATCACCAATAACTATCTCACCCTTTTGAATCAGCAACCACGCTACTGGCTCGTGGATTGATTCATGATTTGTCCCATTTCAGCCTTATTATTAGGACATTTGCGCCACCAAATCACCTACTGCGGTCTTTATGCAATTGATGTACATAATTACATCAGTGAAGCCCAATTGTTAATCAACTTAAGCTGTCTTCAACATCAGCAAATGCTTTCAACAAATTTGGTGCAAAAAGAAAAGCCTACTTGTATGCCAACAAATGTTCCTTCAGCAAATGTGAAATGTCCGACTGACCACACATGTTCAGAACCTCAGACCCTCACTTGATCATGGTTTGACTAAGGAAACACAGATATTGGCAGAGCTATTGTCTGGATATTTCCACGGATGGCATGCTGGAAGCTGCTCCTGTGCTTGGTACTTAATAACAATTGATCTAGTTCACTTCTTGCTATTGTGCCCTTTAGAATGGACTATGCCAATGGAGTCTACCTTGGTATTTTATCACCAGTCCACAGACATTACATAATTTTTAATCTCGCTGGCTGCTGTGTCTGAGGCACAGGGATTGCCAACACTGGTTCCTTGTAGCTCTGAACATCAACCTCATGGAGTTCAGTTTTGCACACCAAGTTTGAGCAACTGAGGGGCTACCTTGCTGAAGAAAAAGCTAACTTGTTACGATCCACCTGTTGCCGTCTGATGCTAATAACTTTGTGTGAGAGGTCAGTTTGGGAGTATTGCCCCAATGGATTTACAATTCACTCCCTTTTTCCCCTGCATCAGTTGAACACAAATGTATGTTCGGGACAGCTTTGAGACCACTGTTCTCAAAATAGTAAAGATGTTTGCATCAATTGCTCACTCTTATCAGAAGCGATATAAGCAACACTGGATAGTCAATTGAGAAGCCTTGAGCAGCTCAGGCTAGATGTCCCAGGTACTGCCTGCACTAGTGGTCATTCAAGCGAGCAGACGGATGGACGTGTATAAAAGTAATTCATCAGTGAAAGAGTTGAGGTTCCGTGATTTCGAACCAGATTCCATTTTTGTTTGAGTTGTTCGTGCCGCCATTTTTGTGTTGCTCTCTCGTAGGCCTATGGAGGTAAACGAACGAACAAAGTTGCATGGGCCTCATTGTTCATGTATGCATTAACAGGCCCTTTTCTGACTTGTGAGTGAACTGCAAGATGCTGACCTCTTCACCTGACACTAACCCTTTCACGAAGCCAATTTCTCTGGCTGATCGTTGTCTGAAATTGCCAATCAATGTTCAGGATAGCATTAACTTTTAGTTTCCTTGCAAATATCTTATCCTAATCAGCATCTGAATTGTTTCTTTCCTTACGACTTTTCATTACATGGGTAGTGCTTTCAATTATGGGTTTGTCCGGCTTGTGGAAATTGAATTTGGGACAGTCCTAATAATTAACTTTTGAGTTGGGTTACTGTAAATTGGGTTTTTGTTAATGTGATACTCAGTTAGAAAATGTGTCCTATTGGTCAGAATTTTGCGCAGTGGGTGTACATTTGTAATGAGAATATGGTGTATAAAAAGCGATGTCTTGCTCTATGAAAATTGAGCAGTTTCCTGAGTTGTATACCGTGTTGTATTGCTTGGTTTACTGTTACTAGCTGCAGCTAATAAATTTGATCTTTGACGCCATCCAGAAGTATACCGTGTCTCTGTATTCCAAGACAGGAGAATCCGAAGACTTCGGGTGTGTCCCTGGCACCGCTGGGTTCTAAGAAAACCCGGTTCTTCAGTTGGCGCCCAATGGTGGGGCGACTTCAGCGGTACCGGTCCAAGCCTGAGGATCAAGAGGAGCCACGTGAGGAAATTCTGGAGGAAGGCTGCCACTTCATCGACCCCTGCATGTCGACGTGGACCGAAGGTCTTTTCTGCGAGGCTTCCCGCTTTCCAACGGCTACGAAGGACTGCTGCTCTGACTGTCGCCCTGTATTGGACCCTTGATTGATCCTTTGTAAAGCGAGACGATAGACGGTCTTCTGGTGGCGTGACAGATATTTTGGTTAAGTATAAGTGGGTCGCTCCCACGATTTTGTTTTGGTTCTTGGTTTTGTTTGATTCGGTTGCTACAATAGCCGAAGCCGAGGGGCTCGTATATTTACGAGTGTATCGATAGTTGATAACCCCTTGAAGTTTGAAGCTAGATTAGTGAGCTATAAAATGCCTGGTCTTAGCAAAATTAGGAAATGGTTTAGTTGTGGTTTAACAGGGATTCCCGATTGGAGGATTTGTGTCCGATACCTCTGGTTGGAACTCCAACTTATGAGCTCTATTCAAAACACGGAGTGGGTCCTATCACTTATAATGAAGTGTGGGTCTGCTATACAAGAAAATATGGTGTTTTACGATGGCCCCAACATGGTAGTTTCGAATTAAATATTTTAGATAATCTGGAAGTTGCGCTATTTAAGAAGAAAGCCCAGCCGGCAATGTTTGACTCTTTCCGCCTTTGGCGAAAGGAAGCCAAACAGCGAGTAATTATGCAAGCAAAAAGAGATAGGAAAGATAAGAATATGTCAGTACTACAAGCTGCTAGGCAGTTTAAGGAAGATGGAGAAGAGCGTGCGAGTGAAGTCTCAGATAGACAACGTTGTATGGCCATTGATAAATGTTATCCGGCCTTGCCGTCTTCTCCTCCAAAAGTGATTGAAGATCCTGAAAAAGATCCTTTGATCTCTCATTTGCTGAGATTACCACCCCCTTATGTGCAGGGTGCTACTGCACCTCCATTACCCCTGGTTGTTCCACCCTTTGTTGTTCAACCTCCTGCTGTTGTTCAGCCACCCGGTGCTCCACAGATGGTTTTGCCTCCTACTGCGCAACCCACTCTAGGGTCGCCAGCTTTGCTACCAGCTTTGCCTCAAACTCCTTTGCCTTCTACTTCTGCATCTTCGACTCCTACTGCTCTTGTTCCTACACCTCTTTTGCCTCAAAATACTTATTCTCCTGTTCTTATGTCTGCTTCTTCTCCTTCTGCTCGAAAACGAATGACTGAGACTGTTGCTAATCTGTTGTCTCCATTGTTTGGGTCACTGAATATGACCCCTGTTTTGGAACGTAAGCAGAGTCGTAGTCAGCTTCCTAGTTCCGAGGAACGGACAGTGTTGGATTTGTTGGCTCGTAGATGGATTTTAAATGCTTCCAGGTATAATTTGCCAATGGTTATGGATGTTTTCTTTCAGTGGGAGCAAAGTTATGTTTTTGATGTAATGTGTACTTTTCTCCGTCAGGAATGGGAAGATAATGAGTTGGGTCCGATTCCGCAGGAAGTGCTTGATGTCCAGTCCGAATTTGCTAAAGGGACGATAGTGGAATCTGATGTTGCAGATGCCGTGGAGACGATACTTGTTTTTAGGTCTAGATTACCGCCTCAGACATTGTACGAACCTGATTCTTCTGTTAGGAGGAAAGTGAAGCAGTATCCCATGAGAGAGGTTCCCCCTGTATGGAGAGAGGAAGTTGTTGCTAATGTTAATCAGGGTATTCAGGGTGTACCGGCACATTTTCAGCGAGTATGGGTACATGTCCCTTGGAAAAGAGCAGAGGTCTTGGCTCTTAAGCAGACTTTACCTGACCCCCGTAAGAATCCTGCCGGTTATTACAAGGAGTTGTCTCAGACAGTTGAAGCGTGTATTATGAATTTAGCTGACATAGATATGTTAATGGGTAGTGTAGTTCCTCAACCTTTGTGGGCGAAGATTCGTCATGAGAATCATGCGCAAGAATTAGGAGATACGTGGGCTAATATTGTTGCTGCAGATGGTCGGCAAGTAGGAAGTGCCAAACCTGAGCCCTTAGTTGCAGAATTACCTGGTAGGATTATTAATTTAATGAAAACTATGATGCCTCCTTTAAGAGTGAATTGGGACAAGTTAGCAGCATGCAAGCAAAAGAAAGATGAGAGTGTGTCTGATTTCCTCACGAGGTTTGAGGAAACGTTTATTGATCATAGTGGTCAGGATATGAGCACTGAAGATGGTCAAAGGTTGTTCGTGGACAAATTTGTCTTACATTTGCTTCCCGAACTTTCTAATAAGTTAAAGGACTCTGAGAGTTCATGAGCTGTTTCTTCGTCGGCCCAGATATTGGCTACTGCACAATATTATGAGAATAGGGATAAAGATGAGAAGGATAAAGCAGAGAAGAAAACTAAAGATCTAAAGACGAAGGTTCTTTTGCAGCAAGCTTATCCGCCTCATCAGAATCAGCCTCAGTTTCAGCAACCTCCACAGTTTCAGAGATTGTTACAGAAGCCTGAGCCTTATGCTCCGCGATTCTTTCCTGGTCCTAATCAGTGTGCTTATTGCAGAGAGGAAGGCCATTTCAAGAATAGTTGCCCGGCTTTGTTACAACGTGCGAATGGCGTATCTGGTCAGAGAGGTTGTGGTGGTTTCCAGCAAGTTCCTAGGGGTAGGGGACGTGGTGTGTTACCCCAGAATGAGCGTTCCTCTTCCCTTCAGAATTCTGCGAATTATTTTGACAGACAGAATGTTCCGAGTGGTCAGTCTGCACAGTACTATGTTGAGGATTTTTGTGTCGAGAGTGAGAGTGCTGGTTATAATGATAGTTAGGACAGCCATGGGCAAAGAGAGGGAGTAGTGTCAGTTCCAGTAGACCAGAGTGGACCTTATGTTGAAGTGATTACATCACGTGTGGCAGAACCTTTTCTTTTGGATACTGGTGCGACGAAGAGTTCTATTATGCACTCTAAACTTCTTGGCGCACCTTTGTCTGGCTTGACCAATGTTTCCGTAGGATTTTCAGGCGCCCCAGTTCGTAATCCGGTTTCTAGTCCTTTGTCCCTTTCTATTGGTCCTTGTGAATTGGAAGCTCACCTTATTCTAACGACTGGTTGTCGTGCGAATCTGTTGGGTTTGGACTTGCTGAAAAGGCTGCATGCGACATTACATCGCTCTCCTGCGGGAGTACATCTTACCTTGGGTAAGAAAGTGATTTCTCCGATGTATTTGTCTAAAGATTGCCTTCCACTGGAATTGCGTTCTCTTCCTGATACGCTTTGGGCTTGAGGTACTGGGTTTTTCAGAACCGGTACCGAACCGGTAACCCAGTGGTGTCAGGGTACACACCCAAAGACCTCGAGTACTTTCCTGATTTAGACCACAGAAACTCAGTCTTCTAGGTGAAGTCAAGGATCGATTTTATTGGCTGCAACCAAGTAACAGGTCCTAGAAGTACAACAACACGGGATGTATATTCTTAGGAGACTGCTCAATCTTACAAAGCCAGGCTTCTCTTTTTATACAAAATATTGTGCTTCAGGCAAACTTTCTCCACATTTCAGTATGCTATTCACATGTTTCCACTACAAAGAAAAAGCAGAGTCATGATGACAAGCCCACATTTCAGTTTGTCCAGCCCACAACAAATTACCCGGCAAGGCCCAACATTTCCATCAGATATCGGTGTACCCCCAATAAAAACGGGCGCCTCCTCCTCGTAAAGCAAGTCAGAGAGAAAGGAACAGGGACAGGTGGGAGCAAGATTAGGCAAGGGTGTGTGTGCGATGAAAAGGGTTTATGACATGTTGTGCCTTGATGCTATCTCGTTCGGCCACTTGGAGAGGAACTGACCAAACAGGTTCGGCCTGAGGCAAAGGTTTCAGCTTGCCCAGGTCAGAGAAAAGTCAATCAAGGTGTACGTGTCCTTTGATATCGAATTTAGCTGTATTATAAGCCTATGTCAGGGCAACCCACAAAATGGCTGCCGTACACAAAATGGAAGCCAAGGGTTCAAGACGAAAATGACGATTTCGAGGTGAAATCGTCACTCGAATATGCCAAAAATGCTTGTACATAGTGTAATAGCCATTTTCGGTCTTTTGATATAAAAATTGTCATGCTACGACGAAGTTTTATTCACGAGTTCAGAATTTTCAGAACTACAAACCCTCCTTTTGCCCTTACATAGGCAATTAACCTATCCTCATGCTAATCTGAGTCCAGGTCTATATTCCTAAAGTCATTGAGATGTTGTTGTAACATCATTCTATTACTTAGTTCGTCTTTTGATACAGGCTTCCTTACACATGATGTAACACAGAGGCCACATATTGCAGTAGCACACTGCACGCACAGACAGAACAGGAAAAGAATGGCTAAGACCATCCCAATGACCATCAGAATTTTCCATCCTAAGGCGGATATCAGTTCCCAGAACCATCCCATTAATGACCAATCTCCTTTATCCACATGAATAGATTCGGAAATCTTATGCAGTTTAGAGATGGCCTGGTACACTGTTGGAGCGTTACCTGGAATGAAAACACAGCAACTCGATTCGATCAATCTACATACCCCACCTCGGTCTGCAAGTATGACATCTAATGCAACCCTGTTCTGAAGGGTCATAGGACGATCCGACTGGAGCTCAGCAGTCAAGTTACTAAGGGCACCAGCAGTTTCAATTACGGTGGACTCAACCACCCTTGTCAATTGCCTTATGTTCCTGCTGTTAACCATGGATCCCCAGAACGGCAGAAAACCCTTTACGAAGTCCCCAAATTCTTGTCCTGCAGTGTCTTCTTCGCTGAAGACACCTCTAACTATCCTTGTCTTGTGGTAATCTGCCGCCGCTGTGTAGGTGGGAGGCAGCAGGAACGAAACAAAACATGTGCCCGAAAAGTCAGGGGGCAACCATGTATAGGCTCTATCATGGCAGATGAAATAGGTACCCTTAGCTGCTAAGAACGGAGGGGAAGTCTGAGATGCAAAAACATATGTTTCAGGGCAGATGCTTTTCCCTAGCTGAGCTCTGGGATTCTTGCCAGTACCTTGCAGACACAGGTGACCCTGATGGGGTACAATCCAAATCGGGGAAGATCTCTTAGCTTGCTGTTTCTCACTCAGAGTAGCTCCATATCCGGTTACGTTCCATCCTATGTATACTAACGTCTCATCTCTAGGGATAGCCTCGTAGGAAATATCTTCCTTAATCATGTCTACTATACCCTTGACTAGAGCACTATTCTTAGGGTTGTCTTCCACAGAACGTAGGGGGTAGACTTCATGTGCATATATGAACATTGTTCTGTATGCCCACACAGAACCATTGTGGCGGAAAGGCAGGACCAGATAAGGGATACCTTTATCCGTTGTGTGAGGCATAAGACCACACACCCAACAGTTAGTTGTGTTCATTACTAGTTGGTGTTGGTGCAAAAGCTGAAAAAAGGAGTTATTAATAAACTCTAATCTCCTAGCGGATTCGTGTTCAGGAAGGGGTTGAAAAGAGTGTGGGGAAACAGTAGAAGGAGGAGGTATAGGCGATGTAGTGGGTGCAAATGTTACTCGAAAAGAGAATAAAACATAACTTATTAAAAATATCTTCACACTGAATAACATGAAAATGCACAATATCAAAAAGCTTTTCTTTGTCATTATTTTACGTATCCTGTTTTTAAAGTTCACAGTTTTGGCAGGTCTCTCCATCTCGAAAAACTCCATCCTCTCTAAAGTGCTGCCCGCGATGGGAGGTTGTTTCTGCTAAGGAATGCTTCTGTCAGTCTAGGGCAACACCCTTGGACCAACCAGAACTGTCGACCTAACGTCGTCAGCTGCACCCGAAAGACTTTGGGCAATCGCGGCCCTAGCAGCGGAACCCAGATGGCGGTTCGAAAAACAAAAATAAGCAAGTTTCTCAGATGGGAGAGCTGCACTTTCAAAAATAGTACTTGGAGGAAAAAAAACTTTTATTAGTTCGTATTTCTCGGCCTCAGATTATACCGTTGTTTTCCTGGTATTGTATTATCTTGGAAAAGGACATCTGAAAGAAACAGGTTAGTATTAGATTCCTTACCTTAGAATATCCCCAGGCGTCAGTCTGGATCCGGAAACTTTTGCGTAGCAGTACCCCTGCGCGTCGGTAGGCGTCGTCTGCAGGCGTCCCCTGCGGCTCCGCGTCGTCGGCGTCGTGCGCCGTGATGACGTCGCTGGAGTATATAGACGCCGCCTCCGCGCGCTGACGTCAGTTCTTCTTTTTTCCGCGCCAGTTAGCGCAGATCCGAAGAGCAGTACTCCGGTCTTTTGACCAAGTGTTTGTTAACTTTATATCTTTCTACGGTGCCGGTAGGATGCCTGGGTTTAAGAGTTGCGACGAGTGCGACCGCCTGATGTCGGTCACCGACCACCATCGACTCTGCCTCCGGTGTCTGGGCGCGGACCACGACGTGGAGTCCTGCGTCGACTGTCGGGCCTTGACTGGTAAAGCTAGGCGGGAGCGGTCCCGCAAGCTTCTCGAGCTCCGAGTGTCGGCCCCGCGTCGAGGGCGGTCCCGGTCCGGTCGGAGGTCGAGGGAGCGGTCGAGGGAACGATCGCGGAGCCGCCATGAGCGCTCCGGGAGTCGCCACCATTCCTCCGGTTCGTCAGGTAAGCATCACAAGAGGTCGGGGCGTCGTCATCGCACCCCCGACTCCCCCCGACGCCCGCGTGATGCGGCCGGGGGCTCGGGTGGCCCCACCCCCGCGGCCCCGCGTGGGTCGTCGGCGCCGTCTACCCCATACCCGTCGGTCCCTGGGGAAGGCGCGTCGCGCGAGGAGATTGAGGAGTTCCTCAAGGCTATGAGGGCGAGGTCTCCTCCGGCGGGGCCTACGGCGCCTGCGGGCCCGTCGGTCCCGTCTGGGGGCCCGAGCGGTTCGGGTGCTCCTGCCTCGACGCCGCCGGTGGCTCCGGCCCCGGCGCCGCTGGGCCCCTCAGGTTCGTCGCCGGCTGGTCTACCGGCCTCTCCGGCGTCGGTTCCTTTGGGCCAACCCGTGGTACCGCCTCCGCGCGGCGCAGTGACTCCGCCATCGGTTCCGGCCGGCGTCGGGTCCCCGGCGCCGGCGCCGCGCGGCGCCACCCCCATTCCCCCTCTGACTCCTGACGCAGAGTCGGACCGGCGTCGTCCGACGCCGGATCCGGCGCCGATGGGGCCCATTGACCCCGAAGTCTATATCGTCGACCCAGACTACGGCGATGAGGACGAGTATGGAGAGGGTTGGGAGGGGTCTGAGGACCCTTTATCCCGTGCCTGCCAGTATGATGTGGACTGGGTAGGTGACTTGGGTGATGCCAGTGGTCTGGACGAGTCGCCCAACACTGGGTTTGTCTCGCCGACCCCTGTGGCGTCTGAGGCGGGGGCTGCCTATTCGGTGGTCCTGCTGAGGGCTGCCAAGACCTTGGGCCTTGAGCTCCCCGTCGCTAAGGTCAAACCAAACATTCTGACCGAAGTGTTTAAACCGCAGTCATGCCCTCAGGAGCCTCTGCTGCCGTTTAATGAGGCTCTGACGGATGTCCTTTTGGGCACCTGGTCTAGGCCCGCTTCCGGTGCACCGGTTGACCGGAACGTTGCCAGGCGTCACCGTCCGTGTTCGGACGACCCTGCCTTCCTCTCCACCCATCCCTCCCCGGAGAGTCTGGTGATCCAGGCCTCCACTTCGCAGTCCGCATTTCCATCGGCCCCGCCCGATCGGGAATCAAAGCGGTATGACCAATTTGGGAAAAAGGTCTTTTCCTCTTTGAGCGCTGGACTGCGGTCTTGTAATACCGCATGCCTCTTGGGCCGCTACACCCACTCCCTGTGGGATACGGTCGCGGAGTGTTTGCCGCAATGCCCGCAGGAAGTGCGGGACAAGCTCAACCAGGCCTTGGTTGAGGGCCGGGATGCGGCGAGGTACTCGATCCGGTGTGGTCTTGACACGACCGACTCGCTGGGACGGGCTATGTCCACGACTGTGGCGATTCGGCGCCATGCTTGGCTGAGATCTGCCAACTTCTCACCGGACGTCCAGAATGCCCTCATGGACATGCCATTTGATGGCAGTCGCCTGTTTGGTGACAAGGCGGACCACGCGCTGGAGCGCTTCAAGGACTCCAGGGTCACGGCCAAGTCCTTGGGTCTTTCGACCCAGCGCCAGCAGACGGGTTCGTTTCGCCCCTTTCGTGGCCAAGGAGGGGGCGGTCCCACACGTGCTGCCAGCCACGCGCCGCAGAACGCTCCCCAGCGCGGTGGCGGCCGTGGATTCCGCCGTGGTGGCGGTAGAGGGCAGCGGCGAGGTCAGTCCACACCTCCCCCCGCTGCAGCCTCCAAGTCTTCCTAGTCCGAGCTTTCGGGCTCACGTGACGCCAGTGGGTTGCAAGGTTCGCCATCACCACTCCCGCTGGCGCGCGATTACATCGGACAGGTGGGTGCTGCAGCTCGTCCGAAGGGGCTACTCCCTCCCCTTCGAGTCCACTCCTCCAGCCATGCCACCGCAGAACCACCGTGTGTCGGGGGACCACTTGACACTTCTGCAGGAGGAAGTTACGGCCCTCTTGGCCAAGGGGGCCATCGAGCGCGTTCCTGGGCCAGAAGTAGGGTGTGGTTGCTACTCCCACTACTTTCTGGTGCCCAAGAAGGACAAAGGAGGCCTGCGTCCTATCTTGGACCTACGGAACGTCAACGGCTTCCTCCGGAAGGAGAAGTTCAAGATGTTGACTTTGGCTCAGGTCTTGGCTGCTCTAGACCCACAAGACTGGATGGTAGCGTTGGACTTGCAGGATGCGTATTTTCACATCCCCGTCCTGCCGGCCCACCGGCGTTACCTGCGGTTCACGGTAGGCCACGAGCACTTTCAGTTTATCGTGCTCCCATTCGGCCTTACCAGCGCCCCACGGGTGTTCACGAAAGTGATGGCGGTGGTCGCAGCTCATCTGCGCCGGTTAGGGGTTTCAGTCTTCCCCTACCTCGACGACTGGTTGTTGAAGGCGGGCTCGCCCCAGACAGTCGTCCACCACCTCCAGATGACGGCAGACCTCCTGCACGAGCTGGGGTTTTCCATCAACGTGCCGAAATCACACCTGTGTCCCTCTCAAAAGCTCCTTTTCATCGGAGCGGTTCTCGACTCGGCGCAGTTTCGGGTTTATCCTCCGGAACGGCGGGTCCGGGATATTCAGGCTCTGATTCCCATCTTTCAGCCGTTATCCCGGGTTTCGGTCAGGTTGACGCTGCGGCTTCTGGGGCTGATGGCCTCCTGCATCCTTCTGGTGCATCACGCCAGATGGCGGATGCGGGCTCTGCAGTGGGACCTGAAGTTTCAGTGGGCCCAGCATCAGGGCAACCTGTCCGACCATGTCCTGATCTCGGAGGGCACTGCGAGACAGTTGCAGTGGTGGCTTACGGACCGCGATTGGGTCAGAGGCAGATCCCTCTCCCTTCCCCAACCGGAGCACGTAGTTGTGACGGACGCGTCCCTCCAGGGCTGGGGAGGCCACTTGGGAGAGGCAGAGATCAGAGGCATCTGGTCTCCGGCGGAGTCCCGGCTCCATATCAACATGTTGGAGCTGCGGGCGATTCGCCTAGCACTGAAGGCATTCCTCCCCTTTGTCAACGGGAGTGTAGTGCAGGTGTTCACGGACAACACCACCGCCATGTGGTACTGCAACAAACAGGGCGGTGTGGGGTCGTGGACCCTTTGCCAGGAGGCTCTGCGTCTCTGGCAATGGCTGGAACGTCAGGGCGTGACTCTGACGGTTCAACACCTGGCAGGTTTTCTGAACGCCAGGGCGGACGAACTCAGCCGTCGGTGCTCGGTGGATCACGAATGGCGTCTGAACTCGGACGTGGCGAGAGGCCTCTTTCAGCAATGGGGAGAGCCTTGGTTAGATCTATTCGCCACAGAAGAGAACGCGCAATGTCATCAGTTCTGCGCGTTGGAGTTTCCAAGACGGCACTCGCTCGGCGACGCCTTTCGGCGCGAGTGGAGTTGCGGTCTGTTGTACGCCTTTCCGCCTATACCACTTCTGCCCAGAGTGCTGAAGAAGATCAGGCGCGACCGGGCCCAAGTTATCCTTGTGGCTCCGGACTGGGCTCGAAGATACTGGTATCCCGAGCTACTCAGCATGACAGTCGGTCCCTCGATCCGCCTGCCCCTTCAGGAGGACCTTCTGTCGCAGCAGCAGGGGACGGTCCTCCACCCGAACCTGTCCAGTCTCCACCTCCATGCTTGGAGATTGAGCGGCGACAGTTGAGGCCATTTGACTTGCCTCCTGAAGTCTGTGATGTAATTCTGGCAGCCAGGCGTCCCTCCACAAAGTCGGTATACGCCTGCCGGTGGAACAGATTTGTGGCATGGTGCACAGCAAAGGCTGTGGATCCCCTTTCTGCCCCTCTGTCTGAGGTTCTCCTCTTCCTTCTTTCCCTTGCCCAGCAGGGCTCTGCTCTGGGCACTATCAAGGGCTATCTTTCTGCCCTTTCCGCCTTCTTGAGGCTACCTGATCAGCCATCTTTATTCAAGTCCCCTATTGTGTTAACATTCTTAAAGGGCATCACGCACATGTATCCACCTGCTCCGTTCGTGATGCCTCAGTGGGACTTGAACCTGGTTCTGACATTCCTGATGTGTGCTCCCTTTGAGCCCCTTCATTCCTGTCCTCTCCGTCTTCTCACTTTAAAGACGGCCTTCCTGGTTGCCATCACCTCTGCCAGGAGAGTGAGTGAGCTCCAGGCTCTTTCTGTTAAACCTCCTTTCCTGTCTGTTCATCCTGACAAGGTGGTTCTTCGGACTAGACCTTCTTTCCTGCCCAAGGTAGTCTCTGCTTTTCACATTGGGCAGTCCATCACCTTCAACAAACCAAACTGGGTAGGGGAGGGCCTCAGGGGAGAAATATTTAAAGACTTAATGGTACCTTGTCCCCCAACTAAGTCATACACAACACGAGAGGTACCAGACGTCTATACATGGGAGCCTATGAAGTACTCACTCTGTAAAAAGACAAAACCAACAGGTCAGTGTGCAATTTATCTATGATTGAGATGTATAATGAAACCAGGAGAAACAAGAGAGAAACCTACAGGGAAAGAAGAGCCCCAAAGGTTCTTGAAAAAATTCCCATCAGCCTGCTCAGTAGCAGAATGTCGTCATATGGGTAGAATGGTTGACAAAGGCAATGTCCATGATGCCCTTCCTTAGGAAGTACCCAAGGCTAGCAACAACTTTGGACCATTGTGTTGACCCTCAACCAGCATAGACACAGACTGAAAAGGATTGAATTGCAGTGCTCAAAAGAATATGTGATAAGGAAAAGAAACCAAGTTCATAATCCAAGTGTTGTTAAAAATACCTACCTTGATGTCATAAAAAACTTTATTGGGTCTGACCATCAAGGTGGTATAGTTAAAAGCAGAGTGCCAATAGCATGCAAGAAATTGCTATTAATCATGAGTTTTAATTGGTCAACATGTTTCAGCCTTGAAAAGGCTTTCTTCAGGACCTATGATGTACTACTGCAATATAGAAAAAACGTGAATACACTTACTGGGTGAAAGCCTCAATAAGTGTGTCTGTCCTCCAAAAGTAAGGAGTCAGAAATCTTCTCCTGTATATAAGACAATCAAAATACAAAGCGACAAACATGATTTCTTATTGTCTGCAAAGGAAACATCTAAGTGTGAAGTACACTCCAGGCTCCTACATAAATCCACTCACCCGAATTGCAGGGAGGAAAAACCTCACCTCACCTGGCACTTGCTCACAGTGAAGGAGGCCACGCACTAAGAAGAAGGAAGAAAAAAGTGCAACAACATACGTATCATTAACAGAGTTTTATATAGATCAACATCCACAATGTGTAAATCTGGAGACCCTGTGTCATGGCGACACCTCTGACCCAAGAACCTCTGGAGGGTATGGCATCCCTCTGACCCAAAGACCTCTAGAGGGTATGGCATCCCTCTACACAAGCGCAGATCAAGTTAAAGATTGTCAGCCCTAGAGGGCCAGAAAACTATGTAAAGCTCGATCTAGGCTAAACGAGTCAGTCCCATTTAAAGCATTCAAACTTGCACACAAAAAGACCTCTCCTAACACTTAAGGTGTCTGAGGCAGGTTGCCTGGAGGTCAAAGAGAGTAACTGAACCCCAGCTCGTAAATATCAAGGCAGGTCTGCCCAGCACATGCTCCTAGAGTGCAAGCAACCCCCGTGTCCGGCCCCAAGCGCTCACCTCTCCGTCGTTACCTCGCTCAAGACTGTGAGTCGAGGGGGAGGTGAGGGCATAAGGACAGCGACAAGGTAAAGTAGTCCGGATGCGGACCTGAAAGGGAACGAGGCCGTCTCTTTTGGCGGCCAATCAACTGCGAGCAAGCCAAGGCGGACCTCATTCTATATGCGTGCAGGCCAAAGGGGCTGTTCAAAGGCGAACAGGCCCCGCTATTGGTCGGATTCCGGACCAATCCAAAGCGCACAGGGAAGTTGAATATGTAGTTTCAAAACCGTGCCGTGATTGGATCAAATTTTAGACCAATGGAGTGGTGTTAAGTGCAATGTATACAGACCGGAATTGTACAGCGCGAGTGCGACCATTCATAAAGGCAGAATACTGGATAAGACTCTGCAGGGACAAATGAAGTGAAATGTACACAGATCGGATAAGTACAGCGCGAATGCGGCCATACATGAAGGCAGAGTCCTTGATATCGCTCTACAGGGACAGGTAGAGATGAGACCGAAAATAGACTGATCATGCTTGAAACCAGACCACCTTCAGCGCTCCGTTCTCTAACACTCCCTGGACATGGGCGGGCCATCTTTTTTAAAATGCGAATGCAATGCAGCTTAGAACAAGCTCACACAGCCAAACCATATGACGCGGATACATAAAAACATATGTCCTCCCTCAATGCCCTATGTTGGTATGGTCTCGCCCTTAAAATAAGGCATGTGCCAACGTTGTGATCAAACGTGAGAGGGTGTACACACGCGCACATCCCATCACAACTTGTCCGATGGTCTAGGCCAGCAAAAGTACAAAGAGCCACAAGGCAAAAACGCCACTTGACTCAAAAGTAGAACAGATCGAGGGATCATGACAAATTCATGAAAAACTGGTACCCATGGTGTACTATAACAACAGAGCCTTACAGTTGTAACCACGGGATGTCATCATTCAACCCCTCCGTGTCACTCCGTAATTTATACACCCACTTTTGTTCCCTTCTCAGTAAAAACTGTGAGATATCTGTTATGTGGTCAGGTATATAAGGCTGTTCCAGGACCACCCACTGTAAGTCATTTGCCGTATGCTTCGCTTGTATAAAGTGGGATGTGAGGCGAGTTGCTTGTTTACTGCGTCTGATCGTACTCTTGTGTTCTTGGACGCGTAGTTTGATCTTCCTCGTTGTCATCCCAATGTATCTCAGCTTGCATGGGCAAGTGATCTGGTAGATAACTCTTTCGCTGTTACAATTTGTGTGGTGTTTGAGTATCCACGGTCGAGTGGTGCCTATGTCCACTGATGTAGTCTTCCTGGTCTGAGGACAAACTGAACAATTCCCACAGGGATGATGGCCCTGCACGGGTGGGAGGTTCCACAGAGTGGTGGTGGAAACATCTCCCACTCTGCGTGGTCTAGTGTGGACCAGTTCATCCTTGAGATTGGTGCCTCTTTTAAACGCAAAAAGAGGCAGCGGAATCTTGTCACCAGAACTGTTCAAAATCTTCCATTTCTGTCTGACAATCTTCTGAAGTTTGGACGAAGAGGTGTTAAACGTTGTAACACACACCATTTGTCCCAAGGGTGGCTTGTCCACAGGTGCCTCTAGTAGTGACTCACGATGGTTATTCGCGGCCCGTTTACATGATGTCTTGATCAGCCGACTGGGGTACTGTCGCATCCTCAATCTAGTGGAAAGGTCCCTGGCCTGCACCCGAAAATCTGTTTTCTCTGAACAGTTTCTCCTCACTCTTAAAAACTGCCCAAAGGGGAGATTCTCCCTCAGTGAGCGTGGATGATGACTATCAAACCTTAAAAGTGAGTTCCGTGCCATTGGTTTTCTGTACAGTGAGCTGGCCAGGTGACCGTCTAATGGAAAGACCATCAAATCCAGGAATGGTAATTGGTCTCTACTATGCTCCTGGGTGAACCTCAAAAAAGGGTTAAGGCCATTCAGCCAGACGTGGAAAGCTAGTAAAGAAGGCTCATCGCCGCGCCACACCACCAAGATGTCGTCTATATACCTTTTCCACACCACCAATTGCTGGTGATGCGGATTGGTGGTACTCAATACATGCTGGCTTTCAAAGTTGTGCATGTAGAGGTTCGCCAGGCTCGGCGCAAACTTGCTGCCCATCGAGGTCCCAGATGTTTGTAAATATAGGGACTCTTCAAAAGCAAAAAAGTTTTGGGTCATTGCGATCCTGGCCAGTTCCATTATGAAATGGACAGGTGTCACACTAACTGGGGGGGACTCTTCCAAAAGTTCCTGTACAGTTTGCAGAGTCTCCCTCTGGGGTATGCAAGTATACAATGATTCTACATCAAAGCTCGCTAAGATGTCGGTATCTGTATTGAAGTCAATCTCTGGTAACAGACGAAGGACATCCTTCGTGTCCTGAAGGTATGACGGCATCCGTTTGACCAATGGTTGTAGAAAAACATCAACAAAAGATGATAGCGGTTCCAAAAGGGAACCAATGCCAGAGATGATAGGCCGACCCGGAGGTGGTCTGGTTGGTTTATGCACCTTTGGTAGGGTGTAGAAGTATGGGACTATGGGGGATTTTGCCACCAAATAAGTCGCCTCCATCACCTTGCCCTCCTTCTTCCCGCCTCCGCATCCTTCAAAGGATGAAGAGCGGCTCCATCGTCTGGACCCAAAACGTGCGCTTTCATTTTACATGGATCGCACACGCCAGTTCCGGGTGGATGACCAACTGTTTGTTGGCTACGTGGGTGAGAAGAAGGGAAGGGCGGTACAGAAACGAACCATCTCTCGGTGGGTCGTCCTGTGCATCAAAGCATGCTACTCTTTGGCTCGGAAGGAGCCTCCTGTTGGGCTGAGGGCCCATTCCACTCGGGCTACGGCGGCTTCTACTGCCCTGGGCCGGGGAGTCCCCTTGCAGGACATTTGCCAGGCGGCTACGTGGGCCTCGCTGCACACCTTTGCGAGGCACTACTGCCTGGACAGTCAAGTCCGGAGGGACGGCTTCTTTGGCCGTTCGGTCCTCCAGGACTTTCTGGTGTAGGTTGTATTGGTTCGCAGACCCACCTCCGGGGTTGGTATTGCTGGGGTATCTATTCTAAGGTAAGGAATCTAATACTAACCTGTTTCTTTCAGATGAACAAGTTACTTACCTTCGGTAACGATATATCTGTAAGAAACAGTAGTTAGTATTAGATTCCTTACCGCCCCGCCCATCCTCCCCATTCTGCGAACTGATACCTAGGGTTAAGGACATCCCTTTCAGGGCCCTAGTTTCAAATGGCACCAGTGTTAGTTCTCACATGGCTCTGCGTGTTCTGGCGCGGAAAAGCTGTGTGCAAAGAACTGACGTCAGCGCGCGGAGGCGGCGTCTATATACTCCAGCGACGTCATCACGGCGCACGACGCCGACGACGCGGAGCCGCAGGGGACGCCTGCAGACGACGCCTACCGACGCGCAGGGGTACTGCTACGCAAAAGTTTCCGGATCCAGACTGACGCCTGGGGATATTCTAAGGTAAGGAATCTAATACTAACTACTGTTTCTTACAGATATATCGTTACCGAAGGTAAGTAACTTGTTCTTCAGGTTCTGTAGTGTCCAATCGAACTGATGGTGATACAGCTGGTTGCAAAATTTTATCACTCTCTTGTTCAGTAAGTGTTCCTTTTACTCGTGCATCACTGAAAGGCAGAAAACGTGGCACAGTTTCAGTCTCTGAGTCGGCGACACCCTTCTGGACCCACTGGTCGTACGGCAGATGTAAAGGTACCCTCTTGCAGTGGACTCCGTGGATCCAGTGCTTCTTCCCTTCCACTCGAACAGCTGATCTCGTGGAAAGAAGGACGAGGTGCGGTCCGGTCCACCTGGGCTGGTCGTTCTTGGTTCGCTGGAAATTTTTCACGAGAACCCAGGTTCCAGGGTCGATGGGGTGACCTGGAGTCTCAGAGACCGGAGGAGGGTGTCATGGACCTGTTGGTGTAAAACACTCAATTTAGCCGTCAATTCGTACAAATAATCAAGCAAAACAGGGTGTTCTATTTCACTGAACTTAGTGGGCCTTGGCACTCCCCATATGTTGGCCGGGCGGCCGAATACGATCTCATAGGGACTAAGTCCCACTCGCGAATGCACAGTCATTCTGGTGGATAGGAGTGCCAGGGGTAGAGCATCAGGCCATTTAAGACCAGTGCTCGCTTGAATTTTGGCTAATTTAAGTTTTAAAGTGCCGTTGTAGCATTCTACCAATCCAGCTGATTGGGGGTGATTTGCAGCGTGGAACTTTTGCTGAATGCCTAGCCCTTCACACACTCTCTTCATCACACGACCCACAAATTCACTCCCATTGTCACTCCAGACCATTCTAGGCATTCCGAATCTGGGGAAGTACTCTTTCACAAGGGCTTTAGCTGTGGATAAGGCAGTGTTGCCTTTTAGGGGGTAGGCTTCCACCCATCTTGAAAAGGCACAAGCAACAACGAGTACGTATTTTAAATTGTTGCACCTCTCCATGTGGATGAAATCTAGCTGCAAAACCTCAAACGGATACGTAGGAGGTGCAAAATGACCAGCTGGAGTTGGGGTTCCCCTACCAGGATTGTGTTTCAGACACACCATGCAATTCTTGACCACATTCTCTGAACACTTAGGAATTCCTGCATTTTGCCATACTGAGCCAACAACTTACAAATCCCTTTCACACTGATGTGAGCCATTCCATGAGCCATTGTAACCACTGCAAGCACATATGCATCGGGTAACAACCATCTCTGATGCTCTGACAATTCAACCCAACAACCATTTGCATCCATTCTACCCGTACTTTCTCTCCACATGTTCATCTCTTTCTCTGTAGCCTCAGCTTGAATAGACTTCACACTCTCTATCGTGTCTTCACACATTCCAACATCACCAACCCATCTTGCATGGCCTGCAACATACATTCGGCTCATCACATTCCTTGCAGTTTCTTTCGCGATTTCGTCAGCAAATGCATTTCCACGACCAACATCATCAGTAACCTTCTTGTGCGCACTACATTTCACAATCGCCACTTGCAGAGGCAAGGTCAGTGATTCAAGAAGCTCATTCTACAACTGACCATGCTGAATCTTAGCTCCATGCGAAGTCAGGAACCCATGTTCTTTCCACAATCGTCCAAAACTGTGAGCCACACCAAACGCATACTGACTATCGGTATAGATAGTCACTTTCATTCCTTTAGACAACACACATGCTCTTGTAAGTGCAATCAATTCTGCTGCTTGAGCTGAATTATGTGGAATACGTGCATCTTCAACAATTGTATGCAAAGTCGTGACAGCATATGCTGCAGTCGTGTCACCATTCGGAAGCTTGAAGCATGAACCATCCACCCATAATGTACCATCACACTTTGCAAGAGGAGTGTCCTGGAGGTCTATTTTCCCTTTCGTTTCTTCTTCTGTTCTAAGAAAACAATCATGCTGTTCTGAATCATCTAACTCTGTTACAATTGGCAACAACGTAGCTGGGTTGAGTGTGTTGCATCTTTTTATGTGCACATGACTTGCTAACAAGGTTAATTCGTAACCTGACAATCGAGCACTAGTTAAGTGCTGTGTCTTGGTTCTGTTTAACAACGTGTCCACTGCATGTGGAACCATCACAACTAGCATGTTATTCATCACTAGACCAGCAGACTGTCGAATAGAAACAGCTGCTGCCGCCGTTGCTCTTAAACAACTCGGCAATGCTTTAGCTACCGGATCCAAAGTCGACGAAAAATATGCACTTGGACGCTGCTTGTCTCCAAACAACTGAGTCAACACTGATAATGCACAACCCTCTTTCTCATTGACATACAATGTAAACGGCTTACTGTAGTTGGGGGTACCTAACACAGGAACCGAACATAATGCTGTGCGCAATTCAATAAAACTTTTCTGACACTCTTCAGACCAAGGAACGGGATTGGGTGTATCTTTACACGTTAATGCCACCAAAGGTTTGGCTATTAACGAAAAATTTGGTATCCATTGCCTGCAATATGAGGTAATGCCCAAGAAAGCACATACTTCTCTCTGTTTTCTTGGCACACTCAATTTCGCTATTGCCTGAATTCTTTCTGGGGTCAGTTTCCTTCCCTCCTTCGATAAGAGATGACCTAAGTAGGTCACTTCTTGTCGACAATATTGCAATTTTGAGAGAGACACTTTGTGGTGCAAATCACACAAATGGCGCAACAAAGACAATGTGGCTTCTTTACAGATTTCCTCAGTATCTGCAGCAACAAGCAAATCATCAACATACTGGATGAGGGTAGCACCATCAGGTAAAACAATCGTATCAAGCTGTGTTTTTAAAGCTTGACTATATATTGATGGACTTTCACAGTAGCCCTGGGGAGCGCGTTTAAAGCGGAAGCTGCATCCTCCTAAACTGAAGCCAAAAATATCCCTGCTCTCCTCAGCAATCGGGATGCTGAAGAAAGCATTCTTCAAGTCAATCACCGAAAACCAGGTGGCAGAAGCTGGAATCCTAGTCAATAGGGCAGTAATGTCAGGAACAACTGGAAATTGTGGCACAACTATTTTATTGACCGCTCTAAGATCGATCACAAATCTGTACACAGGTGGCTGAGAAGGGTCAGTTCGCTTCAAAACAGGCAGAACAGGACTATTGCAAACGTTGCATCTTGTCTCTTCAATCACATCTTTTTCAATCAGATCGTAAATGATCGCTAGCAAAGCTTTTTCACCTTCACTAGAAATTTTATATTTGGGAATGCGTGGCATTTTAACATTGGCTTTCAATGTTACAACATATGGTGGTATTTCCAAAAGGCCTACATCATTAGGACCAGTAGCCCAAAGAATATTAGGGAGAGATGAAAATTCTGTTGGAAGTTTATCCCTTGACAAATACATTGGAGAAACCACTTTCTTACCTAGTGTAAGTTGTACTCCAGAAGGAGAACAGTACAAAGTCGCATGCAATCTTTTCAGCAAATCTAATCCTAACAAGTTTTCACCACAACCTGTTGTCAGAATAAGGGGTGCTTAGAATTCACAAGGTCCAACAGAAAGGGACAACGGGTCAGAAATCGGATTTCTAACTGGGGCGCCAGAAAAACCTACAGAAACATTCATTTCGCCAGACAAAGGTGCACCAGGGAGTTTTGAGCGCATAATAGAACTCTTTGTAGCACCAGTATCCAACAGAAAAGGCTCTGACACACCTGATGTAATCACCTCAACGTAAGGTCCACTCTGATCTACTGGAACTGAAACAACTCCCTCTCTTTGTCTATGGCTGTCCTAGCAATCATTACCTTCCATATGCTCATCTTCTGCATAGTAATCATCAGCATAGTACTGAGTCGTCCTACCAGATGCGTTATTCTGCTGATCAAACCTATTCATCGAATTTTGAGGTGGAAGAGACTGTGTGTTCTGGGGGAAATTTCCACGTCCTCTACCTCTAGATGCTTGTTGAACACCTCGACCTCTTACACCAGAAGCACCATTTGCACGCTGTAATAAAATAGGACAACTATACTTGAAATGGCCCTCTTCCTTACAATATGAACACTGATTGGGGCCTACAGGGACACGTGGTTGAGTATACTCGACTCTTTGCGAGTTCCTCTGATACTGTTGAGGCTGCCGATAATTACTCTGATAGTTACTCTGAGCACCACTATTTTGACCACCACGTGGCGGATATGCTTGCTGTAACAAAACCTTCGTTTTCAACTCTTTAGTTTTCTTTTCTGCTCTATCTTTCTCGTCTTTGTCTCGATTTTCGTAATATTGTGCAGTAGCCGATATCTGTGCTGAGGAGGAAACTGCCCAAGAACTCTCTGAATCTTTCAACTTTTTGCACAACTCTGGAAGCAGATTGTGCACGAATTTATCGACGAACAGTCGCTGACCACCTTCTGTGCTCATATCTTGACCACTGTGGTCGACAAAAGTTTCTTCAAACCTGGTGAAAAAATCTGAGACCGTTTCATCTTTCTTCTGCTTACATGCAGACAACTTATCCCAATTTACACGCATCGCAGGCATTGAAGTTTTCATGTAATCAATGATTTTACCAGGAAGTTCTGCTACTAAAGGCTCAGGTTTAGCACCACCAACTTGTCGGTCATCTGCAGCAGCAATATTAGCCCATGAGTCACCTAACTCCTGATCATGATCTGCATGACAAATCTTTCCCCATAAAGGCTGTGGAACAACGTTCCCAAACAACATGTCTATGTCAGCTAAATTCATGATCCATGACCCAGCAGTCTGTGACAACTCTTTGTAATACCCTGCAGGATTTTTACGGGGATCAGGCAATGTTTGCTTAAGGGCCAAAACTTCAGCTCGTTTCCAAGGAACATGTACCCATACACGCTGAAAATGTGCTGGCACAGGTGGTGGAACATTACCAGGACCAGCTGCTACTGCTTCTTTCCATACTGGAGGAACTTCTCTCATGGGATATTGTCTTACCTTCTTCTTACCAGAAGAATCAGACTCAAACAACGACCTAGAAACACCTTCAGTCCTAAGTGACAACAACGTCGCAACTGCTTTCTTAACATCTGAACCCACAATTGCGCCTTTTGAAAACTCAAACCGTACATGGCTCAACTCAGGAGGATTAGAGTCTAAATCATTTTCCTCTAAATCTTCACATAGAAAATCACACATTTTCTCAAAAACGTATCTCTGCTTTGATGCTTCCCACTGGGTGAAGACATCATAACACATTCTAAATCATATTTTTCCGGGTCAGCAACCCATTTATGTGCCAAATAATTTAACGTTTCCTTCTCCCTAGAATCAGGCAGTTGACTACGCAACTGCTTGCGCTCTGTGTCAGGAGTTACACTCGTTGCACCAAAGAGAGGATGCAAAAAATTAGCGACAGTACTAGCCACTCTCTGACGAACAGAAGGAGAAGTCGATGAAAAGACAAGAGGGAAAGCAGGGTGAGACGAGGCAGATGCAGAGGCAGTGTCAGGAGAAGTACCAGGAGTGGTGGTCAATATAATAGTTAAAGTTGTAGGAGGTAAAGGCAGAGCAGGTGTCAAAGTCGGTGGCCCTTGAGCAGGCTGCACCGGAGGAGCAGGGGCCAGCTGAAGAGTAGCTGGTGGGTGCTGTGGAGGAGCAGGAGGCAATGCAACCACGGGTTGCGCAGCTAAAGGTTGCGGAGGTGCTGTAGCATTCTGCACATAAGGGGGTGGCGAACTTAACAAATGCGCCATTAACGGATCTTTTTCAAGCTCTTTTGCTGCATCTTGCTGAAGAGGCGGCAAAACTGGATAGCATTTATCTATCACCATTTTACGTTGCCTGTGCAACTGCTCACTCGTCTGTTCTTCTTCATTATCTTTAAACTGCATAGCAGCTTGCATTATCGAAATACCCCTTTCTCTCTTATTTTTCTTCGCTAATTTAATTTCCTTCTGTTTGGCTTCCTTACGCCATAGGCGGAAAGAGTCAAACATCGCCGGCCGGGCTTTCTTCTTAAAAAGTTTAACTTCGAGGTTATCTAAGATTTCTGTGTCAAAGCTACCATATTGGGGCCATTTTAAAACACCATCTTTTCTGGTGTATTTGATCCACACTTCATTATATGTGATGGGGCCTACTCCATGTTTCACATACAATTCATAAGTTGGAGTTCCAATCGGAGGAACCGGACACGAGTCCTCCAATCGGGAATTCCTATTACTACAACCAAGACAAAAAAAATTTCCAAGTCTGCTAATACCAGGCATCTTCGTTCTCTAGTCTAGCTTCAAACTTCAAAGGATTATCGATTACGATATTCTCGTGAATACACGAGTCCTTTGGCTTTGGCACTTGCAAGTTCCAAACAAAGTGATCCCGAGGGGATACCCAAACTAAGGACTGGGAGACGCTCCACTTATACTTAACTGAGATATCGATGACGTCACCAGAAGACTCGTCTTATCGTTTCGCTCTACCAAACTTCAAGGGTCCAAATCAGGGCGATAGCCAGGGCAGCAGTCCTTTGTAGCCATCAGGAAGCGGGGAACCTCGCAGCAAAGACTTTCGGACCACGTCGACATGCAGGAGTCGATGAAGTGGTTGGCCTTCCTCCAGAATTTTCACACGAAGCTCCTCACGAACCTCTGGCTGGACCGGTACCGCTGGTATCGCCCCGCGTTGGGCGCCAACTCTGCGGTACTGGGTTTTTCAGAACCGGTACCGAACCGGTAACCCAGTGGTGTCAGGGTACACACCCAAAGACCTCGAGTACTTTCCTGATTTAGACCACAGAAACTCAGAGTCTTCTAGGTGAAGTCAAGGATCGATTTTATTGGCTGCAACCAAGTAACAGGTCCTAGAAGTACAACAACACGGGATGTATATTCTCAGGAGACTGCTCAATCTTACAAAGCCAGGCTTCTCTTTTTATACAAAATATTGTGCTTCAGGCAAACATTCTCCACATTTCAGTATGCTATTCACATGTTTCCACTATAAAGAAAAAGCAGAGTCATGATGACAAGCCCACATTTCAGTTTGTCCAGCCCACAACAAATTACCCGGCAAGGCCCAACATTTCCATCAGATATCGGTGTACCCCCAATAAAAACGGGCACCTCCTCAAGGTTTCAGCTTGCCCAGGTCAGAGAAAAGTCAATCAAGGTGTACGTGTCCTTTGATATCGAATTTAGCTGTATTATAAGCCTATGTGAGGGCAACCCACAAAATGGCTGCCGTACACAAAATGGAAGCCAAGGGTTCAAGACGAAAATGACGATTTCGAGGTGAAATCGTCACTCGAATATGCCGAAAATGCTTGTACATAGTGTACTAGCCATTTTCGGTCTTTTGATATAAAAATCGTCATGCTACAATGAAGTTTTATTCACGAGTTCAGAATTTTCAGAACTACAGGCTACAGGTCCGAATGATGTTGGTCTCTTACAGATTCCACCATATGTTGTCACCCTCAAGTCGAATGCTAGGCTACCTCGTATTCCCCAATATAAAATATCTAGTGATGGCGAGAGAGCTCTTTTGGCGATCATTTATGATTTGGTTGAGAAGGGTGTAATTGAGGAAACGAGAGGTAATGTGTGTAACAGTCCTATTCTGCCTGTCCTTAAGCGTACTGATGCTTCTCAGCCACCTGTGTACAGGTTTGTGATCGATCTTCGAGAAGTGAATAAGATTGTGGTGCCACAGTTTGCTGTTGTCCCTGATATCACTGCTTTGTTGACTCGGATTCCTGCTTCGGCAGCCTGGTTTTCGGTTATCGACCTGAAGAATGCTTTCTTTAGCATTCCAATTGCTGAGGAGAGTAGAGATATTTTCGGCTTCTCATTAGGAGGTCGAAGCTTCTGGTTTAAGAGAACTCCCCAAGGTTATTGTGAAAGTCCCTCCATCTATAGTCAGGCGTTGAAACTCAGCTTGATGATTTTGTATTGCCTTCTGGTGCTACTCTTATTCAGTACGTTGATGATCTGTTGATTACTGCTGATGACGAAGAGATTTGTAAAGAAGCTACTCTTTCTTTGTTACAACATTTGTCTGACCTTCATCATAAAGTGTCACCTTCCAAGTTACAGTAATGTCGACAAGAAGTAACCTACTAAGGTCATCTCTTGTCGAAGGAGGGAAGAAGGTTGACACCAGAACGAATTCAAGCGATTGCGCAAATGAGTGTGCCATCCACACAGAGAGAGGTGTGTGCTTTTTTAGGTATCACCTCGTATTGTAGGCAATGGATCCCCAACTTTTCCTTGCTAGCGAAACCTCTGTTGGCACTGACTCTTAAAGATACTCCGTATCCTCTCCCTTGGTCTGATGATTGTCAGAAAAAAAATTCTGAATTACGTGATGCATTGTGTTCGGCTCCGGTGTTGGGTACTCCTGACTACAGTAAGCCTTTTACATTGTATGTTCACGAGAGAGAAGGTTGTGCATTGTCAGTATTGACTCAACAGTTTGAGGAGACAAGCAACGCCCATGTGCGTATTTTTCAGCGACGTTAGATCCTGTAGCTTAAGCGTTGCCGAGCTGTTTGAGAGCTACAGCGGCAGCGGCTGTTTCTATCCGACAGTCTGCTGGATTGGTATTGGATAATACGTTGATTGTGATGGTCCCACATGCAGTGAATACTTTATTGAACAGGACCAAGACTCAGCACCTTACTAGTGCACGTCTGTCAGGTTATGAGCTGACACTTTTGGCTAGCCATGTTCACATCAAAAGATGTAATGTGTTGAATCCAGCTACGTTGCCGATTTCTGTAGAGATAGATGTTCAGGAACAGCATGATTGTGTTCTCCGGACAGAGGAGGAAACGAAGGCTAGAGTTGATTTAAAAGATACTCCTCTCACGAATGTTGATGGTACCTTATGGGTAGATGGTTCATGTTTCAAGCTTCCGAATGGTGAGACAACTGCGGCATATGCTGTCACAACTTTACATACAGTTGTTGAAACAGCACGCATAGCACAGAATTCTGCGCAAGCAGCAGAGTTGATTGCATTGACTAGAGCGAGTGTGTTGTCAGAGGGAAAGCGAGTGAATGTCTATACTGATAGCCAGTATGCGTTTGGTGTTGCCCATAGTTTTGGACGTTTTTGGAGAGAAAGAGGATTCCTTACTTCTCAAGGTGCGAATATTCAGCATGGGCAGTTAGTGAATGAACTTTTGGAATCACTTACTCTCCCAAAGCAGATTGCAATTTTGAAGTGTAGTGCGCATAAGAAAGTTGTGGATGATGTAGGTCGAGGGAATGCGTTTGCGGATGAAGTTGCGAAGGAAACGGCGAGAGATATGATGAGCCGTATGTATGTTGCGGGCCCTGCTAATTGGGTTATGGCTGGTGGAATGTGTGAAGACACAATAGAAAGTGTGAAGTCAATTCAGGCTGAAGCTACGGAAAAGGAAGTGAGTAAGTGGAGAGAAAGTATGGGTATGTTGGAGTCGACGGGTTGTTGGGTTGAGTTGTCAGAACACCAGCGATGGTTGTTGCCTGATGCGTATGTGCTCCCAGTGGTTACTATGGCTCATGGAATGGCTCACATTAGTTCGAAGGGAATATGCAAGTTGTTGGCTCCAGTATGGCAGAATGCTGGAATTCCGAAATGTGCTGAGAATGTGGGGAAACATTGTATGATTTGTTTGAAGTACAATCCTGGAAAGGGAACTCCAACTCCAGCTGGTCATTTTGCTCCTACGACGTATCCGTTTGAAGTTATACAGTTAGATTACATTCACATGGAGAGATGCAACAATCTAAAGTATGTCCTTGTGATTGTTTGTGCCTTTTCCAGATGGATAGAGGCCTACCCCCTAAAGGATAATACTGCCTTGTCTACAGCCAAGGTTTTGCTTAAAGAGTATTTCTCTAGGTATGGTTTGCCGAGAATTGTATGGAGCGACAATGGAAGTGAATTTGTGGGCCAAATCATGAAGAAAGTGTGTACTGGTTTGGGTCTTAATCAGAAATTTCATGCTGCGAATCACCCCCAGTCTGCTGGACTTGTCGAGTGCTATAATGGCACATTGAAGCTAGCTAAGATACAAGCGAGCACTGGTCTTACATGGCCAGATGCCTTGCCGTTGGCTCTTTTGTCAACAAGGACGACAGTACATTCTCGTGTGGGACTTAGCTCATACGAAATAGTTTTTGGTCGTCCAGCGAATGTTTGGGGTGTGCATCGTCCTAAAAAATATAGCGAGATTGAGTACCCTATGTTGGTGGTTTACTTACATGACTTGGCTGCTAAATTACGTGTTCTCCACCAACAGGTCCATGACAGTTTGCCGACAGCTACTGCAGATCCAGGCCATACGATTCAACCTGGTGATTTTGTCATGACGAAGAATTTTCAACGAACCAAAAACTTGGAGCCGAGATGGACTGGACCACATTTGGTCCTCTTGGTCACTAGAACTGCTGTTAGAGTAGCTGGTAAAAACAATTGGGTGCATGCCACCCATACTAAAAAAGTTCCTTTGCCTTTACTGTATGATAAGTGGGTGAAGGATAGAATAGCTGATTCCGAATGTGAAAGGATTCCTAGATTTGTACCTTTTAGTGATGCACATTTGACATGGACTCAGTCAGAACGCGAGGATGATGATGTTCTGCAAGCTGCTGTGCCTCCACATCTGAAGCTCGACACGACGAATCCGGAGCTCCTTTTTAAAGACCCAACTGTGCTTGGTAAAGAACGCTACAATTTGAGACCAAGAAAGACTGTTCTCATGGACAAATAAAATCTGAATTTTTTTATATCTGGGGAAGAATCATAAACAGCTCCTTACAAAGCGGTGTGGTCCCCGATTGTCTAAAAATGGGACAAGTCACTCCTCTACTGAAAAAACCCGGTCTCAACTCAACGGACTTGAACAATTTCAGACCGATATCCAACCTCCCTTTACTCTCGAAAACACTTGAACGCTGTGTACTCCTGCAACTGACGCAACATCTGGACAACATCAATCTCCTGGACCCCCTCCAATCTGGCTTCAGACAAGGCCGCAGTACAGAAACCGCGATGCTGAACATCATAGATGACATCCATGGATCTCTTGACGCTGACAAGTGCTGCCTCCTCATACTCCTTGATCTCTCAGCAGCATTCGACACGGTGGACCACAAGCTCCTCATCATGACTCTTCAAGAAAGAGCCGGCCTTGGAGAGGTAGTTCTCAAGTGGATTTCCTCCTTTTTACATAACCGTTCGCAATTAATAAAAATCAAGAACTTCACCTCCGATACCCAGCAAGTCAACAAGGGTGTCCCTCAAGGATCAGTGCTCTCCCCCCAGCTCTTTAACATTTACATGGAACCACTCGCCAAGTTACTCAGGAACGCCAACATCCACTTCCACCTCTACGCGGATGACACGCAGATTTACCTGGAAACCGCCTCTCTCAAAGACATCCACAGACTCAATGATGTCCTAAATGAAGTTCAAGACTGGCTGACAAAGAATCACCTGAAACTCAACCCCGACAAGACAGAAACACTCCTCATCTCAAACAAAGAAGATAACCCTCAAATCACCGAGTGGCTAAAGTCGATCGATGTTCTCAAAGGTAACCTCACGCTAGCCGACTCCGTTAAATCCCTGGGCTTCACCCTAGACCCCAAACTAACCCTGACAAACCACATTAAGAACTCGGCGAAAAGCGCATTCTTCAACCTCAGACTTTTGAACAAAATTAAACCTTACATTCCCAACAAGGACCTCAAACTAGCCACGCAATCTCTAGTTCTATCAAGACTGGATTATGGGAACTCAATCCTAACAGGCATCCCCAAATCGCACCTGGCACCACTAAAAACAACACTTCACGCGGCAGCGAGAATGATCACAGGCTGCAAAAAATCTGACCACATCTCCCCGGCACTCAAAGAACTCGAATGGCTCCCTGCGGAAATGCGAAGTACCTTCAGAATGGCCTGCCTAACCCACAAGGCCCTACACACCGGCAAACCGGAATACCTGGCTAACAAGCTCAAAAAAGCAGGCCAAGCCAGAAATTTGAGAAGCTCTAACTCCCTGCTGCTCATCCTACCAAAAACCAGAAGGAAGAGAACTGCGGACTGCTCTTTCTCAGGAAATGCCCCCAAAATATGGAACGCCATCCCCCCGCACATCAGAACTCTACCATCCTATGCAGAATTCAAGAGCCAACTCAAATCTTTGTGCCTTATCCGCTCCCTTGGTTGTGGATAACTTGGAGCTGCAAACGTCCCTGAATCCATGCGGTAATGTTGAATCCTGTACCAAGAAGCCCTGCTGTCCGAACATTTCTTCTTTCCAAATTGTCACTCGCTTATTGCTTTTATTGGGTTTGTTTCATGTTGTTCTCTTTTTCATTCCCTCTACTGTGAAGCGCTCTGATACCTTCGGGTCTTGTTAGCGCTATAGAAAACTTCTAAATAATAAATAAATAATAAATAATATAGTGAATTACACCTTGTCAGATCAAGAGACTTTTGTACTTTTTTCTTTTTCGAGTCACCATCGGGACTCAGCTGCAGGGTCACGGTATAAGTTCTTAAGGGGTGAGCCGCGAATTGACGAAAGGTCTGTGGTTCATGGTCGTTAATACGATCTTGACACACACTTGAGTGAAGAAGGAAGATTGCCGTGAGCAGCACGTTAGAGGATGGAGTCTTTTGGGTCTGATAAGAGTGTTGAGAAAGTTGATTTTAAAATGAAAATGTGTACATTGGTCCGTAGCAAATGTTTTTTAATATTGTGTTTCTTGATGCTTTTGAATATTATATTGGGATGTGTGGGTTGGATTGTTTATGCCATACAACAGACGTTTGCATCTACGTCCCAACCTACTCTTTCTTTTTCTACTGTTTCTCCACATGAATTTTATACGTTGCCTGAACATGAACAGACACGAAGATCACAATTTGTGAACAATTCGTTTATACAGATGTTGCATCAGCATCAGTTAGTCGTGAATACCACGAATTGTTGGGTGTGTGGTCTTATGCCACATACGACAGATAAGGGAATGCCATATTTGGTTTTGCCTTTTTCGCCTAATGGGTCAGTATGGGCACTCCAAGCAATGTTTATCTATGCGAATGAAGCATCTCCTGTACGTTCCGTCAAGGATAATGCGAGTAATAATGCCTTGGTACAGGGAATAGTAGATATGATCAGAGATATTGATGCATATAAGCTATCCCTAAAGATGAGGTACGAGCATATGTTGGTTGGAACAAGACGAGATATAGTATTAGTCTGACAGAAAAGGAGAGACAGAAAAGGTCTCCTCCTATTTGGATTGTACCCCACCGAGGTAATTTTTGTCTGTAAGGTAATGGTCAGAATCCGAGAGCTCAGCTTGGTAAGAGTGTGTGTGTTCACACCTATGTCTATACATCCCAGAAATCTCCACCGTTCGTGCCAGCTAAAGGCACGTATTTTGTTTGTTACGACTGAGCATATACATGGTTGCCTTCTGATTTTTCAGGCACATGTTATGTGGCATTTTTGCTTCCCCCTACGTACACTGCTGCTTTCAATTACCATAAGACAAGATATGGGAGAGGTGTTATCGATGCGAAAGATACTGTCGCACAAGAAGTTGGGGACTTCTTTAAGGGTTTTCTGCCCTTTTGGGGTCCTATGGCTACTAGTAGGAATATTCGTCAGCTTACGAGAGTGGTTGAGGCCACTATAAATGAGACTGCAGGTGCCCTTAGCAATATTACAGCTGAGCTTCAAGCGGATCGCCTTATGACATTACAGAACCGCTTTGTTTTAGATATTATACTTGCAGATAGAGGTGGGGTATGTAAATTGATCGGGTCTAGTTGCTTTGTTTTCATACCAGATAACGCCCCGACAGTGTACCAAGCCATCTTGAGGTTACATAAGTCCGCTGAGTCTATACATGTAGACGAAGGGAACTGGTCATTGATAGAATGGTTTTGGGAACTGCTGTCCAAATGGGGATGGAAGATTCTGATGTTTCTTGGTATGGCTTTAGCAATCCTTTTCTTGTGTTGCTTATGCATCCAGTGTGATCCCGCCATTTGTAGTCTTTGTGCTACGATCTGTGTGAGAAGACCTGTCCCGAGAGAAGCGAAGGATAATAAGATGATGTTACAGCAACACCTTGATGACCTGATGAGAATAGATATAGACCTGGATTCAGATTGACGTGAGTTTAGGTCATTGCCTACGTAATAGCAAAAGGAGGGTCTGAGGTTCCGTGATTTCGAACCAGACTCCATTGTTGTTTGAGTTGTTCGTGACGCCATTTTTGTGTTGCCCTCACGTAGGCCTATGGAGGTAAACGAACGAACAAAGTTGCATGGGCCTTATTGTTCATGTATGCATTAACAGGCCCTTTTCTGACTTGTGAGTGAACTGCAAGACGCTGACCTCTTCACCTGAAACCGACCCTTTCATGAAGCCAATTTCTCTGGCTGATCGTTGTCTGAAATTGCCAATCAATGTTCAGGATATCGTTAACTTTTAGTTTCCTTGCACATATCTTATCCTAATCAGCATCTGAATTGTTTCTTTCCTTACGACTTTTCATTACATGGGTAGTGCTTTCAATTATGGGTTTGTCCGGCTTGTGGAAATTGAATTTGGGACAGTCCTAATAATTAACTTTTGGGTTGGGTTACTGTAAATTGGGTTTTTGTTAATGTGATACTCAGTTAGAAAATGTGTCCTATTGGTCAGAATTTTGCGCAGTGGGTGGACATTTGTAATGAGAATATGGTGTATAAAAAGCGATGTCTTGCTCTATGAAAATTGAGCAGTTTCCTGAGTTGTACACCGTGTTGTATTGCTTGGTTTACTGTTACTAGCTGCAGCTAATAAATTTGATCTTTGACACCATCCAGAAGTATTCCGTGTCTCTGTATTCCAAGACAGGAGAATCCGAAGACTTCGGGTGTGTCCCTGGCACCGCTGGGTTCTAAGAAAACCCGGTTCTTCAGAGTGCGACTGAAGGTGGGTAATGAAACTGACTTACTAGGGTTGTGAGGAGCACCAGGGGACATTTCCAATACTACTTACAACCTTGTTGAAAACGTTGCTGCTGGTTTGGGGGCACAGTACAAGAGAAAAGCAGATTCAGTACTACTTACCGATATTGGGAGCAACAAAGAAGAACACAGCTGAAACCCTGCTAGCCCGACCTAACTGAAAAATGTACAAAAAGAAAGTTTGGTGAAATGTCTTGAAGCCATGAGATAAAAGGATCCACCGAAGAATCTTACGAGTTAAATGGGCAAGGTAACTTTGAGTATTAATATAGAAAGACCTTTTGATGTTTTTTTGGAGTCTGACATAGAACTCTAAATTCATCAGAGTGGCTGAATGGACGGAAACCAAGATTAGGAAACAATGGGCAACCACTGTGATGCTGTTTCATGCACATTAGGCGGTAGGGGATTAGGAGAGAAACAGGGCTGGACTGGGAACTGAAAGCAGCCGTGGCAAATTTCTGCAGACCAGCCCCCACCCGGCGCGTAGCGAGCGAGCTCGACCGCTACTAGGGGGATTTGGGGGGGGGGGTTCTCCCCCCAAGAAAATTTTGGAAAACGACAGACAGACCAAAAGGGTGAATTTCACAGCACATTTTCATTACATATTCAATTGTATCAACTTTCAAAGTACAGTAAATAGTAGATGATGACCTTAAAGAACACCAGGTTAGCCACCCAATCATATGTACTCATAGACATTCTTTCAGAGAGCACAAAAATAGACACAAGTAGTGAATCAGAGAAAACAAAATAAAAGTGAGACCAGCCCCCCACATGGTGTGTAGCGAGCAAGCGCAGTGAGCAACCACTACTAGGGGGAGTTTGGGGTGTTGAACTTGTCCCCCCCAAGAAAATTTGAGAGAAAGAAAGGCGAAAACAAAGCATTTTTCAATACATTTTTCATTACATATTAGATTGTATTAACTTTTAAAGCATAGTAAATTGTCACTCATGTTTTCACAAATTAAGCATGATGTGATGTCACACATGAGCACACAGGCCACTGACTGAGGCCAGAAACTGTGGAAATGTCACGCATAAGCACCAAGGCACTGACTCAGGTCTGGTCACACCACCAGGCCAGTAAGCATGCAAACGTCACATATAAGCACCCAGGCCATAAGCATGGAAATGTCACACATGAGCCTCCTGCTCCAGGTCACTGAGGCCAGCAACTATGGAAATAGCACACATAATTAGGCACCCAGGCCAGAAAGCATGGCAACATCACACATAAGCACCCAGGCTGACAGAAGACATGGAAATGTCTCAAATGGCACCCTAGCCAGAAAGGCATGACACATCTTTAAATAGCCTACTTAAGTGGGTGGCATAATAAGTGTTGCAGGCCCACTAGCAGCATTTAATGTAAATTCCCTGGGTACACGTAGAACCACATTTCTTGGGATTTCACAAGTAATTTAAAATTGGCAATTCGTTGTAAGAGAATTTTACCATGTTGGAAAGGAAAGAGCGCAAGCACTTTAGCACTGGCTAGTGGTGGTAAAGTGCACTGATCCCTAAGAGCAAAAAAAATGGCCTTATTTGATGTATACTAACGCAGATGAAACTGGATTTTAATTTAGAGATATCTGAGGTCGACGGGGACTTATCTAACCATGTCTCAGCAGTCAGTAGGAACAATATGTATCTTAAAAACATTTTACATGTTCTAATGGCGCTGGGACGTTTTCTGTAGCTTCTCCTTTTCCGCCCAGCTGTTTCAACACCTACAACGTGCGCATCTGTAATTCACATGCAAACAGTGAACGATCATTGGGGTATGGGCGACATGCCGGAAGATATCGACTGGCTTCACAAGCTGTACCACACCCTGATCATGGAGAAGATCTCAGCTACAGTAATTCACCAGCTGCAACAGTTTGAAAAGCAGTAGGGCCCCTGCGTGAATTTTCTCACAAATGCATTTTGAGAACTCTCTTGCCAGAAATATCTACGAGTGAGGCACCTCACAGACCTGGGTTACTGTACAATCGTGTATATGGACCTGCTCCTAAAGGGTCAAATGGATCCTTTATCAAGCTTATGAGTGAACAGAACGTCTTTCTTGTTATCTGCCCTACTTTCTCCTCCCAAATTTCCATTATTCACCCCTTTCCTTTCCCTTCTCCCCAGCATTTCCTGGCTTTAATGGTGTCACTGGGTTTTAGATATGACACCGGCCTTGTAATCATAACATACAATTATCTCCTGTTTTATCAGTACAATTCAGTGATCTCGTGTGTGGGGGGATTCGCAGTGGTGGGCATTTAGTGTGGTACTGTAATCTGGTCCCTTTCTCAACAGATCAGTATTACAATTATTCAGAGATAGCAACAAGATTGTTGAGCAGGCAATGCAATGCAATGCAAACTCTAATGGGAACATTTTGAAAAGTTATGTAGAAACTACAACGCGGAAAGGCTGGCGTTATTTCTACGAGGCTGCGTGTTTTCTGCTACTGTACGGCACCTGTGCCAATCAATGTCTCTTAAGTGATGGATGTGGTCTGGCCTCGGGTTCTCCTTACTGCAGCATGATGGTTTCTTTATACCATTTTGTAGTGGCAGGCAAAATGGGGTGAGTCTTTGTAAAATTGCTATAGATTTCGCGCTTTTTTTTCGATTACATATTTGACTGCCGGCCTGAGTGAGGTAGCAGTACTGATGAGATAAACAACAGTGCTGAAGCCACTGTTTCGGGGCAGATCACAGATTATCTGGTTGAATTAATCAATGTGCTGCTTCAACATTTACAACCGCATAAAAAGATGCATCGTATAGAAGTGCGGATGCGGTCCCTCCTCCCATCTCTTTAGATACTGCTGTGCAGCACCAGTAGTCTGAAACAATTCAAATATTGCGTTTTATTCCAGTCGCTCTTCCTTCTGTGTGGTTATTCTAAGTGTAGAAACAATCATTTTTTTTAACTAGCTACTGAGCGCACAGCAAGTGAAATGAGTTGCTATCTGAAGTGCCTCGAAGATTACTAGGAGAGTTTGAATTATTTATGCTGCATGGAATCTCAAATTACGTGGCATATTATTAGATGAAATAAGCATTGGCTTTATTATGTAAATACATTTACATTTCCTCATTCAGGAGAGAGCAGAGTCCTATACACAGTACACGTGATCCTTAAGAAATAGCCCTGTAATAAAAGATTTTATTTGCTCATCGAGTCCCAGTTATGGGGGAACGGTTATGTTATGTAACTTAAGGCTAATTTGATCTTGATTAAAGAGGCAACTACTTAAAACTGCCTCATTTAAGATGTAATTAAATCCAGAAACTAGGGGCCATGCACGAATAAACAGTTGCTTTCTATCGCGCTCATTAAGAAATAACTTCTCAGGCAGCCTAGCTCAGTGCATTTATTTGTATAGCGTGTGTGGCAACAGTGGCACTCGGAGACACGTTTAGGACTTTAGCTCTTCGACCTTTCAAAAGAAAGTTGGACACGTTTGGGGTTCTTTTCGGGTGCACTTTCGAGATACCGACCGGCTACTTGGAGAAGTGTCCAATAGCAATTGGTTTCATCATGACAAAGATACCCCTCCTGGAAAGGTATTACTTCTTTCCTTTTCTGTTAATCAAGGAGAGAGAGAGGAACTAGAGTAGCTAGTTTGTTTCCCCTAGGATATAGTGGTTAATCAAAGAGAAGGAGTAGTTTCTGTCCTGTAACTCCAGTTCTGTAGTAGGGGTATCTCTGTTATAGTCATAATCTAGTGAATAGTCCCGCCCATGTGCGTGGACCCCGGAGCAATCAAAAATAATCTCTTTAGGTGTCGAAAAATGCAAAACTGCACAGACACTTAAGAGAGAATTAAAGACAGATAATGCAGCCTATATCTACAGGCTACACTGTCCAGTACTTCAACTAGAAATTCCACCAAAAATCCACAAACAGCAAAGCCTGTCCAGATTTCCCTTGCTTTAACAGCAAAAACCCTCTGGAATGTTAGAGAGGAAGACATGGACAGACAAGCCCCATAGGCTACCATTATGTGATCAGAACAGGATACTGTGCCTTTAAGAGAACTTTCCAGAACTTCACAGTATCCCAGAATGCACTGAGGGTCCCTTTTACTTTCAGTTCTTTTTGAAGACGCAACACGCCAGACCTGTAGCATTCCTTACATGAATATCTCTCTCCACCGGGGAGGAGGGCGGGCGCTTATGACTATAACAGAGATACCCCTACTACAGAACTGGAGTTAGAGGACAGAAACTACTCCTTCTGTAGTAGTGGATCTCTGTGTATCGTCATAATCTAGTGAATAGAATGGCAAGCCCATCCCCACACCAAAGTGGCGGTGGAGAAAATTTGAAACAACCACTATTGTGCTAATAGATTCCGCAGTGAAGCCTGCCCAACCTGAGCGTTTGCCCTGGCATCAGTGTCCAGGCAGTAATGCTTAGCAAAGGTAAGGACCGACTTCCAAGTGTCCGCCTTGCAGATTTCTGCAATTGGAACATTACGGAGCAAAGCAGTCGTGGCAGCTGTGCCCCTGGTGGAATGAGCCTTAGGTTTACCCCCTAAGGTCTTATTAGTTTTTGGTAACACAATTGTATACAGGACACAATCCACCTAGAGATGGACTTCTTAGAGGTAGCAAGACCCGTCCTGACTGATCCATAATTAATAAACAATTGGTCTGACCTACGAATATCCTTGGTTTTATACAGATAAAATTTCAACACCCTCCTAACATCCAGGAAATGCAGGGACCTTTCCGCTGGAGAGGAAGGATTCTGAAAAAACGTAGGTAAAGTTATGGTCTGGTTAACATGAAAATCAAATATAACCTTTGGAAGACATTTAGGGTGAGTACGCATAACAACCTTAGCAGCATGAAATACAGTATACGGTTCTTGGCAACAGAACGCCTGAATTTCACTCACCCTGCGGGCCGATGTGATGGCCACGAGGAACACCGCCTTCCAGGACAGGTGCTGTAACGAAGCCTTATGAATAGGTTCAAAAGGCTCCTTCATCAATCTGGACAGCACCACATTCAATTCCCATGAAGGCGAAGGAAGACGGACAGGAGGGAACACTTTCTTCAAGCCTTCCAAAAAATCCTTGATCACAGGGATCTGGAAGAAGGAAGTCTGTGAAGGGCATTTCCTGTAGGCAGTCAGCGCAGCAAGATGAACCTTAATGGAATGGACATTAAGGCCAGACTGCGCCAGATTTAGAAGATACGGAAGGATGACATCTTCCTTACACGTCGTCGGGTCATAGTTCTTGGACTTGCACTAGATGCAAAACCTCTTCCACTTGTAAGCATAGGAAGTCCGAGTGGAAGGTCGCTTAGCCTCCTTCAGTATGTCCATGCAATCTTCAGGTAGATTCAAATGGCCATATTGCACTATCTCAGGAGCCATGCCGCCAAACTCAAAGACGAGAGGTTGGGGTGCAACATCTGCCCCCTGAACTTCGTGAGAAGGTCCTGCCTGCACGGCAGCCATATGTGAGGAAGGAGAGACCGGTGAAGCAGGTCCGTGAACCACCACTGCCTGGGCCATTCCGGGGCAATCAGGATCATTCGCGCCCTGGACCGGGACAGCTTGATGAGCACCGTCGGAATCAGGGGAATGGGTGGAAAAGCGTACAGAAAGTTGTTCGACCAGTTGATCCATAACGCATTCCCCAGCGCCCCCGGCTGGTAGTACCTGGAGGCGAAGTCTCGGCATTTGCTGTTTTCGGCAGTGGCAAACAGATCTATGTCTGGAGTCCCCCACCTTGCGAAGACTTCTCCTAGCACTTCGTCGTTTATGACCCATTCGTGGTTTTCCTGAATCAGTCTGCTTAGTGCGTCTGCCTGAACATTCTGCACACCTGGCAGATGGGTAGCCGTTATCGTCAGTCCTCTGGCTAGAAGCCAGTGCCAGATCGCCTGCGCCTCCCGCGACAGGGTGCGCGATCTAGAGCCCCCCTGCTTGTTGAGGTAATACATCGTGGTCGTATTGTCCGTTTGCACAAGCAGAGAGTTGGTCTGTAAGGACGGAAGAAAGGCCTTCAGCGCCAAGTGAACAGCTCTGAGTTCCAGCAAATTGATATGGTACGTGGACTCTGTCTGGGACCACGTCTCTTGAATCTGTAAGTCTCCGGAGTGCGCCCCCCAGCCGTGGAGAGACGCATCCATCACGATAGTCTGTGTGGGAATGTCCTTGTGGAAGGGAACCCCTCTCAGGAGATTCTCCGCTGAACACCACCACTTCAGAGACTGAAGAGCATGCAGAGACAGTCGTATCCTGTCGTCCCAAGAACCTTTCCTCTGATCCCACTGATCCTCCAAGCACTCCTGCAATGGTCTCATGTGCAGCCGTGCGTGTGGCGTGAGGAAGATACAAGAGGCCATCGATCCCAGTAAAGAAGACACCGTCCTCACTGTTGTAGATGGATTGGTCATAAGAGCCTGAGTCTTCCGAAGGAGTGATAATCGTCGCTCCTCCGAAGGAGACACGCTTGCTGACAGCGTATTGATGGAGGCTCCCTAGTACTGTATGCACTGGACCGGATTCAGGACAGACTTGGACATGTTGATGTGCAACCCCAGCTTGTTCAAGAGAACGCACGTCTTCCGGAAGTGTGCTTGAGCTTCCAAAAAGGAGGAGGCCTTGATCAACCAATCGTCCAGGTACGGGTAGACAAACACCTTGTTCTTCCTTAGGTGTGCTGCTACCACTGCCATGCACTTCGAGAATGTTCTGGGTGCAGACTTCAGTCCGAACGGCAGTACTGTGTACTGATAATGATTGGCGCGGACTTGGAATCGCAGGAACTTCCTGTGTTTGTCTGCAATGGGCACATGGAAGTACGCATCCTGTAGGTCTATAGCACACAGCCAGTCTCCCTGTTGCAGCTGAGGATAAATCTGATGCAACAACAGCATGCAAAACTTCTCTCTGCGAATCCACTTGTTTGCTTGCCGCAAATCCAGAATGGGCCTGAACTCGTTCTTGTCCTTCTTGCGGACCAGGAAGAACCGGGAGTACAGACCTCTTCCTCTTTGAGCCAGAGATACGTCTTCTATCGCCCTTTTCCTTAACAGGATATCGGCTTCCGCCTGGAGCTCGCGCAGTTGAAACTGCGAGCTGACCGGTGGAATTGATGGAGGCGGGCTGGTGAACTGAAGACTGTATCTATTGCAAACAATATTCAGCACCTACTTGTCCTGAGTAATTTTTCTCCACTCTGCCAGAAAAATTGAACGCTTCCCCCCACCGGAGCGGGAACGGATGTAGGGGAAGTAACCGCTCAGGGTCGAGACCCAGCCGGGCCTTTGTTCGCTGTAGAGGACTGCTGGCCTCCTCTACCCTTCTGGTGCTTCTGGAAGGGCCTCCGGAACTGCTGCTGTTGTTGCTGCTGCTGTCCCGAAGCCTGTCCTTGCCCTCTGCCCTGTGCCCGAACCGTCTCTGGAACGAGAGGAAGGCCTTCTTTTCTTTTGGTTTTTCCAAACCCACAGCCGTCAGGGTCTCGGCCTCCGCCTTCATGCGGGCCATCTCATCGTCCGCATGTTTGCTGAACAGGATGTCCCCCCAGAAGGGCAGATTGGCCACCCGCTGCTGGGCTTCCGGTTTGAGTGATGTGAGCCTGAGCCAAGCATGGCGCCGCTGGTTGATCCCATGACAGTACCCATTGGCCGCCAAAAGAGAGACATCAGCAGCCGCGCTGATGACCTGGTTCGAAACCAGCATCCCCTCCTTCAGGATCTCCTGGAAATCCTCCTTCCTGTCTCGTGGCAGGAGTTCCGTGAACTGCTGGAGGGAGTCCCACAGGGCACGATCATACCGCCCCAGTAAAGCCGCATCGCTAGAGGCCTTCATGGGCGTAGATTCTGTCCCACAGGCCTTCCTGCCAGCTGAGTCGATCCATCGGCTCTCCTTATCAGGAGGCACGGTAGAAGACGGGGAGGTAGAATGTTGTTTCCTGGCTGCCGTCACTATAACGGAGTCCGGAATCTGGTCCATCCGCAGAAAAGTCGGGTCGGAATCAGGGGCCCTGTACTTTTTTGATATTTTTTTTTATATTTATTGGAATTTGTATAGCGCGACTATCGCTCCGGAAGGAGCATCTTGGCGCTGAGCATACAGAGAACCAGCAAAGGAGAGCAAGGATCAGATAGCTGCGAGGACCGATGAGTCAGACTGAGAGAAGATCCAGGTCTTCAGGAGTTTCCTAAAGATGCTTTCTGAGGGGGCATGCCTAAGGTTGGGGGTTAAGAAGCCTGGATGGAGCGGCTTTAATCACTGCAGGCGTGAGGAACAGCTCCTCCGCGGGCTCTCCCAATCCTGGCACGAGCGGTAGTAAAGGGCGAGACAAATGCTTCTTATGAAGTGTCTCAAAAATCACGGACGTCATAGGTGTTGGAGCCGTCACCGTGATTCCCAATTTCGCTGCACCCCTCAGGAGAACATCCTGGAACGTGCTAATGTCGTCCACCGGAGATACTCTCGTCCCCGGGGATTCCGACAAAGTCGGGGAGTAGGTCCTGGTCCTGGAAGAGTCCGTGCGGGACCGTGATCCGCGCCTCCTGTGGCGCCGTCTTGACCTTGTGGAGGATCTGTGACGACTGCGCGATCTCCCCCTCCGTCCGGAGCGGGATCGCGACCTCCTTGGCTTCGGTCGCTCCGCCGGTTCCACAGGGGCGGGCGGCTTCGGCTTGGCTGGGGCCCTCGGCCGAGGGGTCCCCTTTGGAGTAGTAGGATACCTTGGCACTGACCTCGGAGGGAGCGGAGGAGGCTTGTCAGCCGGCAGTTGAGGTTGAGGCTGAGGCTGAGGTTGAGGATGAGGTGGAAGTGGTGGAAGTGGAGGCGGGGTGGGAGCCCGCGAAGGAAGTCCTCTCGGTAATGGAGGAGGAGGAGGAGGCGTAACTGGCTTAGGCCTCGGAGGGGTATACACAACGGAGTACACCGAGCCCGGTGACCTGCCCTCCTTACTAGGCCGGGACGTTGGAGAGTCTCCCATAGGCACTTGACGCCTGCCAGACTGACTTCTGGCGCCAGAACTCCTTCTGCACCTTTCCTGCATCGACGAACGGCGAGCGTCGGCCACTCGGCGTCGAGCTATGTCTCCTCGACGGAGAGCGCCTATGCCTCGATGGCGACGTCCTGCGCCTCGACGGCGACCGTTGCCTCGACGGCGATCTTCTCCTCGGCGCCTACCTTCTCCTCTTTGACAACGGCTAACGGCGGTGTCGCCGAGACGGCGAGCGCCGACGCCGGACCACCTCTCGACGTCGAATATTCGACGCCGACGAGGAAGACGATGAAATCGTCACTGGAGACCTCGACGGCGGTCTGTTCAGTTCCCTCGACACCGAGCGTCGACGTCGCTTCGAACCAGAGCCCTGGGGAGATGGGGAACAGACTGTAGTCATCCCTCTCGACGTCGTAGTCGGAGCAATCGACGCAGATGGAAAATGGGGACGCTTGCTGGTCTTCCTGCCTCTGGGGAGCACCCCAGAGGCCTCAGGAGGGGCAGAGGAAGCCCCTCCAGACCCACCTTGTGCCTTCAGTCTTCTGTCTTCGAGGCCCTGAAGCCTGATCTTCATCCTATCCCTCAGGGTCCTGCTAGAGAAACCCTGGCAGATGTCACACTCCTCTGGGACATGAGATGAAGGAAGGCAGATGATACACACCTCGTGTGGGTCCACCTTGGCCTTCTTCCTGGAGCACTCAGGGCATTTGTCGAATAATGCAGGCATATTGACCTTAACGAGTGCACCAAAACACACACCAGGAAGCAAAGCCTCAAAGTACTTCAGAAAAGTACTCAAATATGTGAAAAAAGTGAAAAAATCACCAATAAACCCTTGAAAAGGGAGAGCTCAATGCTCCAGGGTCCTGCTTGCAGGAGCCGGAAAAAAGAACTGAAAGTAAAAGGGACCTGCAGTGCATTCTGGGATACTGTGAAGTTCTGGACAGTTCTCTTAAAGGCACAGTATCCTGTTCTGAGCCACATAATGGCAGCCTATGGGGCTTGTCTGTCCATGTCTCCCTCTCTATCATTCCAGAGGGTTTTTGCTGTTAAAGCAAGGGAAATCTGGACAGGCTTTGCTGTTTGTGGATTTTTGGTGGAATTTCTAATTGAAGTACTGGACAGTGTAGCCTGTGGATATAGGCTGCATTATCTGTCTTTAATTCTCTCTTAAGTGTCTGTGCTGTTCTGCATTTTTCGACACCTTAATAGATTATTTTTGATTGCTCCGGGGTCCACGCACATGGGCGGGACTATTCACTAGATTATGACTATAACAGAGATCCCCTACTACAGAACTAGCTATGTCTGTGTGCTATGTGCCTACATGGAAAACCATTTAGTTTAGTATGAAGGCCCTCACCCACCAACCTAGTTGGTGGCATGCTGCATCATCATTGGGGCCTACCCGAGGGACCGAGTGCACCTCAGGTGTGTTGCGACGCCAGATTACTGCGGAGCGGGTTTTTTGGAAGGTGACTGTGCTGTGCAGGTGTGTTGCGTGAGATTTTAAAATTCTGTCCTTGGGGTCCCTAACGTTACTTTATTGGTGGGCCCCAGGTAGAGGTTAAAAACAAAGGCTTGGGACGTGTAGTGGTTGACTTATGGTCTCCCACGTCCAGTGTGGTCGACTAGTTTCATCCAGGCCTTTTTATTAAACTGGCTTTCTTCAGGACCTATGTGTGGGGGTGTTACAGGGATCTATGTGATTATCAGTGCCCCGTATGTGAAGCACACGCTAAGGTGCTGATATATGTAAGAGGTATTTCCTCTCAGTTTGTACTCCTGTGTACAGAGGACAAAACTCCCTGGACTTCTGCCGGAGTGTCGGGACTTATTAGCACTTTGGCTGTGTCCCCAGGCCCAATGGAACACCTGTGAACCGGTCGCAAGGTCCAAAGGCTTTTCCTCCCCTCTAACATTGAAGCAAACTATTTTGGCTTTAACTTGCTGGTATAGAGGAGACGCAGAATGCTCGGGGGAACCACCAGTGCACTGTGGGAAGCACTTACTGCCCCACAGGGCTCAGCATCCCAGATGAGACACAGAATGCTCAGGGTAAGCACCAGTGCACTGTGGGAAGCACTTACTGCCCCACAGGGCTCAGCATCCCAGGGGAGACACAGAATGCCCAGTGGAAGCACCGGCGCACTGTGGGAAGCAGTTACTGCCCCACAGAGAAAAAAAAACTGACAATGCAACCAGCGGGACTTTGGTCCTTACCTAAAGAGCGGTAGAATCTCGCTGAAACCGTAAAACGGTCCTGCCAATGTTCCCTCTAATTTCTTTTCTCTGTGTCAGGCAGTGTATGGTCTCTGTGCGCCGCAGCCAAGGCTATGTGCGCAATGTATCCTACCATGCATGCGAGTGCAGCAACAAATTATCAGTGCAAATACTACTCCAAGCTTTTACTTAACGTGAAAAGAAAGTGCATTTTCACACATACAGCACCATATGAGGGATCTTAAGACAGATTTGCAATTTAGATATGCATGCCATGGTCTTGATGGACAGTTCTTCCAAGAAATGGCAAGCCTTGAACGCCCCACAAAAAGCACTGATTGAAGTGAGCCGACCCAATGCCCTCTCTCTGTATTAATTCTGGTAAATCACAGAAACTGCCTAATAGTGCTTATTCACCTGGATAGAGCTCATGTTATTGGCCTCACACGTCACTCTTTGTGGTATGTGGAGAGGCCAAAGTTTGGAGGTGCATGTAGTCTTGACACCTCTAGGACCCATTGGCAGGCAATGTACGAATCTAGCACTGTATTCTGCCTCAACTCCAGCACTCTCAATCAAGTCCTGCCATAAAAATGCACCCACAACTTCTTTTCAAGACACCTGAAAGCAACTCAGTTCACAGTATGCATAGTACAAATCATATGCTGCATAAAAAAATACCTATTCACATCATCTGGAAAAGCAAATCCTCTTAGGAAACTCATGATGAAATACAATGTGAAGCATCCATATACCGCTATGCATTTTGTTTTAAATAGTCTTTTAATGTGGTGACAGAAGCCATGAAGCAGCGCACAACTGTTGCCCATAACAAAAACTGAAGTCAAGGGGCCGTAAGGCCTCTTGTTATTGGAGTATCCTGGCTGGGAGCCTCACACCTAGATGAAATGGAGGGGAAACAAAGGATATATATATATATTCACTGAAAAAACCATAGGTTATAGACCATATATAGTTAGGAATTAGCATTTACTAAACCTTATTTTACTCACACAAAACCATTGAAATTCCATATATAGTTAGTTGCACTAACTATATATCGCGCACCCGCAATCCACTGCTGATCATGTCACATATTACATCATTCATGACATGGTCAGTGACATCACTGATGACATCACTGATGACAACATCCAGTGATTATGTGTTTCTGTAAAGTTTAAATATGTTTTACATATTGAAGAATGAGTGGATGTATAAGTGTCTGAATGAAGGTTTTAGTAGGTGCGTGATTGACTGTATGAGTGAGTGATTAAATGCGTCTTACTGAATGCACGGGTTAGTGACTAAACTGTCTAAAAGTGTGCATCAGTATGTCTGTTGTTGTGCAAGCTGCTGCACGTGTTGATCAGTAGCTATATAAGTAGCTATATGGGTTATTGATTGGTTGCACAAGTATTTGTATGGGAGACTGAGTGTGTGTATGGCTGGCTGGGAGGTGTGTGACTCTGTGCAGATCAATGTGTACTTGTATCAGTGATTCTATAAGAGAGTAACTATGTGTTAGTATATGTTTCAAAAATGTAAGGTGTTCTGTGTTTAACTGTATAGATGAGAAAATGGAAGTGTGATTGATTCTTTTCAGGACTGACTAGGTGTGTGAGTAACTCCATGGATGAGTGGCAGAGTGTGAGTGTCTGTATAGGTGTATGAGTGCATATGATAGTGTTGTAAAGATGAGTGATTGTATGTATGAATGATTGTATGAGTGAATGTGTGTGTAGACATAGGAATCAGTGAGTGCGTATGTAGTAACTAGTATTGGTGTGTCAATGGTTTCAAAAATGATACTCTCTATTTAACACTGGGTGTAACGGAGGTTATATTAGAGTGTGAGGAGATGCATTGTATTATCACATGAATGATATCATCAGTGATGTGATCATTGATATCAAGTGAGATGTCATCAGTGATGTCATTTGAGATGTCATCAGTGATGTCATCAGTGATGTCACTGACCATGTCATGAATGATGTAATATGTGACATGATCAGCAGTGGATTGCGGGTGCGCGATATATAGTTAGTGCAACTAACTATATATGGAATTTCAATGGTTTTGTGTGAGTAAAATAAGGTTTAGTAAATGCTAATTCCTAACTATATATGGTCTATAACCTATGGTTTTTTCAGTGAATTTTCAAGGTTTTGTAAATGCTAATTCCTAACTATATATGGTCTATAACCTATGGTTTTTTCAGTGAATTTCATTGGTTTTTTAACAGCTAATATCTGTAGCTGTAAAATTTATTCTTCTTTAAATCCAAAAATATATTTTATATGTTTATGAATAATTATTTTTTTAAATATTTTTTTTTCTTCGTTCCCGCTTCGCGAATCGGGAACCTTACAGTAAAAAAATGTTCAGAAAAATAAAAAAAAAAGTTCTTTTCAGAACTACCTCCCCGTTATTAAAAAATTGGTACAATATTTGGAACTGTGCCAACCTCTATTTCTCTTAGTTCGCTTCCTAGTTCGCTCGCTGGTACGCGAACTGGAAGCGAACCAAAAACAGTAAGTATAAGGGAAGGAAACACACACTTATGTTAAAAGAAAGACAGCTATAGGGGAGTAAACTAGAGATACTATTACCCATAATCCACTACTGATGATGTCACATATTACATCATTCATGACATGCTCAGTGACATCATCAGCAGAGGATTGCGGGTTTTTTGGCAACATGCCTTATCGACGGTTTAATAACGCTGCCTTTTGCTTTATATAAGTTTTCAAATTGTATGAAATATATACCAATAGGTCTTTATGAACCTTTAGGTAGTGCTTTTGTTCATGAGGTCTGGTCGCTTCCATACACATACAGATGTTTCAAAGATGATCAAGAAGTTTATCTGAATGGAGAGGAATGCACTGAGACGCCAGATCATTCACTAATGTGTAGGCACATACAGTTACACGATTCATGCAACAAACAGCGACCAAATATGGCTTGCGTGATGCAAGGCACGCCAGTTCCTGCTATCATCCCCACGTTCAAGTTGTTGGAAAATGGTAGTTATTTGATGCTCAATAATGAAGATTGTTCTGAGTTAATTAAAAGTATTCCTTTTATCGTAACAGTAAGTGAACGGGTTATTTGCTGCAGAAATGTTCTATTTCCTCCCACACATGAACATAGGGAGTTTTCAATCTGGCCACAAATACCAACCTTGGGACACGTTTCAACGGCATGACAAGAATAAGAGCTCTTTTGTCTCAGAGAGAGGTGGCCTTGAGTTCGGCCCGTGAAACTTTCGTACTTCACATAGCGAACACCCGTACACAGGTTTGCCTTTCAATTTCAGCAACATGTTTCCGACTATCTTTAACGCATCCTCCACAAAATCCCTGGCACACTTTTTTAAAGTTGTTACCAGTGGTCTCGTGACTTCATTTGAGAAAATCTTTGGAGTCATCCCTGCTCCCTTTCATTCCATTTTCTCCACTCTGGTTCGTGGATTGCATTTTTACTTGCATTACCAGCGGACGCTCTTGTACTTTTTTACATTTTTAAATATGGATGTCCCTCCTATGCAACCTCCGACCCTGCAGCTGCTGACACTGTTCCGCAATCGCATGCTAGAATATTATGGCACAATGCCGTTGGCGATATTAAGCACGGCATATGGATTATCTTTTCGGTTCTCCTACTTCACCTGTGTCCAGCCTGTATTTCACTGCCTGACCTGTGATTTCGATTGGGCCATTGATTTGTGTCTCTGCGGACCGGTTTCTCCTGACGTCGACTTTAATCAGCTGATGACTCCTATCATTACTCACGAGTTGATTTGTCCTGGCGAAAGGATTATGGCTGTGGCATTGATGCATGGACTACTTGGTCCCTGGAATTTACTGGCGGCAGCACAGTCTTTCTTGGAACACAGCTTTCTTGAAAACCCACCGAGCTGTCCTCTGATGGTGATAGAGGATCCGGTGCTGGGAGAGCACGTATGTTCTTTTCCGCTTTTAAATTGGATGGCTGAACTGTTTTCGGATGAAGACGGTGACTTCCTGTTGGAGGCTGTTGCAGCTTATTTTGCATACACAGTTATGTCATAGACCTTTTTCATGTTTCATATGCTGAGTACTAGCATTTCATTGACAATTCATTGACTTAATTGTCAAGTTTTTATTATTTACCTTGCCTATTGGCTTAAGACTCGATAAAGTACTTGGCTGTTTTATTTTTCTTTAGCATTGAATTTTCCTAGTTTTTAATGCTTTACCTTGCGGACCGTCCACATATAAACTTGCAATCTGCTCTCATGAGATGGCACTTCTATTATCTTATTCAGTTCGTTTCCGGATCATGAGGAGGTGTCATCTAGGTCCTGGATATCTTTACACCGTGTTAAGTTAGCATGGGCTCATTACCGGTTTAAACGCCATTTTTCCTTTTTTGCAACTTCTGCACACGACATTTAGTTGTTGCTTTAGCTTTCCACCTAGTAGTTCATCGTGGTTTACATGAGAATAATATGTTATTGGTCTACTATCTGCTTTACTTGTTAAACTATATCTGTACAGCGAGTGCTAAAGTTTCAAGAACAACACGGTACAGAATTGTTATGAGGTCTGATCTCCACGACTTCATACTCATAACATAAGTGCAACTTCTGCCAATTCTGGGCATGAGGCGGGTTTTATATTGCTTTGCCGAACACACATACACAACAGTTGATGCGGTTCACATGAAGAGAGAGCTGGTGTATGCTGATGTGATTCCTTCAAATCTAAGACACTAAAGTATGGGCACGCCCTAAACCAACACAAAGAGACCTTCTTAGCAAATAATATAATATGTGTATTAGGGAGGGTGAGATATAAGCAGCCGCGGGCCGTGGAGGGAGTTACGGTGAGGCAGGGAGGCGGGGAGGGGAAGAAGCAGGGTGGAGCCCTCTCTACCTTGCCCCTCCCCCTCCCCGCCTCCCTGCCCCACCGTAACTCCCTCCACGGCCCGCGGCTGCTTATAAGTGTTGCTAACTCTTATTCATTTACAGCATGTTAACATACTGTCACCATTCGCTTTTTATGTACTAGTAACTATGCTGGTAATTTTGCTACTGATAATATGTGTACTTGTATTCTCCACCCTGCTTCTCCCCCTCCCCGCCTCCCTGCCTCACCGTAACTCCCTCCACGGCCCGCGGCTGCTTATAAGTGTTGCTAACTCTTATTCATTTACAGCATGTTAACATACTATCACCATTCACTTTTTATGTACTAGTAACTATGCTGGTAATTTTGCTACTGATAATATGTGTACTTTTATTATCTAAGGTACTACGCCTGAGAAGACGGCATTAGTAAATAAACATTTCAAATACACATGTGTTCTTCTTAACTCCATGTTCTGGTTTCTAAGAAATATATAACGACCGACTGTTCATGAGTTCCACGTATCCTGAGGTACTATAAGTTCATATTCTGGATTGTCTAAACATTGAGAGTTTGTTATATCCAATGTGACACTGTACCTAGCTTGCTAAATAGTTTTTGATTACTAACGTGAGTTTTGGGACACCCTAATTCGCCGAGGTTCCAATCCTCTGTCCACAGTTCTGTGTGAGAACAGAAACCCTGCGACAGGGGCACCCCCGACCCTTGCTGGACCTTCATCACACTTGCGATACAACTCCAGCAATGCGCCACCTTTACGGCACAGATACATCACGCATCTGTGCTGTTTTTGCCCCGTGATGCGCCGCATTGTAAATGCAGCACACCATAGGTGACGGAACAGCGGCACAGAATGACTAACACATCCCTGGTGATGCGCCAGTCATCATAAATCTATCCCTATGCTTCTTATCTTGTTAGAGATGAACCGCCATATGTATCATCAAAGTTATTTGCATTTCCTAAATAGCGAACTTTAAGGAATAAATAGCGATTCTTTACCATTCCTAGTTTGCGATGAGCTATTTGCTAATTAGCCGAATGTAGCCCAATGAAGCCCAATGTAGCCCAATGTAGCCCAAAGATGGCCGCCAGACACACAAAAAAACAAATGTAGCCCAAATATCAGCCAGATGTAGCCCAACTATAGCCCAGTGACAGAATGACCAATCAGCTTCGCAAACCTCCGTTACGCGAAGCGGAGCGCTGTTACAGATATATATCTTTTTTTGAACGTTAATTTCTCAAAATCCACTGGAGCACATATATTGAGACCTAGCAAAGGCACATCGGGCTACCAGTCCCTAATATTTTGCCAAGTTTCGTGCAAATCCATTCAGCCGTTCAATTATTATTTTTATTATTTTTTTTGCCCCGCGGGGCCCTTTTAAAACCTCCACATCAAACCTAGGGGGTCAGCGAGGATCTACTATGCCCCCTTATAGTTATTTCCCCCTTTGTTTTGACCTCCTCTTGTCTCTCGATCCTACCGAGAGACAAGATGGCGGCCGCTACGGACTGTTTGGAATGTTGACAGACGCCGGAGAACCAATCAGCTTCGCTTCACAAAGCTCCGTTGCGCGAAAAGTCCGCGAACCAGAGCGCTAACCGGTCCGCTGTTACAGATATATATCTTTTTTTAAACGTTAATTTCTCAAAATCCACTGGAGCACATATATTGAGACCTACAAAAGGCACATCGGGCTACCAGTCCCTACAATTTTGCCAAGTTTCGTGCAAATCCATTCAGCCGTTCGGGCTAAAAGTGAGGCCAACCGCCCTATGGAAAACTCAATGTTAAAAACACGTTTTGGGACCCCCCTTTTTTCTCGGCCCCCACTGGACGAACCCCCCCCAAATTTTCAAGGGCTGCTCAGAAACAAAATGTGCCATTTTCCTGAAAATTTCAGCCAATTCCGTCCACAAACGCCAAAGTTATTAGACATAGAATTTTCAAAAAACCCATAGAGAAAAAATCCTAACTATATATACCTACTGGCGACCGCCAGTAGGTAATATATATATATATATATATATATATATATATATATATATATATATATATATATATATATATATATATATATTTCTGCTCAAATTCCTCCGTTTGCAAACAAAGAATTCTCCGCACTCCCGGGGTATATTTTCAAAAGGTTGCTTTATTCAGACAAGACAGACGCCCTCGCGCTTCGGCATTCAGCCTTTCTCGATGTCAATGACCCTAAGACATCGTCATGTTTTTAAACACACCTTAAGGTAGAGGAAGGACTACTGGCTAGCTGACTATAACCAGCGCCATCTTTGAGTGGTGAATATTTACAATGATGAAATCACCTTGCATGCACGTTCTATATTTTAAACATGCCTTCCCACCCTTAGCATAAGTATTATCGAAATAGTGATTGCACAAAGATTGTAACTACATCACACGTACATTTTTTGTACTTAATATCGATTCACTTATTTTGCCAATAACAAAAAATATCTATATACCTGATGAGGTGTCAAAGCACTTTTCGTCGAGTAGCACGCTACTCCTGAACCCCAAAAGGATTAGTGGTGGGTTAGTATAAGAAAATCAGTAAATATATGTTCATTTGAGTGGTGGGCATGTGAGTCTGTTAGTTGGATTGAATAGGATAATGGAGGAGTCTAGAAAGTGTTATTTAGGAGATCATAGCAGTGAGATGAGGATTGTGAGGTGTAAAAGGAAAGATGGAGGTGGGACGAGTTTCTAGAAAGGGATTAGGGAAATCGCAGTAGTAAAATAAGGTATGGGAAAAATGAGGGGTGGATTCAGAAAGAGTTGTATGGGAGATCCTAGAAGTAAAATAAGGTTTCCTTAAAGTGAATATATTGAAAACAACACCAAAACATACTTCAACTAATTATGCTTTCAAATTCTCTGCCCGTCCTAAAACCCATAAGATGTTTTAAAAATAAACTCAATAAAAGAAATTCAACACTGGAATTTACATGCTTTTACGCTGTGAACAGAATAAATTGTACCCCCATGTTAAACCGACCCATGTGCATAAACCAATTGTGAAAGCTTAATTTGATAACCGTTGAACCAACTCAATGGTGCACAAAATAAACTGGTCATTGATTACCAATTTCTAACACTGCAAGTGACACTACTTCATTCAAACCATGCAGTTTAAATTAAACATGTGACTCTAAAGGATAGACAAAACATAAAAAAAGACCAATCCAAATCATGAAAAAAGGAAAGAAACATTCAGACACACCCTGCACATCATACCCATTAACCCCTTCCATGCTCATGACGAGCTCAGCTCGTCCTGGTGTGATGTATTCCTATAGGTACTGTATCGATTCCCATATTCCTGACCCTGGTTTGGTTAATAATTAACTAGCAGCCACCCAACGGTGCAAAAACCGTTATCTGATTAAGCCACACCACGGCACAGAAGCGCGTTATCTGATTAGGTCATAAAGCATGCCATCTAATTAGACAAGCGATATTCCTCCAGCCCCTGATAAGGCATACGGAGTTCTCAAAACAAATCAAACCTACAGCGACCTGGGAAATTCCCATAGCCATTGTTTTGATTTCACCAAGAACTTCAGCAAAAGAATGTGCGAACGAGCCCGTTCATATGACATCCTTATTGACGTATATATGTCCATCCTTACGTCAATCTCGGCACCTTTCAGGTATAAATATTACCGACATTGCCTTAAGCAAACACATGCGGTGGTGACGAGATTGGAGCAGCGAGACGTACCGAGGAGCCCAGCAGAGAGCGAAGCCCACAGGCGCTGCCCCGCCTTCCTGACGCGCTGAGAACGAGACGCTGCCTTTCTCCTGCTGAGAAATCCAGCTCCGGCGCTTCCAAGCAGCCCTCGCAGGCAGCTGGAATATCAAGACCTGGGATAAGAGATACCAGCCCTCCACCATTCTAGATCTCAGGTACAGAACTGAATAACCCCTTGCAGAGAATTCTCGAGTCAGTCCCTTGGCAAAACAAACTTAACTTAAACTGCTACTTATCTACTCCCGCCCACGTATTAGGCTTAGGTCAGGTACACTGGGGTAGGCGTGGTTAGAAGCACCAGTTGAGTATGATTAGTCAAATGTATATATGTATGTATCTATTTTATCCATTTTAAAGTATCATATGGCTCAGAAACAATATCAATGCTTTTACAGTATTATTTTATAATTCTGTCTTTACTGTATGCACTTTACTTAACTATAAGTATTACAATAATAGCGATTCATTTCTCTTGTATGAGAAAGGAGACTGATCAATAAATAACATCTTTTTATTGAACACGCCCGTCTCTTCCTTTTCTCTACAATCTGGTGAAACTAAGAATGCACTGAACTGACTGAGTAAAATAAGTTGTCTTTTGTTTTCACACGACTCTAGAGATACACTCTTGATTAGGGGAGAGCAAAGTTGTCATGTTCTATGGTTGTCAGAAACTAAATCCCTTCTTGTCTATCCAGGGAGGTTAAAATCCTCCTTGCCTATTCGAGAAAGTTTCTAGTGAACTCTGAGCTAGCTGGCAAACACAAAACTTTAAGTCTAATATCGTCGGTAGAAGACCTAGTTAACCTCTGCCCTAGGTCTATACTATTGAAGATATTATTCCAATGCGCAGAGCCTATTGGGATAATAGGAACTACACTACATGGCGCCCAACGTTTGGATAGGCGATAAAACTAACGCAAGACATTAGAGTAACTCAGTCGTGCTTTTTCACACAGACCCCCTTTTTTCCCATAATACTCCAAAGACGTCTGGAGTGGGTGAAAGGTCATATCTGCCAAACCTCGCAGGAGGAGACTCCTATGTATGGTTCTTGGTTTATTCAACGTTGAAGGATACACTGTTCCAAAATATTGTGCATCTAATCTTTGTTTCCATAGAAACCTGATCTGCAAACAAACAGAATAACCTTCCTGTCAGTAAAATGACAGAAAGTGAAGAAGAAAGGGAGACAGTTAGAATAGCAGCTGAACTCCTAGTAGCAGACAATACTCTGCTGCAAAATGACCCGGATATAATACTCATCCCGGTCAACATAAGAAAATCTATAACCCTAAAACTTATAGAAAATGGACTGACACCAAGAGGTGGTACAGTCATATTCGTAATTGAGGCACACGAATATCGGCAGACAGAGGTATTCTATTCATGGATAAACTTTCCAGCAGCAAACGCTGTAACAAAGGACTTCCACTATTACAAAATAGAGGAACCTCCTAATGAGTACATTCCTTTCGAGGAGGTGGAAATACCACTCAAATTCCAAGAGCACCTGCTCTTGTTTCATGGCGCCCTAAAACATAATAATCACACCACCAGGCTCGGTCCACTAGGTAGACCAGGAGCAACGCGGCCGGTCCTAGCCGGATACACACCACATCCAGACATTGAAGAAATGCCTGCACCAGAGCTTTTAGCACAGCTAAAACAATTAATAAAAATACATAGACAATTAGTCCAATATGTAATGCGGACTTCAACAATCCAACCAGCAATTAAAATTCCACAGCTGATCACTCATCAGGGGAACACAAATAAAATTACACCACAGAACATACAGTCCTGTCTAGGTAAAGTACCCGCAAAACGGGAACAAATTCCTTTCTGGCTAGCACAAAAAATCACTCAAATAGAGGCGGTGTTTCCAGATACCACCCCTGTTGAGAAACATAGGATTCTGACTATCTGTCTTCCAATGGGAATCGCACCACATGTGGAGGACTGTGACACTTGGGGAACAGTCTTTGCTTCCATTTACACAAAAACACATGGTGTACCATCCATGTCAGTAATACCAGATGTGCTAAAACAGATTCAAGATGAATACGGTCCAGAACCCGCTTTAACTCTCGGTATGAAATTACTGAAAGACTTCAAGCAGGTCTCTGCAATATTATTAGCCAACATAAAGGGAGAAGCAGCAAATGTGGCGATTCGCCAGAGGTTAAAAGAGACAAATATAGCAGACCAACCATCTGAAATTGCCAGAATCATAGAAAAATCCTATGAAGAACTAGGAAGAGATAGTTTGGGTGGAATACCAGTGAAACCCCAACTAGTTGAAAGTCCTGAAAAGGTATTTATTAAAAATAATTTAAACACTCAAAAAAAGAGCATGATGGAAATAAACAATCCAATCCTAAAGAAAAAAGATTCCAGTCCAGAGGAAGGTCTCCTCGGCGGAGAGAAAGATCTCCTGACCAAGGACGCAAGTCTCCCCAAAGGGAGCCCTCTGTGAAAAAATACAACCTTAGAAATAGGGATAATATAAAAAAACCTGATAGATATCAAGATATTGATACACGTCCCTCTCAATCTTTTCAGACTTCCTCGCAGAAATCGGAAAGAAGAGGACGATCAGAACACAGGGAAGAGCACGTCAAGTCCAAAGACAAAGAACCTGCTCATCTGAATAAAAAATTACAATTTCCAAAAAAGAAGGTAGCCAGTATTAAAGTAATTAACAATGCCGAGAATACTGAGGACACAGCTGAAAAACGGAGAATGGGCTCAGACAATGCTAGACAGCGCAGCAGAAGTGAGCATAGCTCGCAAAGTCCTTATGAATCATCTGGAGACAGTGGACACGAATGAATACATTCAGGTGGAAACTGCAGATACCAGAGTTAGCAAACCTCATAAAATATATGAAATAACATTGCGTATAGAGGGGGATAAGACTAGAAAAATAAGGGGTCTATTTTGGGATAATCTCTCCAAGGGCTATGACATCCTTCTAGCTGAACGAGACTGGCCTCCAGAGTTTGTCAGGGAGTGCCCACATGGCGAAGAAATAATTATGCCTGCCTTCTCAAACCATATTCCAATTCATAAAAAATATACACTTGCAAGAAAGTGGGCAGTAGCTCAAGCCCCTGCCTTATATAAAAATCATGTGGGATGGGATGAGGACTCTCCTCCTCACAAAATCCAGCTAAAATCACAACCTACTGCACAGAGGCAGTACCCGATTAAGCAAGAAGCTAAAAAACAGGTAAAAGAGATCCTAGATCAACTTGAATACCAGGGGGTGATTGAAACTTGCACCTCACAAATGAACAACCCTTTGTTTCCTGTCTCCAAGCCAGACAATTCATATCGTCTTGTTTTGGACTACAGACACCTTAACTCATGTTGCAAAACATTTGCAGTACAAAACTCGCATAGTGCTGCACTAATGAATAACATAGTGCGCAAAAAATACAAAACCACATTAGACATTTCTAATGGATTCTTTTGTCAAAATATAGCACCAGAGAGCAGATATTTGACGGCGTTCTCAATAAATGGCACGCAAAAAAAATTCTGTTGTTTGCCCCAGGGGTTCAAGAACAGCCCAGGATTATTCTCAGCGAGAGTAACAGAATTACTACAAACATATGATGACGAGGCATTATCTTATGTCGACGACATCTATCTAACAGATGATGACTTGGATACTCACTTGAAAAGAGTGAACACCATAATACTTGGGTTCGCAGCAGAGGGTTACAAATTCAACTTTAAAAAGTCAAGGATTGCCCATCTAACAGTCCTGTTTTTAGGATATGAACTATCAAGTGAAGGCAAAAGCCTGGCTGACAATTTCCTAGAGAAATGTGCTGTAATCCAAGCACCTAGAACACTGAAAAACTTACAATCAATTCTAGGCTTCCTAAATTTCGGAAGAACTTACATTATAAATTATGCAGAGAGAATTAAACCTCTCTATGATCTTATAAAACCAGATTTTAAAAGAATCAATTGGACTCAAAAACACACAGAAATTTTGAGATCTTTACAAACAGATATGTTAGTTAAAACAAAATTACAAACACGTGACAATACACGCAACCTTGTGATTCGAGTCATCCCAGGAAGATGCGGATTCACATACATGACCTCTAATGAGGGAGAGAAGGTACCAATAGCATACAAATCACACTTGTACACAAAAGCTGAAATGAAATTTAGCCCAACGGAAAAAATTCTGACCGCGGTACAGACTGCTGTAGCAAAGGAGCGGGCCCTAGCACAGGGTAAACGAATAATCATCGTGACACCTATACCAGCCCTAGAGGCGGTAACCAAGGCAAGCATTCCGAATGCTAAAGCACTCCATCCAAGGTGGATACAGTGGGCTAACTCTCTTGCTGCAACAGACGTGGTATACGAATTTGATCCCAATTTAAAAACACAAGAATTTCTCCAATATGAATTTGAATGTCCTCCGCCGACCGAAATTCTGCCTCTAGAATACTACGGCTGTATAATATATACAGACGGATCAGCACAACCCGCAGTGGGGGGTAAGCAAGCCTACAGTGCTGCGTGCGCAATTGTTAAAGGTCGCTGGCACGAAGGAAAATTTAAACCTGTGGTCACTAAAACGCAATCTCTAGGAGACTGTACAGCTCAAAGAGCAGAACTACTAGCATTCAAGATGGCGCTTGAAAATACCGATCGAGAATTCCCCACACTTATTGTGTGCGATTCGTATTACTGCGTCCAATCTTACAATGAATACTTGCAGATCTGGGTTCAGAATGGTTTTAAAGATGCAAAAGGTGGCACAATCAAACATAAAATGCTTTGGGAACAAGTAGTTCTTTTGCAAAAGGAACTACAAAAGACTCACGTGATACATACACTGAGTCATCAACGTGATGGCGTTCACGTTGCAGGGAATTCATTGGCTGACGAAGCAGCGAAGGCAGCAGTGCAAACGGCTTCCGTAGCTGCTATCACCCGGTCAAAAACAAAAATAGACAGCGAAATATTACAGGCTGTCAGCACTACAGTAAAAGATGCGATAGAAACACTCCCGAAAGGCTTTCCAGTAAAGTACTCATACATAACTGATGCAAATAATGTTCCGTTTGCTCGAATCCCTGGAGTGGGGGATAGGGCAATTCCAAACATGGAACATAGGTTAGGACTCATTATAGCGGCACACGAAGGACTCGCTTCTGTACATGCTGGTGTTTCAGCCACAGTGTCATTATTAAAACAGAGATACTGGTGGCCACAAATGAGAAGACAAACAAGGAACTATGTTCTAGAATGTGAAATATGTCAAAGAATGAAAGTATCAACAGTGAAAGGACCAGCACAGACGCACCTTCTAATCTCAGATAAACCATTAGCCTGTGTTTACCTAGACCACTGTGGTCCCTTACAAAGGGATGGTAACTATAAATATATCTTGGTGGCAGTGGATTCATGCACGAGATTCATATGGTTGTGGCCCCAGCGATCGGCTGACGCCAGAACTGTTATAAAAGATTTGCGAGTCTTTATCGGCACATACGCAATTGGCATGCTACATTCTGATCAGGGTCCTGCATTTAGCTCTCGAGCTTATAAGGAGGCCATGACCAGCATGGGCATTGCATTGCGGTATTCTTGTCCATTTCATCCTGTGGAGAAGTGTGGCTCAGGGGTTAGAGGCAGCAGACCCGGAAGCTGAGATTGGTCCTGGACCAGGGTTCAATTCCCCGCCTCAGCGGGGTCTTGGGCTAAAAATTCCACGGACTCGATAATTCTCGCCCCGGTGCCTCCTCGACTCAGGGGTTCACACTCTGCGACTCTGGGCAATAGCTTGCTTAATCTCCACAACGGCCCCTTGCGGCGGGATGCCTGACTTTCACCTTGTGGATACCCTGCTATCTCACAGGGGAATACCAGGAAGGGTTCCCTAAGCAAGCGCCGGGAAACCCACTGCGGGTAGCTGTGCGCTATATAAGCTCAACTACACACACACATCCTGAGGGAAACGGAATCGTAGAAAGAAAAAACCGTGACATAAAGCAATCTATAACAGCAAAGGTATTAGGTTCAGGAGCTGGGTGGGTCAAACATTTAACAAGTGTCCAACGTAGTCTAAATAACCTGCCAAGGAATTCTCTGAAGGGGTTCAGTCCGTACGAACTATTGTTTGGGACTAGAATGATGATCCAAGATCTTGATAGTCAGACTTCAGTGGTTGAAGACAAAAGCTTTGATATCAAAGATCGTTTGGCTATTTTGCAGGACTTAAATGAAACAAGAAAAGACCTGAGCAACATAAAGTTGAAACAACAGCCAACAACCACTGAAGAGAAACCACCTGTCCCAGCAAGGCCTGTCTGGATTCCAAAAGTCGGGGATCTAGTCAGAGAAAAGATCGCGGTAAAGAAGGAATTTGGGCCTTCTTACAGAAAAGCAGTTCCTGTCTTGTCTATCAACGGGACAAGATCAGTAGTACTACCGCCCCTTGCTGGTAAAAAGGAGAACCGAGTCATATCCATCGGCCTGGTTAAACCACAATCATGTGGCCGATAACAAATAGTAGGCCAAGTGGACTCCCAAGAAGTAGCAGAACACCAATGTTTGCTACGAATACAGAGGCTAAAACTGGAAGACTGATCACATTTGGAAAATCTACAGTGAATCAACAAGGACTATGCAACAAAGCAATGGAACTTGAACCTCTTAAAACCCAAATCAAAGCTTTTCATCAAGAAACAACAACCTATGATGATGTAACTGCAGACTTTGCTAATGAAACAAAGCAAAATCCAAAAGCAATTGGAACAATTGACAGAACAGCATCCGGCTACTTCATCAACTTCGATGATTCATCTGAAGACCTGAGTGAAGCAAAGAAACAGCCATCAACAAAAACTTTTAAAGATAAAGCTAAGGAACTTCTTCAACAGCTGAAAGAAACCTATCTGATTTCTCCATGGATTGAATTTTGGGTGGCCTTAGGTGCATTTATCCTCATTCTTTGGCTCATCATGGTACTATGCTTGGGACATTTCATTGAAGGAAAATATGCTAAAATGGACACAGCAAGCCAGAAAATCAACTTGGTCCTTAAACCACACACATCTTCACACATCGAGAAAAGAGAACTTTCTTCAGTGAACTTCACAGCCAATCCTAAACCAGGCGGTGTAGCATGGGACAAAACTGATTATGAAATCTATGGTCCAGTTGAAATCCTGAAGTATCCACACCAATTCAAGATCTCATTGAGTGACTTTGTAAAACCAAGCACATTTGCTGATGATTGGGACTTTGAAAGTATTAATGATATGATGTCTGATCTTGTGATGTCTGCTAAATTTACAGAACATGATTATTTGCAGGGTTCGTCTAATTATGATCAAATGTTCTGCTATAACCACTATGGTAACCATTATCTCCATAAATCTGCACAACCTAGAAATGTTTTAAATTATAACCAATGGGAACATTGTGCTACTCTTCCAAAAGATAGCTCGAAAACATTTTATGATAAATATTCATACTTTTCAGGGTTTAACACAAGTAATGCAGAAACATTTTATTTCAAATTGTCAAATAAGACAGGTATGAAGACCATGCTTACCAACACAAAATTGATATATTCAGATTCATTTTTTGAGCACATGAATACATTTGGTTTTGATTTCTGGAACAGTAACATTGAAACAAAAACTGTTTGGGGTACAAAAGATTGGCAAGTACAAGGTATAGAATCATTGTTCAGAGCCTGCATGATCCCAGAACAAATTATATTTTTGAATGACACTATTTAACAAACTACCTGTCTTGGCTTAGCCAAAATCAAAGATTTGAACAAACCGTCTATTCCAAAACCAACAGTCAGCAGTAATAGCTCTATAGATGATGAGATAGACGTAAACCATATATTAAACCAAAACAGAACACATCCTGAATGGAAACAATGGTTGATCTGGCCCACAGACACAAATAACAGTCAAGACAGATTCCTGAACAAAATACAGGGGTTCAAATTGACCAGGCCAGACCCTAGATATTCCCAAAGACAACATCCAGGGATAGTAACCACCTACAGCGTGGGCAAGCTCTGCCTTCAATGGCTACAAACGTCCACACTGGCTGAAATTAAGCAACACCTAACTTTACTTACAGAAGGTGCTGACTTGCGTGATTTCATATTGGGACCACGCAAACAGCGTCAAAAACGTTTCATAGCGGCCTCTATATATGCAGCTTATAACGAAGTTTGGAAAGTAACTCAAATTGAGACAGCAGAAAAAATACGGGAAATTGACCGTATTAATTTGGAAAAATCACTTTCTGTGGTGGACAATGGGTTAATGACTCTGTCCTCCAGAATATATTCTCTGGACAGCATTGTGTCTTCAGCAATCGATATAATATCGCAAGACTTACTGATGTTACAACACGGTCAGTCCCAATTGCGTTCTATTGTACAGCTTGGCTGGACGTTACAAAATCTGCGTTCTGGCTATGTGCCTTGGCGTTTAATCAACACAACGTCATTATTTAATATCTTTAACCATACTGATAAACAAATCAGTTTGGCACAGAAGGGTGCTGACTATACAATTCTGAGCATTGAAAGACTTGAGAGATTACCATTGACAATGTCAGAACGACCTGTCATTGAATGGATAATACATGGAATAATAAATATTCCGATAACTACTTTCCAGTTTCAATTCTGCCAAAAATATATACAGGCAGGCTAGTATGAAAGGTTGGGTAAAGGATACATTAAGTCAATATGGAACTTGCCCTATACACACGAATGTGTCAGTAATAAAGGCCAGAAAGTGTTTCTCAGTGGCAATAATTGTGCAAAATCACTAAGCGGTACACTTCTGTGTCAGGGTATTAGCTTGCATGGAGCCTGTGAAGGGACTTCAAATAACCTTTCATGTTACCAGCTAGGCACACCTGCAACACAAATAGAACCATTCTTTAGGAGACTCTCGAACGGGAGTTACATTCTAATAGTAGATCGCAGATGTTGTAGTTTGCTGCCCGGAAAACCTTATCTCATAACCGTGACTAGGAAGGTCATGTGCTGTGAACGAGTATTGTTCCCGAACGATTCTCCAGACAGGGAGGCAAGGTTATGGCCCGATTTGAAAATTGCTTCTATTCGAATAGATACTTTAAGCAGAATGAAGACTGTGCTCCTACAGACGCCGACTAGGCTCACGTCATCAAAAGAAACATATGATCTCCAAGTTGCAAGGACAACAGAAGAGATTCATTCATTATTATCAACTAATTCCCCCATACATTTCGCAGAAATACTGAACGAAATCTTAAATATTTCTGATACCACTGGTGTCTCCAGTGTATTTAAAGCAGTGTTTTCGGGTGCTTTAACTCCATTCAAAGCCATCCTGGGTATTTTTCCAGACTTTGTCCATTCAATTTTTGTCGGACTTCCTCTCCTTTTGGGACTAGTGGCAGGCTTCCTATTTTTGATCCTGTTATTTCGCTATGGCAAACCATGTCACAGACAAAACACCTGCAACAAGGGAAGAAATGATCCTAGCCATTGGCTACCGGGACCGCATAACTAAAGTCCTTGGACTAGCACGGCTTCGGGACCTGAACATGACTTGGTCTCTTTCATTTAAACCAATGTGGCAAAGTTGTGTTATGCCTGTATTAAGGTGCTTGCTATGCGGTGAAGAATGCGTGTTGGACACCTGTCTGGCACTACAATCGGATGTGCCAATGGACGCAGATACCTTGTTGGGTCCGGTAACGGCTCATGCATTGTGCTGTCCCCAGCGGCTACCAATCCTGATGACGGCATTCGTGGAGACTTCACCACTACGATTGAGGGGTAGTGAAGTACAAGATGAAAGCAGCATCGATCAGGTACGACCTTCAGTCAGCTATGCTGATCAAAACATCAATGGAGGCAATCATGCTCAGGCTCATGAATGCATGGTAACAACGTTTTCCGAGTTAGTGGAACTTACGCAAGAAGCTGTTGACAGTTTTTTCAACAGTCTAAATGATATGATGTTTTCACCAGAGCAGCAGGAATAACTTTGAGCAAACTAGCACTCGGAGTGCCCCACATGCTGAATTTGGCCTTCAACTTTTATAAAAGCGATATGAAAAAAAAAAAATTCTCATCATTTTTTCAGACTGCAAGAGCTTTTTCCCCAATTCAAAAATGTTTACGATTTTTTGGGACACTTATCTTCTGCTTAAAGTAGACATTATTCTTAGAGAACTAAATTTCTATTTTAGGTAGTCACGAGACATTCGCTATCCTCTAGCACTCTCATACAGACCTTTATGATTGGGATGAAATGGTCTCGCACTTTTTTTCTCTGTATTAAGAGCCATTTCATGTGTATTTTTCGCATTTTTTTTTATAATGAATTTAAAATATGCGTTATATGTGTAGCATTATTAGACTGCTTGTACATATAGTACATGTGATTGTGTTTCGTATATTTCGTCGTTTCAATTTTTCAGGATACATATGAATGTATTTTGGGGTGGTACGGTATACACAAACGCTACTGGTTTCGCTATGCCTAGATTTGTAAATATGGACATAGTCTACGTGGAGTGGGTGTGATGTATTCCTATAGGTACTGTATCGATTCCCCTATTCCTGACCCTGGTTTGGTTAATAATTAACTAGCAGCCACCCAACGGTGCAAAAACCGTTATCTGATTAAGCCACACCACGGCACAGAAGCGCGTTATCTGATTAGGTCATAACGCATGCCATCTAATTAGACAAGCGATATTCCTCCAGCCCCTGATAAGGCATACGGAGTTCTCAAAACAAATCAAGCCTACAGCGACCTGGGAAATTCCCATAGCCATTGTTTTGATTTCACCGAGAACTTCAGCAAAAGAATGTGCGAACGAGCCCGTTCATATGACATCCTTATTGACGTATATATGTCCATCCTTACGTCAATCTCGGCACCTTTCAGGTATAAATATTACCGACATTGCCTTAAGCAAACACATGCGGTGGTGACGAGATTGGAGCAGCGAGACGTACCGAGGAGCCCAGCAGAGAGCGAAGCCCACAGGCGCTGCCCCGCCTTCCTGACGCGCTGAGAACGAGACGCTGCCTTTCTCCTGCTGAGAAATCCAGCTCCGGCGCTTCCAAGCAGCCCTCGCAGGCAGCTGGAATATCAAGACCTGGGATAACAGATACCAGCCCTCCACCATTCTAGATCTCAGGTACAGAACTGAATAACCCCTTGCAGAGAATTTTCGAGTCAGTCCCTTGGCAAAACAAACTTAACTTAAACTGCTACTTATCTACTCCCGCCCACGTATTAGGCTTAGGTCAGGTACACTGGGGTAGGCGTGGTTAGAAGCACCAGTTGAGTATGATTAGTCAAATGTATATATGTATGTATCTATTTTATCCATTTTAAAGTATCATATGGCTCAGAAACCATATCAATGCTTTTACAGTATTATTTTATAATTCTGTCTTTACTGTATGCACTTTACTTAACTATAAGTATTACAATAATAGCGATTCATTTCTCTTGTATGAGAAAGGAGACTGATCAATAAATAACATCTTTTTATTGAACACGCCCGTCTCTTCCTTTTCTCTACAATCTGGTGAAACTAAGAATGCACTGAACTGACTGAGTAAAATAAGTTGTCTTTTGTTTTCACACGACTCTAGAGATACACTCTTGATTAGGGGAGAGCAAAGTTGTCATGTTCTATGGTTGTCAGAAACTAAATCCCTTCTTGTCTATCCAGGGAGGTTAAAATCCTCCTTGCCTATTCGAGAAAGTTTCTAGTGAACTCTGAGCTAGCTGGCAAACACAAAACTTTAAGTATAATATCGTCGGTAGAAGACCTAGTTAACCTCTGCCCTAGGTCTATGCTATTGAAGATATTATTCCAATGCGCAGAGCCTATTGGGATAATAGGAACTACACTACACTGGCATATACCTCTCAGGTGCTCATGACAAGCTGAGCTCGTCATGACCACACCCGTTTTCGTTGCTGTCCAGGACAGCAGGGGAAACTCTTAAGCAGCGATGTGGTTAATGAATCAAACGTGCTGTGATAATAGGATATTAGCAGAAAATTCCTTGAATAACAATTGTAGACACTAAAATACTGAATAAATAGGATGAGAAATAATGAAAATTGGCAATAAGAAATAATTAACAACCAAATTTCGTTAAAATGTTGACCTTGACATTAACAAAAACAGTACTCTGTAAATCACAGTTCAAAGCTTTGATGATGTAAAGATAACTCCCACTGATGGACTAAGTGCAGCCCAGTGTTTCCAAGAGGCCTCTGTGATGGCATTTTCCTTGTTTATTCCCTCTTCTCTTCCAGAGAATGTAAGAATGTCAGATTTGTTGATCTCCCTAGTATTTACACAAATTACAATTTAAATACCACTATTTTGTTTTATTTCTGTTATAGCGCTTTAGCACTACAGAAGTGGTAAAGTGCTATAAAAGAAAAAGCTAAATAGTGGTATTTAAAACATTTGTGTACTTGTGATGTAAAGTGCTCTGACATCCTGCATTGGGATGGAAAGTGCCACAACTCATCCCAATGCAGGGTATCAGAACGCCTTACATCACACAACAGCCTTTTCATGAACATTTGCAGAGTGATCTTTATCTTTCCAGGAGCAGTGAGTGGAACAGCGGAAGCCCACTCGTAAATCACACCACAAGTAGAAAGCTTTTTTTTATTTTTTATTTCAAATGATTTTATTGAGAAAAGAGTTTTATATACAGAGTACAGCATATAGGAGTACAGTATAGGTCGCCTGAGGGCAAAACTTGATCACTTTGCATGCTGGTTGGGTTACATACGGCATCTCATGGAGCATGTATGCGGCAGTCATATACTTGGTGTGTGGCGTTATGAGCGGCTTGTATTTGTACCCACAGGTGGTAGGGAGAGGAAAGGAAAGTAAAGAAAAAAAAGACAGACGTGCTCTGCAAGTAAAACGCGGTGCAATGCAGATTGTGTGGCCTTTTAAATAGATTTTGGAATTGTGAAAGCGCATCAAGACAGCGCAGCGCTGCTATTGGATGACTTTTTAAATATTTCAGTGTTCATGAAAGTGAGACAGCAGCGCTGTCTCAAAGCCTGATGCGTACTTTCAAGATCACTAAGATATTTACAGGGCCATGCAATCATTTGTTTCACAAGCCCTGCAGCCACGTTCCAATTACTAAATAGAATCAACTCCTGACCCAAACACGATGGGAACTGGCAAAAAGTCGGTACAACTGTCGAGGAGCGAACAGCATACAGCTTGTCCAATAGTTACGAAAGCAGACAATCAGCGTCCTGGGGCTTGGATTAAGAAGAATGGACCCGCCTTCGGTGAGTACATAGGAGGGATTTTCTGTTTGCAAAAATGTAAACCACTCACCTGGCGGCGAGCGGCACTGGCAGGCATTCGGCAGCAGGGGCACTGGGACAGGCAAGGCAAGGGGGGGTAGGCTAGAAATAATTAAAATATGGTGCGGTGAGAGAAGGCCTCTCGTCACGGTCCTGCACGTACCCCAATGCGCATGTGATACCTCCAACAGTCGCGCCCGCCCCAGCCCTAAAGGGGGTGAACTGAGCAGGCAGCGCAGACGCGGAGGTGGAGACATCGGAGTACACGCGACCCGACCCACCCCTTAAAATGGCACTGCTGCTCTCGGATTAGATTAACTAAATTTTGCTTTTTTCCACACGGAGCAAGGAGGGAGGCAGGCACACAGCACAGGCAGCAGAGTACAGTAGTAAGTGACTACTACTGTACTGAGTGTCCCAAAAATCGGCCCCACCCACACCCAGCAAAAAAACCGGCCCAAGTCCCAAAAACCGGCCCCCACCCCTGGCAGTTACCGGGGGATTGCCCGGTATTGTCAGTCCGGCCCTGGAGAGAAGTTACCGAGAGTAAGAGGTTGCTAACGTGCAGCGTGTTTGCATCCTAAATGTTGGCTAGTAGTAAGAGATTACCTGATCTGTCCACTGTTCTTTGAGAGGCACATAAGGATGTATTTGAAAAAAAGTTCGGATGAAATATTGTGAGGTTTTAATCTTTTATTATGGAAGTCTATAAAATGGCCACATTGATTATTTCAAGATCACAAAATACACAACATTCATTTTAATATGGGAGACACATAATACTATGTACAAACATTAAAAACCACATGACTGGAATAAAGCACACACGCTCATACCCACATAAACGTCCACACGGCGCCAAATTCATAAAAACAACAAAAACACAAGTGCTTCTCTTAATATTTAAAAACGACTGCGATATAAACATATTAATATTTGAACAATGTTTACAAATAATAAAGGGAAATTCATATTTTACTAAATAACAAATATTTAACGGCAAAAAATGTATACTAAATATCTATTTATAATTATAACAAAAATAGTACTTATAATAGTTTATAAAGACAGACATTTTTTTAAATTCTGCAACAGTTGTGTATAAAATAATATATATATTTATATAGTGAATTAGCCAGCATAAGGACTGTGCTAGGAATAATTCTGACATTCAAAGTGCTTATTCTGCAAATCCATTGCAGTAACTTTTATGTTTTTTTAAGTCAAGTTATACGGTCATAGGAACGGCATTCATGAAGGATCATCAACCATATTAAAAGCAATGCAAGACTGGGACACTCAGAAAATTACCCCGCTCTGCAAAAGGTAAGAGGTATCACCTACTGAAGGCAGCCCATATTTATAGCACGCATACTTGATGCTGCCACAGGCTAGGTCTTACTAGCTCTTTTCTTATGGCGGCCATCAGTAGCAATGGGCCAGAAATAGAATGCTTTGTTAAATCTAATGAGCGGACAACATATCCCTCTATGTACAAGGTCAGGATATAAAGATCACAGAATTAAAGAGAGACGTTTATGGTATGTGTGCCAGCTACCTAGGTACATGGGAACTTTTGGTGATTGGAATAGATTCCCTCCCTGAAGGAAAACGTGAAATAGAATATTTACTTATGAACAAGTTAAGAGCCGCAGGCGTTCATTATTAAGTCTACGGGATGCATAGCGACTTCTAAAAAATATTGTTAAAGCAGAAAAATACTTTCTTATCGCACTTGTTAAAGTTTTAAAATTATCTAATTCTTTTGCCAACTTAAATAAACACCAAGTAACAATTTTGCCAGCAGGAGAAAATGAAGTGTCAGGAAAGGTCTCCGCGCCTCCATGGCTGGGGATATGCTCCTTAGTCCTTCTAATCCCGCCACCTTCTGTAGTGTAGCAAAGCAGCAGCTCCATGGAAGACCAGAGGCCACTGAAGGGGTTTCATTCTGTGTCTCCAGGTGAAAGATCCCAGCTACATCAACTTGATGCCATGTCTGTAAATGTGCATGCACCCTGAGCTGTGTGTATAAAACACACACATCTACAAGCATTGGCAAATGCAATAGGTCTGGGTTTAATGTACTGTCAAACACAAAGTGTTTGCACATTAAAGCCAGACACTTGTAAGAAATGAAAGGTCACTAGTATGAGAAGAGAGAGAGGAATGCTCCACTTGGCTGAGCTAAGAATGATGTGATTGACACAGTACCCAGTTAATAACTGGAAATGGCTGGTCCAGAAAGGGTAATGGCTGAAGGGGATGTGCCCAAAGCCCACTCAGTATATTGTACGCATTAGGTCAAATAATAAATGGTCAGGCAGATAGGCCTCTACGAGTTAAATGGATTATCGTTGGGTACAAATCCAACAGTGTGGTTAATTTTATTTTCTGAAGAAAATATAAACTACACAAAGGGATAGATTATGTACTTACACAGTCCCTGTCTGTACTACCCCAGCGGTTGCTATTTTACTTTTCAAAATCTTGAATCCAGCTGAGATTTACTGATGGTGAAATAGCATCATTCAGCCAACTTGGTCGTAGTGCTTAAACATCTGTGCATCCTGTGGTCAAATGCAGATGAGTCTTACTCAACACGGGGTTGTACTAGCAGTTTGTGGTAGTTAGAGCTCTACAGTATCAGATACTTACTTCTAATGCATACTTCCCTTAGCAACACATCATGGTCACCAAGTACGAATGTATCGGTTGTATAGCTCACACTGAAAACGTAATCGCTTCTAGGCACTGTCAAAAGGAGTCGAGGTTGAGACCAGAATAAAGATTTTTTTTAAGTCAAGAGGTTCATCTATCGGCAGAGAGTGGGGTGGTGTTTGTAAGCCAGGGTTAGGGTCGGTCTTACAGCAACGAGCAATCCGCATACATTATGCATTGCGGTGAATAGCAAAGTGCAGCCAGCATACAGGGCAGCGTAGAGAAAATAGCACAAGTACAGGGCTGCATAGATCAAAGAGCAGCTGGCATACAGCATACTGGGCCCCATAGAGCAAACAGCAGCTTGCTTACAAGGGCATGTACAGAAAAGAGCAGCTCAAATACAAGGCCATGTACAGCAGGCAGCAGTACACATACATAAATAATACTGGACAGCAAACACCATAATGGGTGTGTTTATCAAAAATCTGCTTCAGAATGAGCAGCCTGCTTTGTGGTCATTTCGAAACTATGCTTTGTTGAAAGAGCAGAGGGTTCTGCTTAGTGGTAAGGGTCAGTTTAACTACTGGAGTACTTGAACATTATGCCTGTGTAGAGAGGGAACCAAGGGCCTATCTCCAGAGTTTCAGACCCAGGGTTAATCTGCTGGCCATCCTTTGGGTGGCCCAAATAGACGCTATCTGGTACAAGAGGATGTGCCTGAAAAGGCCGGGAGATGGCACATTGTAGGTACCAGAGCCATCAATAGCTTTGATGACCAAGAGTTGCTGATTTACAGAGATGAATGGGCCAATAGCATTCTCTCCTTTGTTCTTGCTGTTTGAACAATAGCACCTATGCAAACGCATGTGTGCTGGCGGATCCGAAGAAGCACGTGCTGGGCTACAAGCAGGCCTTTCTCTAGGTCGCATTTCATGCTCTGAATAATAGCACTTAATGCGTTTCTGCTGGTAAGTTCCAGTGCATCATGACATGGCTGTCTTGGTACACACGAGGCAGTAACTGCATTTCTCAGCAAGGCTGTGTGCGCTCATCCGACCTATGTGATTGGGCAGCAACTGCATTTCTCAACATTACATTAAATGGGACAGTACCAGCACTGTATTTTATGTTCAAAGTTTTATATTGGCACAAAAAGAGCCTGAAGGCGTTTAGTTGGCCTAACAACATGTACTGGTATTTAAAATACAATAATTAACATTGGCTTGGGAATGCCTTATACGAGTTGTTAGGATGAACTTCTCAGCAGGGCTGCTGTATTTGAATAGGATAGTGCCTACAAGTCTCAGCAGGGCTGATGTACTTTGAATAGGACAGTGCCTTCATTTTTCAACAAGACCTTGAATGGTCCAGTACCTACACTTCTAGGCAGGGCTGCTGTACTTTTGACTAGGACAGAGCCTGCATTTCTCAGCAGGGCTGCCTGCACTTGCTCAGTTGGACAGTGTTGCTAAACTACAAGCACTGCTTTCACGGGAGCTGCTACTGTACTGTACAGTCAGATACCATACCTGAACTTTAAATAATAATGGTGTATTTAATAGTAAAACTTGATTTTTGGATTATGCTTGCCACTTGCTCTGCTCATGCTGCAAACCATTTTCACTCACTTTATGTAACATAATCGGAGGAAACCTATATGACTGCCTTCACTGAAGAGTAAAATATAATAGTGCTAAGCCCAACTTCGGTGCAGCAAACCCTGACATTTGGTGTTGTGGCGACTGTCCACTGCCACTGTAAGCTCTGTTTATGGAACCATGAAACCAGCCAGCGAGTTGAAAGACACCCAAACGCACAAGGCATGAGAAAGGAAGTTAAATGGAACTAAGCTTTTTACTACAGAGCCTTCGATTAGCCTACTGTAAGAATCAATTCTCTGCAGTGTCAGGATCTGCAAAAAACATAGCTGGTACCAGCAACTGCAGTATTGTGTTCCAAGTCCTTCTCTGATTTGGGAATGAGATTAGCTTCATCATTGCATGAACACAGAATCTCAGCCCGAGTGTGAGACCCTAACCCCTCCAAGGAACCTTGCTCTGGCAGTGTGGGTCTAACCAAGAGCTGCTACCCTTTCACATTTAATAATTCAGACGAAGACTTTCAAACATTCCACTGCCAATGACGATCACCGCCCTCGGCAGATCTGGATACAGCCAGGGTTCTAAGGATTACAGCCGTTTCTCTATATTATAGGAACTGTTGCCAGGCATGTGACATCTGGCCAAAACCTTTTGGTAAAAAAGCAGCATTACATTTTACTTACGTTTTTATTTGACTGAAGTGGTGCTCCAGGAGAACAAGGCTAGTACTCCCTCTATTCGCTACCAGTAATGAACCATTTTGTAGGACAAAGACTATCTATATGAAATGGTCGAAGTGCATTGCCATGGTCTTAGTGGCCTTCTTGAAGTGCTAATCAATACAGAAATAAATAATTTGTTGGACCACTAGTGATACTATATGGATCAGTATAGAAAGAAATACATAGAATTGTGTAGTTCGAAATAGCAGACAGATGCATCCCAAGTCCTAAATGACCTAACACACGGCAGTCAAACATCACAGAGCTGAAAGAACCCTGAACAAAAGGTCACAACCGATTTTTACAGCAGCCTATGTAACCTATACCATACAAACTCAAGACTTGTGTAACATTCTTAACCCCCACCTGTCGTCTACTATTCAGGATGGTAGTTCCAAGGAGCGCCCTTATTAGTTTGTAGTGTCATTCGTCATCTATATCAGACAAGGTGGCTGCATGGTTAGTACTGACATAGCTAGAAATGTAACAATATATCCATCATTAAGTGGCCAGTTTTCTGAAAACTGTAATAAAGAGCAGTTTAGCTTAAATTGATATACCCCAACCCTAAAACAAATCAAAACTAGCCCCATCAAAATAAGACATGTCAGCGTCTGCCCTACCGCATAATGAACTCGAAATTTCTCCATTTTATCACAAGATGGGAATGGCCCTTTACAATGTCAAATTGGTTCTTACCATACTCAAGGAAAATGTTGCTCTCTCCCTATTGCATGACAAGAAATCAAGAGCAATGAGGTACATCCTACTGTATGACAGTTTGAGCTTGCCCCTGTGACCTAAAAAGTCGCAGCATCTTCTATTGCATGATAGGTTGTGGCAGCCCGAAATGCGTAATGTGGGTTGCAAATTATTTGTGAACCTGCTATATGAAAGTTGGGGTTACCAAAAACTAAGGCAGGTTGAGACAGCATCTACTGCTTGGCACGTTATGAGTAATCCCAGTTCATAGCAAATTTGAACTGTCCCTATGAGTTGTAAGTTGGTTATGACCCTACTGTTTGACAACTTGGGATTGTCCATGTGTACTGCAACACGTGACTGGCCCTACTATGTGGCAAGGGAACCATTTCTCATCACAAACATAGGTCCAACCCTTTTGCATGAAAAGGTCGGGCTGCTCCAACTGTGTCAGCTTCTACAAATCAGGGGCAATCCAAGCAGTGAGGATGACATTTCATGTTCAGTCCAATAACAAGCACTGTCCAATATCATGTGTTAACACTGTAATAAGGGAGGGTTATGTTAAAGAGCCGGGACCACAACATTCAGCTTAGAGGCCCGAGTAGTCCACCTTCCAGCGTACAACTGTATTGCTCAGTCCACTCTGGATGACTTCCTGTTCGTTCATGTGGAGCAGATGGCTGCCAATCCAGAGTCCATTTGGATAGAACTGAACAAAAATCATTTAGCATTTTGTTTTTGCACAGAAATCACTTGTTTCCACAACATTTTTGGCAGCTTTGTAAAACCTTTAGACATTAAAGAATATTTTGCTGTGATATTGTTCTGAAGAAGCTGTTCTGCTGAAGCTGTGGTTTTGTTTCTCTGTTGGTTTCTGTACTTGGTTTGTATTTTTACTTTGTATTATTATCTCCTGGCAAGAGTAGGAAAAAACGGATCCTTGAATTGGTGGTTACACGGTGGCGCCCAACATGGTTTCTGTTTCAGTTATGATTTCGTTCTGGTTGGAATCCAGTCCAAAGAATTTGACCTTGAGTCCATCAACAGGATGGACCACGGGCACCGGCATAACACGTGGAAAGGTCCGTGTAGCCAGCTCAAATCTGCTGGTGCTGGCCAGTTCAATGGCTAAGGCCTTAAGGAAAAGTTTGGCTAGGTTTTTTCCAAGACAGGACCGAATGCCACCACCAAACGGAAGGTAGTGGAACCTGCCGTCCTTGTCTTCAGTGCGGTCTATGCCAAATCGGTCGGGGTCAAAAACGTCCACATCCTTGAAAACCGGAGCAGTATCATGGGTGTCGCGTATACTGTATAGTACACTCCATCCCTTGGGGATCTGGAACCCCTGCAAAGAAAAACAAGACATTTTTAGTCAGTGCGTGCGACACAGAATGATTTTGAAACCCATACTTTGATTGCCAGTGCCTACTACAGGTAGCTCAAGGCTGCTTACTTTGTTCTGGACATCTTCTGGACATCCTAGTGAAGTATAAACCCAATCTAGCACAACCTGTAATCTCAGATTTAATGGATTTACATGTTTCCATTTCCCCCCAACAACTACTAGATATATTAGTAACAACAAAATGAAGTGCTGGACTGGAAAAAGGGTACGTTGAATACAGAATATTTTTTTTTTTGCCATGGTCTTTTCGCTTCTGGTCGCTTTAACTGAATACGGTTCCTCCTTATCAGTTCAACATCAGAGTTGCTCTCCTTCGGTATTATCCAAAAACCTGGATCTTTTCCAAAGCTTCGTGATAGTGCGACCTTATTGCAGTCTTTTTGATACCAGATCCCGACCATCAAAGCGACAAGAAAAACGTTTACAGCAGTATGTTACCTTTATAAAAGATGTAAATAAAACAAATACATGTGTGCCCTTGATAATAATAACTAAATGCCAGAAATATATGACACTCAGGCCGAATTGGAAAGCAGCCACAGCATTAGGTTTTGAGAAGGATGCAAGTAAGAAAGAAGGGGGGAGAGAATGAATGGATGGATGAAGGGCTAGATGGTTGGTATAACAGAGATAGCAATTTTCACACTATAGGTAGAGTTAGTTCACAACTTCACAGAGAGAAAGAGAGCACTTTTCACTTTTTTGATCTCTAATCACTTTGGTCCAGATCGATGAATCTTCAAACAACTTCCAAAAAAGTATATATGCATCTTAAATTGATTCAGGAACATTTATGACAGATTCTACCCATATATTGTGATCCAAAAAGTTAAATACTCCATCCAAACTCCCATAGTCATGTTTCTGGCACATGGCAAAAATCTCTGGCTGGGTTTACACTGAAATTTCACCAGAAAACAGAAGTTGGTCCACCTTAATTGCCGGGGATGATTTAATTTAAATATGCGAAACGTTTTTTGAAAAAATTAAAGAGGCCAAATGTAAGTTTTTTTTAGGGCTGTCTCATCAATTGATTTTATCAACTAGTAATGACATTTTAATGTAAAATTAAAATCTGAGCGACTGAGATTCTTTTCTCCAATTGGACATGTAATGGTTGTTGAACCATGCTGTGAAAACTGACATACATTTTAGTAATAGTACATGTGTTTGCAGCTTCTGTGCTGTCACACGACCAGTTGCATCTTCTGTGATGTCATAGACAATGCCATTGCCGAAGTCATACATGATGACATCAACAATAAAATTGATCATTGATTATATTAATTACGATACCATGTTTCAGATGAGTTGCGCATAAGGAGGGAAATTACTTATGGTTACGTACCTATCCATAACTGGGGAAGCCATTGCTTTGCAGGTTTTAAATTCAAAACAATAACCTCCCTTTAAATGAAGTTTTATAAGGCATTTTTGTTGTGTAGTTTAGTTACTGAGCTTTGATAGACGGAAAGATAGCTAGGCAGACAAACAGACACACATTTCTTAACAGGCCCTCATTAAGAGCAACCACAAGGAGGCTGACTCACGAGTGAGTCTCTGTTTTCACTACTGCCAGCAATCAACATACGACAGGGATAAAAATCAGAAGCTGCACAAAACCGCTGCATTCTGCCAAGCCTCAGACCCCCCTCTCATCCAAACTCGACTGCCGACACCGAGGTGCATGGAGCCAAACCTCGGCTCTTCCAGCTCCCCCGCCAAGATGGCAGCCTTGACGGCCTGGCTGGATCTCTGTCGCTGGAATGGGCTTTGGATCTCACTTCTGGAGTTGGATGAGCTTGAGGAGGCATGTGGGAATACAAAAGAAGGTTTCTCGCCAATATACAAGCAGCCAAGTATGCTTGCTTCAGCCACATCATTAGGTTTTGGGAACTCCACGCAGAGATGTCAATTAGCCAAAGTTATTTTAGCTTGGCTCTTGATGGGCCACCATTTGACTTCAGGACCTCATTCTACAGAAGATTGTCTTCCAATGAACGTTTAGTGGTGCATCCAAATTTATAATAAAAATACCCCGACAGAACACTGACTCCTAAAGAAAGAAAGGGGGATAAGAAAGGCCGAGTGAGTGTGATATTGGGAGCGGATGACTGGGAAGCAGGAATTGAAAAGGCAGCATTGTCATTAATGGCATTGACCTCAGTACTTTAGGTATTCAGTACTGTAACCGAGAAGCAGCATGTACTCCGTGCTTAATTTGAGCTGGTGGCTGCAGGAGGGGGCCCATCGGCTCTCTTTTTGGGGACAGGCACATTTTTTAATTCATCAATTTTTTTGATCCAGAGCAAGTGAGAGAAAAAAACTAAGAGAAAGGAGGATTGGAAAGATAGAAACACTGTTTCTTCGAGAGAAAGCAGGGATGAAAAAGAAACTGCAAAAGTAAGATAAAAGGGGCAGGGAGTTTCTGGTGGCGGATGAAAGAGGCATGAATGGAATCAAGACTACGCAGTCTTAGTACTCGCCATGCAGACAATTGGTGACGCTGGCTGCAGGCTTCTGAGCAAAACTGTGGGCCCGGCGCTAATTCTTTTACAAATTAAGCACTGTGATGGCCCGATGGAGTCACAGCGATTTAGCACTCTTAACTGCAGCGATTTAGCACTCTTAACTGAAGTCCCATCACATATTTTGTTCTCCGCATCTGCTAAGATTTCCAGCGATTCTTTCTTATTCTTCTTAGTATTCATATAATATTTCTATTTTTGCATCCAGTTCTTGTTTCAGATATTTTTCACTTGGAAATCATTAGCAGATGCGTCAAGCTAGGTCAAACGTCTTCTATTTCTATACTGCTTGGAGCCATCCCATTCGCTGGCTCCAAGCGCTGATGCAGGAGTGACTGCCAAAGCTCTATCTAGGTTATTTCTGAGGCCTGCAGACATGGGATTCCAAGACCTTTCCTGGAGAAAGTTTGTCTTTCTCATCAATAAGTTTTGTTAAGTTTCTGATTTTTGGCCATAACTTAGTTTGCTAAGAGTTTTTTACTTCCCGGCAGAAAGCTTTCCTCTGGATAATGAGATTTTCGTACTAGACCCCTGCCATGCCAAACTCAATCCATGGAGTGTGGTTCATGCTATGTGCATATTGGGATCAGGGATCCAAACTCCATGCTGCAAAAGGTGTAGAGCAGTGTGTAGCTTCTCTGCGCACAGCGGCTTTGAGGAGGAGAACCACTGTGTTCTGCAAAGCATACTCTCTGCAGAGCCAAAGGCATTTTTACAGCTACACAAAGACACCTACATGGCATACACAAAAGGAAAAGTCATGTTTTTCAGCTGGATGTCCCTAAGTGATAAACGTAGCCAAGTGCATGCCTTCGTGGAACTTTTCATCACACTCCATAAAAGTCTACAGCAAAGCTGGGCCCTCTGCCTCCGTTTTATTCTCATTGACAAGCCACTGTCCTCGATTCCATGATGGCGAAAGCTCCGAGGGCCTGACTTCTAGTCATGTCTTCCTCATTTCATACCAGTGGTATCAATAATTCTGACAAAGGCAGCAACATAGTGCTTTGCCGTAAAACTGAATACCAACTAGAGGCCTATAGACACTTGAATGATCCCTTGTGCTCCAAAAAAATCATGTATGCAACAAGTCAAGGCCATCACCAAGTTGTTCAAAGAGGATTTCGTTGGTTGGAAACATGAGGGTCTTATATCAAAAGAAGAGTACCTCTTTTTACATAATGAATTCCCAGTCTTGCCAATATTGTATTTTATTCCAAAAATACACAGAAACATGTCCCCAGTTCTGGGCTGACCATTCATATCAGTGAGGAAGGGCCTTTTTGAGAAAGTTTCACGTTATGTGGATATTTTCCTTCAAGAGTTTGTTGTTGGACTATCTTCTTATATCCGAGACACCAGTGATTTTTTTTTAGGAAGCCTCTGGACTTACATTCTGATGACTTTGGACATTGCCTCCCTCTACATGAGTATCGATCACATGGATGGTTTGAGGGGGGTTGAATATTATGTGAACAATAGACCATTTTAATTATTCAACCATAACATAATGCTGTTAAATATGATAAATTGGTGCCTTCACAACAATTTATTTTCTTTTGGAAATGAGATATTCCAGCAACTTAGGGGTGTCGCCATGGGGCCGTGCTTATCCCCCAGTTATGCATGTTTACATGTTGGTTGGTGGGAGGAGCGAGTCCTCATGGAAGAGCACTGCTGCTTCGACTGGGACAGACATGTGGTTAATTGGTGGTGCTATATAGACGATGTGTTTGTTATTTGGAGGGGCACACAAGTCAAAGCCGAAGCCTTTGTCAAAAGAATGAATATGCTACTTACCAGTATGCATCTGTTCTTGGCATGTAGGGCTGCTAACATTCATATCTTATGCATAGATCGCCGCCTAGTGTTGGGTCCGGATGATTGCACATTGTTGTCCTGGAAGAGTCTTCGAAGTATCACGAGATAGGTGGCTCCTCCCCTGGACTACAGTGCGCATGGGCATCGACTCCATCCCCAGATTGTTTTTAGCCATTGTAGCAGAGATGGAGTGAAACAGTGTAAAGGATGTCCATGCTAATGATGAATATAGAGAGAGTATCTGCAGCCGCTATGGGCACCGGGGAGGAGGGCGGGCGATATGAATGTTAGCAGCCCTACATGCCAAGAACAGATGCATACTGGTAAGTAGCATATTCAGTTCGAGGCATGTGGGCTGCTAAATTCATATCTTATGCATAGAATACATAGCAGTCCCTCCATTAACGGCGGTTGCCCGTGCCAGCCGCAGAAGCTTGAAAAAGTGTCTTGAGAACAGCCTGTCCTACAGCTGCTTGCTGTTTTGAATGCACATCTACACAGTAATGTTTAGTAAATGTGTGTGGTGTAGACCATGTGGCTGCTCTACAAATGTCTTCTAAGGGAATGTTCCCCAGGAAAGCCATGGAGGCCCCCAATTTGCGTGTGGAGTGCGCCCTTGGGGGTATTGTTAAAGTACGTTTAGCCTTTTGATAACAGATTTGAATGCACTTAACAATCCATCTGGCTATTCCTGCTTTGGAAATGGGGTTGCCTTTGTGCTGTGCTGAGAAGGCAACAAAAAGTTGTTGTGTCTTTCTAAAGTGTTGTGTTCTGTCAATGTAGTACATTAGCGCCCTCCTAACGTCTAATGTATGAAGCATTCTTTCTGCTACTGTTTGTGGGTTTTGGAAGAATGCAGGCAGGTCAATAGTTTGGTTGATATGAAACTGTGACACCACTTTAGGAAGGAATTTGGGGTTAGTGCGGAGCACCACCCTGTTGGAATGTATTTGTATGAATGGCTCTTGGATTGTGAGCGCCTGCAGCTCACTTACACGTCTGAGCGATGTGATAGCAATGAGAAAAGCCACTTTCCATGTGAGAAACTGAATCTCGCAGGAGTGCAGTGGCTCAAAAGGTGGGCCAATCAGCCTAGTGAGGACCACATTGAGGTTCCACACTGGAGCCGGTGGTGTTCTTGGAGGAATGACTCGCTTCAGTCCTTCTAGGAAGGCTTTAATGGCAGGCACCCTGAAAACAGAGAGGTGTTGCCTATTCTGGAGATAAGCCGCTATGGCGGATAAATGTATCCGAATGGAAGCGTACGCTAGATTGCATTTGTAAAGATGTAACAAATAGCAGATGATGTTAGGAATGGATGCATCTAGCGGGTTGATATTGTTGTCTGTACAGTACATGACAAACCGCTTCCATTTAGCTGCATAGCAAGCTCGGGTAGTGGGCTTTCGTGCCTCCCGGATGATGTCCATGCATTCTGGAGGCAGGTTGAGGTAGCCAAATTCTAAGACTTCAGGAGCCAGATCGCCAGATTGAGCTGTCGCGGATCTGGATGCTGAATGTCGCCATGGTTCTGCGTCAAGAGCCGGGATGTGAGATGCAGCCTTTGATGCGGTACCACGGAAAGTTCTAGAAACGTGGTGTACCATGGTTGGCGTGCCCATGTTGGAGCAACCAGGATGAGAGTCATCGAGTGTTGCTTTAGCTTTCTTGCCACCAGCGGAATGAGAGGCGCTGGGGGAAAAGCGTACGCAAATTTGCCTGACCAGTTCATCCATATCGCATTCCCTTGCGATTCCGGGTGAGGGAACCTGGCGGCAAAGCTTTGGCATTTTGCGTTTTCCCTTGTGGCAAACAGGTCTATCTCTGGATGACCCCACTGCTGGAAGTACGGGTGGAGTACTGATGGATGTATCTCCCACTCGTGCATTTGATGGCTGTATCTGCTTAGCAGATCCGCCATCTGATTGTCCTTGCCCGGGAGGTGTTCCGCCATGAGGAAAATGTTTCTCTGAATGGCCCACTTCCACATGCTCTGAGCTAGATGAGACAGCTGTGGAGAGTGTGTGCCTCCCTGCTTTTGGATGTAGTACATGGCGGTCATGTTGTCCGTCCGGATCAACACGACTTTGTTGCACAAATGTACTTTGAAGGACTTCATCGCCATGAAGATTGCCATCAATTCCAGGTAGTTGATGTGCAACTTTTGCTGCTGGGTGGACCACAGTCCCTGCACAGTGTAGTGGTGCACATGAGCTCCCCACCCTTGGAGAGATGCGTCCGTTGTTAGGATTATCTGTGGCACTGGCTCTTGGAACGGTCGGCCCTTGCAAAGGTTGTGTGGATTCCACCAATGCAGAGAGTTGTATGCCCGACCGGTCACCAACACTAGGTCTGTTAGCTGTCCCCGAGCCTGTGTCCACTGATTTGCCAAGCATTCTTGGAGCGGGCGCATGTGCAACCTCGCGTGCGGGACTATGAAGATGCAGGAGGCCATCATGCCTATCAACTGCATGAACACTCTCGCTGGCAGGGAGTGTTGCGGTCTGAACTTCTGGCACAGCGACTGAATACTGTTGATTCTGACTGGGTTTGGCTGAGCCATAGCAGTCAGGGTGTTTATTGTCGCGCCCAGATACTGCCGCACATGGTGTGGTTGAAGGTGCGACTTCGGGTAGTTTAGCGAGAACCCCAGGCTGTGAAGGAGTTGAATAGTGTGGGACATGTCCGCGGCGCACTGTTGTTCCGACTTTGCTTGAACAAGCCAGTCGTCTAGGTACGGGTAGACATGTATGTTCTGTCTCCTGAGGTGCGCCGCCATTGTCGCCAGACACTTTGTAAACACTCTGGGGGCAGTAGTCACCCCGAAGGGTAGGACTTTGAACTGATAGTGCCTGTTTAGAATGGTAAACCTGAGGTATTTTCTGTGGGATGGGTGGAGTGGGATGTGGAAATAAGCATCCTTGAGGTCCAAGGTTGCTAGGAAGTCCCCTTGATTGAGCAGGGGAAGGATTTGTTGCAGTGTCAGCATGTGAAAATGTTCTGACAGTATGTACATGTTGAGGGGGCGTAGATCCAGAATAGGTCTGAGGGATCCGTCCTTCTTTGGGATGAGGAAGTACAGGGAATAGACCCCTGTGCCTTCCTCTTCCACTGGCACGAGCTCGATTGCGCCTTTTTGCAGCATCACCAGTACTTCCTGCTGCAATAAGTGCAAGTGCTCTGCCGACATAGGACGGTGTCTTGGGGGAATGTTGGGAGGAGTGGATGTTAACTCCAAACAGTAACCGTACTGGATAAGTTTTCTCACCCACCTGTCCGTGGTGATGGACGTCCAGACTGGCAGGAACTGCTGGAGTCTCCCCCCGACAGGTGTGGTATGGTCAGGGGGCAGAGACAAAGAGTCACTGTTTGTTGGCGGCAGAGGTACGGGAGTTGTTGTTCCCTCTGCCTCTGCCCTTGGCACTGTTACCTCTGTAACCCCCTCTACCCTGCTTGGGGTACGAGGATTGTGCACCACCCTTCGCGTATTGTGTTTGTTGACCCAATTGTCCTCTGGTAACACCACGTGCTCCTGAGCGACGAAAATTGTTTCCCCTGAATTGTTGTGACTGAAGCGCCCCCATGGACTTAGCAGTCTCGTTGTCCTTTTTAATTTTTTCAAGGGTGGTGTCTACATCTGGACCAAACAGGGGAGAAGTGTGGCTCACTGGTTAGAGGAGGCAGACCTGGAAGCAGAGGTCAGCCCGGGACCAGGGTTCAATTCCCTGCTCGGCGGGCTCTTGAGTCCTAAAATGTCCATGGACTCGACAATTCTCACTCCGGTGCCTACTCGATTCACAGGTTCACACTCTGCGACTCTGGGCAATAGCTTGCTTAATCTCCACAACGGCCCCTTGCGGCGGGATGCCTGGCTTTCACCTTGCGGATACCCTGCCGGGGTTATCTCACAGGGGAATACCAGGACGGGTTCCCTAAGCAAGCGCTTAGAAACCGCTTGGTGATTTGCGCTATATAAATTCCTGTACATTTACATTTACAACAGTGTGTCAGGATTGACGGGCTGGTTGAGGATTGTAGTTTGGATGTCAGGCTTAAATCCAGATATGCGAAGCCAAGCTTGTCGCCTCAACATGACGCTAGTGTTAATCCCCCTAGCCGCTGTATCTGCCACATCAAGTGCACACTTTATTGCAGCGTTGGAGATAAGCTTTCCCTCTTGTATGAGCATTTCGGCTGCTTCCTTAAACTCATCAGGTAGGTGTTGAAGGAGCTGTTCTAGGGTGTCGTAATGCGCCCTATCGTATCGTGCCAATAGTGCCTGTGTGTTTGCAATACGCCATACATTGGCAGCCTGCGCCGCCACCCTCTTGCCCGATGCCTCAAGCACTTTCGACTCCTCGTCTGGGGGAGGAGCTTCACCCGTGGTTTGGGAGTTTGCCCTCTTGCGGGCATTGGCGACCACCAACGAGTCCCGGGCAACTGTCCTCGAATATATGCAGGATCTCCAGGTGCTGGCCTGTATTTTTTCTCGATACGTGGGTTCACCACTCTCGCCCTGGTAGGTTCCTTAAAGATCTCTGGGGCATGTTTAAGGACACCTTTAAGCATAGGAAGTATTTTAACTGTTCTCTCTGAGACGGAGAAAGTGTCAAATAAAAAGTCTTCCTCTACCGGGTCAGCATGCATGTCCACATTATGATTTGCTGCTGCCCGTTCGAGTAAAGCATTAAATGCAGCAGAATCCTCTGTTGGAGAAGTACGTGTCCCAAAGCCTTGTGGATCTTGTACCACCTGATGTCCACCTTGGTCCCCCGTGTCGCCATATGAGTCCTGCTGAACATCAGGGTCATTGCCAACTGGGAAATTGTATTGGTCCTGTTGGTCATCATCATCTCCTCCCGATTGGTTGGGGGAAGGTGATGGACTCCTTCTTGGTGGTGGCAGAATAGGCTCAACAAGTGAAGGAATGTCCTGTGCTGGCCTCTTCTTCTTCAGTGGAATAATATAGGATTCCAGTGGTTGGGAAGTGATTTTCCTCTTATAAAGGGTCAATTTCCCTGTTTGGGCATCGATGCAATGCTCAGATTGGTCCTCTGAGGCGTGATATTGATCCGAGAGGCTCTTTGGCGTCGACGGATCCGACGGTTTTGGCACCGACGTGGTTGCAAAGGCCTTTGGGGCCACCTTCGGTGGCAGAGTGTAAAGAAGCTTGCTTGAGGACTTCTGAGGTGTGTCCACTGATTTTGGAGCCGATGGCATGGAAGCCGTGGACGACAAAGTCTTTTCCCGAATACGTTGAAGGGAGTCGGTAACCTGCTTTGTGAAGGAGGTAGAGGGTTTTGTAACCGACGGCCGATGTTCGGTGGCGTCGGAGCCGCTTGGTGTCGACGGTATTTGCGTCGACGAATCTTCGGCTGCAATGTGTCGCGGCTCCGTTGAAGGCTTTGGCGCCGAAGCCGTTGCAGCAGATCCGGCATCCTTGTGCCGATGCGTTGAGCCAGCGGCCTTTGGGTCGTGGCTTTTAGTCGACTTTGGGTCGGCCGTGCGTTTACTTGACGGCGCCGTAGCAGCGTCCGAAGGCGTGTCAAGAGGTTTAGGTGTCCGCGCCGGAGCAACCGTGGTCGACGCCTGATGGACGGCCTTCTTAGAGGAGGGCTCCTTGTGCACCTTCTGCGGCGCTGTCGACTCAACAGCCTTCTTCGACTTTTGTGGGCCGGAGGGCGACGGAGTCGATGAAGGAGCAGGCTTCGATATTTTTTGTAGGACGTCGGCCATTTTAGGTTTTGTTGATTCCGTAGGTTTCGGTTTCGATTTCGACTGGACGTCGGCCATCTTGTGTGCCGTAGAATCCGAAGGTTTCGGTTTCGATACGGGCAATGGCGGCTCCGCATGAGTGTCCGTGGCCGGGCCAGAAGGCGGGGCCGGGATAGCGGGGCAGGGTCGTGGGTAAGGCCGAGTGGCGATCCCGTGACCTGAGCCTGAATAATGTAGACATCGGGGCATAGCTCCTCCTCTGAGCTATCTTCCACGGCCCCATAAACTTCTTCGTCGTCCCCTACCTCCTCGACGTATTCAAGGTCTGGGGCCTGTCCTTCGATGTATTCCTCTGGATCGGCCTGGACCTCCGTCGACGGTGGCGAAATCTGGAGATGATGGCTATCGCCTTCCTCCTCGGGGTCGTCGAATATGTTGTCGGGTGCCGGTGTCGCTTGGGCGTCTTCTTGGACCTGAACTTAGAGCAGGCCATGCAGTTTTCTTCGTTGTGGTCCGGCGACAGGCATTTATTACAGACCGGATGCACATCGATGTGTGGATATTTGGATCCACAGACGGGGCAGAACTTGAACGGGCTCCGCTCCATGTTAAGGTCGCCGGTCTTGCTGCGACGAGAGGGCCTCGATGTCCGAGGAGTTACTCGACTCCGTAGATTTCCGGCTCAGAGAGTCGGACGACGCACGAGACCGTACGCAAACAATACCGACGCAGGTAACGAAGGCCTTTTGGCCTTAAGATGAAAGTTTATCGGTTCCGACACGGAGACGTCGAAACCACATCCGAACCCAATGGCGGAAAAAAACAATCTGGGGATGGAGTCGATGCCCATGCGCACTGTAGTCCAGGGGTGGAGCCACCTATCTTGTGATACTTCGAAGACTCTTCCAGGACAACAATGTGCAATCATCCGGACCCAACACTAGGCGGCGATCTATGCATAAGATATGAATTTAGCAGCCCACATGCCTCGAACTTAATGTTAACACTTTGAATCTTGAGTTTACTGCACATATTGACAAACGCTACAGATTTCTTAGATGTGCATGTCTATGTTGAAAATGGCAAATTGGAATCCTGCTCATTTCGCTACCATACAGCAGGGAATTCTATATTGCATGCTTCGAGCTTCCACCCAAAGCATCTCATTAACAGTATTCCATATGGGGAATTTTTAAGAATTCACAGGATGCGTAGCTCAGAAAAAGATCTTGTTCACTATCAGCAAGAGGTCAAAACTAGGTTCATACAGCGAGGAGTAGCGTGCTACTCACCATAAAAGAGCTTTAACACTCCATATGGGGTAACAAGCGCTATATAAATGCAACCTTTTTTCCCTCTTCTATCATTTTCAATCCAAATAACTGACTAATATCCACCACTCAAATTACTTTCATATTTCACTGTACTAATTCATCACTAATCCTTTATGGGTTCTGGAGTAGCATGCTACTCGCCAAAAAAGCACTTCAACACCCCATCAGGGGTAACAAGCGCTATATAAATGCAATCCTTTTTCCCTCTTCTATCCCTACGCTATCCTTCTCAATCCAAAAAACTGACTAATATCCACCACTCAAATTACTTTCATATTTCACTATACTAATTCATCATTAATCCTTTATAGGTTGCGGAGTAGCTTGCTACTTGCCAAAAAAGTGCTTCAACACCCCATCTGGGGTAACAAGCGCTATATAAATGCAAACCTTCTTCCCTCTTCAATCCCACCGCTATCCTTCTGAATCCAAATAACTGACTAACCTATCCACCACTCAAACGGCTTTCATATTTCCCTATATTAATTCAACACTAATCCTTTATGGGTTCCGGGGTAGCGTGCTATTCGCCAAAAAAGCGCTTTGACGCCTTGTCAGGGGTAGTAAGCGCTATATAAATGCAATTATAATGCAATACAATAATTGCAAACAGATCACGTTCTTCATAGGACTCCGATCCCATGAGTCAAAGCTGAAAGCATTGAGACTTGCCTCCAGTATTAAGAGTAATACAAGTATTTTAACTTCTGCATATCTGGCAAGATGCATTACCAGCTCACATTTCTCGACGCAGGTGTGTTTGACATGGCTCTTGCACATGCCTGTGTTGCTTATCAATAGGCTGGCTCATTCCTGGCATTTCCATGCAGGTTTAATCTTGGTGTATCCAGGACACCTTTAGTTTGGTGAAAATGAACCAGCAATACAAGTCCCAGTCCCAGAAATCCCCAAGATGTAAATAAAACAAAAAAATAGAAGTATTTGAAAGAAAGCAGCTACCTGCGTTCTCTTCCTACTTAATAAGTCCTGTGTGATCGAATTCACTTATTCCATTGGGTGTCGTTGCCTGCCAGGATGATCTGTTCACAAAAAATACTTGTGATCAACAGTACTGTACTGAGGCGACAAGCCGTCTTGAGTCCACCACTCAGAATTAGATCAGAAAACAGTAGAGAATTGAGAAGCCGAACGTGAGTTTTTTGTTTCCGCAGCAGAAGTAACCACTGGCGCATATTATTTACACAGTAGCACTTAACCTGCCAATCTCACCCTTTTCACTGTTTGCAACTTGTAGTCAAAGGAAACCAGTCTCAAAGTATGAAGAAGATGATGCCAGCATCTTAGTTGCAAATGCACAGGCCTGTCTGTGTGTAGACCTTCTTCATGAAATCTACTTATCTACAAGGAACCCACTGCACTAAAGAACAAGTTACTTACCTTCGGTAACGCTTTTTCTGGTAGATACAGTATCTGCCTGTGGATTCCTCACCTTGTGAATATCCCCCTTGCGTCAGCAACATTCGGGAATTCTTTTCGTAGCTTCGCGCGACGTGGTCTTGGACGTCATAGAGGCACGGCATCGCTCGCGACTCTGCTGACGTCACCGACGCCCATAATAGGCCGACGCCGGTGTGATGACATCAGTTCCGCCCTTTTTTCCGTGCCTTCGAGGCACACGGACGGACCAATGACAGTAGATATATACATAGTATACACAGTACACAATAGTCAAGGTAAAACACACAGTGTAAAGTAAATATAATACATTATCCTTGTCCATGAAATATTTACAACACAGATTCTCTGGTATAGAAGAGCGGACAACGGGGAGGCGGGTGGATCAGTGAGGAATCCACACGCAGATACTGTATCTACCAGAAAAAGCGTTACCGAAGGAAAGTAACTTGTTCTTCTGATAGATACATCTGCCGTGTGGATTCCTCACCTTGTGAATAGAGTCCCACAGCAGTCCCCACTCCCAGAGGAGGGTGTCCACTCTTCTAAACGAGGAAATCCTGGAGGACAGAACGCGCAAAGTGGCCGTCCCTCCTCACTTCGGAATCCAAGCAGTAATGCTTCGCAAAAGTGTGGAGGGAAGACCAAGTTGCCGCCCTACAAATGTCCTCTACAGGAAAACCTCTAGCCAATGCTGAGGTTGAAGATTTAGCTCTTGTAGAATGAGCCCTTATACCCTCTGGTGGTTCCTTACCGGCCAAAGAGTAGCAGATCTTTATACAGAGGACGATCCATCTTGACAAAGTTCTTTTATGGACCGCTCTTCCTCTCTTGCAGCAAAACCAAATGAAGAGCTGGTCATCCAACCGACAGTCTTTAGATCTGTCCAGGTAAAAGGACACCGCCCTTTTGGGGTCCAGACGGTGTAATCTATCCTCCTCCTTGGAAGGGTGTGGGGGAGGATAAAAGGTAGGGAGGGTAATGGATTGACCAAGGTGGAAAGGAGTCACCACCTTAGGCAGAAAAGCAGCCCTGGTCCTAAGAACCATTCGATCAGCATGAATGGTCAAGAAAGGGGGCTTGGAACTAAGAGCTTGAAGCTCACTTACCCTCCTTGCTGAGGTTATTGCAACGAAGAAAACTGTCTTAAGAGTCAAAAGCCTAATAGGACATTTGTGAAGAGGCTCAAAGGGAGCACCCATCAAAAAGGTCAAGACAAGATTTAAGTCCCACTGAGGCACAATGAAAGGAGTAGGAGGGAACTTATTTGTGAGGCCCTTCAAAAACCTTAAAACTACAGGAGATTTAAAAAGAGACGGCTGATCAGGCAAGCAGAGAAATGCAGACAGCGCTGAAAGATAGCCCTTCACTGTGGCAACAGCAAGCCCCTGCTGCGCCAGAGAGAGGGCAAACTGGAGAACATTAGACAAATGGGCTCTCAAAGGGTCAATAGATTTCTCCCCACACCAAGTGACAAATTTTGACCATCTATATGAATAGATGGACTTGGAGTCACGCCTGGCTGACAAGATGACATCCACCATGTCAGGCGGGAGAGAAAAGGAATTCAGGTTGCCCCGTTCAATCTCCAGGCATGAAGGTGTAATGTCTGGAGGTGGGGGTGTAGAACCTGCCACTCCATCTGAAAGAGGAGGTCTGCCCTGAAAGGGAGACGGAACGGCGGGTGAGAGGAGAGGTGGAGAAGATCTGTGTACCACACCCTTCTTGGCCAACCCGGGGCGACCAATATGACTTGGGCCCGGTCCTGGCGAATCTTCCTGAGAACCCGAGGAATCAAGGGTATGGGAGGAAACGCGTAAAGGAGTTGATTTTCCCAACTCAACTGAAACGCGTCCCCCAAGGCTCCTTGCATCGGATACTGGAGACTGCAGAACGACTGGCAGTGAGCATTCTCGCGAGTGGCAAACAGGTCCACCCGAGGAGTTCCCCACATCTGAAAGATGTCGAGAACAACCTCTGGATGGAGCCTCCACTTGTGGTCGGCCGAGAACTGACGACTCAGACTGTCTGCTCGCAAGTTCAGAACCCCGGCCAGATGATTTGCCATCAGACAAATCTGATGGTCCTGAACCCAAGACCAGAGCCGCAGAGACACTGCGACCCTACTCCTCCATGCTTGTTGATGTACCACATCGCGGTCGTGTTGTCCGTCAGGACTTGCACTGACCGACCGCGAAGGGAAGGGAGGAAGGCCTTGAGCGCCAAACGTATCGCCCGCAATTCTAGAAGGTTGATGTGAAGCAACCTTTCCTCTGGAGACCAAAGACCCTTGACCTCCAGATCCCCCAGATGAGCACCCCACCCTAGAGTGGATGCATCCGTTATCACCGTGGCCACCGATGGAGACAGATGGAAAGGCTTCCCTTGTGACAGATTGCCTTCCACGCCCCACCAAGATACATCCGCTGCAGCCTCTCTGGAGATCCTCACTGACTCCCTGAGATCCCCTTGGTGTTGAAACCACTGCCTGTGGAGGCACTACTGGAGTGCCCTCATGTGCCAGCATGCATGGTTGACCAACAGAATGCATGAAGCCATCAGACCGAGCAGACGAAGAACCTTCAGGACTGGAACAACTGCTCCATTGAAAAATAAAGGAATAATTTCCTGTATGTCGCGAATCCTTTGAGGAGGAGGGAATGCACGACACACAGTAGTGTCCAGTACGGCACCTATGAACAGGTTGCGCTGGGAGGGCACCAGGTGAGACTTGGGTACATTTATCGAAAAACCCAAACGGTACAACAACTGAGTTGTCTCCTGCAGATGCTGGAGCACTTTCTCTGACGACTCTGCTTTGATCAGCCAGTCGTCCAAATAGGGGAATACCGAATCCCCAACTTTCTGAGATGTGCCGCCACCACCGCCATCACCTTGGTGAAGACTCGAGGCGCAGTAGTAATTGCAAAAGGAAGGACCGTAAACTGATAGTGCTGCGATCCCACCGTAAAACGGAGATACTTTCTGTGCGACTTCTGGATTGGGATGTGGAAATACGCATCCTGCAAGTCGAGCGACACCATCCAGTCTTCTTCCAGCAGCGCTTGAAGAACCTGTGCAAGGGTGAGCATCTTGAATTTCTCTTGTTTCAGATAGAGATTCAAGATCCTGAGATCCAGGATTGGATGAAGTCTGCCATCCTTCTTGGGGATCAGTAGCATCCCTGACCCCTTTCCTGCTCTGGGACCACCTCTATCACACCCTTTCTAAACAAAGTCTGTACTTCCTCCTGTAGAAGCAACAGATGTTCCTCCGTGCAATAACCTTGGCAAGGAGGGTAATTGGGAGGAAATTCCCGAAAGGGAAGGGCATACCCATTTTCTACGAGATTGAGAACCCAAAGATCTGATGTAACCGATTCCCAATCCCGTAGAAAGTAGGTAAGCCGACCCCCCACTGGACCCACATGATCCTGAATGGCGGATCTAGGGCTGCTTTTCTGTGGCTGGGGGGTTGGAGGAGGTGGAGGAGGAAGAGGTTTGACGCCCTCGAAGACGACCCCTTTGCTTCCCCCTGTATGACCTGTACAAGGTGTTCTGCTGATGCTGCTGTTGTTGCTGCTGCTGACCTTGTCTAAAGTTCCGAAAGGAAGAGCGTCCAAATCCTCTGAACTTTCTGGCCGATGCACCTCTAATTTGGAGACCCAAAGACCAGGCAGTAGCTCTGCTGTCTTTAAACCTTTTGAGGGCTGTATCTGCCTTCTTGCCAAAAAGTCCTTCTCCATCAAAAGGCAGATCCAAAAGCGCTGCCTGAACATCAGCAGAAAAGTCCGCGGACTTTAGCCAAGCCGATCTTCGCGTAGCAACTGCAGTACCCATAATCCGAGCCACAGAATCAGCCGTGTCAAGACCGCTCTGACTTACTTGGCGTGCCGCTGCTTGGGTATCAGACAACACCTCCTCGAAATCACTCCTGTTCTCCTCAGGGATCTTAGGAGCCAAAGCAGGCATTGAGTCCTTAAGTGCGTGCACATACCTCCCCATGAGACAAGTGGCATTTGTAGACTTCAAGGCCATACTTGCAGATGAGAAAGTTTTCTTGGCCTCCTGATCTTGCTTTTTAGCCTCCTTGTCCCCAGGAACTTGGGGAAATGCACTTATAGACTTCTTAGAGCACGCAGCCTGAATCACCAGGCTCTCTGGAGAAGGGTGAGATGTCAAGAATGCAGGGTCCTCAGGAGCTACCCTATACCTTCTAGCCACACTCTTGGATACAGCAGGAGCAGAGAGTGGCTTCTTCCACACCTCCATAATGGGCTCAGTTAATGCCTCATTAAAAGGAAGTAAAGGCTCCACAGCCGAACTCGGTGAGTGAAGTACTTCTGTTAGAAGGTTTGACTTAAATTCAACCGTTGGCAATGTTAAATTTAAAAGTCCTGCAGCCTTTCTCATCACCACATGATATGGCTGGACATCCTTTGAAGGCGCATCATGCCCTGAGGGCAATTCCCACTCCGGGGAAGAATCCAGGCCACTGGCATCAGCCAGCTTTTCAAAACAATCTTCACCCAGCTCACCTTTCTCTAAGTCAGGGCGAGAGTCGGCGTAACTTTGTTCTTCCAAGAGGCGTTGTGCTTCTCTCCTGGACCTCTCCTTAACACGCCTCGGCACCGGATCCACAAACGACTCCGACGGAGTCGGAACCGACATCGGTACCGACTTCGATGGCCCAGTTGTATGCTCCTGATGTCTACTAGGAGCAGGCGACATCGGCATCGGAGTCGTCGACTTCGGACGAGCCGGCGACGACCTCGGCGGAGCCGGGAACTGCCACGGCGTCGATGGGGCTGGCATAAACGGCATGAACGGAGCCGGGGCATAAGAATGTGGAACACCCAAATTAAATGCCAGAGGACCCATGGGACCCGAAGGTGCACCAGAGGGGTACGCTGCCCTTGAAAACACGGCATACATAGCGTTCAAGAACGCTGAAGGGTCTTGGCCCGGCGCTGGAAAAGGTGGTTGAACACCCTCAGGCTGACCTCGAGGTGTGATCGAATCCGGCTCAACCAAATGCGCAGATTCATCAACTTCCACAGGGACTACTTATTCCTCCTCTCGAGGTGGAGACGGCGCCGGAGATGGATTGGACTCCGGAGCCGGTGAGGGTACCTGCGACCTCGAAGACGAAGCCTCACCTTCCTGATCCGGAGTCTCCTGCGGTGGGACCACCTCAAACGAACCCTCCTGGGCGACCTCGACCTCGAGTTCGCCTTCTCACCCGAGTGACGTCGAGACTCATGCCTCCTCTTCTTGTGCTTCTTCCTCGATCTTGAAGCATGGTCCGAAGAGGACTTTGAGGCCGAACCCTCTCGAGATCGGGACCTTGACTACGACCTCGACTTCGACTTCATCCTCCTCGAGCGGGATCTTGAAGTCTTCTTACCCTTGTCGGCCTTAAGTCTTGCCACAAGCAGTTTGGTTTCCCTCTCCGGCAGGGCCTTCGGATTCATCTTATGACAAGATGTACATCCATCCACGTCGTGATCGGAGCTTAAGCACCAAATACAGTCCTCGTGCGGATCTGTGATGGACATTATTTTCCCGCACTCCCTGCAGGGCTTGAAACCGGTCTTCTTCGACATCGTCACGAAACAAAGAAGCAGAAAACACAGAAAATCGAAACAAAGTCACCAGTAAAGCTACTGAGATTCCCGAAACCGTTAGCGTAGACGACGCGGAAAAAAGGGAACTGATGTCATCACGCCGGCGTGGGCCTATTATGGGCGTCGGTGACGTCAGCGGAGTCGCGAGCGATGCCGTGCCTCTATGACGTCCAAGACCACGTCGGCGCAAAGCTACGAAAAGAATTTCCGAATTTTGCTGACGCAAGGGGGATATTCACAAGGTGAGGAATCCACACGGCAGATGTATCTATCAGAAGAGACAATACCTCCCTCCACCCTTGTTAGTCTTCCCTTTGAATACCACAGTCTAGTTAAGAACTTCATTACTCTGTCGCTAGCATTCACCATCTAATATCATCACAAAACACATAGATAGAAAATTAAAATACTGAAGAGATGCTTGACCACTTCATTTGGTTAGGATTTCAACATAGAGTTAAGGGGTTCTGCTGGTAAAAATAATAACACACACAATACCCTATACTAAAAAGTAAGCTGCAAGAATCACCGTTTCACAATGTCCCCGTGTTGGGTGATGCATAAGTGGTTGTGGAGAGCCACTGTGATCAAGATTCTAGAATGTCCACCAGTTTGGTGCAGCGAGTGTGTCAAGACCTATGGGGTCTTTATTGACTGGATACCCCTTTTAATGACAAGAGACCCAAAGCGAACTCTTCATTGGTGTGGGCACTCACATCTAGCTCGAAGGTCTGCAGGACCGTTCTGTAGCCTCCAGACACCGGGCTAAAGAGACGCAGAACTTCCTTGATCACACAGTCCAGGTAGTGAAGGCTGCTGATGGTATCCACCCGAAATGCCCCATCGCAGATGCAGCCGTTGTGCAGGATACCGTTGCCCCTGAGCTCCTCCCGCAGCTTCTCCAGAACGGCCGGGTGCTTCAGGAACTGCATGATGAGGGAGGTGCTGGTGCTGGCTGTTGTAGCATAGGCAGCAAAAATCATCTCTAGGGTGCCATCCTAAAAGGCAGGAGAGAAGAAAAAGAAGACGTGAGAAGAGGATGCACAAGGTAGGATTTTATTTGAGTAAAAAAAGATAGAAAGGATTTTAAGAAAAGGTAAGGTTTCAGAAACTTTACGAGTACTGAAAGTCTAATGAAAAAGATAGCTCTTAAAAGAAGTGTGCACAGCTGTGCAGATGTGTGACTGAGTCTGAGGCAAATAAGGGAAGTGAAAAGAGGAAATCAAGTGACTTGCCAGGCTAATAATGCTGACCTAAAATGTCATCGTACAGTCAATAAGTTACCCCTAGACCATTTGTAGTTGCTAATTTTTGGACTCGGCCCTCCTAACAATCCTTTGAGACATGCTGTGACATCCACAATTTCGGGCCATCGCAACTAACTCGACTCTAGCTAAAAATCTCCATAGCATATAAAGCAGCATATAAAGACCAATAACCACCACAAGCATAACGGCACTAGCGCCATACAGTTTTACGCTACTTATATACAATATTGCAAGAACAACGATAACAATAACATTTTTGTACTTACTGACAATGCTTTTTTACACCCTTTCTGGGCATTTTTAAAGGTAGAAAGATTCCTGAAAGTTGGAACCAGGAAGTCAAAGACTTATACGAAGTCTTTGACTTCAATTTATTGCAGTGTGTTGATAGTATAATTTCACTTGGCACTCCTAACTAGTGACTTGTCATTTCAGGCATAAAATGTAAAACACACAAGTAATTCGACTTATACAAGTATGGAAATAACTTTGAATTTTAAACACGAAATGTTAAGATTGCTGCTTGAATAATTGCCTAGAGCCATAGCGGTGCTCATGTGTTAATATACTCTATACAAATCTGCAGAACTGGCAGCAGAAGTTATGGCAGCGGGTGTCTAGTTTTCCGCTCTCAGCCATCCAAACCAATCGATTACCAATGGCTGTTCAGTACTCAATGGACATTAATTAAAGTCAAGAATGACCAATCGCCAACCCCACTTGATGTTAGTTAGTGGTCTGGTCGGCATCATGTGCATTAACAGGTACATCCCTGTGTTCAGTTTCAATGGATCTTGCTTGTGTGGTTTGTAGCAGGCAGACTCCATTGAAGGAGAAAATAGCACACTTTCGCTGCATTTGCGCAGTCGAGTTGGCACACTCTTAGGTTGGTCACATGGGATTTATTTTCGAGTTTTTTATCGTCTACTGTGAGCACACCTCTGAACAAGACTGAGCCTGGTCCTCAAAGGCCGGCCTCTTCTTGCAAGCCTCTCCACCAAGGACAATGCATAAACCTGAGTTTGGGGGGGTCTTAATTGTGAATCCCTGCCTAAAACAGATTGTGAGAAAGCTTTAGATGCTATCTGCGTCAGAGAGCCTGAGCTTTGGAATCTCACCTACTGCAGAAACTTGGGATGAGTTGCTCACTCCATAAACAAGGTACCACTACAGAAGGGTCATTAGAGAAGCTTTGTTCTGGCTTCAAGAGAGCTCTCTAAAACCTGAAAATGATGGGTGAGACGCAACATAATCACAGCCCAGGTACAGGCTGCCGGTTTCTTCTTTCGTCTTTAATGCAAGACTTACATTATCCATCCCCAGCAGTCACTGTAATAATAGGCTTTGCCAATTTATAAATATGGAAACCGCCTCACTGGTAATGAGGTAGAGTCAACATGGTATACAGTATTCACAAGATAACATCCCATAAGGTGTTTACTTTACAAGATGAACGCTGTGAGTTTAGAGGTATTTATGAAAAAACAGAAATGACATCTCTGGAGCCCTTCAGAAAATGAAATGCCAGGCTGTGACTGTGATGTTAGCGTTTGCTAGTATTGTACTTTTGTAAGCACTAAGACCGTTGATAACACCAGGGCACCGGGAACTGCGTGTGGATGATTCTCTCTCCACATACCTCTGCTCTCCCTCGCAGATTGCAGACCACAAGGTTGTAAATGAAGGAGAGGTGATCCCTGCAAGACCATAGACCTTCCGGGATAATGGAGTGTACTCCCAGTTTTTAGAATGCCAGGCATAACCTCCATAGACAGCATCTGGATTGTAACTTAAATCCGAAATGTTGCTGCCAACAGACCATCCTGGCAAGAAGATTATGAGAGATGGCACTTCATTATATGCCTACGTATCAGGCGCATTGGTAAAATGGCTGCAATGACATGCAAAGATCCGGCATTCGTCTGGAGCACAGTATTAAATATGGTCTGGGGGTCCTTCTGCTATCCGCTTCCATTGAGCCTTTGTATTTGTACCCCATTCCCATGAGAAACATCACCAATCAGGAATTCAGGCGCCACAGCTTCGTAGTCAAGGCAAATGCCTTCTAAATATATTATGTTTCATTTACAGCAACAGAACTATAGAGTTCAGGGTTTTTTTTGTTGCATATTTATAAAGTGTGAACTCGACCCGAAGGTATTGGAGCACTTTACATGAGCACCGTATTTACATTACACATTCAGGCAGGGGGGGGGGGATTTAAGTGATTTGCCCAGAATCATAGGATGTGGACGCGACCCCGAGGCTCGGACCCTGGTCTCCAGCACCAAAGTCGGCAAAGGTGGAGGGTCACTAGCCATGCCTTCATTCAAGAGTATAGCTGGCAAGAGCTCAACTAAGATTACGCCTTGAAGCCTGAATAAGACCTAGTATACAACATCCTACGCATGCTGAAGCACACGTAATGTCTGGGGGCCAAACTGAAATTTCAGCATGAATCTGCCTCAAGAATTCTATTACCTCCAAGAGGAAGTTATGGTTTATTTCTAAAACCTCTGCACAATGCACAATATCTCCAGCAGAAAGGACCCTTCAGCCCTCTTGTGTGTCAACCTGAACCCGCAGGGAAGACGTGGCTTGGCAGTTCGGGCTGGACTGTTCCCATGAGGCACAGGGTCAAGACTGATTTGGATATGGCCATGTCTGAACTGGGGTGGCTTGGTGAGCAAAATAACGATGGATTAAACCCAGATCTGTGACTGGGGGTGAATGTTTAGCCATTGTGCAACATTCCGTCCATCATCTTGTGTGTTTTGCTGTTCACCCTATGTGGGAAGGGTATGTGGTCCCGTGCTCACTAAGCCACTGGAGTCAAGCTATCCTGGCTGAAGACGGCTGATAGCCAGAAACCGGTCCTAGGATGCTTGATTCCGGTCCAGGGAAGACATAGCTTGGCAGTTCGGGCTGGACTGTTCCCGTGAGGCACAGGGTCAGGACTGATTTGCATATGGCCATGTTTGAACTGGGGTGGCTTGGTGAGCAAAATAACGACGGATTAAACCCAGATCTGTGACTGAGGTGAATGTTTTGCCATTGTGCAACATTCCGTCCATCATCTTGAGTGTTCAAATGAAATTTCAGCATGAATCTGCCTCAAGAATTCTATTACCTCCAAAAGGAAGTTATGGTTTAATTCTAAAACCTCTGCACAATGCACAATACCTCCTGCAGCTAGGATCCTTCACCCCTCTTGTGTGTCAGCCTGAACCCGCAGCTCGGCCAACATGCATGTAATCTACCAAGCAGATGTTAAGTGACAGAATCACTGTGTTTGGCCCTCAGAGATCAGTGCCTAGGGTAAAAAATGAATACCTCTTGTAAGCAGAGATAATCAAACTGTGCTGTAGAAAGATTCTGCAAGATGTCTGGGCATCATGGTACGCAGCAACCAATGAATGCTGGGTAAGATTCCACCCTTTCATGACCTCTGGCCTATAAGTCATTCTATCTTCCATCAAATCCCACTCGACCTAGCCAATAATCCAAAAATAGTAGGTTATAAGGGTCAAGAAATGCCAGCGTAAGGGTTGCCCATCTAGATTCTTAGCATGAACCAATCATCTGCTCAGAGCTATCCCCAAAGAGTGGATATCACACCATAAAATTGGTAGTTAACTTGGTCAAAAGGGCCCTGGAGTTCCCGAAACAGTTCTACAACCTTGAGTTACCCTAATGTGGGTATCTCCGAATCGGAACTTCTTGTAACATGTATCAATGAAGCATAGATTCACTGCTTCTGAAACCCACTTAAAAAACTAAGGAAAAGCCTTTCCACTCCACTCCGCTCAGGCTCTATCTCTAGAAAGATCATTTATTTGCAAACCAGCCTTCCTGAGCGACCAGGTAACATGATTAGCATACCTTCAGCCAGGTACCCTTGCTCTCTCTTCTTAAATTCTTATCATATGTACTGCTTGTATGGTAAAAATCAAAGACTCAATTCATGCAACCTGCTGCCGGACTGAAATCTCTTTTGGGGATGTCTCCTGGGCATTATTCCCCAATCTGAGTATTCAATTACGCTGTTAGATTATTGATTTCCGCCAACCTGCTGCCCCTGTCTTTAAAAAGTCTTTGAGACAATAAAGAAGAAATCAGAGCGAGAAGAGCTGGTGTTGATTTTTCTAGCGTACTAGTGGTGGAGAGCCACATATAAGTCTGGTAACATGCATCTATTTGGCTAGTATTTTCATCAAGGGTACTGAGGCTTACAAGCAGAAACTATTACCTTCAGCTCTTGCATGGTCAGCTCCTTGCCGTGTTCCTTGCCGCTCTCGATAAGAATATCCAGGGCATCTGCATAGTCCTTGCCCTGAGTGTTTTGCAACTTCTCATGGATGGCTTTTTCCAAGCTTTTCTGCAGGGTCTCGCGGGCCCGGATTCCCTAATGAACAAAAATGAATAACAATCATTAGTTAACTGTATGCATTAGTATGTGGTGACTTATTGGTGGCTAAAGTGGAATAAGTTGTGTGCCACATCAGTGCATACCATGCCTAAAAATGGGCACCAATTTGGGAACAGAAAGGACAAGGATTGTGAGGGAAGGGGAAGGAAACTTGCATTAGTCTCAAAAGCACAAAATGATAGTTATATTTAGGTGTAAGTAGTAAATGAACGCAACCTATGCAATCTGAGGGTGCAAACGGGCTACAAACTCCAAAGGGAAAGCAAAAAGGCAGTCTTGTCCTGTCCCACAAAAAACACAAATGATATCCAGTACGAGAAATCCTATATTCGACCTGCTGATGCAATCATTATACATCATGCCATAGTGCAATATTTCATACGCTGCTACATTCATAAACTGGGCCCTTAGAGGACAATGGCCAGCTGGCAGGTTTCATGCGGCAACAAGGAATTTGGGGTAGATTCTTGCTTACCAGTAAGAAATGTATTCTTAGATTCATAGATCACCATTTATTTTATCTTTTCATTCATTTGTTAATGCCTTTAATTGGGGGACAATCGAACACACCTGCATACAAACATACCATACCATACTATACCATACCACCCCACATCACATCACACACACTACACAACACTGTACATACAGCCTCCTACACCAAAGAATTATTCAACACATACCCTTCTGTAGCCACTGAATGGCATGTCCACAGGTAGGGAGAAGACGTTCTCCACAAATTGTTGGAAGACCTTAAAGAGCTGGCTAAGCTCCTCGTCGGAGAGGCGGAATCCTAGGAGGACTCGAATGGCCATGCGGAAGGTGAGCTTTTGGGCCTCGCAGTAGACGTTGATAGGATTGGGATCGCTGCTCCACATGCGTAACGTGTCCTGGATCACCACCTGGATCTTTGGTAGGTAACTCTCCAGTGCTTCGTGGCTGAAGATCTTGGAGAACACCTGCAAAACATGGAAAGATCCTGGCGTGTTAGTCACATGTCCCACTGGGCTTGCATTGTTTAACAGAACACATGACTCAATTGGGCTTCGTTTGTCATGACTGATCACTGTCCATTAGCGACCGAATACAGTATTTCAGTTGACATCTGTGCTCTGCTTGGCCAATGCCGTCATGTTCCACTCAGGAAAAGAATTATTTTGTAATGTGTCACAGTCCATCTCGCTGCTGTATGATTTCATGTCCCTTACGTATCTCTGCAGCGCCCTGACGTGTCAATCAGAATTTGAAATGCACAGAATTGCATCTAGTGTGAACCTGGAGACAAAGTCTACTATGGTTTATCTCTGAGCTCGACTTTTTGGGTATTACACATTCAGAACACTACAGCTAGGTTCTCATTTGGATTAAAGAAATGTGATAACGCTGCAATCTCCGCACTAGCTTCCAAGCAGAAGAGGATTACATTGATATGACTGTTTTCACAGCAGTGGACTAACCTTTTAAGTGATAGAAGTGACAAAATACTGCTCACCTCACTCTACAATCCTCCACAAAATTCCAGGTCAGTGGAGCAAATTTGGAGACACATCTTTCAGGGTGCAGTGAGCAAAACTCCCCAGCAGCTTCAGTGACCTATAGCTAATCCTTCTTACCCTACTGGTTCTAGAATTCTACCATGCATAGTTCGGCACTGCTTACCTTTCAGTCCACTCGAGACATTATGTGTCGCATAGGCCTGACTACTGCCTGCCTAGGCTCTCCTGCCGTTGCCATGTGGGCAGGGATTGAAAGCAAACAAGAAGAAGGCAAGCCAGTTGCAACATTGAGGATTGAAACAGTTTATATAGAATGGGAGAGAGGGTGTAAAAAAGGAACAGAAAAAAACAAGGCCAATTACCCTAGTTCATAAAATGCAAAAAACAACCATTATGCAAGCTTTTAGGAACTGTAAATTTGAAAAATTCCCTAGCAGTCAGCACCAGAAAGGAAAAGGTAACATTTTCCTGGCTAGGACCTCGCGTTTATATTCAAGTGCGAGTCTCGCTGCAGTGTGTGATAAAATAACATCCTTGCCCCTTTAAGAACTCAGCAGAGAGACTCAACAATAGCACTTTTATATGTAATTCCCTGCACAGTCTGACCTTCAAATATGTCTGGACACTGCTAGAATTTCTTTTTTTTTCTTTTTTCAGAGCAGTAAACCGAAGCAGGCCTTTTTTTACCATAAAACACACACACACATATATCTAGATATCTAAATATCTATATATAAAGATAGATAGATATACGTACATATACATAGAGCCGCTTGAAAACACTCAAGGATTTTTCATTTAGTTTAGATTTCCAGTTTCAAGTGGATTAAAACAAATATATGCTTTGCTAGCTCTCAGACCCCAGTATCAAAAAGGCTCTCTGTGCAGAGTTCTTTGAGCAGGGGAAAATATAGAGGGCCTTATTTATGAGAAGTGTTGCATCGCTGTGACAAAGCATCAATGCAACACTTCTCAGTGCGCCCTCCTTGCAACATGATGGATGCGTCATACAGTAAATATGACGTATCATGTTGCAAGGAATTTCGGCGCAAAACTGATGCATTGCTGGACGTTAAACTCCAGCAATGCTGGGGGAGGGCTATGATTTTAGCACTGCATCAGTCTTGGCAGGCTCAAGATATTGACGCAATGGCATCATAGAAGCGGCGCACTGAAATCTCATAGATTTCAAAGCGCCACTTCTATGAGGCTTTTTGCAGGGGTAACGTCTACCCTGCATACATTATACCTGGTGCAGGTATAATGTGTCGCAGGGGTTTACAATGTGACGCATCTGCCTAGATACGTCACTTTGTAAATAGGGCGCAACATGGTGCATTTTTTACACCACCGGTGCGTCACAAAAAGTGACGCACCAGCAGTGCAAAAGTGTTGCAAGGCCTCATAAACAAGGCCCAGAATCACCTGGAAAGAAAATGCCAAGTTTGAGCCACGCCAAAAATGTGGACCTCGCTGTCAGTATAATGCCTGTGGATGATGTAGGTGTGATTGGTGTCACAGCTCAGTGGGCCAAGCGCCTACTGCAGAGCGCTACTGGAACTATGAGAGAACGTGAATGATGTTGGACCGTTTGTGCATCTGTATGCTCAGGTTTTTGAGAAGTTAAGAATTACAAGGTGACATCACAGAGGTTGGACCATACCATACAAACAACTGTTGGGACGTCTGACCTCACAGATGCATAGGCTGAGTCCTTTAGAATGTCAGATAGGACTGTAGCCCGAGTTTGACATCAAAAACGGCCATACACAGACCCTGACATCATAGAACAGTGGTACTTGGCTGAATCTGAAATCATAGAAATTGTAAACCGAGATCATTGAGAAGTCACAGAGCTTCAAGGTCACATCATCTTTTAGCGAGTGGGATATCACAGAGAGTGCTTGAAGTCTGGTACAACGGAAGACTTTTTTTAGGTTGTTTTTGAACTCTGAGGGTTCTGTTACAACCTCATCTCATACATTTTTAAGGGAGGTCAGATATTATCCAGAAACAAGATCCTGGAAATCCAAAACCTCCACAGATCCCGGTGTTTGAGTTCAGAGAACATTCTTAGCCCATCGGGCAGAGATTTCTTTCCCCACGGTCTCACAAAGTCCCATCCTTTGCTTTCCGTGGCCACACTTTGCTTTTGAGCTCCTACTGGAATAATGGAAGTCATGTATGACCAGTAGGACAAGACGTTTCTGAATTTTTTTTGAGCAGTGCTTAATGCAACATTGTTATAATGTCTTCACAGTGTATGGAACAGACTCCCAACTTCATGGTATTTGTACCATCAAACTTCACAGGAGGAAACGTTGCACTCATAAGTGATTTGAACCTGTGGCAGACGCGCTGCACATATTTCTGCCTCAGGTATATTACCCTCTGAATTATCTTACGTAGCCAACTGACTAACCTACATACCTAAATTTAATAACCTCCTTACCCAGATGGGTAGTGCTACCACCGTCCTTCGGCGATGGCTATACAAAGATGGTGAATCTTACACACAAGAAAAATATGAATGGGGTTTTGCTTAAATTTGAGTCTCGAGAGTTTTTATATGGTGACACACACCCCAAGGGATGGAGCTGCTCACTACTAAAAGTTTTCTTTTTCTACCGATTCTAATGTTCCTTTTAGGAACTTTACTTTCCCATTCAATTGCCTCAGATTCCACTTTATGTTCACCTTCGTCTCCAGAGCTGCTCTAAATACTACCAGATGGATCAGGGTGAGGTAATGTGAGGTAGAGAGGTAAGGCTGGCGTCAAGCTCCCACCGCACCGAAGAAGAGAGACAGCATCTTGATTTGATGCGGACAGAGCAACAGGGAAGCAGGGCTACTCCCCGGCAGGCTGGTGCTTCTAAGAGACTCGTAAAGCTTGAGAAAAGTCAGTATCCTATGCTTAGAGGCACTGGTTTGATTAGAAATATTCCACTTTCTTTACCTGACTGACAACAATGCTGATGCCATAGTCTTGCTCTTGAGTGCGGTTCTCAGACCTTGCAGCATACTGCCGTTGCTGGATTGCTGCATCTCAGAGCATTCACTGCAGTCTGTGAGCCATGATTCCAGAGACCAAGGGCCAGATTTACTACTGTTTTTAGCAGACGCAAATGGAAAATCGGGCCGTTTGCAACCGCTAAAAAGGGTTGTAGCATGGCAAACCCTATTTTGTAAGTGTTACTGACTCGCTAAATAGGGTTTGCGAAACGCTATTAGGAAGGGGCATGCTAAGGGAGCCCCTTACTAATAGCGAGTCGCAGGGGGATGTTTGATTGTTTTGCGACCGCAAAACAATCACAGTTATCACCAATTTCAAATTGATGGTAAGACAGTCGCAAATTGGAAGGGGTCCCCAAGGGACTCCTTTCACTTTGTGTTTGGCAGCGAAAATATTTTTTAAGAGCAGGCAATGATTCCAGGGACCACTGCCCGCCCTTAAAAAAGAAAAAGAAAGCATCATTCTTTTCTTTTAAATGCATCTCGTTTTCCTTTAAGAAAAACAGACTATATATATATTGAGAAAAAAAAAAGTTGCTTTATTTGAAAAGTAACCACAGACATGGTAGCCTGCTGTCCCCAGCAGGCCAGCATCCTGTGACTGTAGCCCATTGCCTCATGAATATTGATGAAGCAGGTCATTTGCAAACCCATTGGCAATCGCTAAATGTCTGAAACACATTAGTACATTACGTTTTGTGAGCCGTAAATTGCGAGTCGCAAAAAATCGCAATTTGCGACCCGCAAAACAGAATGGTTGTACATCTGGCCCCAAATCTCACTCACCACGAGTGAGGGTAACATATCTGGAGAATAGGATGAGCTCTTTCTCACTGCTGGTAAGAAGGGATAGAAAGAGAACTCTAGATGCATTTCCTGTGTGAAGAGCAGCTCTTGTGAGTTGTAAAAACGTTGGGAGTCCATTCCATCACAATGGAAGTCCTCCTGCAGACTGCCTCCGGTAGAAACATCAGAGTGAATCTCCACTACTTTTGGAATACATGTTTATAACTTTACCAAAGTCTTGTCATTTAACATTTATTTAAATTTTTATTATTTTACTGGTTACATCTTGTATTACGGTTGATGTCTGTGTGACATCATATATGGTAATTAAGTCTCACTCCTTTGAATTAAAAAAATGTGAGAGTTCTTTCATTCTTGCAGCTTCCCATATCGGACGACGGGCAACATAGAGGAGACTGTATCCTTGTGTTGCTACCTTGCTAGACAGGAATGCCAGTTTGTGCAGACCATAGGTGGCGAGGGGTCAAACTTCTGTTTATTGCCCTGTCGCATCTGGAGTAAGGCCAAAAGAGGGTCTTAAAAGGGGTATAAGGCAGGGAAGCTTGGCAGAGTTACAGGGTGAGCCTAAAGCTTTCAACAACTACAAGAGCTTCCAGTTAGTGAATCTTGGAGACAAAAGGGAATTCCTCAGGTCACAGAAGGTTACAGAAGGGTCTGGGATGATGTGGCAGCTCTTCTTAATCCCTCAAAGAACAGTTGAAATTCTAAGCAACTGAGGAGACTGGCTGGGGTCTCGTTCTGACTTGTTAGCAGCATGGCGCAAAAGTGAAGAGTAGGTTGGCAACCCACTTTAGGAGAGTGAGCTCTAAAGAATCTAAGAGCATTGGTGTTGATGCCACCAACAGGAGAGCGCTAGCTTTCTCAATATGGGTGTCAGCTGTTTGATTAACTCACTGCTACCATCTGAATCACCTAACCCAACCTCTATAACCAATAACCTTGAGACATATTTTATCCACAAAGAGTTGTCAGTGTGATTTATTGTGTCATATGCATGCTCTGGGTATTATAAGTTCTATAGTGTACTCACATCCGCCAGATGCTAGAGGTACCATTGTTATGCATTAAAACATTAACTTTAGGTAAAACTAGCTTCAGATCTGGCTCCTACAGGCTCGCTCTGTCTCCGTGTGGTGCATTACATATTCAACCAGGCCAGGCCATGGCTGCTTTGACACATGCTTGCAGCTCTGTGCCTCCTGGGCATGCGTGGCAGTACCCCTCCTACATTCTCGTGCCAGGCCCGGTTCTAGCGGGTGGGCCGGGTGGGCCAGGCCCACCCAAACACGAGTCTGGCCCACCCAACAGGATCCGTGGCCCTCGCAGTGAGGCCTTGGCGGCAGGCGCGCAACGCCTTTGGGAATCTAAGTGCCTCAACCCATCCCCGTCGTGTGTGTCAGCCCGGGCCGAGGGGCTCACACACACAGACAGTTTAGAGATTATCGCGGCCGCACCCGAGTACTTCACAGGTCTTTAAAAGACCATTAACATGTTAACGAGGCTTTGTTTATTTTTTCACCCTTCCATCTCTGCATGGCGAAAGGCAACAAATCCTTTCTTTGACCAGGGTAACCTTTGGTAACCTTTGCCTACTGTCCTGCTGCATTGATATTTATTTTTCTATGCAGTGCAGGAGAAAAGAAGTTTGTTTATTCCTATTCACCTTTCCTGACCCCTGCAGGGGCTTATCACATAAGGCTGTGACACAAAGTTTGACTAATGGAGTAGGTAAGAGAATGTGTTACTATATTTTTTTCTTTTTAAAATCTGCAGAGGCCCAGTGGGACACATACTTCGTGTGTGCTTCATTTAAACAGTTTTTATCAATATCATGGCCGATGCAGGACAACAATAGGAATACAAAAAGCCCAGATGAGGCTGGTGATTAATAATCCTGCTGGAGAGCAATCATTTGTCTGTTAGTAGTTTTCAAATGCAGATGAACTGTGGGGCATATTATCAAGAAAGGGCTTTACGTTATCTACGCTTTTATCGGCAGGAAACTGCCGATAAAGCGGCGATAATGGGCTTGATAATATGCTCTACGAATTCCAATAGAAGCCCATGTTAGATGTGACGGCAGGAAACTGCCGATAAAGCGGCGATAATGGGCTTGATAATATGCTCTACGAATTCCAATCGAAGCCCATGTTAGATGTGAAGACATCTAACATGGGCTTCGATTGAAATTCATAGAGCATATTATCAAGCCCATTATCGCCGCTTTATCGGCAGTTTCCTGCCGATAAAAGCGGCGATAATGTAACGCCCTTACTTGATAATATGCCCCTCTATTTTTTGTGGATAGCTCCAGGACTTTAAGTGGGATGAAAAAACAGGGGGGGGTTCTCTCAAAGGGGCGTGGCCAATGTAATTGAGGACATGGCTTAAAAACAGTACGTTAAAAATCTGTGTTTAGCAGTGTGCGGCCCGACTTGTATTTTGCTGTTTCTGTCATTGCATCCACGTATATTTAATACAACAAGTAACATCATACCTACAAGTCAGGACTATTGGCTTTGTCAATGGTTGTTAGTTGCATAAGATAAATAACAGCAACTAAGGCTTGTATATAATTTTGCAAAAGCTTCAATTTAAAGCACTGGTGACATCACAACGATGTTGCAGCTCCTGAGTTCCAAAAAGAGATGGGAAATCCAGAGAGAAAATGACGCTCTTTAAAGGATTTCCCTTCCCCCTACAACGCTCACCTGGCATGATGTCATGCCGTAACTTTCCACTTGTGAGTAGTGTGAGCAGGGTACACCGATGTGCCTGCTGTCTCGAAACGAGAGTCTATCGGGCTCTGTTTTGTGCCCTGGCACTTTTATCCGGAATGCAGTGACAGCAGACTGCTGTCACTGCAGTTCGGAAAAAAACAGACTACCTGTAACCAGCGCACAAAACAGAGCCCGATAGAGACCCATTTCGAGGCCCCCTTAAAAAACTGTGGGTACTCAGACCCAGTGAGACCCGGCCCACTTAAAGCCCTGGATAGCTCAGTGGGTTACTGCCTTTGTCACAGAGATCCTTGTGTTACTTGCAGTTCAAAAGTTACAATCCTAACATAGGACAGTAACCAATGAACTGTCATCAAAGAGCTGCATACAAACATGAATGGTATAGTTATAGAACGTCACTTTTTTGGTTTTGTGATATAGTTAGAACTTCCCCAGTCTTTCATTATTCTAATGTTGCTAAAATGAGTATGTTTGGGCAGATATACATTTTATCAGTAAAGCTGACCCCCATGGAATGCTCTTTAAATCCTAAGGTTGTGTTTCCCCAGACCAAACCCTCTTAAAATATCCCGCCCACGAGTATGGATGACATGTGATTCATACACCTTGTAATCCTCATTGGCTTATGTGACATTCCTTATAGACTGATTTACATACTTGTTTGATTAATTGTCTCTGCATAATGTGTGCGTTGTGTAAAGTACTGACACACACTACGCTGATATGAGTAGCGCTATGCAACAAATGTAATGCATATGAGAGAGGGGCTACGTAAAGATAAGGGGCACTGTTGAGTTGGAGGGTGGCAGTGAGGGAATCTGAGGAAGAGGTCATGGGGTGGAGGGGGGAGTTAGGGAGAGATGAGGGGCGCTGGTGGAGGGTGGCATTGAGGGAATCCGAGGAGGATGTCAATATGGGGAGGGGCTATGGGGAGATGAGGGGCACTTGTGGCGTGTGGCTTTGAGGGAATCCGAAGAGGAGGTCAATAGAGGGGGGCATTGGGAGATGAGGGGCACCACTGTTGGAAGGTGGGAGTAAAGGTATTTATGGAGAAAGAGGTTATTGGTGCGGCGCCAAAAAAGACTTTGGCATCAGCGCTGAAGCCGGCCTTTCTGTTTTTGTTTATTTAATTAGCAGTCGGGTCATAAGGGCTACTGTGGAACATACTTTAAAGTGCGTGCTAATTATATTTACTGCTGTATTTAATGTTTTAATTTTGAAGGTGATGTTACTAATGTTTTTACCGGGAAAAATGAAAGTGGAGCCCGATGGTGCCTGATATGGGGCTGGGGCCCAAAGTCATCTGTGAGACAAGGTTCACTAGAGAGGAGTAGTGGATAATCAAGCCTGTAAGGGAGTGCGTTGCAGAGTCCGTGGTCAGGTGGAGGTAGTAATGAAGAGGGATTCTCCCTGAAGGTTTGCACAGAGCGAGCCCAAGAAGTGTCACTTGCCTGATACTCCCACCTCAGAAGCCTCATCTTCCCATCTAAGGGACATTACAGGAAAAAAATTTTTTTATAGTGGTCACATTTAGAAGGAGATTTGGGAGAGATTGCGTTTTACTTAGCCTTGTAAGACTAAGAAGAGATAAAGGAGGGCTCTAAAGCAGGCCTTCCTAGACATATATGCGACAAATCGAGCCCGCAGTGGCCCACACAAATGCACCCTTGGCCCACCCAAATAAAAATTCCTGGAACCGGGCCTGTCTCGTGCTACCATACACAAACACCGCTCAGAACTCCTCGGAAGCCTGATGCAAGACAGAAACCTGTAATGCCACAGATGTGCTACTGTCATCTCAGTCAGGATGAGGGACTGGAGCACCACCGCACCCGCTCCTTGGCTCGTTACACAGCCTCGTGGTAAAATGTGCACCATGTGACCTCAACCTCTAGGAACACACACAACTAAGCATCAAGCATGATGCACTACCAAACTCATGTATCGTATATAACCAAACTTCTAGCATTCCTTGTGCCATTCTTTTTTTGTATTTACTCTGTCACTCCTTTTGTTATTTCTCTGTTGTGTATGTATGGTTAATTAAGTCAGTGTGCAAAAGTGCTGTTCTTGATGCACTGTGTTCAATATCTAAAATAATCAGAGCCCCTGGAATTATGCATCGCGGAAAGACCAAATTATGCAGCAGGATTGACTAAATTATGTGGCAAGAAAAGACAAATTATGCAGTGTAATGCAACACATTTTGTGATGGTATTACTTCATTATTTTGTCATTTGTATACATTAACACTGTTTGGGAAAAGATTTCTTCTCATTTGTACCAGTTTAACACAAAAACACAGCAATAAGCAACAGAAAGGTGACCAGTCAACCTTTGCGAAGGGGTCTTCTCTGTGTGGCAATACAGGTTGTTGAACTTTAGCAACTTTGCCCCCTTTTAGCGTGAAAAGTGCTACGCAAACAAATGATGGACGGAATTCTGAATAAATCATAGATTCACCTCCAGTCAAGAGATCTGGGTTAAATCCATCGTTCTTTTGCTAACCATGCCACCCCAGTTTAGACACAGCCATATGCATATCAGTTTTGACCCTGTGACTCATGGGAACAATCTTGACCGAACTGCAAAGCCAGGTCTTCCCTGGACCGGAAACAAACATCCTGGGACCGGTTTCTGGGTATTCCCCTTCATCAGCCAGGCTAGCTTGAATCCAGCGGCACAGTGTGCAAGGGACCCACGTCTGGGCATACCCATCCCACTTAGGGTGAACAGTGCTGCGCAAACAAATGATAGACGGAATGCTGAATAAATCATACATTCACCCCCAGTAGAGCGATCTGGGCTAAATCCATCGTTCTTTTGCTCACCATGCCACCCCAGTTCAGACGCAGCCATATGCAAATCATTCTTGACCCTTTGCCTCATGGGAACAGTCCTGATTTAAAACTGATTTAAAAACCCTAGGCATTAAGGGCTGTAGCGCACCACTTCAACTAGGCCATGCCACCCGAAGAGTTGCTGGGAGGCATTGTGCTTCTCATCCCGTCCTAGCTACAATAGACATATATGCTGACCACCGAAGAATTAACTGTATCAACTTCTTCTACTGCAGCTAGCTAAGGGTGGTGTCTCCTGACCTTCATCACTTGATTTAAGACGACTGCAGATGGCGAATAGATTAACACTAAGAATAGCATGTGCAGATACTGGAGTAAGCGCAGCAGTTTGTAAATCGGGGTCACTGTGCTCAATGTGGGCGTTTCTTGGATATGGAGAAAGTAGACAAGTAAATGAGTTTGTCAGTGAGTGAATGATTGAGTGGCCAAGTTGTTGAGCGAGTCATTAATGTATCCACCACTAATTAATTAATGAACAAGACAGTCATTGAACGAGTGAGTACAGAAAATCAACAAGGGAGTGAGCATGCTTTCAAAGTAAGCCTGCGAGAGAGTGACTCACTGTGTGATTAAATGAGACAGTATTTGAGTAGGTCAGTATAGAAGTGAATCACTGTATCAGTGAGCCGTTGACTTTGCAGTCCCTGTGGCTGAGGGAGTCTGTGAGAAAGCTAGCAAGTGACAAAACTTAACCCCTTCCACGCTCATGACGAGCTGGGCTCGTCATGGTGTAGCCTCCTCGCACGCTCATGACGAGCCCAGCTCGTCATGAATAATGGAAAAAGGGGGATCCCAGCACCGGGGAGGAAAACGCATAGCAGCCAAGTGGTTAAGGGAGTCATGGGTGCACTGTTGTAATGCACCCTGAGAGGGATTTACGTCCAGAATCTAGACTATGTTTGTATTTGGACTCGAAAGTGGAGACCCGCGCAATCTGCCCAAGCACCTTACAGCATGTCCCTGCCAGGACTGTATGCTCCCTCAGTCATCAACATCTAGGACTTCCAACAAGGGTGCCAGTTAGTGCCAAGTTTAGCATGTGATGGGCTGCCCTCCATAACCTGGCTTCTCCCTTTCCTTTCACTCCCCCAGCGTGTAAACTGAGTTACATCCCCCAAAGCCGCTGTCGGTCGCATGTAAGCCCAAGTGATTTGGTTCATAGTCAAGCAGTTAACGAAAGCCTTGGATTTACACAGTAATTGGTTAAAGCTGAACCGCAGCACAAAAAGCTGCATTCATGCCATTCACCTCTTCTCTGATGCCAAGAATGCCATTTCAAAGAATCACTTCCCCGCGCCCTCCGAGTACAATCATATGGAAACGTATCCGTAGAGGCAGGCAGTTGCCAAGTGATGGCTGCCGACTTACAGGAGAGCATGGAAGCGGTGTGGGTCCCATCTTACGCAGGAACCTTTCCCAGACACAATTCGGTTCCAAGCGCCGTGCTCCGAGGCCATGCAGCCTAGAAATGTACTTCAAGTGTGCAGTTGGAGACTCAAAGTTTGAGGTGTCGAGTTAGGCAAAAATCATGACGAGCAGCGTATGTCTACACTTGTGTCATTTACTCTCTGAGAGACAAATAGGACTTCTGTCTGGGTAAATCACATGCCTGGAAAGTTCGACCAGTGCCTTCTAATTGCTTGGAGAGTTGGGGGAACGAGGGAGTCGAAAATATCCCTATTCCCCTACAGGTGTATATAACACAATAATTATTTAGCTCTTCAGCAACAGTCTAGGTTTCTTGCCATTCTCCAGGAGCGACCGGTGCAGGTAAGAACGGTGGGAATGGGGGGCACACACGATGAGGAGGGAAAATTCAATAAATAATTTCCTATTGTCATCATATGTCGGCATTCTGCAAATTTCTGGAATCCCCACAAAACCTCAGGATGCACCAGAAAATGCAGAGATTCCTTCAGGTCTCCTACAATAAAGGTGTCTGTGCTAAAAACTGAGCACTTACCCTGACGCCACAAGACTTGGCATTAACCATGCAGTTTCCAGCAGCATCTGCTGCATCCAATCGCACTGCATACTCCGTGACAACAACATGCATGTTCAGATTACAGGGACAAGTGGGAAACAACATGCGGCAAGATGAGATAGACCGCAGGCCTTAGCTCCTGTGGTGCTCAAAGCGTTGTGCATCCTACACCGTAGGTGACAAGCAGATTCCATGGTTAATCTAGATACAGTATCTCTCCGATCTGAGCCTGGCCCTGACTCCACCGCTCCATTTTTCCACAAGATTGATGTTGCTTTCTGTTCTTTTGATCTTTACAAGAGTATCTTGAAGACTGGCCCGAATAGCGTCCTCTTCCTGCCCAGGAACTCGATACTCTCATGTACTAATGGATTTACAAGTTCTGCACCTCTCAGTCTCCCTAGGCGTACTCTCCATTCCACTCTCCACCTCACTCTCCTGAGCTCTTCTCATCTGCCAATATTTCTCACTCTCCCCTCCTTCCTCCATCCTTTCTCCTGCACCCTCCTACGTCTTTCCTCTGTCAGATCTCTTCCTATCCGCCTTACTATGGCTCCTATCCCACCGAACTCTCTATCAGTTAATCTCAAATTACTTGGCTTTTTACTACAAATCTTCTGATCTGTTTCTGCCTATATCTGTAATGATGTATATTCATCTAATGATATTTGTGTAATCTGTGGCTTATTTATACAGCCACACATTGGTATACCCATTTACGTGCTATCTGTGATGTCTAGCTATCATTCCCATTATATATGACTTTTATGTTATATATCTTTGTTAATTCTATCTGCATTGGTCTATATAAACGTACAGATCTGCCTAATTATTTGCCACTATTTGGCTATTTTCTATCTATCTCCCCGTGTCTATATGTTTAATACCGGTCTTCATCTGTTCTGTTGCCGCCTTTTTAAGAGTGTTCATTGTTAGCTTCTGCAAGTTGCTTTGTATCATAATATGGAGTGTAATTGCGATAAGGTTCATTTTAAACATAAGCAAAGCACAGGAGGGTCGAGGCAACCTACTGCACCTGTTAATATAAGTGGCTTGATAGTGTATAAATGCAAAAAAAATTGGAATTAGCACCCATCAAGAAATAAAATAGCTTTCCTTTCATTCTTACACGAATGCGGACGCTGATTTTGTTGCTGGCCACTATGCCCCAATTCGTTAATCTAAGCTTATCATGAACACGACAGAAATGAAAGAAATGTAACTGATGTTTTTCGTTGTGCTTGATCTCACTAAGAGTGATATTTTAGAAACGATCAAACGCTGATCTTTTGAGCCCTGAAGAAGTCTTGATTAGAGACGAAACGCGTTGGCTAAAAGAGAATCACTTGTGTACTTGGATTTTAGTGTTTGGACCAACAAAAAAGAATATATTCCGACCATCAGTGGATTCTGGACCTGCTTCTAATATTACTTTCTTGGATTGACTTAATGCAAAAGGAAAGCTATGTCATTTTAAACATGCATTTTTTACAGAAAGGGAGGAGGTGTGGGTTAATAGTTAGAGCTGTTGACCTTTGAACCCATGTTTAAATCCCTGCCTTAGCACTAGCTTCAGCATTATTGGATTCTGAGCAAATCCCCTAATCTCCCTGTGCCAAAAACGTACTGTGTGAAATGTAATTGTGTAATGTGCACAGGGAGGATATCTCCCAAACTCCCCATCCCATGTAATTTACAGCACACCCTAGCTAGGGCCACGCATATAAATACCACAACACTTAGAAACTCGTTAGGAGTTGGGTGGATATATTCTGGTAGATGTAGTAATTTGGTGATACTAATCACACCTGATCAATGTAAATATACGCAGTGCTATATATCAACACGTTATCGTGAGTATTATTACCAGTGTTGGGATGCAGAATGGAACAGCTAGCTTGTGATTGCTAACCTCTGCTTCCTGTGACCTATAAGAATCTAGGGCAGTCTCTGGCCTGGGGCTGCGCTCGGAGATCCCACTGCGCCCTCTGGTGCACGCTCTTGGAAGCGCGCCCGGTCCCAGAGCAACAAGCCTCGCGGCCAAAGGTTTCTTCAGTGCCTCGGACCTTACGTTTGAAAACGAATTTAATTCTCAGCAACTAGGAGGTACAGGCTTTTCAGAAACTTGTCTCTGACTTGTCCATTCTTTTCACGTTCTAGAAGTAAAATTAATTGTAGCACTTAAAAACATCTACACCAACAGATCACCGCTTTAATTTGCAAATAATAGTAAATAGGCACAGGGGCCCATAGTTACTCTCAGGATCCTGCCACTGTTTATTTCACCACCTTACATTTCCTTGCTCTTGCAGGTTCTTTTTTATCCCTGCCTTCTCGGTCACCCACACAAATGAAGCACCCAGCGGGGTTATTTGCATTTATTCCCAAATCGGAAGTAACCACGTTAACACTTGTAATGGTCCAAAAACACACGAGCACCAATCTCACTTGTCGGGCCATACCAGGACGGGTCTGTGGAAGCAAGCTTTGCTGCACGTCCTTACTGGGGTGCAAAGATCGCACCAGTAGTATGAAAGCGTAAATCATACGCATTTCAAGTTATCTTTAGTAGAAGGTTACATTAGGTTACCGGGGCCACTGAAATTATGCTGTTTTCCAGCCTTGGCATTTTCGCATAACCATGGTTTTACCACATGACACATTTTATGCTGCACAATCTGCAGATTTTAATAAAAAATTGTTCTAGTTCAAACGGATCACACGTTACTGAAAACACAGTGAAGTGTTGCTGTCCAGTGGAAGGCGCTTTGCAAAGCTGACAGTTCGGCTCACTGATCTTCCGGTTGCTTATTGTGTACCTAGGTATTAAATTGGTACTGAGGCGAAACCTTTGTCCAGACAGAGGTAACCTGTGTGAAAATGACAAAATAAGGACATAATGCTATCACAAAATGTGCTGCAATATGCTGAATATTTTGCCACATAATTTAGTCAGTCGTGCCACATACTTTGATCCTCCCCTGCCACATAATTCCAGTGGCCCTAAATATTAACCATATGTCGTGTACTAAATCGTTGGTGCATATTATCGACAAGCCCAAGAATATGTAAACTACATGTCTTATTCTAAAGTTTTATCTTAACACACTCCATCATTTCCGAAGTACATTCAGTTAACCTGAGTTACTTGGTACTAGCCGCCATGCATCAACATAAACTGAGGCTTTCTCAGAAGCCTCCTTCTGAGCCTGTTAGCCGCACTACGATTCGCAATATTGTGAACCGACTTGTTTGTACATAGATTGGTTCACAACATTCCACAGTGCTGGCAAAAATACTGGTCACAATTTATGATCAGTAGTTTGCAACCAGTGTTTCATACCTTAAATCCATTTCCAGGGTGGGAAGGGGACAGGCCAATGGGGGAAAGGATTACCCTGTAGGGATAAAAATATATATTTTTAAACTATGCCGTTGGACTTACATGCTGGCATTACTCACGGCATAATTTTACAATGCATACAATGAATTGTGCACTGTTGAAATGCCTCCACCAAGGAGGGGAAACCAATTCACAAAGCTGGAATTGGCGAAGCATTCCAGGCTTTACCAGCGTTTTTCAATTCCCAAAATATGTAATTCTAATTCCATGCAGAGACGAAAATAGCAGGGCGTAGATTTATGCTTTTTGGAGACTCGAACTCCTGGTATTTTATCTTTTACCTCTAGCTTTATCGTCAATTTAAGACACTAGACTGTGTTCCTCCGAAATGTTTGCGTGGTCCCTTGGCTACCGTGAGCAGAATTGCACATAAAGAATACATGAGCAAAATAGCCACTGCTAAGAAAACCTATCTCGGGAAAAAAATTAAAGCAGCAGGAAATTCACAGAAAGAACTCTATTCTATCGTAAAAGAGTTCTCTAACCCCCTTGCCTGCCAAAAGGTCGCACAGGAGTCTCAGGACCGGGCTGACAAATTAGCTATCTATTTCAAAGATAAAATAAATATAATTCATGAATCATTCCCCACAGAAACAGGCACAACAAATAAAGTATGCCACGCAGACCTCTCCACCACAAACCCCATAAAGCAGAACCTATCTGACTTTGGAACAATTTCTGAGGACGAGGTAGCTGACAAGCTAAAAAAAGCTAAATCTGGATCTCCTAAAGACCCAGCGTCCGCCCAGATCTTAGCAAAACTAGCACCCGCCCTGGTTCCCATACTAACATCTATTTTTAATGCGTCCCTAACACGCGTCACCTTCCCCACTCCCTGGAAAGAAGCCATTGTGAGGCCAATCCTGAAGAAAAATAACGCAGACCCTAAGCAGCCGATGAATTACCGCCCCATATCTCTGTTACCACTTTTCGGTAAAACGATGGAATTCATTATCAACGCGAAGCTAGTCAAATACCTGGAAGGACATACGCTCTTGGACTCCTCGCAGTCAGGATTCAGAGCTTCCCACAGCACAGAGACTGCACTGATAGAGGTGGTGGACAACGTTCGGCTGGCGCTGGACTCCAAACAGTCGGCTATCCTCATCCTGCTAGACCTCTCGGCGGCCTTCGACACCATATCCCACAGAGTCCTATTAAAGCGACTGGCGGGGATAGGTGTCGAAGGCCAAGCCCTAGGTTGGATCCAAAGCTATCTTGCGGGGCCAAGCTCCAGGGTCAAATCAGGACCTTTTTCATCAATGGCGATCGATAACGATAAGGGAGTGCCCCAGGGCTCAATTCTGAGCTCGACTCTATTTAATATTTACGTATCACCATTGGCCAAAATAATCAGGGACTTCGGCTTCGACACAGTGTCGTACGCCGACGACACTCACATCCTCATAACCCTTGGCCCTGACCCATCAGAGACAAGTGTGAGATTCAGGAATTGCATGTTAGAGATAAAGGCCTGGATGACCAATAATTTTCTGATGCTGATTGCAGGCAAAACCGAAATAATGCTTTTCGGCGCTGCTAAATCCATCTGGTCTCAGGAGTGGTGGCCACAGGAACTCGGACCTTGCCCATCCCCGAAAAGCACCGTTCGGAACTTGGGCATCACCCTAGATGACAAGCTGACCATGGCACCCCACATAGACAAAGTAGTCCATACCTGCATAGGCCTTATGAGAAGCCTAAGGAAAATATTCAAATGGCTACCCCTGCCTTACCGTAAACCACTGATACAAGGCCTAATCACCAGCCGCCTTGATTATGGCAATGCACTTTTGGCAGATGCGAATGAAGGTATACTAACTAAACTGCAGACACTCCAAAATGCAGCAGCTAGACTGACTCTCGACCTGCCCCCACACACTCCCTCTGCCCCATGCCTGAAGAAACTGCACTGGCTCCCAGTCAGAAAATGCATAAGGTTCAAGATCTGCTGCTTAGTGCACAAATCAATAAATGGACAGGGCCCCAAATATCTAAAAAACAAACTTCAGGGATACTGCCCGGAAAGAACACTGCGCTCTTCAAACAAAAATCTCCTAAAAATACCAAGAGTTCGAACTGTTAGAAATGGAGATAGGAGCTTTTCGAAGGTTGGCCCTACGGCATGGAACTCCCTGCCTATGGCCTTAAGATCCAACCAGAATCATAAAATCTTGTGGAGAGAACTCAAAACACTACTATTTAAGGCACTGGCGTAATACCCCTTTTTTCTGCATCTCCCAAACCCTCTGTCAGCGCTATGAGACCGAATGGTGATATGTGCGCTTTACAAAAATAAATACATACATACAAATAAATACATACATACAAAGAGGCTGGGCTGGGCTTGTCCAGAGAGGACTCCCAACTGTAGCCGGAGGCTCTGCACAGTTATAGGCAGCAGGTGCTTAAACCATCCAGTTACCTTACAGACTGTAAGACAAATATGAAAGAAGAAGAGCGGCCAAGCTTCCTAGTTCCATTGTCTAAGCACTGCATCCATTCCAAGTACTTTCTTTGTATTATATAACTTGTAGTCCTGAGTGTATAACGGGATCCACAGAACTACAAACGCCAGAATCCAAAGAAAACAAACATATAAATAAGGTATTCATCATTCAGCTTCTCTCGCTTTTCCCACGCAGTGACTCGTGTCCTGTACCCCTCCCTCTCAGGTCAGAGTCCCCGTGAGAGGGCGGGACTCTCTTTCCAGCCCTCTCTCCTCGGCAGCTGCTTTGTGCTCTGCTGTGAATTTACGGCCACTTGGAGCTCTGAATCCGGTGTGAACTGCACTAAAACCGAGCCTCTTCGTAACTGCGTCTAATGAGGCTTCTGGACAGGGGGGGCTCGGAAGACACTGGGTGAAAGGTCAGCGAACAGACCCTCTCAGGTTTGGACAACGACTAGGAGTGGGAACTGACTAGCATATTTCATGACAACACAAGAAGTGATGTCACACAGCCTTTAATATCAATGATACCCCAGTAAGTGACATCAAGGAAAAGATTAAAAAAACAATATACATGTGGATATCAGTAGAATAATATCCAAGCCATAGTAAAATAGACTCATGGTTTACAAAAGCGCGGATCAAAACTCAGAGGTGTCGAAAGTGGCTCCTTTGTCAAATGAAGGAGGAGTTACACTGAGGACACACCTGAGGTGGGATTGCTTCCAGAGACCTTAACACCTCCCAAGACCTTCTCCACAGACAGCATCGTCCAGAGCAGCACGTTAGCAGTTTGTAGCCTCCCCACTCCTGGTGGCATGTAGCCTGGGGTGAGACAGAGCTGAACGTTCCCTCCAAAGGAGTGACACTCACACTCCCTTGCCATGAGTGAGACTTGAGGTCTCTGAATGAAGGGCGCAAATTTTGGGCCTCCAAAGCAGGCCGGTGGCAACTCCAGCACCGCTTCCTCAGGGTCTTCCAGGGCTACACAAACTCATTCCGCTCACTGCAAAGGTGTATCCAACATCAGCACAGTAGATACAATGGCGCTGGCTTGTGAGACACAAGCAGGGCAACACAATACTGCTTGCTTGACTTAGGGCCCATGACACTCTTCAATACCAGTGACTGCCTTGGGGCGCAGATGCGGATTGTCTGAAAGGCCACTGCCCGGCTGGGAGAAACCAGGCATCTCAAGCTTTCTGTAAAACACTTGGTGGACTAAAGTGAATAAGTCCCATGTCAGTCTCATGCCTTTATCATACACATCCTTGTACAAATGACCCTGCATAGAGGTCACTGGGGAGTTGGGGGGAGAGGGGGTAGGTTTGTATAGCCCGCCTGCTCCACAGAGGTATTAGGCGCTTTAAATAGAACTTAACTGGAGTACAGTATAACAAATTGATATAATGTGGCTGGTCGGTTCCATATGTCGTAGGCACAGCAACATGATATTTGCTGCAGCGATTTAAACAGAGTTTATATAACAGCACTGATCCATGATGAAGGGGGAAGAAGGGCCTAGTTAAGCCGAGACATGCTAAAAACCTAAAGCGGCACCCAAAATAAGATGAACATTTTCAGCATACTGTACATTGTATATATATATCACTGTAGGCATCCAGCCTGCTCTAATCTGTGTGTGTGTGTGTATATATATATATATATATATATATATATATATAATATACATATTCAATACGTATTACTTTTACATCCTTAAATACTTTTATATAAGCTGCACAAATCTAAAAAACTGCCTAGATATTCTGTGCACATGAATGTTTTTCAGAAAGCGACTGAAGACCCTTCTATTTATATAGTTTCTGCTTCTTGTCTAATCACCTGCGGGGCACTTGCCGGGACACTCATTTGGAGTAGCTGTGCGCGATACAAGTGCTGTCTAACATAACATAACATATTATAACCTTTTCCTTTTTTGGCATACATATTGGAATAAGTTAGTATATTTAGCACGATTGTCTATAGCATGCTCATTACACTTTATATGCACATTGGGGCATCTATAATATATTTTGACCTGGTCTAAGATACACATGGTAGGTATTTACTGCAATATATATAGTATACATTGTGCGCATAGTTTAATACTTCCCAATATGATTCATGGACAAATCATGGTATATCCTATGCACAATATATAAACATTCTATATATATCTAGTACATATCCCACACAAATCTCATAGATCGCCTGTATATTTTTGGACATACAGTACATATTCTGCCATAGTCTAATATGAGGGTTCTGTAACATATCATATGTTTATCATGTATATACCCAGTACATATCGTATACATATCCCACACAAGTCTGATGCTAGTCCATGCTGATTTATGTGCATGCCAGTTAAATGCTGCACAACAAAACATGTTATTAAAAACAAAAGTGCAATTAAAACAACATTCACAAAGGGGTTATTACAGTGCAAATGTTGTAATTGAGTTTTATCACCACAGAACAGGCTAACTAACCACCTTCCAAGAAAATAACTGATTTTTCAGCCGTAGCTGTCTCTAACCAGCCCCTGTGTGTTGCACTACTTATGTACACCAGTTGACTGTTTACAAATAATCATGGCCAGGTCAACCAACCACAAGAATGGGGTCCTTTGTCAACTCATCAGGCTGAAGATGCCTCCAGACATGGCTCCCACAATCAGTGAGAAATCAAGACTATTGCTGATTTTTGCGTATTTATTTGACAACATTATAATAAGAGACGACACTGCACCAAATCAAACACACAGGCTAAAAATGATCAATCTAAAAAATAGGAAGCAGTCAATGCAACAGAAAATTGTGTTCTCAGTAAGCAAAACCTCTTGCACAACTATGATCTTGGGGCCAATCCTGGGCAACCCTACAATCAGAAGCATGATCCCAAATTGGAGATTCTGTCACTTTTACTTGGTCCAATTATGCAAAGAAGGTATTTGGACATTGGAGTGCATATGCCAAGCAGAAAAACCAAAGGGATAGAGAGGGTGGTTACATGGAATCAAAGATGGACGACAATTTGTACCATTAGGCACAAATAACCATGGGTGCAAGGAAGTGGGCGGGGGGGAAGGTGATGTTTGTGTGTGTTTTCTTTCTTTCTGGGGATGCTCTTATTTATCATTCAACCGACTAGAAGTTGTAAAGCGCAGGTAATCACCCGTGAGGGTATCCAGGCACTGGGCTCCAGCTGCTGGAGGTGGAATCAGTCGAACAGCCAGGTCTTGAGTCCCTCACTGAATTCCGAGAGGGAAGATGAGGTTATGTTCCAGCCTGGGGCACGTCCACGTCTCCACAACAAATGCCATTGCAGAGCACCTGCACTTAGACTTGGGAGCACTTGCCCTTTTTACACATTATCTACACTTATGTTTCAGAGCCTGGCCGAGTACTTAAGATATTACACAGCACCTGTCCTGATATTTCATTGATATCGTGGTACCTGCACTTATGTTTCACTGCACCTGGTAGTGCCTGTATCGAGTCTACAGCAAGCACAACTATTTCGCAGCACATCATAGTGTCTGCCCTCCTACTTTGCAGCACATGGAAGAACCTACACGTATGTATTTCACCGCACCTCAGATTACCTGGATCTGTACTTCAAAACACGTCACAGAACCTGCACTTACATCTTCGAAGCAGATACGATTGGTAGCACTGGTGTTCAATGGCACATTACATACTCTTATTGAATTGCGTACGTCAGTATGAACAATAGTTACTTACCTGTAATCTGTGGTTCTCCAGTATTGGTGTCTTTCATAGATTCACATGCCTGAATCATTCCCCGTCGTCGGAGTGGGAGTCCCACTGTACATAAAAAAGCAGTAATATGCCATTTGTACATAGCAAATAACAGTTATACCCAACCAGGAAGTAAAGTAGCCCCAGCTACCGTGGAAAAAACTTCCACATTAGTGACTATCCAAGTCATTATGTATAGACCAAACTGCAGCCAATCAGGCCACAGCTCCCACCAGAATGCTCTCCCCAGAGACCCAGGCTCTCAGATTTTTGTAGCACCGGAGTGTACCTGAGTATATATATATATATATATATATATATCCATAGTCTGGGTGAGACTCTGAGGGGAGGTGGGTGGGTGCATGTGAATCTATGAAAGACACCAATACTGGAGAACCACAGATTACAGGTAAGTAACTATTGTTCTTCTCCAGTATTAGGGGTGTCTTTCATAGATTCACATGCCTGAATCCGAGTAGTTAGCAGTAATACAATATAGCACTCTTGGACGCTAAGCTACACAGTTTTCATGCATGAACATAATGTAATGCAACAACATATTAAAGCGTCAAAAGAGCAAGAGGAGGTGGGAGAGATCATCAGAGGCTCACCTTATTGAAAAAGATTACGCAGGACTGCTCTTCCCACCGAGGCATCGGTATCACTTGAAGAATCCAGACAGTAATGCCTCGTGAATGTGTGCCTGCTGGACCATGTTGCAGCTCTGCAGATCTGCAGGAGAGGCACACCAGCAAACAAAGCAGTTGAAGAAGAGACTGCTCTCGTAGAATGAGCTCTAGGTAAGGTCTGTAAGGGTTTACCTGCTTGTTGATGGCAGAGCCCTATCGTTGATGAGACCCACCTAGCGATAGTCTGTTTTGTCACTGCACAGCCTTGTCTCAGTCTGCCATGCGCTACAAATAGCTGATCCGTCTTCCTGATGGCAGCTTTCCTTGAAAGATAAAACTTAAGACATCTCCTAATGTCTAATGAGTGTAAAGTCCGCTCAGCTGGCGACTGCGGATTCGGAAAGAATGTCTTAAGTATCACTGGCTCATTTAAATGAAAATCCGATGGTACCTTGGGCATGTACTTCGGGTTGGTGCGCAGTATCACAGAGTCATTCGTGAATTGCAAGAAAGGTGGTTTAGACGTGAACGCTTGCATGTCACTAACCCTTCTGGCTGATGTTAACGCCAGCAGTAATGCGACTTTCCAAGTGATGAACTTCAGATCAACTTTATGGATTGGCTCAAAGGGATGGCGCATGAGCTGAGCTAGTACTATATTCAAATGCCAGGATGGAGGTGGCCGACGTATTGGTGGAAACATACGAAATAAACCTTTAAAGAATTGCTGGATTATTCTTGAGGAATATAGAGAATTCGTACCATCCTGACGGTATCGGGATATAGCCGCTAAAAACACTTTAAGTGTTGAGTGCGCCAAACCTGATTTAGCCAACTGCAAAAAGAAGGGTAAGATCTTTTCCGGTTCAGCATTCATGGGATGTAAATTTATAGTTTGGCACCAAGCACAAAAACGCTTCCATTTAAGCTTGTAAGTTTTGTTCGTTGAAGGCGCTCTAGCATTGGCTAGGACTTCTAGACAGTATTGTGGAATGTTCAAGTGTGCAAACTCATGGTGTTGAGGAGCCAAGCCGATAATTTCAGAGAATGAGGGTCCGGATGATATACCCTGCCTTCTTGAATTGTCAGAAGATTTGGAATTTGAGGCAGCTGGACTGGTTTGCGTTCTGAGAGAAGAAGAAGCTGTGTGAACCAATATTGTCGTGGCCACCGTGGAGCAATCAGAATTATTCGACACGGTTGTTTCCTCATTTTCTTGATGACCTTGGGAATTAATGGAATTGGCGGGAAGGCGTAGGCAAATATCCGCTCCCAATTCATTGACAGAGCATCCCCGCAAGATTCTCTGTGGGGAATCCAGCTCGCAAAGTGTGTACATTTCTTGTTCCGATATGTTGCGAAAAGATCTAGATCGGGGTGACCCCATCTCTGGAAGATCCGATCCAGCGCTGGTTGATGCAGTTCCCACTCGTGAGAGCTGCTCTTGGATCTGCTCAGGGAATCTGCTAGCACATTGGCTACTCCTGGAACATGCACCGCTGACAAGTTGATGTTGTGATCCAGAGCCCAATTCCAGATCTCTTGAGCCTGCTGGGACAACCGGGCTGATATTGTGCCCCCCTGCTTGTTCAGGTAATGCATGCTCGTTGTGTTGTCTGTTCGAATCAACACTGTCGAGTCTTCCAGTATCGCTTGAAAAGATTTCATGGCGAGGAAAATGGCCCTTAACTCCAATAAATTGATGTGCCATTTCTTTTGATGTCTGTCCCATTTGCCACTGATCGTCATTCCTTGAAGGTGAGCGCCCCAACCTTCTAGCGAGGCATCCGTGGTTACGATGAATCTGGGGACTTCTGCGAGGAAAGCACAACCCACCTGCAGGTTGTGTTCCTGACTCCACCACAGGATTGCATTCTTCATTCGAGGTGTTAAGGTGATGATATCCTCGAAGGAACCTGATACCTGCACCCATTGGCGACTGAGTTCCTCTTGCAAGGGTCTCATTCTCAGACGACAGTTTGGAGTGAGAGGGATGCACGATGAGATCATCCCTAGGAAAGATTTGAATTTTCGAACAGAAATGCACTCTTTTCTGAGGAGTGTAGTCGCCATCTTTTGAATCTTCTCCTGTCTTTCGCTTGAAATGAAGACCTGAGCGAGCTTGGAATCCAGCGTTGCTCCTAGGAAAGACTTCCTTTGTGATGGTACCAGATCTGATTTCTCGAAGTTCACTGAGAAACCCAGGCTTTGAAGCAGGCAAAGGCATTTCTGGACATGTCTGCTTGTTGTGGCATAGGAATTGGCCTTGATAAGGCAGTCGTCCAGATATGGGTATATCTGAATACCCTGTAATCGTAAGTGGGCCGCTACAGGTGCCAACATCTTTGTGAATACCCTTGGGGCTGAACGTAGTCCAAAAGGAAGCACCTTGAATTGGAAATCCCTGCCAGCCACTCTGAACCTTAGGAACTTCCTGTGCCTGGGGAAAATGGGTACATGGAAGTAAGCATCCTGAAGGTCGAGTGTTGCCATGTGGTCCCCTTCTGTCAAAAACTGGAGGATCTCTTGGAGTGTCAACATTCTGAACGTTAATTTTTTGATGTATTTGTTGAGGGCACGCAAATCGAGGATGGGGCGCCATTCCCCCGATTTTTTGCGTATCAAGAAAAAACGAGAGTAAAAACCTTTTCCTCTCTGATGTTGAGGTACTTTCTCGATTGCCCCCTTTCGAATCATTGTCTTGATTTGGATGAACAGCTCTTTGAGATGTGCTGGGGGCGGTCCCTTTGGGGGTGAATTTGGAGGGGTTTTTACAAATTCCAATATGTGGTCCCTGGAAACCACATCCAGGACCCATCTGTCTGTGGTAATATTTGACCATTTTGAGCAATGTAGGGATATTCTTCCTCCAATTTGTTTCTGGCTGGGACAAAGTGGTGGCAGGATGTGATTCTCACTTTTTGTTAGTGTTGTCTCTGCCCCGATATGTTGTTTTCCCTCGGGGCTGTGAATAATTATTTCTTCTCTGGCCATAAGGTTGTTGCTTATATGGCTGGTACCTCTGGACATTTTGGTTGTTCGTATATGATCGTTGTTGGTAATATCCTCCTCTATTTGTGAAGTTACCTCTTCCTCTAGCACCACGAAAGGAAGATTTCCGATACTGCAGAGTACCCAACGATCGTGCAGTTTCTGTATCCTTTTTGATGGCCTGCAAAGCCTCATCCACATGCGAGCCGAATAGGTACTCGCCATCATAAGCCATGTTCATCACCTTGGCTTGCACCTCCTGCCTAAAGGATGTAGATTTCAACCATCCCTCTCTTCTAAGGACTGCAGCTCCTGCCAACTGTCTGAATCCTGTAGCTGCCACGTCCACTGCAGCATCAATGATCTCCGACGAAGCACACTCCCCTTCCTGCAGAATTTTTGTGGCTTCGGTCCGGTCCGGTTCAGGCAGTTTTTGAATGTATGGCGATATGTCTGACCACATCTGCCTATCATACCTGCCGAGAATTGCCTGCGAATTAGCAGCCCTAACTGTGGTCGCTGCAATAGTCGATACCTTTTTCCCAATGGTATCGAGTCGCCTCCCATCTCTGTCCGTAGGAGTGGAGATCTGAGATGTGAGATGACGGGTTCTTTGCTCTCTTTTGAGCTGCTTGCGCAATGACTGACTCCGTCTTGGCCTGGCCGATCAGGCAAGCAGGCGAAGAAGTTGGTGCCCTGTACTTTTTATCCACTCGCGGTAAAACCGCAGGTAAAGAATTTGGTGTGGCCATGATCTTTAGACCTTCTTTCCAAATAAAGTCTATAATAGGAATAGACCAACTTTGCCTCTGAGACAAACTCTTAAAGTCGTACAGGAAACATTCGTCCTGTTTAGCCTCCATGGTAATGAGAAATCTCTTAGTTGCCTTGTCCATAATCCTATGGAAATTTGCAATATCCACCGGTGGTGACTCAGCCTTTGGTTGTTCATCTGGAGAAGGTGTGTCAGCTTGATAATCTTCATACTCCGACGAGTCAGTTTTATCTAATTCACCTTCTTCATGAGCTTCCTCATCAGTATTCTCATCCTCCGTTTGGTGGTAGGGCACCGGTGTTGATGGTCGGGCATGCTCCGTTTCTTCTGTCATTGTAGTCATTGGAGTCGGGATTACTCGAGGCCGTGGAGAAGAGATTTGAGATTCGCCTGACTCTGAAGGCGGAAAACGGCGATAATAATCGCTCAACATATACTGCAAATTTTGGAAAAGTTCCATAGGCATTTGCATCCCTGGTGTTGGTTCAGTCTCCAACCTAGGCGGTTGTATCACTTGCTCCTCTTCCTACTAATCTTTTATTAGTATAAGCAAGTCAGATGGGCTCTTAGCTGCTTGAAATAACTCATCACCAGATTCATCTTCCTCAGAATCCAAGAGCCTGTCTGGCATCTTTAGTGGCGACATAGATGCAGACTGTGATGAACGCTTTTGTAATAGTGCCGCAGTGGTGGCTGGAGATGGCAGCGGTATCACATTGCTCCTTGCTGACCAGACTTGAAGATCTGTGCAAGATGACAGCTTTGGTGTTGTTGGATTGTCTTGAGCCACTGGTAATTTTGTTTCTTGTGGCTTAGACTTCCTCGTGAACGATGCACTCGTTGACGATAATTGCTCCGTCGACGACTGTGGCTGTTTAGTCTTCGTCGACGAGATGGACTTCGTCGTCGACGACGGAATCGTCGACGGGACTACTTTCTTCGTCGACGGGGCCGTCGACGGGACTATCTTCTTCGTCGACTGGGCCGTCGACGGGGTCTTCCTCGTCGACGATGGGATCGTCGACGGCAACTTCGACGGTAAGGTCTTCTTCTTCGACGGTAAGGCTGTCGTCGACGGCAAGCTGCTCGTCGACGCTGGTACTAGCTTCGTCGACGGAGGCTCGTCGACGAGAGGTGTGACTATTTTCGTCGACGAGATGGGACGAATCTGGACATGTACAAACGTTGGAGAGGACGCTGAGGACATCACCATAGAAGGTCTTGGTGAGGAAAAAGTCATAGTAGAAGTCACTGCAGTGGCTGTCTGACAGGAAAACGGCAGAGTAGTCGCTGCCTTGGTTACAGAATTCTGAGGTGACAATAAAGACGCAGTCTTTTTTGATTCTGTTGGCCTCACAGATTTCTCAGAGGATTTTTTCATTTTTGAGGTAGAAGGCTCACCAGCGTCTTCAGTGAGCTGGGCCTGTCTTGCCAACTTAGCCTTAGGCGTAGTCACCTTACTCTCAGCCATCCTCTTTCTAGATCCCATAGAAGACCCTGAGGCCAAACTTCCTACCTCTGAGAGTGGGATATCCTTATCTTTAATCCGCTGTATCCACAGCAGCAGGCGACCCTCTCTGTCCCTGAGGGTCTTTGGAGGAAAGGTGCGACAAATCTTGCACTCCTCAGCCTGATGATCAGGGTACAAGCAGTAGATGCAGAGAGTATGCGGATCCTCCTTAAACAGCCTTGCTTTTCCGCAGGATTCACAGGCCCTGAACAGGGACTTTGATTTAGACATGTTAGAAAGTGAAAACTTTCAGAAATAGAGAAAAAACTGAGCAGAGCTCAGAGAGACTCCCTATCACACGACGTGCGGTAAAAAATCTGAGAGCCTGGGTCTCTGGGGAGAGCATTCTGGTGGGAGCTGTGGCCTGATTGGCTGCAGTTTAGTCTATACATAATGACTTGGATAGTCACTAATGTGGAAGTTTTTTCCACGGTAGCTGGGGCTACTTTACTTCCTGGTTGGGTATAACTGTTATTTGCTATGTACAAATGGCATATTACTGCTTTTTTATGTACCGTGGGACTCCCACTCCGACGACGGGGAATGATTCAGGCATGTGAATCTATGAAAGACACCCCTAATGCTGGAGAACTACACTTCCTGTATAGCATATTGTACTAGCTTAACTTCAGATTCACCACCACTCTTTCTGCCGTCCGCCTCGTGATTTATGTTGGCACCAGATCTCTTCCATGGCAATACAGGGCTCTATGTCAAAGTTATCTATTAGATCTCCTAAAAGGGCCTGCACTCTCACCTGGAATGTGTGACAGTGTAGAAGAAACCGGAAGTGACAGCATGTATATAGGTGGTTATGATCCTCAGGTATTACGCAAGGAGTCCCGAAGAGTTTCCTGGGAGCCTCCCACGCAAAGATTCTATTATTCTCCGTCAACGTCTCTCCTCTTTTAGTAGTGGCCCGAGCCGACCTCTGAACCGGAATAGGTTTGCGTCAGTGTTTTAATTGGGCAGGGTACCAGTGCTTTAAATGGGCCGGTACTGCCTGGTACGGAGTACCAGCACTTTTTTATTTTGAGAGGGAGAGTACTGGCACTTCTCAAGAGAGACCTAATACTTTTAAATGGAGGGTACCGGCACTTCTCAGAAACAAGCAGGTACTCTGGTACAGAGAACCTGCACTTCTCAGAAACAAGCAGGTACTCTGGTACAGAGTACCTGCACTTCTCAGAAACAAGCAGGCACTCTGGTACAGAGTACCTGCACTTCTCAGAAACAAGCAGGCACTCTGGTACAGAGTACCTGCATTTCTCAGAAACAAGCAGGCACTCTGGTACAGAGAACCTGCACTTCTCAGAAACAAGCAGGCACTCTGGTACAGAGTACCTGCACTTCTCAGAAACAAGCAGGTACTCTGGTACAGAGTACCTGCACTTCTCAGAAACAAGCAGGCACTCTGGTACAGAGTACCTGCACTTCTCAGAAACAAGCAGGCACTCTGGTACAGAGTACCTGCACTTCTCAGAAACAAGCAGGCACTCTGGTACAGAGTACCTGCATTTCTCAGAAACAAGCAGGTACTCTGGTACAGAGAACCTGCACTTCTCAGAAACAAGCAGGTACTCTGGTACAGAGAACCTGCACTTCTCAGAAACAAGCATGTACTCTGGTACAGAGTACCTGCACTTCTCAGAAACAAGCAGGCACTCTGGTACAGAGTACCTGCATTTCTCAGAAACAAGCAGGCACTCTGGTACAGAGCAACTGCACTTCTCAGAAACAAGCAGGTACTCTGGTACAGAGAACCTGCACTTCTCAGAAACAAGCATGTACTCTGGTACAGAGTACCTGCACTTCTCAGAAACAAGCAGGCACTCTGGTACAGAGTACCTGCATTTCTCAGAAACAAGCAGGTACTCTGGTACAGAGCAACTGCACTTCTATTTTTCCATTTCAAGCACTGGCAGGTACTTTTGGGTACTCAGCGCCTGCCCTTCTTTAAATTGAAAGGGGGAGTTATTGTCCTTCTTAGCAGGGGTCAAATATCTTTCATAGGAGAGTACCTGCAGTTTTCAATAGCAAACAGGTACTGTGATACTGAGCACCTACACTCCTTTATTTCCATTTCAAGCACTGGTTTGCCCCAATGAGTTGGGAAGAGCTCGGTAGTCCATACGCTTGAAACCCCGCTTATTTCCCTATATGGATCCTTTAAGGCCTGGTCTAGCCAGCACCTCTGATTTCCCCGGCCCTTGCTGATTTTTCTTCGGGTTGCATGACGACAGCCGCACTGCACAACAATATCGTCGTCTGTTCGGAGGAATGCTTTAAACCCTAATCCCCAAAGTAGGCTAATGAACACCTATCGTCGTGTTTTTATCGGTACTTAGGCGGCCAGGAGTAAGTTCTGTTTTTTATGATTTCATTAACCCAGTGTTTCGCAGTGGCTCAGCGAGCAGCAATCCTTCAGTGGCCCCTTTGTGTTCCGGGGGCTGGCAGGCACAGGGGCCGCTTTATCTGAGCAGCTCTGATCGCTTCCATGCACCTACCTCTCTGTGTTGGCCTCTCTGCTCAGACAGACATGTGGGTTAGATCACGGTTTGGAACGGAAAGAGGGGCGAAAGTGCAGGAGCTCAGTGCTAATGCGCCCAGAGCACATACACGCAATAAGGCGGGGGAGGTAGCTCAGTGAGTTGAGTTATACGGCAAAGATCTGCACACACCCTTGTGATAAGTCACAGGCCTGAATGAAAACTGTTTAGTAGCTGACACATGCAGCCAGGCCTGGCTTTTTTTTTTTACTAACCCCATAATAAAGGAAGGCACTGTCAGTTCAGTACTTTCAAGTTTAAGTACTGATGAGCTCAACAATCCCACCAGGCAAAACCGTGATAAAATACAAGACAGGGTGAAAGTGTTCCACATGCGAGGATGTTCAATGCTCCAGGCAAAACAGAAATTTGTCTCAAAGCACTTAAAAAGCATTGAAAAGAAAACAAAAAAAGCATGACGATGTATACACACGCGTGCATTATGATGCAAGTATGTGTTATGGCTTCATCAGGCTCAGCGTGACGACATTCAGTGGTGCATGTGACATTCAGTGGTGCATGTGTTTGTAGACATGTTGATGCATCCCTCATGATGCAGCCACCATTTTGTTATACTTTTCCAAGATGGCCTACATCCATCTTGGAATGGCAAATAAAAATAATTAATAATAATGAAATGGGCACAAAAATGGATTTTGAGAAAGGAGGCGCTCAGTAATAAAGCGCAGCTGCCAGACCCTCCTACATTTTTTAAATAACAAAATGGCATTAAATTGACAGGTTGATCAACATTCGAGTGTGTTAAATATGTGATGCAGCACTACCAAGAGCTTGCATGTCGGTGCGGTGATAGGCCGCTTCCCCAGGTACCTTGCTCTCGTTAGTGTAGCAGTTGCAGTGGCACCGAGGCCCAGGGGTGCGAGTTCCACCCAATTATGCCTGCCCTTTATTATCTAAACGAAGATATTTGGGGTCCTATTTTTTATTTCTTACATTAGCACCCATGGCACAGATTAGGCAAGTGGAAGGGGCGCCGGTACCTGGTTGATATATGGGGCAGGAGAGTAGGGGCTCAGGCGGCATGATGAGGACTTCTATAAAGGTGCCTAGAGTATGGTCTTTATGTGGCTGGGTGGAACCAAAGGGGAGTCCTTTATAGGGGATTGTAATGGTAGATTTTTTATGTTCGGCCACAGTGGGCAGCGGTATGGAGAAAGGCATCACTGGGGCTCTGGATCCCTGGCAACAGGAAGAGGACTTCTAGGAAGGGGCCTAAAGTATAGGCTTTCCAGGTATCTCTGAAAAGGTGGGGGCACATTGGATTCCTCTGTAGCAGCTTGTAATAGTAGATTATTTACTTTACGCCATGGTGGTTAACGGTCTCGAGAAAGGCACCATTGGGGTCTCAGGGAAACCTACTCGCATTCAGGTACTGGACGACGCTGTCTAGGAGCAGCCATGGCATATGTGGCAACAAATTTAGCAGGCAGGTACAGACTTCCCTCATCAAAATTCCTTTACTACAGCGCAGTAGAACCTGTCCCCTTAGACGCAATCCCAGCGGTCATGGTGAACAAGAGTACGAGGGCGAGGCCTGCCGGGCGCAGGAATGTTATGGAAGACCCAGTGGCATTTAATTTCTGATCAAATAATGCTTCACAAGAGGTGTAAACCTCGCCCTCTTGGTCAAACACCTGCAAAGGAAAAGCGATTTTTGATTTGCGTCTCAACACGCGCAGCAGTGCGCGCTTGCCAACAGGCAGGCCTGCGCATTTCTAGTCCTCCGCTCCTTCAGTAGCGAGCGAGCTCCTGTTCCCTGACTCCGGAAGAGGATGAGTCATATGTTTTAAATCATATCTTCCGGAGTTATCCTCTTCTGGAATCTATTAGCTTTGTCAGTGGTTTTTAGCCATGCTAGTTAGCATGGCTAAAGAATACAAAAAAATTAAAAAGTTTATGATGCAGCCTCCTATATCATTTTGTAGGCAGGCACACCACGCATGCACGCATGTACAAGAAGCTGGAGATTTTTGTTCTGTTTAGCGTGGTTTTTTAAGCGGGTGGGAGAAGCAACGGGTGGGTGGAAACAACCCATGGGGGTGGAAGCAACATGGAGGGTGGGGGCGGTGACAGGAGATACAACATGCAGTGTGCAGGGGAGAAGCACACAGAAGAGAAGGCACTACAAGGTTAATTTGTTGGGAGGGGAAACAACGGGCGATAGAGGATCACACAGGAGGGGGGAACAACACGGAAGCCATGGGTGGGGAGAAGCAACGGGTGAGAAAACAAAATGGAAGAGGTGTGGGAGAAGCACAGAGGCAAGAAGGCAACTGGGAAGTACACAAGGGTGAAACCAACATAGAAGGAACAGGGAGACGCACCTGGAAATTTGAGAGCAACATGGAGAAAACAAGTACATGAGGTAAACAGCTGGAAAACACATGCAGTCTTGCAGATTGCTTAGCCCAAAAAAAAGTTGCGCTTGAAAAGCAAGCAGTGAAAGCACAGACGCCAGATAATCAAAAGTGATAGTAAAGAGGCATTGCTCCAAAGGAGGGACAAAGACAAGATTGACTAGCTGGCCAACAAATAGGGAGCAGCCAAACAAGTGTAACAGGAGAGCCAGCAAATAATAAGCAATGGACGGGCTGCAGGCCCTTATATGTTCTTGGTAAACCCACTATATGTCTTGCAACAGACAGCGCATGCTCTGTCTAACAGGCCAGACTTAAAAGGGAAAGAAACAGTGCACAATACTCCATATGAGGCTACAGCCCCCCTACCTTCAAGATGAACATGAGAGTCTATTTGAGGCTATCCACACATTTCCCGATGTTAGAGTCCATCTGAGACTAAAGAACCCCACAACCATACACAAGAGTTTAATTAGGGGCAACAGCACGCGACGCTCATGGTGTGCACAAGAGTCCATCTGAGGTCACTACACCCTATGCTCATGATGCAAAGACGAGTTAATCTGCAGCTCCAAAACACCAAATGCTCAAGGTGTACGCACAAGTCCATCCGAGGCTAATGCACTCCTTGTTCATCACATATGTAAGTGTCCATCAGAAGCTACAGCATCTTTTGCTCTTGATTTTGGCACAAGTCCATCTGAGACTCCAGCACCCCTGCCTTAGGATGTACAAGAGAGCATCTCACACTCATGATGCACACACAAGCCCATCCGAGGCTAATGCACTCCTTGTTCGTCACATATGTAAGTGTCCATCAGAAGCTACAGCATCTTTTGCTCTTGATTTTGGCACAAGTCCATCTGAAACTCCAGCACCCCTGTCTTAGGATGTACAAGAAAGCATCTCACACTCATGATGCCCACACAAGTCCATCTGAGGCTATAGTGCCCATTCCTTGAGATGTACAACAGAGTTTATCTGAGGCTACCACACCCCTTTGTCACGATGTCCATGAGATTCCATCTGAGGCTATCACACCCCTAGTTCTTGATGTACGCACAAGTACATCTGAGGCTATTGCAGCTCACACTCATGATGTACACACAGGTCCTTCTGAGGATATCCCCCCCACCTTGAGATATACAAAAGAGTCCATCTGAGGCTGCAGCATCCCATTCACAAAATGTATATGAGAGTCCATCTGAGCTAACCCCCTCTCCCCCTTTTTCTGATGCACATGAGAGTTCACCTGCAGCAGTAGCACCCTATCCTCTCGACAAGAGCCCATCTGAGGCTACAGTACCTCTTCTTTGTGATGTACACCAGAGTTCATCTGAGGTCATATAACCCATGCTCATGATATACATGAGAGTTCCTCTGTGGCCATAGCACCCCTTCACCTTGTTGTACACAGAAGTCCATCTGAGGCTCCAGCATCACATGAGAGCCCACCCAGGCCACAGCGCCCCGTGGCTTACCATCAGCATAAGACTGCAACTAAGGCTGTCTGGCACCCACACCGCACCCTAATGATGCAGCTATGACTCTGTCTGAGGCGACAGCGCTCAACATTTGTGATCTACACAGGACATCACCTGAGGCTACCGCCTCAGGTGTATAATCAGGTGTATAATCAGTACTCCATCTTAGTCTACAGCACTCCAACTCTGTGATATATAAAAGACTGGCCCTGAGCCTACAGCACTCAACCCTTGTGATAGACACAGAACTCCACCTGAACCTACAACACTCAACTCTCTTGATACATACAGGATTCCAAATGAGACTATGACAGGACTCCCTCTGTGGCCACCGCAATCCACCCTTGTGAAATGCATGGGACTCCGCCTGAGCCTACAACACTGAACCCTTGTGATATGCACAGGGCTCTACTTTAGCCTACAGCAAACAACTTTGTAATATACACAAGTTTCCACCTATACCTACAGCACTCAACTCTTGTGATATACACAGGACTTAACCCGACACAACAGCACTCCACCACTTTCATGTGCACATGATCCATCTGAGGCTATATCACTCCACCATCGAGATATAAAACAGGACTTCAACCTGATCCTACAGCACTCAACCCTTGTGTTATATACAATACTCCATCTGAGCCTACAGCACTCAACTCTTGTGATATACACAGGACTCCCCCTGAGACGACAACACTCCACAACTTTCATGTACACATGATCCATCTGAGGATATAGCATTCCACCATCGTGATATATTCAGGACTCCACCTGAGACTACAGCACTCACCCCTTGTGATTTATTCAGGACTCCAACTGAGACTACAGCACTCAACCCTTGTGGTATACATAGGACTCCATATGGGGTTACAGCACTCCAGCATTGTGTTATACACAGGACTCCACCTGAACATACTCAATAGGACTAGATCTTTGGCTAGAAAATTCCACCATTGTGATATACTTGGTACTCCACCTGAGCCTACAGTACTCAAGACTAATAATATACACCGAATTCCAGCAGAGACTACAGCAATGCACAACTGTGATATACATGAGCTCCACCTCAGCTTACAGCATTCATCCCTTGCGATATACACAGGACTCCGTCTGAGTCTACAGCACTCCTTCAATGTCATACATGTGGCATCCACATGAGCATACATCACTCAACCCTTGTGATATACACAAGACTCCATCTGAAGCTACCATAGTCCAAGCACTTCACCCTTGTGAGGCTCTTTTTATTCAGTAACTTTTGATCCATTTGAGCTAGAAACAACATTTTATTTGATGAATCTGCAAATTATGCAGCAGAGGATGGATTATGTGACAAACGCAGAAAATCCATACTTATATGGAAAATGCCACAGCCTCATATTCATATAATTCCAGTGACTTTGATTATATGTTCCAACAAACCATCAAGGTGTGATCTGGGTCAGGGCTTCAACTGAGATGAAAAAACTAAGGAGGGTCTCTCTAAGGGGTGTGGCCGATGTAATTATCGGGTGTGCCTTAAAAACCCCTAAGTTAAAAATCTGACTTTGCATAGTGTGCCACCCAACTGATATGTTGCTGCTTCTATCATTGCATCCAGATATATAATACAAGTAACGTTACACCTACAAGAAGCCAGGACAATTGGCTTTGTCAATGGTTGTTTGTTGCATAAAGTTGTATATAATATTGAAAATGCTTAAGCTCTTGTGGCAGAGGTTGTGGCATAATGCTAGATCTCCTGACTTTTGAGATGGGAAAGCAGGTTCGAGTCGGGGGTCAGCTCAACATCCTGTGATTCTGGGCAAATCACTCAATCTCCCGGGGCATATGGCATATAAAAAATGTAATAAATATGCCACGTTGTAATGTAGCTGGTTCTCATGTAAAGCACTCCAATATCTTTGGGTCGATTTGTGGTATATAAAACTGTAAAACAAAAAAAGTTACATGAAAAGCAGTGAATTTTCTGCCCGAGTGAGAGGGCAAACATGGGGAGCCCGATATGTACCCGTCTCTGCATCTGCTTTTTACTTCTGCTGGTACTGAGCACCGGCTGGACCAGGGCCACTTAAAGTCTTTATCTGGGTACACTAACGCACATATTAGGTATTTAGAATTTCCACTGGGTGTTTTCAAATCCTGGGTGTTTACAAACCCTAATAAAATAAGGTGCACTAGAATTAGGTCTTTGTCTTTTGACATAGCCATACAGCCCGCTGCCGAGGGCTATACTAGTTGTTAAAGGCCCTAAACCAGAGTTATAGGCTGGAGCAGCTGGTGAGGCCCTATAACAAGGGCCGGGGTCTTGAACAACAGTTGTAGCCAGAGACAGCAGGTCTATAAGGCTATCAGAACATTCCACTCACTGAGGGTGGAATGTTTTAAATTAAAAATTTAGAATCAGAGGGGCAAGCATTGGCATTTAGGAGAAGGCTTATACCAGCCATTATTAGCCTGAGCCACTTAAATCGAGTTAAATGGTGCTCCCAAAATTCCAATGTTCTAATAAAGATGAATACTATTTTTTCTGATGTATCACCGCTTTAAGGTCAAATTGTGGTTCAAGGTTTACAGCAAACAATTTTCTGTATTCCTGCTCTAATGGTTGGTGGGCTGACTGCTGTGTTTTGTATTCTTCCTTCTGGCAACTTGTCAGTCAGTAGCACCAAGGGGGCCGTGTAAGATCTGCTGAGTCCTGCTCACTAACTCACCCCTGGCAAGTGGCTGAAAGATGGCGGCCAAAGCAGCATGTCTGGTGCAATACTGCCAGTGCTGACCACTGTACAGGCTTCATAACACTCCCCTTAATTGAGCCATTAACAGCGAGCTTTCCCCTGTTTGTTCAACATCTGCGGCCTAGCGGCATTAACAGCCTCCTGGAGAATATTTATGAAGAGCTGTTGTTGGGCCTTTTTCATTAACACTTGTAAATGTTCTTATGCCTTAACTTCATCTCTCGCCGACCACAAACCCAACTTGGCAGAGACTTGCAATAAAACAAGCACCTTTAATGGCCTCCGTGCGCGCTGCTACCAACAACGCCGAGGGTGGACCAGGGAGCAGACTTCGGCTCTTCCATGGTTTTCCCAAACACGCATTGTGGCGCCCCGCCTGCCTTGCAAGTTCGAGGGCAAAAACGTCAGTGGTGCAAACAAGAGCTTGCGATCGAAAGGCAGCTTAACCCTGCTCGTGATCTGTGTGTAAGAGGTTGTACCTGTTCAGGTCATCCCCTCTCAGGCATGGTGAAAGGCGGAGCGTGAGTGCCGGGACCTTGACATTGCCATGTGCAGCCCTCTGCAGCAGTCGCTCAGTGCACAGGCAGAGGCACTCTCTTCGGAGACTCTGGGGCTGGAATGTTACCAGACCAGCTCCTTACATTCGGAGACTGCTCGAAGCTGCAGTTCAAATGATATTTTCGAAATATGTGGATGGTTTGACGGCGCGCCCAGGGCCCTCCTTTCATGTGCACACATTTCAGGTGAAATTGCTTACCGTGGGAAGAACTGAACCTCGAATTTGTGCTGCTGTGTAGGGCGTATGAGCTGGGCCTAGGGAGCCTTAGGGGCACATGCCATCTCCTGGAGGGGGCATGTGAGCTTTGCAAGGTCTGACCACCAGTCACAGTTCATGCAAAATCTGAAATTCCAAACTAAAAACTACCACAATCCTCACCCTAAGGAAACGATCAGTATCCCCTTAGGAAAATTCGACCTGTACTTAATTTAGGAATCCGGACAGACTCCCCTCCTGTTTACATAGGGCTGGGTTAATGGCTAAATTCCGTTAAAGTGTAGTAAATAAACAAGCAGGGACTACAACAAGGACTGCAATCGATTAATGTTAAATGGTTGGCAGTTTCATGCAATCCACAGAAGTGTTGGAACGTGGATCAATGCTCACTTGCCTTGCGCTGCCAGTTACCGTGTTGGGAAGAGGCGCACTGGATGATACGGAAAGGAAAGGTCGGTAGATCAGGGGTACCCACAGTGCAGATGCAAATCCAGAGAGACGCCCATGCAGTGACAGACAGGCAGACCGATGGATGGATGGCAACCCTCCCGATTCAGTCGAGAGACTACAGATTTCAAGCCCACCCTCTACCCCCCTCCCCCACCTATGTTTAGGACCCCGATTCCGATTACTGCTGAATTCGTGATCTGCTGTAAACAAGGCCAAAGTGAAATGTTGATGCCTGTCACACCTGCTCTCATCCACCCTCCAGGAATTGCATCTGACATAAAAAGTTTACACTTTGTAATCCATTCTTGCAGGGGGAGGTTTGAGCATGTGACAGGCCTCAACATTTTATTTTTGGCAGTTTCTAGATAGCGCATACAAAAACAGAGTTTAGAACTCTGTTTTTGTTTGTGCTATGAGCCTATATGGAAATCCATGGAAACAAGGCTAGGCTCAAGTTGTCTAAAGCACCCTGTTCACTGGAACTAGTGGGATCATCTCTCTATTTTTCACCGTTGTTTGAGCTATGTTATTAAACTGCAAAACATGAAATTCCAGTAGACCCGATTCAGGCAGACAACCTTCTATTTCAGTATAAGTCTATTGGCAAAATACATTCTCCCGACTATTTTTTTTTTAAATCTCTCACTTGCCTGCTCTAAAATGTTGGCATGGCATGTATGTATGTACATTTATCGATAGATAGATAGATCCTTAGCAACCTTTTAATATCCAGTGCGAGACTGTACTGAAGCCAGGTGCATATCCGGGAGAGTGACAGGGGAATCACTCCCGGTTAGCTCAGCCGCCGCATTATTAATGTAACAATAAACAGAATGACTTCCCTGCTTAATTTGAAGTCAATATTTGCAACTGGGGCAGGCGGGCACCTTTACTTCCTGTTCCTGTGGCATGCCAATGACAGGATTTGGGGTCAGTAATCTCTCCCCCCCACCTTTTCCACGCCCCGCATACACAAAGCGCCTAAGTCACACCTGTCCGCAGACTCCTTCAAGGAGCCTCCCTAATTGCACTTATAAAAAAAATCAGGATGAGATCCACAATGGAGACAGAGATGCTTCAGGACCTTCGGTCACCAAAAATCCCTACAAACAAGAAGGCAGCAGACGCAAAAATAGGAGCTATCTTTTTTGTAGGTGCTAGCTGGCATGCCTGCTGATATTTTTCACCTTTCTGCCACGCTGCAAGTGTGTTGAATACATTACGTTAATTTAAAAATCATGGTTTAGGTAGTACCATATAACATAACTAAATCAATTGGGGTGTTGGCTTTTTAGGGGCGGTGCCCCCTCATTGACCTCTAACGATGTAGGCAACGCAGGGTGTTTTTTCTTTTAAAATTCTGGGTGGTTGCTGAACGCGCAAAGATTTAGTAGCTGTGAGCGAGGGGGCCTGCTAATGGTTACAACTTCTGAACTCTTGGTGGCTGACGGCAGTAAAAGTGATTACTAGCGCCGATCTCTAAGGAGTTTGGGAGGTTGAAGTTTTCATTTTATAGAGGGATGTTTCTGGGACTTTTAAGGTAGTGGTTGCTTGCAATGGGGATAATACGAGGTGAGGACGCGAATTCTGTAAAATTCGCTACCACAGATTTAAACAAGCAGTGGCAAAACCATCATTTCTGATTTACATTTTCAGTTATACGTCAAACCTATTACCTTTAATGTGCTATTATGGATGATTAGATGGGTTCATATAGCACTTCCCACCACTGCCAAGACGCTGATCAGGCAGCTAGCACACCACCGTGTGGGACTGCAAAGCAAGGGCATGATCCATGGCCTGTGTGAGGACAGTGCATGCTGTGTGAGAGGGATTGAGATGTCCTCTTTGCAAAGAGCGGGGAATAAGGGATGACAAGTGCTGACTTTGGAACTAGGGAATGGTGTCACACGTGCTGACTTTGGAACTAGGGAATCGTGTCACAAGTGCTGACTTTGGAACTAGGGAATCGTGTCACAAGTGCTGACTTTGGAACTAAGGAATCGCGTCACAAGTGCTAACTTTGAAACTAGGGAATCGTGTCACAAATGGTGTCAAGTGCTCACTTTGGAACTCGAGAATCTTGTCACAAGTGCTGACTTTGGAACTAGGGAATCTTGTCACAAGTGCTGACTTTGGAACTAGGGAATGGTGTCACAAGTGCTGACTTTGGAACTAGGGAATCTTGTCACAAGTGCTGACTTTGGAACTAGGGAATCTTGTCACAAGTGCTGACTTTGGAACTAGGGAATGGTGTCACAAGTGCTGACTTTGGAACTAGGGAATGGTGTCACAAGTGCTGACTTTGGAACTAGGGAATCTTGTCACAAGTGCTGACTTTGGAACTAGGGAATCTTGTCACAAGTGCTGACTTTGGAACTAGGGAATGGTGTAACAAGTGCTGACTTTGGAACTTGGGAATCTTGTCACAAATGGTGTCAAGTGCTCTCTTTGGAACTCAGTAATCTTGTCACAAGTGCTGACTTTGGAACTAGGGAATCGTGTCACAAGTGCTGAGTTTGGAACTAGGGAATCGTGACACAAGTGCTGACTTTGGAACTAATTAATCGTGTAACATGTGCTGACTTTGGAACTAGGGAATCTTGTCATAAATGGTGACCAGTGCTGACTTTGAAATTGGGGAATGTTGTCACAAGTGGTGAAATGTGCTGACTTTGGAACTAGGAAATCTTGTCACAAGTGGTGACCAATGCTTACTTTGGAACTAGGGAATCTTGTCATAAATGGTGACCAGTGCTGACGTTGGAACTAGGAAATCTTGTCACAAGTGGTGACCAAAGCTGACTTTGGAACTAGGGAATCTTGTCATAAATGGTGACCAGTGCTGACTTTGAAACTAGGGAATCTTGTCATAAATGGTGACCAGTGCTGACTTTGAAACTAGGGAATCTTGTCACAAGTGGTGACCAAAGCTGACTTTGGAACTAGGGAATCTTGTCATAAATGGTGACCAGTGCTGACTTTGAAACTAGGGAATCTTGTCATAAATGGTGACCAGTGCTGACTTTGAAACTAGGGAATCTTGTCACAAGTGGTGACCAGTGCTGACTTTGGTACTAGGGAATCTTGTCATAAATGGTGACCAGTGCTGACTTTGAAACTAGGGAATCTTGTCACAAGTGATGACATGGGCTGACTTTGGACCTGGGCTACCAGATTCAAGTCTGTACGCAAGCTCAAAATTCTGTGATTTAGACAAATCACTCAGACTATGCCTATATAAAAATCTTTCCTTGTGTAGTGGTAGAACAAAGTAGTTATCTTACCTTGGCTGGCTCCTGCGAGTCCTTAAATAAAATATTTACTGCATGATTACAATCTTTGTGTATTTTTCTTATATAAGTGCTGATTTGATGTTTTGTTTTACTGCGTTTTCTAGCACTAAAAATCAATAACTACTTCACAATGATGAGATATTGGCAAAGATTCTTTCTTCTTGGTGCTCTCCACCTCCCTACTGTAGCTCATTATTGGCAGGTGTTCTTTTGAATCCAGGCAAGGGAGGGTGTTGTTGTGAAAGTGCTGACAGTCAGACACCCCCATGGAAGGCATTTTTCTAATGTCAGTAAAAATCCTGTGGAGAACAATCAGGACCAGAGATGGAGCTACACGTTAGGGAGCTACTGTGAAAGGGTACTCACAAATGAAGAGAAAGCTATAAGAACTCACCGCAGAGAGTCGAAAGCAGAAGGTGCTTTAAGCAGCAAACGCTCGGAGTGAGTTTCAAAAAGGAAAAGAGACAGAATAATGAGCGAGCAGATTTAGGTCTTTCAGGCCATGTGACAGTACTTTTTTGTGTGCTTTGCTACTGTTAAAGAAAGTGTGCATTGCTCCAAAGATCCCTGTCGACGTCGGTCTCAGTTACAGGTGTTGCCTGGAGCCCTGAATGACGCACAACAACACATGGCTAACTTGTTGAGTTACACTCTTCAACACTTAATTCAGTTTTAACTGCCTTTGTTGTGCCCGGAATGTTACTACATGGTATATAATGGTGTCACCTTGCCCCGAGTACCCAACTGCGAGTATCTGGTATCCTGTTTTTTTATTTTTGACCCCAGTCTCAGCTAATTTAGTATGTGTGCAAAGGTATTGGCCTGCCCATTGATATGAGCATTTGACTAAGCAGCTGTAACACTTGCCCCAACGTACGTACGAACAGTCTGTGCCGCTGAAGAATAGACTATCGTTAAAACGTGTCACTTGCCAAATGTCGCAAGTATGCCAGAGTGGTCTACGCTGCTGAAGATGAAACCCATGCAAGACTACGGCGCTTGCCATTGTGTGCCCAAAACACTGTGAGGCTGCTGGAGCACTGACTAGAAGTGCACCGAATCAGACCAAACCGTCGGTGACCAGAAGTGGAATGGGTTGCCACCCTATCCAGGGAGGGTCACGCTGCTGAATCAGCGAGTCACCCAGGCTAGCGGAAGGAAATGCTGCCATAACCTGTGGATCAATCTACTACTGGTGCAAAGTGTCTCAAAGAGGGCCACCAACTGAAGGCATGCCTGGCACTGCCTTCGGACACTGCTGCATGATTCGCTTCTGCTCGAAAGAAGTGAAGCAGCTCCATGACACATTTGCGGTTGGCAGGTCTTCCCTGGTGAAGTGAAGTGTCATATCTCTTCTTTAATAGACAAGGTGCTGCAGAGGAAACATTCACTAGCTCCAGATGGTAATAATAGCCCAGGGTGGCAGAGGACGACATAGCTGAGGAGTGCAGGGACAAACTAGGGAACAGTGACACCACAACACTGGATTATAGCGCCCCAGACACTGAGCAGCCTAATATATAGCGCCTTTATGTAAAGATGATAGTGAGCCAGTATCTGGTAGTGTAGGCAATGGGGTTCATGGCAATCTAGGGCTTTGGAGCACATTCTCCAAACACCGTGTCTCTGGTGCACTCTATTAGGCATAATGCCTCTGTGTAAAGGTGATTATGGACCACCTAGTTTCTTCCCGTTTCTTGCTGGTTCGTCCTAATTATGTCTAGCAGGTTGCTGTCTCTCCCTGAAGCTTCCTCCTCCAGTTCTAGCCCTTGCTGTTTCTTACTCTTTTATTCCGCTCCTTTGTACGCCCTCCAGGAGTGTCTGTCTTCCGCATAACCTGTGCCATGCAACTCCTTCCTTTCACCCCCTGTCCTGTATTGCCTGCTCTTTCCCTGATGCAGCAGGCCCCACTGGTACACCTCTTCTGCAGGCGTCACTGTTGAAAAGCCGTTCAAGAGCACAGGCCCTAAGGCACAGACTGGGGCTGCTCCAGGTCACAGAGCCTCATTGCACGCTTTTGATCTAAAACACACCAAAAGAAAACTATCACACAATCTGTCAGTTGAATACACCCTGCAGCGACAGTTGTGCTGCTGTGCCCTGCTGCTAGTTTAGGAGAGAGTCAGAATGGTATGCCAAAGGCAAAGTACCTCTTCTGCAGGGGAAACTAGGGCCAGTAGACCAGCTGAGCTGCCCTAATGAGATGCTTGCTCTACTTTTGCAGCTGCTCCTACCGTTGGGTCAGATAGGTTAGGTACAGGCACAAGTGGAGAGCAGAGCAAACATCAACTGTGAAACTCACATTGACTGGTAAGTTAATGAAGCATGGATGGTAGTAACATGTGTACAGACCAAGTGGCGCCCCGGACCGCTGCTGCCTCTACCTTCACCATCAGTGTCATTGCGTAAGGAGGGTATAGGGATACATACATGATGGGGAGTAGGGGCAATAACACCACAGTAGCGTTATTGAAGCGAAAAACCAGAGCTGGAGACAGCAAGCAGTGCCTGCAGATGGCAGCTGCTGCAGGTGTGCAGCAGCCACAGCAGAACTGCTTGTGTGCGCTTGTGTGAATGAAGAGCAATAGGAACACATAGGAACTTCCACAAGCCTGCATTCTTCGATTCTTTTAAGCAGCTGCATCAAGAGTTGTCAAAATTTCGCAGTACAAATGTAACAACATAAAATACTAATTTATAAGGAGAGCTGGCTTCGAAGAAGGATTACTCTCCACCAATGTAATGTGATGGGAAAACTGTATACATTCGCGAAATGACATGGCATGGTCTCAGAATGTGGCAGACAACCCAACTGCCCAATGCTGGAAGGAGGCTTGCCCAAATGAGTCAATGGCGTAAGTAAACTGACCACTAGACACTTTCTGTTTGTTTCTTTCTCTATGTGTATCTTGTGTGTGTATGTGGATTGTGTGTGGTAACACGTTTCCTAAATAGCTATAGCTGTTTGTCGTCAGACCTAAAAACAGACTATGAACTGAGAACTAACTGGTTACAGCACTTTGTGTGTTTTTTCCTAGGGAAACAAAGTCTAGTCAGAATCACAGGAACTACTAGACAGTGTGAGCTGATTGTGCAGTCTATGTAGTTCGCCTGGATCTCGTTTTACCAGGTAAAACCACACTAAGTACACAATCTGCGAAACCTGCCCGTTTTCTCATGTTTGCCTGCAAAGCAACTGTGAGTGGTTTTTTTTGCCCGGTTTCGCTCTGTAGGCTAACTTTTTTTTAAACTGACACATTTAAATCATTTTTCTAAACATTGTAGCTCACCACTCACAATTGCACCTTAGTGAGCTTCTGCCACATTTAATAACGGGAAAACACTCAACATATATGAAAGGAGACACTATAAAACCCAGGAGGGGGAGGTTCTGATTACTCTTACTGGGAAGATGTTGCATATGTATGCAATGATATTTCTATACCATAACCTAGCTTGGGAATAACGGATCGTTGAACAGAGGGTGTGATTTCTGTGACTTCAAAGCGGAGATTCCACCTTTGTTGTAGAAGCTGTGATTACACCTGTGAGTTGGAAAGGTGACCACATCATCTGTGCTGTGAATGGGGTGGATTACACCTCGGCGGTGAATTTGTGATTATGTCTGTAGTGTGCATATTGCGATTACACATTTGTGTCTTAAGTTGTCATTCTGCGCAGGGAAGGCTATAAATACACGTGTGTGATTAGTACTTTAAGGGAAAGGTTGTGATGTTGCCCTTGTGGAAGAAGTTGTGATTACAACTGAATGAGAGGGGGTAGGGGGGCGTTGACTAAGCCTACAACTTTTGATCTTACAGGTTATCACAACAACCACTTTACTGGGGTGATAATCATAACTATGCATGTAATTTACTTTGCACGTAGGCAACAGTGTGATAAACAAGAAAACTACATTTTAGAGCAAAAGGTGTGCCTGGAGGAATGTGTATGGATGCAGGACGGGAAGGGGAGGGCATAGGAGAGGAGCATGATGTCTGGCTGGGGGTGTGAGGATACATTTGGAAGTAAGGGAGTGCAAGAATACGAATTACAATTTACAGGAAAGAGGGATTATTAATAGAGCTTAACTTGAAGAGTGTTGGCCAGTGCTCGGCACCCGCATTTAACTATCAACATTGACATTTATGAAAGTCCACCACAAGATTAGGCTGTTTGTCTATTTATGAGGTAGGGGCCCACATCAGCAGAGTTTAGCAGTTCAATATACATTAAAAATGAATGATACCTGGGTGTCCAAGCCATTTTTCAGCTTTTGGTGGCCTGGATTAGTCCAACTGTCACACTAGTTGGAGCTCGACGGTTAGTGGTTGTGTTGGTACTAGCACTTGGCAGGAGTAGCAGGGGGTTGGGGGAACAAGTAGCAGTGGCCCCCTGAAAAATACATTGGGCCCCCCTGACAAGACAGAAATAAACACGGCTCTTAAGAGCCGCCATCATGTTCCGGCGGTCGTGAGTAGGTAGGTACCCCAAACATTATCGAGACCCTAACACGGTTTTCCTGGCGAAGTGCTGGCGCATCACTGTTCCTGAGAAACAACGTCAACTCGGTAATTGTGCGAAACATGTGGGTATTTACGAAGTCTCTCTTCAGAATTGTATGGAAAACTGCGGGCTGGCTTACTGAGCCGCATATATTTAAAAAATATTGTTTCAAATTAAAGTTACCGCAGTAGGAGGCTGGAGAGATTCTTTAAACTGCATCCCAGGGTGTCTCCGCGCTCTCGCTTCGGCCGGTAAATGTGGCTCCGGAGGCCCCTCCGCCTGACGCGGCGAGGGCCCGGCGCATCGCCGCTTTAAGACGCCTTGAGGTTGGCGTCAGCGTCCAGGTGACAACCGTTCAAGTCACACGCGCCTAAGGCGGCGCGAGGGCAGCAGCCTGCCAGACACCGGCGCGCGCAGCAGGCGTTCACCGAGAGGACAGCGGGCTCTCTGCCCCCTCCGCACACTCGGAGAACAAGGTAGGTGAACGGTGAACCCCCCCCGACCCTGTCTCTAAAGTCCTAGGAGCCCGGAGGGCTGAAACCAAGGAGGGTGAATAAGCTGAAGACTCGCGCCGCCTCTGCGGTGGTGGATGGTGTCGCCCTTTTAAATTCCCGGGCGGCGGCGGCAGTTGGTGACTGTGGAACGTGGCGGTTCGTGACGAGCGTGGCTGGCGCGCGCGGGGGCTCGAGAACCTGAACCGTTTGACTTGGACGTGATGTCAGAACGACAGCCCTGAGAGGAAAGTGCCAGAGTGAGGAGGGAGGTGTGACGCAGGCGTCAGGGCACGTGACACCAGGAGGGCAGCAGCAGAGAAGGGATCCAAAGCGACAGGATGGAAGGGTGGCAGAAGAAAGAGGGAAGGAAATTAGTCACGAGGAAAAAGTAAGAGAGGAGAGTGAGCCCAGAGAAAAGCAAGCACGAGCGTAGAGCACGATAGGCCGTACTCACTATCCCCAGTACCTGTTTGCTTCTGGTTCTCTACCATGACATGTATTGTATTCATTTATGCACAAACTTTACCCAGAGGTGTTGGAGCGCTTTACAACAGAACAAAGTAAATTACATAAGGAAGGAGAGTGGCATGGAAGGAGGGGTACTCCTAGTTAAAGTTGCATAATAAAAAGTTACAGATATATTCAAGATTATAAAAGCCGAAAAGGTGGCGCGAGTAGGGTGATACTAGTACAGAATATAGCATTACAAAAATTGAGCACTAGCTAGGCACTCAGGGTCATGACCCGGGATGAGGTGAGTTATTAATAGAAGTGTCTTTGGAAGAGATGACTTTTAACCCCTTCTGTGTCCTCGCGGGTGCTGCGAACGACCGTTGTCCGACGCAGCACGCCCACTCAGTAGAACGCCTGCACCGCAGCGGAATGTCTGCCGCGGTGAACAGGTTAAGCTCTGTTTTGAAAATCCAGAAGGAGGCGGTGGTGCAAAGGATTGGAGGTAGCGAGTTCCAAATTCTAGCTGCATTGCCCGACAAGGATTGCGCTTCGAGTCTTTCCTTTTTGAAAGCTGGACGCTCAAGCAAAACAGTTTCAGCATTGCAAGAAGGTCTAGATCTGCCTGATATTTTGAGTTTGTTAGCCAGGTAGTGAGGGTTGGAGGGATGTAAAGCTTTATAGGTGTAGCAGGCAGTCCTTGTCTATTGACCTCGCTTCAATGGGAAGCCAGCGAGAGAAATCAGTATCGGTGTAATATAATCATTTCTTTTGGCCCCATAGACGAACTGTGATGCTGAATGGAGGAGGGATTTTAGAGGGGATAGTTGTGCAATTAGGGGAGGCCAGCAAGGAGAGAGTTGCAATAGGACAGTCTGGAGAGAACTAAAGATTGGACCAGAGTTTTCAGGTCTTGCTCAGGAATGAAACGCCCAATCCCCAAGAGAAGGTGCAGTTGGTAGCTTGCGTTCTTGGCCATGGTGTTGATTTGGGAATGTAAGTTGAGTCTTTTGTCCAGGATGACACCTAAGGATTTGGCACTGTCAACAGTAGTGGGTTTATTGTTAAGAATGTTCAAATTATCCATCCATGATTGAACAGGAGGAGGAGAGTTTGAGGTAGAGAGAAGAAGGAATTCAGTTTTTGAGGGATTCAGAATTAGATGATGAGATATCATCTAATTTTGGATGGAATTGAGGGTGGTGTTCAGGAATGAAATGTCATGTGCGGAGGACACCTTTAGGTAGAGTTGAGTGTTATCGGCATATAGGTGTTAATAAATGCCATACTTTTTTAGAAGGTTTCCCAACGGTTCCATGAAAGGATTGAAGAGGGTTGGCGCGAGGATAGAACCAGGAGGGACACCTTGATCCACAGCCTTTAATGTAGAGAGGCAGTTTACTATTTTGAACATCTGAGATCTACCAAAGAGGTATGATTCAAACCATTTCAGTACTGTGCCTTGAAAGCCCATTCTTTGTTTTAATGTGTTCAGAAGAGTTTTACGGTTAACAGTGTCAAAGGCAGCAGATAGGTCCAGAAGGATCAGAAGACAGAAATTGCCTGAGTCGAGTACCCGCAGGACATTATCGTTAACTTGTAGGAGGGCTGTTTCAGTGCTGTTGCCTTGATCAAAGACGTATTTTAATTTATCAAGAAGATTGTTGTCCTTGATATGTTGGGAAAGTTGCTCTACTACACTACTTTCAGTGATTTTTCCAAGGAAAGGGAGGTTGTTGATAGGGCAGAAGTTGTTAAGGTCCTTCACATCAGCAGAGGGTTTCTTTAGAAGTGGGGTAACCTGGCCTGTTTTGAGAGCAACAGGAAGGGAGCCTTGGGTGAGGAAGAGGTTAACAAGGCTAGTCCAGTAGGATAGCGTGTAGGTGTAGAAGTCAATTGCAATGTCGATAGGGATAGGGTCAAAAGAAGTGCAAGTACTCAGTACTGGGCAGAACCTGCTCATTTAGAGCACTGCTGAGCCAAGAGTAATGCAGGTAGCACAATAACATGACACAACACGAGGGAAGAAGAGAAGGAAGAACGGCTTCAAAGAGAGAGCACCACCAGAGAAACGTGATAAGAGAACAGGGGCACCACAGGAAGAGATCCCTCACTTTAGAGAAGGCACATGACCAGTGCATTCATGCCAACATTAGAACTGCAGAAAGTGGGAGATTAAAAAAAATAACAATCGAGGAATGTATTTTCCCCATTGACTTGCATTGAAGAATGGCTGATTTCTGGTGGAAGAAAGCTAGGTGAAAGTCAGTTGGGGCTTTAAAAATTAGCAGTCTTCAGTCTGAATGGAGTCTGTTGGTATGTATGTCATGGATGCCTGTGAAAATATGACCAGAACTTGATAAGAGATTACAACAGTGTGAAAAGAGAGTGGTGAATAAGCAAGCATGGCTAAAAGAAGGAGTGATTTATAGAGTAGTGGAGGTCAGTGGTGGACAAAAGTATGTTCCAAGGATAAGAGCAGGACACAAGAAGAGCAGAAGACTATCATTCGAGAAAAAAGGAAACTTTTTTCAGCATGATAGTGCTGGGAGAGCACTACAAAGCGAAACATCTGGGCCATAGTGTGTAAAATGCACCAGGGTGTGCAACGGCCTATTGTGCCTATTTTTTGCCTTACGTATGATAATAGATATGGTATGATAATACAAAAAAAAAGCCACAAACACATGCAGCCCCTTTTCTTAATATGGATCACATCAATACACATCTTGCACTGGTGTGGTCACACAGGGAATGTTCCAGTGCAAATGATGGAACACTTTGCATTATGCCATATTGTGGGGACAGTGGTAAAGAAGTCTTCAGAAGGCACACTAAATGAGCACCATGTATGATGGCAGATAGATGCCCCTGCACCCAAGAGGTGGCCTCTCAGGAAGAATTCATGGGTGTCCACTTGCAGGCAGGTGTAGTCACTCATTTCACAAGGGTACACTTTCACTGTGAACAAAGGACATCTTTTTATAATTAGATACGCTGTCCTGTACTGCGCCATGAACCCAGTTAATGTTGGGTACTTGTAAAGCGCACTGTTACTCTACCCGAGTGTCCTGGCGCTGTAGACCGCTGGGGAACCCGTCCTAGTTTTCCCTGTGAGATGGTCCCTTTCTGGGTATCTCCAGGGTGAAATCAGGCATCCCCGGCGTCTGTGGGGGGCCGTTGTAGAGATGAGGTAAGCTTAATGCCCAGAGTTACCGAGTGTGTTCCCTGGTTAGAGTAGGCACCGAGGCGAGAATTATCGAGTCTGTTGACCCTGGTCCAAGACCCTGCCGCGTCGGGAATTGAACCCTGGTCCCGGGCCATTCTCTGCTTACAGGTCTGCCGCCTCTAACCAGTGAGCCACACCTCAGTTAAAGATGCGCTGTGGGACAAAAAAATACATTGTGCCCGAACTGTAATTCAGATTTCAATTTCTATAGTGGTTTTTGGAAGAAAAGATCAAATAGGCCATGTTTAAAAAACACAGGTTTTTGGAATATTTTTACTTGTAGACGCCAGTAGATGACATTTAGTTGACTGGCCTCCATGAAAGAAAGCATTTGCAAGGATTGAAATCTTTGTCACTAAGTAAATCCTCTTTTGAAACATAAAATTATTGTTATTTCTCACGTAGAATCTGATCCAAAACATGCATTTGTATAGCTCACTGAGATTAGGTGGTTAGTGAGGACTATATTGCAAACAGACATAGGAATTTAGTCATCTGACGCTAAGGTACAGATATGTGAAAATAAGATGAATCTTGGAGATAGAGTTAATGTTTTACTGCTAGAAACTAAACACTTAAATAGGAGCTTGTGTTTCTGAATTTTCACTATAATGTTACATGCATTTTGCTCCATTGTGTTTTAAGTTGCCCTCCATTCTGCACTCCAAGTTTCCCCATCCTCATGCTGTCATAAAGCTCAGAAAAAAATCACAATATTCCTGCATATCTTGAGCCCTCCTTCCGATCACAAATTCCTCTAAATTGCTTTTATAAGCATAATTTTTCTGAACTTCATCAATTCAACTGTTTTACCTATCAAAAATCTCATAGCTTCGTTCATCATAATTTATCCAAGTTCTATCTATAACAATTTTCCATATTCTGCAAGTCACGAGTTTTCCCTGTTAAAAAATTATCACACTTCTTCACACTATGAATTCTCATGTTTTTTCCATCATGAATGTAAGCAATTCTTATCATTTCAAATTCACTATTGCTGCATGGTATGAATGCTGTAATTTCTTTATAATATGACTTTTCCAGAGCCTGCCATGCCCTTTGCAATTTGCAATAGCACACAAACTCTCCTGGATAGCTAACAGGCAAATCGGCGGGTGCTAGTATTGTAAGGCATTTCCCCACTCCTCTTGCTTGATGGATAGCCGTATGATCTCTCATAATACCAGTTACCAATGTTCGTAGCGGCCTGCAAGTAGAGATACCATGAGAAGCAGTCCGCAGAGACACCGCAATCCTAAGGTGGGCCGGAAACAGAAACCTCCCAAGAGGGAGGTAAGGCCCGGGACTTGTTGCACAGTATGTAGTGGATGGAGCATGTGCTTTCTGGATATCTCTAAACTAAGCTTTCCTGTCAGATTTGCCAGGTCTCATCTGAGGTGTATATTACCAAGTTATAGAGAGATGTTTCGCTTTACAAACTCCATCTATCAATTAGATGTCTATAATGTATGGTGAAGAGGATCTGAAACGCGAGGGAAATAAGTTTCACATTTCACAATTGTCAACGTTATACAGGTTTAGTTGTAATAGTTCTAAGATCAAAGTATTTGGCATTGAAAAGCACAGGTCCTGAAGTTATAGGCCAGTGTCTTAGACTTTATCTCAAACTATAGGTTACCGGCTAGGACTGACTGTACAATGTTGATTTGGAGTGCCAAGCAGAAGGAAGCTAGCGGTGAAAAAGCAAAATCTAGGTCTTACCTTCCTCTTGTTGCGGTGTATGTCTCCGATGGAGTTGGCCAAGCTGTTGGGCCCAAGTAACGTCCTTGTGCTGCGAGGCCATTCAGTGCTCACCAAGCTGTGCTCACCCATCAGAATCTTGCGGACGTTTTCTGCTCCTGTCACTCGGATTAGGGGTCGCCCCAGCAAATGCGTCTTAAACACATTACCATACTTTTCCCTTCTGGATGATTGGAAGCCCGATCCCTAGAGACAAAAAAAGGACACCTGTGAATGATTTTTAACATTTATGTGATAGAGTTTTTATTGTGTTTTTTCATTTCTTTGCCCTTTTCTGCATCTGTGATGGTGAGCAAACGTTGAACGAATTTCTGAATCGTATTTATTTGTCTTTTTTGAAAGGTAGGATACTTGGAAGATGCTTTTATATACAATAAGGTACTGTGATGACATTTTCTTCCAGTATTTCTTAGAAATGTAGTAAATTATTCTACATAAAAAAAGAATCTACTGATAGAATAATCTGCGGTATCACAATACTTTTCTGAACCAAAGAAGTCACATCTTTGTGAACTATAAATCAAATGAAACACTTTTCTGCTGTGCTAAATGTTACCCCCGTTTCAATGCCGCTGATGCCTGGACACTCTCTTCACTCCTCTATTTGTGCCTCCTTCTCTAAACGTTAGATTGCCGTATGCTCTCCAGTCTGATCTACATTTGCCGATCTCATCCTAAATCATAGAAATCTGATGCGGTTAGCTGATTTGTAAATCATACATATTCAGAAGTCCGCTTTGCTGATTCGTTTCATTAGCTGCATATCTCCTGCTGTCCACTTGCAGAGCCACTGGAGAGCAATGCAGATATATTGATGCTGTCTTACGTGCTGAAAGGAACCTATCCCTAAATCTCTGCTTCTGGAGACCGATTCTATGAATGCTATTTGTAAGGCATGGGAAGCAACTGAGTCATTCCTAAAGCACAATTGCCAAATATACAGATCTGATTCATGTGTGAACTTCTTACACCACAATTCTCCTGAGTTTTTCTAGATCCCATGTTAAACAACTGATCAGCTATTAAGTTCAAGTCTTTTCCACTTACAGTGAGCATTTTTCCAGTCCAGCTCTTTGGATTGGACCACCAAGATCAAGAAATCCCTTATAAGTGAAGCACGTCACTTCTGTGCTGTGTGGTTTGTTAATGTTGGCACAGAGAGCAGATCTCTGCAGATCGTTTAGTGTTTGTTTTTGCTACTGGCAGTGCAGCCATCTGCACAAAAACATGCAAAGACCAACCCGAAGCGGATGGTTGGTTTGGTCACCTTCTACCAGGCACAGCTAGAGAAACGGGTTTGGGGTGGAACAGCATACGGATTTCCCCTCCTCTGCATGCATTGGTAAGACTACTTTGTGGGAGTTTCCTGCTCTTGCTAAGGGACTAGCCGTGCAGGCTGTTCCTCCAGTAGGGGAAACACAGCATCTCATTAAGCCACCCCTCCAATATAGGTCACAAGACAATCTAATCACAGTCATGGGACTCGCGAGTGGAGGGGTCCAGCTACGGAGGACCACATTGACTTAATGAGGTGCGGGTGGGCAGGAGATCTTTCCACCATAGTTAAAATAAACAGGGTGCACCATCCCTGCTATCTATATTGCCACCAAACCTCTTACTAAACCACTCCTCGGACACTCTTGTCCACGGGTACACTTCTAAACAGGCCGGTCTTCTTTGTCAAGTGTGGATCTTTGAGGTCTCCTGTCTTAATGTTTGAACTCTCTAAATAAGTCATGTCCAAGCCCCTTTTCCCTGCATGATCTTCTTAGGCACCCTCTCTCCAACTACACACTGGTTAGCCCCACTCTTGCTTTCAATTGGATCTGAAAGGCTACCAGAAACAATTCCGCTTGCAAATTCCTCACAGCGACCATTAACACCTCAATGCCGAACTTCCATCGACAAATATCGAGCAAGCTTGGCACATCTCAGTGTGAGAAGTGGTTTTATATGGTACCAGCTGTCACAGGCCACTAAGAGCCGGACTAATGCTTTGTAGCATTAGCATGTGCATTTTATGTTCTCAGTGGAGGGTCAGGACGACCAAGGGGAGGGGAGCAGCCAGTGCAACTGAGAAACAACCACTTGCAGGTAGTGTGGCACCTCAATCTGAATAGGCAGGTACGTCTTTTGTCATTTCAAGAAACATAGCAAAATGCTTCTGTTTATTTGTTCTCTCCAGACTGTAGGAAAACATTATTGTAAACAAATCAACGTATTTCTGCATACATAAATGTACATTTACTTTCTTGAAACAGCCTTCAGGCATATGTAACACATTATTCAGATACGTTGTGAGGAACCAGCAATAACAAATGAGAAGGCTGAGAGAGCGAGCCAGTTAAGAGAAAAGAATAGTTCGCTTTACTTAGTCCTGTCTCACTACCAATAGCCAACAGTAAGAATTGCAGAATCTTGCTCTGTTTCATGCCTAGGCACCCCCTCTGGACTCCTCTCTCTCCCCATTGCCATCATGGTGCAGCATTTCCTTCTATGACTGAGGAGTGTGGCTCACTGGTTAGAGGAGGCTGACCCTGATGCAGAGGTCAGACCCGGGACCAGGGTTCAATTCCCGACGCGGCAGGGTCTTGAGCTCAAAATGTCCACGGACTCGATAATTCTTGCCTTGGTGCCTACTCGAATCATGGGTTCACACTCTGCAACTCTGGGCAATAGCTTGCTTAATCTCCACTACGGCCCTACTGCGATGGGATGCCTGGTCTTCACCTTGAGGATGCCCAGTAGGGGCTATCTCGCAGGGAAAGCCAGGACGGGTTCCCAAAGCAAGCGCTAAGAGACCTGTAGGTGATTTGGCGCTATATAAATTGAAATTAACATAACATAACACTACGATAACCTTGACTAAATCTGCCACCTTTGACTACCAAACCCTATGACGTCCACTCTTGTCCCCCGATCAAAAGCAGCCTCTATCCGACATTCTGGTTCCTATATCTGTATAAACTTTGCCACTTGAAAATATCTTGTACATGTAACTTTTACTTAACTTGGACTAGATGATAACTGTACCATGCATCAAACCTCTGCCATATTTGACCAACTTTTCCTCTTGGTGTCATTATGAACATTATATTTATTGCACCCAGACTATTATATGATGTGCCATAGATTTTATAAATTCTTTTTTTTACCATGGCGTATTGTGTATTAGATTGTCATGCTTCTCCGTTAGTTTTTAAAGGGCTCAAACATTCAACATTGAGTTAAGTCCATGTTATAGAAAAAAATCCCCCCCAAACCCAAAATAAATGTCAGTTTGGGTTTTTAGACCTATTGTGACATTATTCCCCGATTGGCCCTTTGAACACATTCTCTGTGGACCCAAGTCAGAACTAACCAGACGCCACATACCAAACTCTATTTTCTTTGGAAATATTGTGAAAGAAAGGGTTGCTTGTATCAGAATTACCTCGCATCATATTCCTTGTGGTTAACGTTTAAATGTGCAAGCTTATAGTGGGGATTAGATCACAGGGTGAAGTATCGGACAGCACACTAGCATACCTACCAAGAATAGGACGCTGAAAAAAAGGGGCAATGTATGGCAGAATAGGAATGGAACCCAACGGTGTTGGAAGACATTCTTGAAGGGACTTTTAATATGGACAAGGTTTTTTTTTAACGAAGTTTGTGGTAAGCGTTGGACTTTGTCTGGCCGCAAAACTCAAATATCTACAAAGATGCATACAACTATTTCAAATGGTCCATTGTTGCCTGACAGCCTTCTCTAATAGATACCGTGCTTGAGTTGCTTCCGGTAAGCATGTGCCGCACCTGTGTCGTTGAGATCAGTAGAGGGTTGCCCGGTCAGCGCTCCTGTGCCAGCCTAACAGAATATCCGAGAAATATTCTTCTGAAAAGCACCCCTGACCTCTGATGCAACCTCTCCTGCCATGTGTTACTCTCAAGTTGAAAGTTATCTGATTAATAAGTAAAAGTGTGTAGAGCAGACCATATCTCGGTCGAATCTAGGGGCTGATTACAGCCTCTCGGTGGCGGTTTCCATCGTAAGCAGTTTTATGCCCGCCACATTACAATAGCGGTGTGTCTTTTAAGGTCGGAAAGACCGAGCGGACCGTTGGAGGGGAATCATCCTTGCAACGGTGGCACTGCCTACCAGGCACCGCTGTAGGGATTATGATGACCCTTTCCACCTGCCTTTTCCATGAAAAGGCAGGTGGAAGATGGCTTTGGGGGCCCGTAGCGGGCTTCCCTTCTACCCTGCACACTAGATATGGGCACTGGGGGCACCAAGGATGCCCCCCTACATGTTCCTGCACCATGTGGCTGACACCGCATGGTGTCTGCCACATAATGCAGGGATATGTGCAGTGTCCCCATTTTGCCTTGTACCCTGTGCTGCTAGCAGCACACGCCGCAACACAAAATGTAGGCATTGCGACCGCCGTAGTGGCTGTCACATTGTAATGCCTATGTCGGGACCGCCTTGTTGCAAATACGATGGCAGGTGTATGCAAGTCCTACACCCATCGTAATCAGCCCCTCAGTTTTGGCTCTTCAGCAGAAAGTCGCTTCAGAATGAACAAAAATCGCATTGTTGAGGTTGTGGGTCCAAACGTGTATCCTGAGAGGTGTGGGCAGATGGTAGAATAAAAGGGTACATTTTCTAAAGAGTAGTTAGTTTGCCCGGGCTTCTAAAAGTAGTTTGAGACAGTTCCAGTGCCTTCGCCCTGAACTCCAAAGGTCTGTCATATTTGCCAGGTTTTTGCCCCTTAAACATAAGCTCTGTGTGGAACTGAATGTTGATAGATCTGAAGTTGCTCGTTGGTAAGCAGGGGGAGTCCGCCCCTGCAGCTGCTATGGTCTTTTTTTTCCAATAGGTTTTCTGAATTGCATGAACATTTTTTTTATTAATCCTGTTACGCACAGTGGAGTGCTTTCAGTGCCGAGCGCTTGGCCATGTTTTTCGTCTTTAGAGCCTGCCTGGCCTTCTGGCGGTGTACTTGTTAAAACCTCTTAAGTCGTTTTAACCATTTGGTTAGCTCTTCTTGGTGACCGATTTACTTACAGGAGATGCCTTCCCCTCTAATGTTGAATAATTCAGCATACAACGTTATGATTTGTTGCCTTTGGTCTTTGAGGAATGATTTGATACCTTCAGGGACACTGGATTGATTTCCATATTTTTAGTCGCACGTTTGATGTGCACCGAATGAATTAAAGTGTTGAAAATTGCAGTGAAGTCAGCGAGCAGCACCCAGGCATGCTCACCTTCAAGCAGGGCCATGGTGCAATCATTATCTAGTGCTATTTCTACCGACCGCAGGTCTGGCCTCTGTCTTAGGAAGCCTCCTCGCAGGGAATCTTGCAGTGAATTTTAGCAAATGCCTGAAATTGACAGCTTTTTGACTTCACCACAACTTCCTGACTCGGTGCCCAGTGACCATCCACACTCTGTGGAGACAGTGTCTACAGAAAATCTAACCCTACTGTGGAATGTAGGAAGTGCGGTATTAGTGCTGTACTGTGAAAACAAGATGATTGCAGTCTCAAATACCCTGTTGTTTCCTCCCTTCCAAGGTACAGGTGGTAGGTGACAGGCTGACAATGAATGACCTTCAAACTCTTGAGAGCAGACGCGTTGTGGAGTCCTGGGAAGTGGTGAGCAAGTGCGAGGTAATACTCCTTATATTGGTTTTTGGTACTCTTGTTACCAACCTCCAAAGGAGTCGTCGACTTGCAGACCTCCTGGGAGCACAGGAAAAGTAGATGCATTGATACTGTTTGCCAGCTTCAGCACCTGCCTACTCAGTGTAGCTGGAAGGTGCCTCGTGAATATTGTAGCAGCATGGGTGTGCTGCTAGATGGTATCTTAATGGTTGTATTCTGTTAGGCCAACACCAAGAGGTGCCTGAGTGCTATAAAAGACCTTTCAACAAAACGTACCATGCTTAGGTTTGATGGTTGTCCAGTGTACCTCCTGGGTTTTTACTATATTCTGAGTACGTGATAGGACCTTTAAAGACTCGTTGGATTGAAGAGGTGTTGTAAAACCCATTCGATTGTCCCAGAGTACATTTCTTTCCCAAAAAAAGCAAATCCCAAGCCCCTCCAGCATTGTTGTTTTTTTTTAAATGATTTGACATGTGCTCTGTCTGGCCTGTAGCAGCACTGAGCCCCATTGACATCCCTTCATACAGCACATGAATTACTTCTAAGGGCTGTAATTATCTTTGGCCATAACTGCGGATTCCTGGCCTAATAACTTTTCCACATGCTTAAAGGGGCCTTTGAAACGCTCACAACACTGTGCAGATAATGGAGGCAACGGAGAGAGTGCAGAGAAGAGCAGGCAAACCAAAATATACAGCAGTGAGACGAAGGGCCTGATGCAATCGCTGGGCCTCTTGTCGGCCACTTTAAAAAAGTCTACAATTGCCGAAAGAAGTGGCTGTAATATGAACAAGGCCAGGGCTGGAAATTCAGACTAAAGAGCCCAGTTTATGGAAACAGACCCACGGCTGTGAATCTCAAGAAAAGTTCAGGTGACCCCGTTTTCTGATCTGCGTAAATATAATTAAAGTACTTTTTGTGGCATTAATAAAGACTTATTTGTATAACATTTCCACTGCGCTGCACAAAGGCCACCTTTATGCGGTGTGAGGGTTTTTTTTCGAAATGGAGTCCAATTTATACACATTTTTTGTATTTTTAGCTCTGGCCTGCGTGTGGATGGATGGAGTCTCTGGAAAAAGGAGTACCCTTTGAGCCCCCTGTAAAAAAAAATCCGATACATTTCTTTTCAAACTAAAGAACTATTGAGGGCTCTGTGCGTGCGGTTAACCCGTTCAGTTCCAATTCAGTCAGGAAGGCATACGCAGGGGAACGTCTAGTTTCAGCGTGAACAAGTTTAAAAGAGTTATTCGTGGGTATCAAGCAGTCTACAGTGTGTACACCTAAATCAGATGGATTACGCTGTATTTCTGTTTGTGAACATAGCAATACTATCCCTCGCAGTACTTGTTGGGTGGCGTCTTGGTCAGTAAAGCCGTTTTGGGGGATGGTCCTCAGGGCGGGGTGATGTTTTTTTTCCAAATGAGTGTGGAAACCTCGCCTTGGATTTGTACACTGGCGAGAGTCTGCTGTGTGCAGATTATTTTACAGAATGAAATGCACAAAATAGGAGGGCATTAGTGACTGATTTACTGACATTGCGAGAGACCCGAGTTTCAAGGTTAACATTTGTGCTTCACCACATTGTGTGATCCTCGGCAAAACAGTTCGACTGCTAAAGCTTCATGTTCCAGATGCGCGAAAACAAACACCTTAAAACGAGTAGACTGCAGGTAGGATACCTGTCGTGCCTAGGAATATACCTGCACGTTTCACTTCCAGTCCCAGCCCCCGTGCTGACTTTGGTTAGTCCTGCTGTAGTTGGCTCCATGGGGGAGCGTTCTCTTAACATTCCCTGCATTTACCGACTTCTCCTATAGGGGGCGTGCTGCCAGCGAGGCCCCCGCCGGCGGCGTGGACATGCAGCGCTATGGGTGGGTCAGGGATGCGTGTTGTGAGGGGCGGTGTTAGATGTGTCCTTCTAACATCCTCTGCCTTCCTCGATATCTATGTGTGTGTGGGAGGGGGGGGGGGTAGTTCGTTGTGCCTGTTCTGCGCATCCACGACTCTGGGCGCTATCTTCGCATCGGGTGCTGCCTCCTCGGGTGCCAGGGTTGCATGCCTGCCCCCTCGCTCTCCTGGAGAGGACTCACCCACCCTACCCTGCCTGCTCCCTCACATCGCCTGCGCTCTGCTGCGGTGAGCGCCGCACTGGGCGCTATTCCGATTCTATGCGCTGTGTCCGCGGGAGACACCCGGCCGCAGTCACTGCTTGCCTGAGAGTGACCACACACCGGCTACCACCCCTGCTGGATGCCCTGGAGTGGGTACTGGTTTACTGCCCTTAACCCCTGATATCCCTGCACACAAACTGACACTAACTGCCCGGGCCACCCTCCCCACAACTTCTCTCGGCTGTGGTAGAGCGCAGCCCTCTGGGCGCTGTTCCTAGACTCCGGGGACCTCTCCACTAACCACGCCGCGCCTGCCCACGCCTGCTCCCACCCGTGCGCCGGGCTCGCTCTGTGCCCCTCGATAGGGCACGGACTGGGCACACGTGCCATGGAGAGGCTGCTGTCTCAGTAGGGCACCCCCAGAGTCGCCCCAACGCCCGGTGTGAGTTGTGAGTGAGCGTGGCACGCACTGTGCCCCTGGATAGGGCACGGACTCCGGGCACACGTGCCGTGGACAGGCTGCGGTCTCAGTAGTCGCCCCACGCCTGCTCCGTGAGATCTGGTGGCAGAGGCCCATGTTCGCCACTTAAGAGGTTAATCCCGGGTTAATCCCGGCGCACTCAGCTCGCCATCACGTGTGCACATGGGAGCAGGTCCGCTGCCGGCTGCTGCCCCAGGAGACCCGTCTGTACTAGGAGGGCGCCGGCAGATGTGTGCGTGCCCCATCTTCACTACCAGGGCCCTGTCGTGTGCCCCGTACTGACAGATGCGTGCGTGCCCCCGTGTGCACTGGCAGACCTTTCCAGCATCTCGGTGTGCCGCCGTCAGATCGCTGCACCCGCTGTATGCCGCCGTCAATCTCCGCACCAGGTGTGTGCCACATTTAGATCGCTGCACCCGCTGTATGCCACCGTCAGATCTCCGCACCAGGTGTGTGCCACCGTCAGATCGCTGCACCAGCTGTATGCCACCGTCAATCTCCGCACAGGTGTGTGCCACCGTCAGATCGCTGCACCAGCTCTGTGTGCCACCGTCAATCCCCGCACCATGTGTGTGCCACCGTCAGATCGCTGCACCAGCTCTGTGTGCCACCGTCAATCCCCGCACCATGTGTGTGCCACCGTTAGATCCCAGCGTGCCACCGTCAGATCGCTGCACCCGCTGTATGCCACCGTCAGATCTCCGCTCAAGGTGTGTGCCACCGTAAGATCGCTGCACCAACTCTGTGCCACCGTCAGATCTCCGCACCAGGTGTGTGCCACCGTCAGATCCGTGCGTGCCACCGTCAGATCGCTGCACCAGCTCTGAATGCCACCGTCAGATTTCCCCACCCGTTCTGTGTGCCGCCGCCAGCTCCAGGAGGGCATTGGCAGGTGCGCGCGTGTCCCGCACGCACCATCAAGAATATGTCGTAAATAGTGAGGCCGTGCCCCGGGATCCACCGTGTCTGCATTCTTCCTGGCATCACTGCCCCGAGCGGGCCAGCAGCAGCGCTTTCTTTGGGCCAGACTCAAACATGTCGATACGAGGTGCGGGAGCTATTCCTTGGGAATCGATCGGTGTGCACTTTTGTGCTGAGCTCTCTAGAATCCGTGCACAGAATAGTGATGCCTGCAATTACTTGTTGAGGGCTGGGTGGGAAACTGGCGAGTTGTCTGCACGTTAACAAGAAACGATTCTAGTTGTCAACCGACAAGGCTTTAAGTGAACCGGTGCGGCCCCTCCCCCGCACTTCAGGCACAGGCAATAATGCCAGCAGCCCCCACCCAGCCCCTTCCATTAAGCAAGGCAGTGTGTGCGCAATCCAGACCGAGTGTTCTGCGTTAGCCGTAAACACCCCCCAGTCCTGTAATGTCCAAAAACACGCGTGCGCTCGCCCCCGCCGCGCAGCAGGACTGTAGAGTTCAAAGGAACAGACACACACGTGTGTACATCCTGCCGGTCTCTCCGAGTCCAGACAGCCGCGTGTGCCCACCTGCAAGCCACTCCCAAGTCAGTGCAGGACAGGACCGCTCCGGGCGACCACCCCAGGGCCGTCTACACATGTGGTGCACGCAACTCACGGGTGCCGCCGCTTCATGGAAATCAAACGCACACCCCTGTGCGCATGCGTCTCAAAACATCCCCTCTGCTGTACACACCACTGGCGTGCACACAACGCGTCGAGCGTGCCACAGACCCACCTACCACAGCAAACCCACTCTGCAGGCACCCCACAGCGAACTCCACCCTGCAAACGCCATACAGCACTTTATAAAGCACTTCAAATCTGCCCGACTTCCCAATTGGCCAGGCGACACAGCACGCTGCTCATAAATAATGCTATCCCGTAAACTCAAAACAACACTTTGTGTGAGCACTTCACTGCTCCTGATCGTCTGTACAACATTAGTGCAAGCCCCTCAAAACGAATACTGCTGCTGAACGTCTGTACAACATTAGTGCAAGCCCCTCAATACGAATACTGCTCCTCGAGGCTTCTCTGGCGGTAAACAGTTCAGACAAGGCCTTGTGCGTGCACCCCGTAGCTGCCCTATACATTCCATACAGCAACACTGCGGCCTGAGCGTCACACCCACACGAACCCTGTCCTGTGCATCCAGTGTGCTCGTGTAGCGCAAAACTGCTCCCTGTCCAAAGCCGTCCATACAAAAATGACATCCTCCTGGAACCCGCCCCCAGCCATTTGTGTGGGCACCTCCAGGTGCCACCTCGCCTGACGTCACATGGGTAACCCTGTGCGCGCGTACCTCACTACCTCACTACCTCTCCTGCGCCGTGACCTTAAGAGGGTACAGAGTACGTGCGTACTTCTGTAACCGTGCGTGCACCAATTAGCGACGGTCACGACCCTTTGCTCATGACGATTTACCCTGATCCATGCCTAGTTAAAACGGCACTTTATGCTGCTTCGCAGCACTACACAAGCCCCGTGTGGTTCAACAACTTTAAAAGCGTCTGCAATCTACTAAAACTCAAAGGACATTAGACTAGGCTGTGCTCTTTAAGGCTCTCCAAAGTCCCATCAAATAACAGCTGGGGAGGTACTGTCCGGTATTCAGTACCCGCACTTCTCAAGACTCGTGCAATACTTGTAATAGAAGAGTACCAGCACTTCTCAACGCTCCTGCAATACTTGTAATGGGAGAGTATCCGCACTTCTCAAGACCCGTGCAGTACTTGTAATGGGAGAGTACCCGCACTTCTCAAGACTCGTGCAATAATTGTAATGGGAGAGTACCCGCACTTCTCAAGACTCGTGCAATACTTTTAATCGGAGAGTACCTGCACTTCTCAACACTCTTGCAATACTTGTAATGGGAGTACCCGCACTTCTCAAGACTCATGCAATACTTGTAATGGGAGAGTACCGGCACTGCTCAAGACTCCTGCAATATTTGTAATGGGAGAGTACCAGCACGTCTCAACACTCGTTCAATACTTGTAATGGGAGTGTACCTGCATTTCTCAACACTCCTGCAATACTTGTAATGGGAGAGTACCCGCACTTCTCAAGACTCGTGCAATACTTGTAATGAGTGAGTATCCGCTCTTCTCAACACTCGTGCAATGCTTGTAATGGGAGAATACCCGCACTTCCCAAGACTCATGCAATATTTGTAATGGGAGAGTACCCACAATTCTCAAGACTCGTGCAATACTTGTAATGGGAGAGTACACGCACTTCCCAAGACTCATGCAATATTTGTAATGGGAGAGTACCCACAATTCACAAGACTCGTGCAATACTTGTAATGGGAGAGTACCCGCACTTCTCAAGTCTCGTTCAATACTTGTAATGGGAGAGTACCAGCACTTCTCAACACATGTGCAATACTTGTAATGGGAGAGTACCAGCACTTCTCTACACTTGTGCAATACTTGTAATGGGAGAGTACCAGCACTTCTCAACACTTGTGCAATACTTGTAATGGGAGAGTACCCGCACTACTTAACACTCGTGCAATACTTGTGTATGGGAGAGTACCGGCACTTCTCAAGACTTGTGCAATACTTGTAATGGGAGAGTACCGGCACTTCTCAAGACTCGTGCGATACTTGTAATGGGAGAGCACCCGCACTACTTAACACTCGCCCAATACTTGTAATGGGAGAGTACCAGCACTTCTCAAGACTCGTGAAATACTTGTAATGGGAGAGTACCTGCACTTCTCAAGGCTCGTGCAATACTTGCAATGGGAGAGAACCAGCACTTCACAACATTCGTGCAATACTTGTAATGGGAGAGTACCGCACTTCCCAAGGCTTGTGCAATACTTGTAATGGGAGAGTACCCGCACTTCTCAACACTAGTGCAATACTTGTAATGGGAGAGTACCCGCACTTCCCAAGACTCGTGCAATACTTAAAATGGGAGAGAACTGGCACTTCTCAACACTCGTGCAATACTTGTAATGGGAGAGTACCTGCACTTCTCAAGACATGTGCAGTACTTGTAATGGGAGAGTACCAGCACTTCTCAACACATGTGCAATACTTGGTAATGGGAGAGTACCAGCACTTCTCAACACATGTGCAATACTTGTAATGGGAGAGTACCGGCACTTCTCAAGACTCGTGCAATACTTGTAATGGGAGAGTACCGGCACTTCTCAAGACTCGTGCAATACTTGTAATGGTAGAGTACCAGCACTTCTCAACACATGTGCAATGCTTGTAATGGGAGAGTACCCACACTACTTAACACTCGTGCAATACTTGTAATGGGAGAGTACCGGCACTTCTCAAGACTCGTGCAGTACTTGTAATGGGAGAGTACCCACACTACTTAACATTCGTGCAATACTTGTAATGGGAGAGTACCAGCACTTCTCAACACATGTGCAATGCTTGTAATGGGAGAGTACCCACACTACTTAACACTCGTGCAATACTTGTAATGGGAGAGTACCGGCACTTCTCAACACATGTGCAATACTTGTAATGGGAGAGTACCGGCACTTCTCAAGACTCGTGCAATACTTGTAATGGGAGAGTACCCACACTACTTAACACTCGTGCAATACTTGTAATGGGAGAGTACCGGCACTTTCAGTCGCAAGGAGGTAGTCTGGAGAGTGAGTGCCTTCGCTTCTGCGCTTCCACTCCCAGCACTCGCCTCAGCCCCACTCCTGTGCCCGCTGGGTGCGCGCCCTCGTGCGCCCCTCGCCCCCGGCCTTACCTGCAGGATCCAGTGGCAGGTCTCTCCGATGATGGGGAAGCCCATGGAGCCCTTGGGGATGGGCAGCTTGCAGCTCTTGTCCCGGGTGGCCGTCCAGCGGAGCTGCCACAGCTGCTGGGACACCGCCAGCAGCAGCAGCACCGACACCAGGCAGGCGGCCAGCGTGGCCAAGGCGGACACCAGGTCAAAGCTGTCGAACAGCATGATGGAGCCGAGCAGAGGCTGCAGGCAGCGCGCCGCGCGGGGGGCGCACCGGGGACCACCAGACCACCAGAGGAAAGCAAGGAAAAGGGAGATTTCAAAGTTTTAAAACTTAGTTTTTCTTTCTCCTCAAACACAAACTCAGAACGTAAAAATCCAAAAATGAGCAAGCGGACAAAATGAGCTGGGAAGGGAATAACTTAGTAGCTGTCCCAGTGTGGAAGCCCTCAAAGGCTGAGGCTGATGGGGCAAGTCGGCATCATTGAGAGGGCAGAGGCGGTGAAAGTGCCGTCGGTGGTGTGAATGGAGCAGTCTGAGTGCCGTGCTCTTTTTTGCAGTGAGGAGGGAGGCTGGGCTCCGAGAGTCCCTGTGTGTGTTTATATAGAGGCGGGGAGGGAGCGAGGCTGGGCCCTGGGCAGGCGGCCAGGTGCTGCTGCCCAGGGCTCCCCCCACTCGAGCAGGGCTGGGAGGGCGGGCGCTGGAGCGTGCGAGCCCTGGACCCCGTCCCACTCGAGACACACACGCAGGGAGCCTAGTGCGTGGGGATCACAGCCTCCCGCCCCTCCTCTGCTGGCATGCACACCTACAAACAAGATGCACCGACAGCCAGGGCAGACCTGGGCACTGCTGCCCACCACCGAGGCTGCACTAACGCGCGCCTCCGTGCCAACAGCGGGAACACCCAGGTGGGCGATGGATGGTGCAGCGTTTAGGTGGCCAATCGGACTCACTGCTGACTTGCTTTACAGTGGGCAATGTTTTGGAAAGGGAGCACACATTCTCGTACACTCGTTTGGCTAGTGTCTCTCCCAATTAGGGGGAGTTGGCACGCATGTGTGTGTGCGCACACCCACGAGTCAACACCGGGCGCATGAATACACACACAGGCGCCTTCTGTTGGAAAGTGTGTTCGTTCCAGTTCGGGATGGAAAGTTTCCACGCTCCCCTGCTGCGAGGGTCAGGGGCATTGTCTACACACCTGACCACTCGGAGCCCCAGCCCGGGGGTCGCGCTGCCAGGGTCAGGGGCATTGTCTACACTTCTGACCACCAGCCCCGGGGGTCGGGCTGTCTGCGTGACACTGCACGTGACACACATTATAGAAATAACACACGTCCAGCCCGCTCCAGCAGTAAGGCTTGGAGTTTGATGGGGCTTGAGAGGTTTAGAGTCGACGGAGTTGAGGTGCTTGTGATAGTTCTCCCTGATTTATGCGCCTCCTCCCCCCACCTAGCCTCACCTTCCTCCACCTCGCTCCTCCATGCGGTCATTTCTAGTTTAAGTGCATTGGGATGAAGCAGCCAGGGCTCGTCTCACTCCCTGCCCTGCATCGCCACCTAGCGGGCCGCAGGGATGATGCAATGCACCGCGTCGCAGGTAAATGGGCTGCATTTCTTGTTCAGTGTCTGCGTGCGCCGGAGCCAGCCGGGCCAGAAGGTCAGGTTTTCGGATATTAGGCAGGCCCTGCAGCGCAGGGGTGGAGCGAGTGACTTCCAGGACAGGCAGCTGACGTCCCTCGCGTCTGTCCCATTGTAGGTTTCAGTACCCTGAATCGTGAAGGGACGCACCTCTTAACGTGCCCGGCCTCATAGACGCTGTTAGCAATGGTTCTTTGAGCACTTTGTTGGTAGACAACTAGAGAATAACCCCAAGGAATCATATGAACAATACGAGTTATGGTTGTTTGCCTGGCACACTTCCACTAAGTGCCCTTGGTAGCCACGTGTTTTAGTGGCACAAGACAGGTAACTTTTGGGGAAGTAAATACATAACCTATTGCACATGTTTACTTTCCAGATCCAGGCCTCATTTTGTAACCTGTCTGTTCCCAGTGGCGTACACTAAGCACTGAAATACGTACGTGAATGGTCGCTTTGAGACCGTTCTCACTGCGCTGCCTCTCGACACTTCCGCTCGCAGCGTTTGTAAACACTGTGGCTGGACGGGACACTGTCAGTACTCGACCCAGCTTATTGAAATGAACCGGCCATGGACGCACCCTTGCAGCATATTAGGCAATCTACTTGCCCTGGTCAGCTGCTCTCTGTTCCGTGTGATCGAGAGCGAGGTACCCGACACTTGCGTGCTCCCAGCACCGCGCGTCTTTACGCATCTGGCACGCAGCGCGTCTTGAGACAGCCGCGCGTTTTTACGCACCGGTACCGCCACCTTCTGTCTCTTAGTGTATAGGAGACGCCGTGTCAGCCCTTCTGTCATCTCTGGTACCCGCGGCGAGCCTCCCCGTCTGGGTCTAAGGCAGTGTAGGGCGTGGCAAGCCCACGCCACAGGTACTAGCCAAGGGTACTGGCAGGCTCCCTGGTTTTCTGGCAGCGAAATAACGTTAGACTATCAGAAGCCGTATTTTGTCTAGCAATGCCACGGGATACGTTAAAGAAACACTGGTTTATATATAGACAACGCATTCTCGCAATCTCTGGTACACTGCTCTACACAGATGTTTGTTCCATAAATATATTGAAAGTGTACTGTTTCTTGACTCTGTGGTCCTTGAAACGAGGGGCGCCAGGGCGTTTTGGAAAGCGCGGCGGCCGAACCAACGCTCCTGGAGTTGTATCCCAATAAAATTAAAACATTAAGCAACTCAAAAGTCTTAGTGGCAGCTGTCATTATTCCCGCCGTGGTCCGACTCCTTGCATACTTCAGTGGTTCTGCCGCAGGCACGCCGGATATAAAAACTGAAAGCAAACCCCATCTGAACGCTGCGCACTTTGCGGATTCCGGGTTCAGGGGTGGCCAGTGACAGGGCATCGCTGTCTCGTTCGCAGTGTAGTGGCCCCTTGCTGCTTGACAGGCCAACAGCAGGTGCACAAGAGACTCCTACCCCAAGAATGGCCCAGTCGGGTTCACCGGCTCTTTCGGCGCTGTCTCGGGGCACTGCCGCGCGAGGGTTAGTGAGGGCAGCTCGCTGCACACCGAGCCCTCGTGCAGTGCGCAGTTAACCCTCTGCGCTCGGGCCACTTCCCAGGGGTCGCCGCTCTTCGCCCTCGCCTCTGCCAGGGCTGACCAGAAAGTAATGCTTGGATGCCCTAAGACTGTGCGCTTCCAACAAGCAGCATGATATGCCCTAACTGGTTTGCTGGGTGGTGTACATGCAATCCTTTATTTTGTGGACCAAAGACGCATGTATTGTGTTGACTTTTGAGATGGATCCAAGTAAAATCTTACTCTCTTGCACCAGAGCGCTGTGTGGAACTTGCTAGGTTAACTAAACCGACCACAGGACTCTGCGTTGTAACCTGGCAGATACGATCGGCTTCTCATATCATCGATGGGTGCTGAAAGGAAGCGCAGGATCACACGGTGCGGCGAACCTCGCCTGCATTCTTACACGACATGTTTCAGTTCAGGAACGAAAGGCGCCCATTAACCGTTCCCCAAACCCTGTCGCGATAACTCAGTTGTAAGCACCCTTTCACTACTTTGGCAAGGACACAAAACAGCTGTCACAAATGACTTGTTTCCACAGGAACTGTACACAGCGCATACACGCTCCCATGGTTTGGACGAGGTACATCCACCACTTGCACCGTTTTATTCAAGAACCTGACCCACTGCGCGCTGTTGGTTTGCTGGTTCACCATCCAGAGTAGTGTCGCAACTAATGTGTTTTGTAAGGGAGTGGGAGCGAAGTAGGGGAGAGATTCGAACCCCCACTGCCCAATAAACCAGCAGACCCAGTCCTGCTGTCTAACAGCTCTCAAGCGCGCGTGCAGCTTGGTGAAAAGAAATCCCCGCGAGCGTGAGTGCGGAACTCTTGCTCAGATCACACAGCGGAAGGAGGCTGCACCGGGCTTGGAAGAGGCGCGCAGACGGGTGAGTCCGGCTGTGTGGGACGGACGCCCCGGCATTATGTAGATAAATATTCGGTGCGACGGACGAAGCGTCGCTGGAAATCATTTTATGCCGAATTTAACTGGCCTTGCGTCTGATTTGGGTGGCTCTTCTAGGGCGGAAGAGTTGCTTTTGGGCGCCTCATATTTTGATTTGTGGTTGTTCGAGGGCAGGGCCGCACTTCCCAGCCGCACCTGGCTCCATCTGTGAACGGTCAATCCTATACCATTCATCTCTGTGGCGCTTTATTGTGCAGCCCAGAGACTTCGTGGCGCTGTTACAGGTAATGTAGTTGCCCAGCTCACTGGAACACTGCTGTTCTGCATATGTTCATGATGCGACCTCTGGGCTCACTCTGGCCTGACTCCCTTCCTCCTCTATCAACTCGTCTTTCGCTCTTTTTCTCCCCTTCACGTTTTTTTCATTACAGTTCCATGGAGATTGCAGAAACCCGGCCTTTTGGGCCCTGTTTGCAGCCGAGGGCTGGGGACGGTCGCTGCCGGGAGGCCTGGGCCGGTGGCCGTGCGCGCTTCATCCTCGCTGCTGTGCAGTGCCGGTGTTCGTGCCCCGCTTGTGCAGTGTTGGGCGTGCACCGAGGGGCCCCACACGCGTCTCTCTTTTGGAAGGGCGCTGCAGTGTGTTGTTGCACCCGTGCGTGCGGTGCTTCTGCAGAATGTGCTGTGTTGTAGTGTTGCACACGAGGAGACCGTGCAGTGCGGCGATGATGTAGCGTGTCACCGTGCACTGGTGTACAGTGGTGCTGTACAAGATTATGCTGCACCTTGTGGCTCTGTGACGTTTGTTGGTGCTCATTAAACTGCTGAACACCTCTGTGCCACAATGTATGCTGGGTGCGCACAGACGCTATGCCAGGTGGCGTGGCGCTGCGCTGTGTGTTTGTTGATGTGACGTGTACCGTTGAGTAGCATGGCGCGCGCTGCACGGTTTGCTTGCTGTACATCAGGGCGCTATACACGATGGCTTTTGTCAAGGGTCGGTGATGTTTGCGGTGCTAAATGGCTGCACTTATTTATGATGCGGTGCAGCTACGCGCTTTATAATATTGCGCTGCTCTTTGTGGTACCACACTTGGCGGTGAGAACTGCGGGCCTGCCGCTGTGCTTCTGTGTGTACCTCGAGGCGCTATACACGAGAGCTGTGCACAATGCGTGATCCCTTCAAACCCGGACACAGTTTCTTGCCCGAACTACGGGCAGGTTTTGGCTGCTTCGGGCATGTCTGGAAGAACAGATTGGAGGGGCCAAGACACAGCAGTATCGCGATATGGATACAATGTGTGAAAAGCGCAACCCATGATGGGGAGGCCTGTCCCGACTATCGCACATTGTTTCAGTATTTCACCCTTTACTTGCCAAATCCGAATTCATGCTGCTTTTCAGGAAAGAATCGGCTAGATGAAGAGTTGGTCGGCGATGGAGCGGCTGCGCCGGTGTTTGCGCACCGGGCGCACACTGTGGGGCTCACAGTGAACCTCATTTATGAGAAATGACGCATCGCTGCGTGAAAGCAGCGATGCGTCACTTCTCAGTGCGCACTCCTTGCGACATACCTGATGCGTCATATTTAATGTATGACGCATCATGTCGCAAGGAGTTACTGACATATCTGTAAGCGCAAAAGTGAGGCATTGCTGGAGTGTGTCACAAAAGTGACGCAACTCCAGCAATGCTTCCTTTCACATGGGGCAAGCCCCATGTGAAAGGGCCTGCGTCACTCTTACGCCTGCTGTGAGGCAGGCGCAAGATTTTGATGCAACAGTGTCCTAGAAGTGACGCAGTGAAATCTCATGGGGCCTTATTTATGAAGGCCTTGCGCCACCGGTGCGTCACTTTTTCCCATTTTAAAAGTGACGCACCGGTGGCGCAAGGCCTTCATAAATAAGGCCCCATAGATTTCACGGCGTCACTTCTATGAAGCTTTTTGCGGGAAACGCCCCCCCTGCATACATTATACCTGACGCAGGTATATTGTAGCGCAGGGGTTTACAAAGTGACGCATCTGCTTAGATGCGTCACTTTGTAAATAGAGCGCAACAGGAGGCATGTTTTACGCGCCGATGCGTCACAAAAAGTGACGCATCGGAAGCACAAAACTGACGCACGGCCTCATAAATGAGGCCTAGTGTTTCTCACTATGTAGTAATACGCCTAGGTTCTCTAAGGAAAAATAGAAGTGTCAGTACTCTGTAAGCAGAGTACCTGTTTGTTTCTGAGAAGTGCTGGTACCCTCCATGTCAAAGTAATAATGTCTCTCTTGAGAATTGCCGGTACTCTCCCTCTCAAAATAAAAAAAAGTGCCGTTACTCCGTACTGGACAGCGCCTGTCCAGTTAAAGCACTGGATATAGAGCCACCAACCCCTCCATCTTTCACTACTGCTAACAGAGCCCATGAGACTGTAGGAAGGACGAGCCTCAGTCGTGATCTGGGCGTACTCCGATAATTGGCACCTGCGTTCATCCCCGGTTTCCTCAGAGCCACGGTGTTTGTCTTGTCAGGGAGCACCTTCATGTGAAGGGATACACGTTTGTGGTGCTGTTTCCTCCTGTTATTTCCCGTGACGGCGCGGGCATCCCGCGGGGAGGGCACAGATGCCCGGGAGCTAAACAAAGGATGAAAGAAAGAAGAGTCTGAGGCTGGGTAGAACACATCCCAATTCTCCTTGTTCTTTGCTTCATGCCTTCCTAAATGCAAGGCCGGCAGGACAGCCAACAGGTGACCTCCACCCCCCCAGGGCTCTGCCTGCATCTGGTGCGGGGGCAGCATTGGTCCCCATCTCTGGACAGAGCGCAGACCAAGGTCACGGGCCCGTGGAGTCACCTCCACTCCTGCGCTGGAGACTCTTTGCCCTGAGGCAGGTGTGGCACCATAGGGCACTGCAGGTTTGCCAGTGCTTAATTTCAAACTTGCTGAACTCACATCGCGCCACCATGTGACACAACATCATCCCCATCACACAGTCACCTAGTGAGGAACCGGTATCACAGGGTGTCAGGAAAAATGAGCCGAAAATGACTGTAAATAGTGGATTTCCAGCTCGTTTTCCGAGGCTTTGAATTGCCAACCTCCATTGAGCGGTGTGAAAACACCCCAGGGAATTAGCACCAGCCTCAGCAAGCTTTTTAGGTCTCGTTACGTTACGTTACGTTAAAAATATTTGTACCGCGCACGTTCACCAACGGTTTCATGGCGTCTCGGCCTAGCGTTACACTGTGCAGCAGTGTTCGCGCAGCCGAGTGTTAATGTAAACAGTGTATGGGGGCTTGAATCCGCCCCTCTTCTCCATTGGCTGGCTTCCTCAACGGAGGCCAGCCATTGGAGGAGAGGGGCATCACTCCATTTAAGCCCTGTCTTTTTGGGACTGATGGGTATGTTTTTTGTGTTCTTTCTCTCCCTGACGTCATCGGGAGAGGGCACGCCCCTCATCACGCTGCCTGCACGCGCCAGTCGGCCCTCCGATTTGTGTTCCTTATTACCAATCAGAGGGCCGACTGGTGCCTCTGATTGGTGTTCCTTATTAACCATTGATTGATTGATTGATTGATTTATTTGTTGATTAATTAAAACCATTACAACAAAGGACAAAAAAAATACAAAGACAACACATTACCAGATTAAATATTCCGGGATACAATGCATAATGTTGACCACAATCAATTAACTTTTTCCAGATCGAGATAATTTAAAATTATTATTTCATTTTTAAAATAGACTATAGGGCTTGGCATTTTTCAGGGATAAAGTGCACGTGTATCGTTCAATAAAAATAATTATCATAATAAATAGAACATTATCTAAAAAGTAGTACTCTAAAAGCAAACTATTAATACATTAAAAAGAGCCATAGAAATAATTCATCATAACCTAAAAAACAGCAGCATCCTCATTTCACAGCCGTAACAAATTTAACATATACTTTGGGTATCAACCTTACATAATTTCATTTCCACTGTAAGCATACATTTTACAAATTGGTGTATTATATGGACGTTGACACCACTTAAGCAAAATATTAATGCCGATCTACATGTCCTAATTCCCATTTCTATAAAAATTGGTTTTAAAATTGTTTTCCGTTCCTTCATCATTTTTGGGCATAGTGTTACCATATGCAGCAAGGTTTCATCATATTGCCCACATAGCCGACAAATATTTGATTCCCATTTGGACTTCCATTTGGGGGTTCCATCTTTGGTTGGATAAATTCCAAACCTTAATAACATGAATTTGTTCTTAATTAAGGGTTTTTGATGAAAAAGTAAATAGGGTTGGACCATCATTTTGTCGAAGCCATTGGCAATGGTCCAAAAGTGTTTTTTTTTTCCCAACTCATATTTATCCAACACTTCTGACAGCAAGGCTACGGTTGAATTAATTAATTTTTTATAAACCATTTTACTCCCTGTTTCGTCTTCCAATTTGGGACATTTGAATTTTAGGAGACACTCGGCTAAATAATCCTGCCAGCTTCTAGAATATTCGCTTGTTGAAATCTCGATCCAACACATATTGGCCAACGTGCCCTCCTCGGCTCGAGATAATGCCAATAGAGTTTTAACAAATGCAGCTTTACGTGCCAAGAGCTGTTGCCGTAAGCCAAATTCCAATCTTAAATTGGCACGTGAAATCTGCCTAGGAATCCTAAATACTGATTTATATGTCCTTGCAACTATGTCCTCCAATACTTTCACATCTCTACCCTTAAAAATAATGGATCCATAGTCCAGGGAGGGGATAAGTTTTGCTTTCATGACTTTAAGTAGGTGGTCATAATTGGGGCATACTAATTTATCTCTTAATTTATGAAATGCGAAAGCAAGTGAGGTACCTTTAGCCTCTAAGTTATTAAAATGCTGTCTAAATGATAGTCGATCATCAAATGTTATTCCCAAATATTTATAGGTTTTTACACAGTCCACAGACAAACCATTGATATTCAATTCCTTTACTCCAAGTTTGCCTTTCCCTATTAACATTATTTTTGTTTTTTTAATATCAGAGGGCCGACTGGCGTGGAGGCAGCGTGAGCAGACTCTGCCTCGTTTCTTGTTTTCGTCGTTTCGTCAGGTGGGCGTGTATTCCCTGTTGTCTTTTGGTACTCTTTTGTAACCTGCACACGCCACTTTCCTCTTGTAACATACTCTTTGCTACCTCTCACATATTTTTTTTTGTTGATACTTGCACAAGTGCCACCATTGCCTACGTAACGTTAACGCTTGTTCTTGTTCTTGAGTGTCTGCCATATATTGCAGTATTATACCTCTAATTGTACTTTCTGTTTTTCTCTCGTAACCTGCACACATGTCACTCTTCCTCCTGTATTGCACCGTTTACTACCTCATGTATTCCGCTCGCTCACACTGTCACCCTTGACTGTGCGGCACCCATGCCCCCATCGCCATCGGCCATCCCACATCCTCTACTGCAATCACCTTTCACGACAGCGCCCGACCCCCCGCATTGTCCCCCCTGCGCCCGCGGCAGTAAACCTCCTTCCCAATCGGCCCCAGAAGGATGAAAGGCCCGTGCCTGACGCCCCTCCAACTCACGCACCAGTCCCCTCCCTCAACCTCTGCTCCTTTGCACAGTCGCCTCCGAACCGCGTTGGCCGCTCCATGCTTAAATCCCCCCCTGCAGCCCCCCTCACTGCCCCTAGTTAAGTTCTGCTAGGCACCCTGGCAGTCCTGATCGAATCCCTGTTGTCTTGACACTTGCCCCCTTATTTAACTTCCACAGCGGGTGAGAGGAAGGTCCCAACTCTCTGGTGGCACTTCTCCATGCTCACTCCTCCTTTCGCCCGCAACCCCCCACGCCAACCGACCCCTTGTATTTTTATTCGCTCACAATTGTCACCTTTGCCCCATGCAACCCAACCTTTCCTTTTGTAATTTGTTCACTTGTAATTTTTCCATGTATCCTCCTGTTCCCATTGTGACGCGCTCGACACCTTCCGGTAAAGTCTGCGCTATATAACGGTGCGAGGGAGGGACCACTGGACCATCCTGTAAATAGTCCCAAACAGGGCGCAAGTACTGCAAAACTGGACAGACCATCGTGACGGCACACAAAGCCGAGCAGGCACTCCACGGCGCACGCACCCCCCGGATCTCCCCCTGACGACCGCCCCCTCCCCCCGCTCCTACACCGTTTGGCTGGTCATCCCTCGCCCGCTCCGTTATCTCCTCCTATATCCTGATCTCTATGCATTCCTTTTCCTGGATGGCCCCTCCCCCAAACCCGGTCCTTCCCTCCTTTACACTGCCATCCCACCCGACGCTGCCTCTGCCATGGTCCCTAATTAGTGCCCCTGGCGCGCTTTTCTCTATCTTTGCACCTTTGTCTAGAAGTAGACCCCACCCCACTGTGACTTCCTTCCACTGCTACGTGCTCCAGCCAACCCGCCCCCCACTCCTTCACTTTCCTTGAACCCCCGCAGTCCAGGGCACCCTCCCCTCACCAGCGCCCACCCTGCACCCATCTCCCTTCAGCCTCTTCCTGTGCCTGTTCCTGTGCCCCCGCGTCCCTCAGACATCTGAGCCCCAGCGCCAAGTATAGCCCCCGTCTTGTTACGCCACATCTTCTGCTCCTGAGCCCCAGCCCCGTATCCGCACCCCTAAACAAGCCTCTAACCATTCGCAAGCGCTCCCCTTTCACCCCGCCGCAGGCTGCGCACCTCTCCACACATCTATCCCTCCGTGCCCAGCATGCCCACCCCGAATTGCAAACTTACTCCTTGGGTGGAAGGGCCTCTTGTATAAGTGCTCTCCCCCTTCTGCGCCAAACTTAAAATACAATTCAACGGGACAGTGCCTCTGGTCTTCAAGGCGCTGTATACTCTACCAGGACCTCAATTACAGCCCTTTGGAGCTGCCTCCCTAGGCACTTTCGATGCCCATCACCACCTACGGCAGTCAAGGGCGATTGGGGGCAAGTCCATTCCGGCATTTAAGTTACGCTGGGGGCATTTAATGACTACCTTACATGAAGTGTAGAGCGGGCGAAGGGCTTTATTAATGCCCCATTTTTACTCAAGACCATGCCCTGCATGCGCGGCCACCTGGCACCCCGCGGGCTCCAACCCTGGCATAACCAGCGATGCTCCATGTACAGCCGGCCGCCTCCCTAGAATACACCCGGGCACGCCCCTCTGCCACACCAAACAGGTCAACAAACGGGACACGACTGAGCCCCTCCCCAAAATGCAAAACGCCACAGCCATTAGCCGGCCAGGGCCCCGCTTTGCCTGTCCCAACCCACCCACTCCCCAACAAGGAAGCGTGTGCGCCAAACCCCCTTTTGAGCAATGCGAGTCCTCTATCCGTGCCGCCCAAGCCGCCATATCCTCGCACTCTCATCGCCATGGCCGACCCACACAGACCGCCCCAAGGCTCCCTATTCTGTCCGCCCCGAGCGGCCGCAAGCACCGCGTCCGACCCGGCACTGCCCTCGACCCCCCCCACCTCAGTCGGACGAAAAGCCAAGAGCACGCAGACTGGATCTGCACCCTGCACAATTGTCACCCCCCACCATGTTGCACAACAACAGCACAACCACATCCAGCACTTCTACACACAGGTGTAGCACCTTGTACAAAGAGTCCATCCCGCACTTCTAACAAAGGACTCCGTCCACGCTTTTTTGTGCACATTGTTGCCTGCCAAGGGTACACTGATCACCCTCACACCACGTGCCCCCCAGCACCCTGCAACAGGTTCGCACCCATTGCGGTGCACGGAGGCCACAACCACAATTTCCGCGTGATACCTTCTTGCACACTTTGTATTGCGGAGTCTGCACACTCTCACCGGGCACCCCCGCCCTCTCTGCTGCTGCGGCCTTGGAGGCTCCCACACCCGTTATTGTCTGCTGAATGCTGCATAGGGACGGGGTCTCCTTAATGGTATTTGGCCTTGTTATGCCATCCTGCGCCGCTTTTGGTGAATACCCACCCCCCACACTCTTTACCATTTGCTGAGTCCCTGCCCCAGCCTTAACCCCTCTGCCCGCATCCCATCCATCAACTTATTCCATGCAATTATTTCCTCAATCAAGACGACCCCCCCCCTCCTTGGGCCCCTTTCCGAACTCCCAGCCCCAGCAAACCCCCACCCGCCAGCTGCCCCGCGCATCCGCCCACCCGTTCTGTCTTTTATCGTCCGCACTGCAACCCACCAAGAACCCCCCCTCCCACCCCACCTCACCTCACACTCTGTAGCAGCAGCACCTCTCTTCTCCTGACACAACTCCCCGGCGCTGTGCTTGCTCTCCTGCCCCTGGCGCTGTGCTTGCTCTCCCTGCCCCCGGTGCTGTGCTTGCTCTCCTGCCCCGGGCGCTGTGCTTGCTCTCCTGTCCCCGGCGCTGTGCTTGCTCTCGTGCCCCCGGCGCTGTGCTTGCTCTCCTTCCCCCTGCGCTGTGCTTGCTCTCCTGCTCCCGGCACTGTGCTTGCTCTCCTCACTGTGGCTCTGTGTGTGTGGGTGTGTGTGTGTGGCTCTGTGTGTGTGTGTGGCTCTGTGTGTGTGTGGCTCTGTGTGTGGCTGTGTGTGTGTGGCTCAGTGTGTGTGTGTGTGTGTGTGTGTGTGTGTGGCTCTGTGTGTGGGTGCATGTGGCTCTGCGTGTGGGTGCATGCTATTGGCATTGTAAATGAAAATGCCATTTATTTCTATGTTTTAAAAAGTAAAATAATGTCATGAGCAATGCCAATAGCTCTAACTTTATCAAGGACGAGACCATTTCATTGTAAATGCTTGTTATGTTTTTGGAGCAGGGGGGCAGGTGGGGGCAAAAGTGCCTCTTAGGTTCTTATCAGCAAGAGGATCCGCCCTCTCCAAGGCCTTCCCCTCCTCACTCAGGTGAGATTTGTGTTCAAGTTGGTAGGTAAGTAATTTGTAAAAATATAAGTGCCAGGGCCTTCGTCAGGAGGGGACTGCAACTTGCACCAATCATTGCCCCTGCCAGCGCTGCCAGTGACAGTACCAACACAACTACTAACCATTGCACTCTTACAGGTGCGACAATTCAGGCTACTCAAGGCCCTCATTCACCCAAGCTATAAGAATGGTTTGGGTGACAGGCATTAGCCATTATTAATGTATATTTAATTAATAAACAGCTGTTGTTGTGCTCATTCAAGCAGACAACGCCACCATGTGACAGACTGTCATAAGTGCCTCTGCTGACAAATAAGTGCCGATGCTGAGCACTGGAATCCACCAGGCCAAATGAAGCACTGAGGTTTGCGCTTCTTGTTCCTCATCTTACGAGTCGCCAGCCGATGGGCAGGAAGCCAAGAATGCAACTAGCACATCACTTCCGGTCCGAATGGCGTGGGGGCTATCTAGGGCCGGGTATAATTAGCCCTCCTTTTTTCAAGGAGCCATAGCAACACTGGGACCTGACCAGCGCGTCACGACCAGTGTGGATGTGCGACGTCCCACCCACCCAGTCGCTTGAATTTTGAGGCATAGGTACAGGCAACATTGACTCCTCTCAGGGATGGAAGGACTTTCAAGCAAATACTTCCTAGGCTAGTACTGAGTTATCGGACAGAAATCCTTATCATACAAAGGACATTGTCACTGGCCTGCGAGCGCAGACTCACAGTTGACTAGGGTAGGGCAAGGGTCTCCACTCCTGCGTTCACAGCCTCTGGCCCCTTTTGCAGCCTGTTGTTGGGTGGGGCGGGATGATGGAGGTGGTCCAGGGCACAGATTTGGGACCGCCCCTCAGGGATGCAGGTGGTTTCATCTGTGTGGTTCTAGTAGCATGACTTGATTCCAGTTCCAAGTGCTGTGACGACTCAGACAATGCCTTATTGTAAATATATGCGTGCATTAACCATCTCCAGTTTGAGGTAAGGTTCAGACTCCGTAACTCTGCATACCTTTGCTGCCTCAGTACACTGCAGGTAACATTCGGACACCCTATCCACAGGTGCTTTCACGCCACCGCGTGCCACAGGTGACATTCGGATTTCCTAACCCTGGGTGCTTTTCCTGGTTCTCTTCCAGGGAATCCTCATCAATAGTCATAAGCACTGAATATTCTCGCCCATGTGCGGGACCCCGGAAACAATATAAAAATATATATGTAAAAAAACATATATCTAACTCCACATATATGTATGTACATATATTATTTTTTCTCATACCAATGCAGCCCCAAAAAGAGGCTAACACAATGTAAAACCTTGTACATGTACTGCAATTATAAAGGAAACAAAGAACACATTAAATCAAATATCCTTTGAATTTTGTGTTTTAATGAGTAAAACCACTCATAACTCCTGAAAATTGCTCATAAAAAGACATTGTTAGCCTCACGCTGCATTGAAAAGCAATAACATAGAAAATGAAAGCATTTTCAACAAAAAACTGGCACTGTGCCTTTAAGGCAGCCCTGAACCCAGGCTTCCCATCATGCCTCAGGGGTGACAGTTAGGTCAGTTGTTCTTTCCGGCTCCTTCTGTCAGGACCCTGGTTAACAGCTCCCACCTTTTTTTGACTTTCTGTCAGAATTACTTGGTGTTTTCTTCAAATTTTTGATCTCACTCGACTTTTTTTTACCTTAGAGAGATAGTTATACCTTTTTTGGGCTCAAAAAAGGTTAATTTTTTGTCAGAAATGCCTAAGGCTCTTTTTGACACCTGCCCTGCCTGTGGGCATAAGAAGGCTTGGTCTGATACACATCCTGTGTGTATTCGCTGTCTACCTGACTCTCATGAGGTAGCATCTTGTGTCCACTGCCAGTCCTTGTCATCCAGAACTATCAAGGACAGAGAAAGAAGCAGGATTTAAGGACTTTCTGAGAGAGGTAGGTCTCCAAAGAGACTTATGAAGCGGTCGACGTCGAAGAAAGTTCCGACCTGCTCTCCTTCGACGTCGGGATCGGCGTCGAGGTCTCCAACGACGAAGAAGGTGAAGTCTTCAGCGTCGAAAGTCAAGACTCCGCTGCCGTCAAGCCGGCGATGTGCAGCGTTGAGTGCAACGTCTAGGTCTCCGTTGAAGCAGGGCGGCTCAACGTCGAGACTTCCGTCGTCAAATGCTCAGGTAGAGTTTTCGACGTCGAAGCCTCCGCCGTCGCCTAGTCATGGGCGCTCGGCGTCGACGCAGCCTCCGTCGTCGTCTGGCTATAGACGCTCGACGTCGAGGCATTCTCCGTCGTCGCCAGGTCATCGGTGATCGACGTCGAGGCATCCCCCGTCGTCGTCAGGTCGTCGGCCATTGACGTCGAGGAGGAGATCGAGCTCGAAGCATCCTTCGTCGTCGCCAGGTCATCGGCGTTCGACGTTGAGGGATTCTCCGTTGACGACCCATCGACATTCGACGTCGAGGCATTCATTGTCGTCGAAGGACCATGGTAGTTCGACGTCGAAGCTTCCTCCGTCGGCATCACACCATCGACGCTCGACGTCGAGGCATTCACAAACATCGGCAGGGTACTCGCCGTCGAAAGTTGAGCAAAGTTCGGCGTTGGAGAAGCCTGTATGGACTTCACCTCCTCGGAGATCGACGTCGAGGCATGGAACTCCAGTGGTCCAACCTCAGACAGTGGCACAGCAGTCTATAAGGTCGTCTGGGTCTGCCTCAGCTGCGGAGGATGACCAGGGCTCGCAAGTGAGTGACAGTCACGCTGCCAAGCGGAAGAGGTCGCCGGAACAGAGGGACTCTCGCGGTCGCTCCAGGTCTGCGGCTGGCTCAGGTTCTGACTCTGGCCCGGATGTGATTATTTATCAGTCGGGCAGCGAGGAATCCAGGCATTCGCAAAGGGATGCAACCCCTCCATCACACTCTCCAGTGAAAGATTTAGCACATAAATCGCCTACTGTCAGACTTTCACCGAGATGGTGCAAGCCACTGCATCACTGGGCTCCGGACAAGGAGACAGCGTATCGGTTGCAGCAACCGCTCTCTAGGCCTAGAGAACGGTCACGCTCTCCGGTGAGGCAAAAAGAAAGATCACGCTCTCCAGTTCGCCAGAAGGAAAGATCACGTTCCCCAGTTTGCCAGAGAGAAAGATCACGCTCTCCAGTTCGCCAGAGGGAAAGATCACGTTCCCCAGTTCGCCAGAGAGAAAGATCACATCAGAAGGAAAGATCACGCTCTCCAGTTCGCCAGAGGGAAAGATCGCGCTCCCCAGTTCGTCAAAGGGAACGATCGCGCTCCAGGGTGCGAACCGGCAGGCGTAGATCACGCTCAAGAAGCACAAGGAGAGACCGAAGAACTCCTTCTACTTCTTCCTCGACCCGCTCTCACAGAGACTACTCTCCTACCCTGACAGACTCTCCTTCAACGAGGGTATCTCCAATAGATGATATCTTCACTTGTCAGGACGTACTGGGTAGGGGAGCCCTTAAGCTGGGAATTACCTTAAAAGCTCCGCAGGTCAAGACCTCGATAATATTTGAAACATTACAACATAGGTCTGCACCCAAACCTCTTCTGCCTTTGGTGCGGGGGATTGTAGAGCCAGTTATGGACGTCTTTTTAACCCCAGCGACGGTCAAAGCGGCCCTGGGAAGGATTCTTAAAAAGTACAAATCTCCAGAGGACGATCCGCTATTCCTCAGAGCTGATCCTCCCCCGGACTCAGTGATTATTGCGGCGGCGAGGAAGTCCAATGCAGTTGCCCCATCCTCCACTGTTCCTCCGGATAAGGACAGTAAGATGCAAGACTCGTGGGGAAGGCGGGTCTGCAATACATCAGCGTCTTTTCTCAAGGTTGCCAATGCGGAAGCCCTCTTGGGGCGTTATGACCGCTCCCTGTGGGATTCTCTGCAACGTTTTGTGGAGAAACTCCCAGTAGAGGACCGTAAGGACTTTGAGGAAATCCTCCTGGAAGGCAGTCAAGTCTCCAACCAGGTGATAAGCGCCGTAGCGGATGGAGCTACCCTAGCAGCTCATGGGTATGCTCATGGGGTAACAGCAAGAAGGTCATCATGGTTGCGACTAACGACTTCAAAACCAGAAGCCCAAGCACGTATATTGAACTTACCTTTTTCAGGTGCTTCATTGTTTGGCACAAGTGCAGACGAGGAAATGCAGCGCATGAAGGCAGAGCTGGAAACTCGCAAGGCGGTGGGTCTTGAGAAGAAGAAGGAGTTCAAGAAGAAATTTCGCTCCTTCAACAAGGGCTCTACAAAGCAGCGGGTTCAAACCCCGAACTGGCAGAAGAGCCAAGATCAGCAGAGGCAGCAAAAGTCCCAATATAAAGGCAAGCGTAATTACAAGGAAAATAATCAGCGCCAAGGCAACAACACCGGCAAGGCTCAAGCCAAGCAATGAGTCGTTTCTTCCCCCAGCGCCGTGGACCACTCCAGTGGGGGGAAGCCTGACAAAGCATTTGAAAGAGTGGCAAAGCATCACAAAAGACAGGTGGGTGTTGTCTATGCTTCAGAATAGGTACTGTCTTCGTTTCAGTCGTCTGCCCTCACCAGTTCCCCCAATGTCTACATCAAATCATCAGCTGCACCTACTGCAAAAAGAAGTCACCACTCTACTCGAAAAGTCAGCTATCGAGAGAGTTCTGGTCTCTCAGAGGGGAAAAGGAGTGTACTCCCGTTATTTTCTGGTCAAGAAAAAAGGACAGAAGGCAGAATACAGACCCATCCTGGACTTGCGAACGCTAAATCTGCATGTCAAAAAGGAAAGATTCCGCATGTTGGCGCTTTACCAAATATTTCCACATCTCAGGAAGGGAGATTGGATGTGTTCACTGGACCTTCAAGATGCTTATTTCCATGTCCCAATACATCCCAGTCACAGAAGATTTCTTTGGTTCAGGGTGGGGACCTCTCACTATCAGTTCAAAGTCCTGCCGTTTGGGTTGAAGTGGGCCCCTCGGGTGTTCACGAAGTGTGTTGCGGTGGTAGCAGCTGCACTACGTCGCAGAGGGGTCTTCGTGTATCCATACTTGGACGATTGGCTGGTGAAAGGTCCCTCCCCAGTCAATGTAAGGAATCAGTTCCAAACTTGTATACAGCTCTGCCAGAGACTAGGGCTACATGTCAACTTCGGAAAGTCAGTCATTCAGCCCACCCAGAGGATTCACTTGCTTGGAGCTCTGCTAGACTCCGAAGCAGGAAAAGTGTTTCCTTCGGAGTGTTTCCTTCGGAGGAGAGACAATCGTCAATCGCCCAGAAATGTCAGCTGATTCTTCGCGGCAATACTCAGAAAGTGCGCAGGATTGCCTCCCTGCTAGGGTCGATGGCATCTTGCATCTTCCTGGTTCCGAATGCCAGATTTCGAATGCGTCCTCTTCAGCAGGATCTAGAGGACAAGTGGGATCAGCAATCGGCTCGCTGGGACGATCACATCACTATCTCAGACGCAGCTCGAGCGTCTATTCCGTGGTGGACAAAAGCTCAGAATATGCAGGTGGAGTCCTGTTCCACCAACCTCCTCCTGCACAAACACTGATCACGGACGCTTCCCTTCTGGGCTGGGGGGCGCACATGGGCCCCCTGCAGGTTCAAGGTCAGTGGTCACACAAGGAAAGCACTTACCATATCAACATGTTGGAGCTGAGAGCAGTACACCTAGCTCTCAAAGCGTTCCTCCCCTCAATCCAAGAGCCATCGGTGCTAGTACAGACACCACCACGATGTACTACTTGAACAAGCAGGGGGTGACGCACTCTCGGACGTTGTCATTGGAAGCGCAGAGGATCTGGCATTGGCTTCTGGCTCGAGGGCTATCTGTCACGGCGGTTCACCTTCCAGGAGAGCAAAACGTGAGGGCAGACGCTCTAAGCCGTCATTTCGATGACAAAGAAGACTGGGTTCTTCACGACGAAGTGGTGGAGGAACTTTTTCAATCCTGGGGTCGTCCCTCCATAGACTTGTTTGCGGACGACCAAAACGCCAAATGCCGAAGCTTCGCCTCCAGGTTCCACCGGCCAGGCTCGAGAGGGAATGCTCTTTTGATCGACTGGTTAAACAAATTTGTGTACGCCTTTCCACCTCTCCCGTTGATTCCGAAGGTGGTGAGCAAGCTAACACACTTGTGCACAACAATGATTCTGATCGCTCCCGATTGGCCGAGGCAGTGGTGGTACATGGACCTGCTTCATCTGTCAGTGACACCTCACAAGAGGCTGCCATGCAGGCCGGACCTGTTGTCCAAGATGAACGGGAGGATCTTTCATCCCAACCTTCCGTCACTGAGCTTGGCAGCATGGCTCCTGAGGTCATCCAATACGGCCATCTAGGATTGCCAGAGGACTGCATGTTCATTCTGAAAGAGGCAAGGCGTCCTTCCACCAGACATTCGTATGCATGCAAGTGAAAGAGATTCTATTTGTGGTGTATACAGAATAGTCATGATCCGATCAAATGTCAAGAAGAAGCAGTTCTTCCTTATTTGTTGTATCTGGCTCAAGCAGGTTTAAAGTTTAATTCCATCAAGGTGCACCTAGCGGCCATAACGGCTTATAGGCGGTCACCTTCTCAAACCTCTTTTTTCCAGCTAGCATCTGTCAAGGACTTCCTGCAAGGGTTATAAAAAGTATACCCTCCAGTGCGTCCTCCTTCTCCACCCTGGGAGTTGAACTTGGTGCTATCAAAGTTAATGGGTCCTCCTTTTGAACCCATTCACAAAGCTACTTTACAACATCTTTCATGGAAAGCGGCTATTTTGGTGGCTATCACGTCAGCTCGCAGAGTCAGCGAGATTCAAGTCCTCTGTGCATCAGAACCCTATACGGTGTTCCATTTGAATAGGGTGGTGCTACGGACGCATCCATCTTATCTGCCTAAAGTGGTGTCAGATTTTCATGTAAATCAGATCATTTCTCTGCCCACTTTTTTTCCCAACCCCTCTACTCCAGCTGAGAGGGCTCTGCATTCTTTAGACCTGAAAAGGGTTTTAAAATTCTATCTTGACAGGTCTAAAGTGATTCGTCATTCTGATCATCTTTTCGTTAACTATGGATCGATCAGGACAGGCCATGCTGCCTCGAAACGTTCCATTTCCAGATGGATCGTTTCATGTATTAAACTTGCTTACCAGCTAGCGCAAAAACCCCTGGGGTTTTCCCCTAAGGCGCATTCCACCAGGGGAAGAGCTGCGACTGCGGCTTTTCTCAATAATGTGCCCATGTCTGAGATCTGTAAGGCGGCGACCTGGCGTGAGGTTCTTTAATTTTGACTCCATCTTACATTTGTCTTCAATTTGTGTTGCCTTTACACAGACTGCTCTATTCATGAAGTGTTTCTGCCCTTTGGACTGCAACGTGTAGAAAACCCCCCTCTGTCCTTGCTTTGAAAGCAATGTCAGACACTAGCTGGCCTAACTGCATACAGACATGTTCTGCCATTACTGATTGACCTATAAATGCTGTAGTTGATTGACTTATGGGTTGGGCAGAAACACGACGTAAGGGGGACATTCTGGTTACATGATCTTTTTCTATTGGCTAATATTTTGCAGATCTTGTATGTCCATATTAGGTATTTTGTATGCTTGCAGAAGCTAGGACTGCCCCTTTCTTTTATGCTGAGTTTGTAAATCCTAAGCATATAAAAGACCTCTGTGTTCTGTACTCTTTAGACTGCCTCATTAGGGGACCCTTTCCTGTTCAGAATCTTACCCGTCTGTTGCCGCCAAAGTAAACGAAGGAAAAGCGCCAGGTTACCCTCGCAGCCTCCCTGTGTCCCAGGAGGGATTGACCGCCCACGCTGCAAGATCTACAACTTGCAGCACCCGCTTCGCGGGTGCCGCTGCGCGGCGTGTGGCGCGGGGTCGAGGCCCCTGGAGTGCCTGTGAGCTGGAGGAAGGAGGAGAGAGTACAGCGTTGACAGCGGAGGGCGCGCGCTGCAGGGACTCTCTAGACCAGGAGTCCCTGCGCTGCACAGGTGGGCATGGCCGCGCCCCCACCAAGACACGCCCCCCGGCCGTAACGCTCCCCTTTAAGATCAGCGCCCTAACGCTCAGCGGGACGCGAGCGAAGCCCGGGCAAAGGGCGGGCCCTCTGTGGCCCTCAGAGGCCCAAGGAGGCTGGGCTGGGCCACCCCCCTAACATCATCAACCAATGTCACCACGCAAATCAGGTAACTAACTGGGACTCTTCTACCATAGTCAAAGCCACCCACCGCCCCCGCTTGTCTATCAGTTAATTATGAGGAAAACTGCAAAGAAGCCCAAGATGCCCACTTTAAGATCAAGTGCAAAATCCAAAGCAGACCAGCCCTCACCATTACCAACATTAACTGCTATTGACATAATGCTTAAACAAACCATAGGGGCGGTATCCAACGCTATCGCAAACACCGAGAGAAGATTATCCTTACCACCCGTGACTATTGTTCAAGAAACACAGGAAGCCCTTATCATCTTAACTGACGCCTCTCTATACTTTGCAGAGGACCCTGATATTAGCCTGGCCCTTACCCCCTCCTCCCTCGTCGACCTCCCATGCGCCCAGGTGTCCGCTGAAACGAGTAGAGAGAGAACGGGTTCAGAAACAAATAACTATAACAAGAAACCAAAAATTACTGATAAATTCTTGTCTAAGGAAGGCCCTAAATGCAGGGGAAATAAAGGATCAACCAGAAATCACAACCTGGTAACGCCTATAAACCCACCCACGCCAGGAATTTATTTATTTATTTATTTATTTTATATTCTTATAAAGCGCCAGACTAGACCCCCAAAGGGGTATCTCCGCGCTATGCCAACATGGTGGCTGACCTCAAAATGGACCTTGAACATTCCATTTCTGTGCTGATAAAACCGCTTATAGCGAAAATCGACAGACTAACATCACTGGTAAATAACAAGGGGATTGGCCTTAAAGGCCAAGCAGCACAAGATGGCGCCCAAACAAAACCTAAGGAGGGCATATCTAAAAGTCCAACCAAAGACAAGGCCAATTTAACACCTGACACGGCAGCAAAAAACCCAACCGGAGTCACGCAAAAAAACACCAAAGAAACACAAAAGGTCACCACCACACTGAATGCAGGTAAAACCAACAATCAATTAAACACTGAAATTAATAAATCACCTCCTGGACCATCCCAAATAGAGGGAAGAAACAACGCTCAAACCACCAAATCCAGCTCGAAGATCAACCCCACACCCCTTACTACAACCACCAAAGAAATTAAAACTGCAACTCGCTTCAGGACAATTAACCTCCCGCCTGAAGCCTTACCTTTCGTAGTAGTTTTAACAGGTGTTCCACCTTTAAAGGAGGGCAAAAGGGAAACACATACAGAGCTAAAAAATAAATGTGCACAGTGGCTCGAAATACATAGACCACTGCCCCCCAATGTCTATGGGGAGATTCTATCAGTACGAAGGGGGGAGTGGATCGGTAAAGGCACAAAAACTATAGCAGGGGACATAATTACGATAAACTTTAGAGACATGTCAGCAGTCAACTTTATCTGTAATGCCCCCCCCTAGTCCTACTCACTCACAAATTCACCCGGTACACTTATCCTATTTTTATCCTCTTGCAACCCAAAGGCCTAGGCAGAGGAACAGACCACCGACAATTGGAACACCTCACATGGATTTCCAATATGGACCTCCGCAGTGGCAAAGGCCACATTATGTGACCCCAAATTATGATCCTTTTCTAATGCAGCATGCGCATTGGAATAGGTTTAGTGCACTGGATGAGGTCGATTGGCAGGGACGGGAAAAATACCTCCCTAATCACGCAGGATGGAAAGAGGCAAGCCCAACTAAAATAGGAAGGAGAACGAGGGCGGGAGATCGATTAGAAACTGACCCAAGTGAAGGAAGCAACATTAAGCGGTCGCACATAAGCTTACCACTCAGCCCTGTTACTTCATCTAAAGTGGGAAAACGGGCAGCTCCCCCAGTAAGAGACCCAACAGGAATCCCAAAGGGAAAGACCTATGGACACTGCCAAATTGTATCTTGGAACATCGCAGGACTAGCGGCCAAATTTGAATCCCAGGAATGGCTCAGCTATATAAAGAAATTTCAAATCATATGCCTGCAAGAGACATGGGCTACTGAATCAAATAACTATAGCCTGGAAGGCTACAAAAGTTACTCCGTTCCAGCTAATAAGGTAGCCTCGGGAAGAGCAAGTGGGGGGCTCATCATATATGTAAATGTAGATATCAAGGGAATCTGGTCGAACATCAAATGGGCTTCACACTATCTCCAAGTATTAAGGTTCGATTCATCAAGACTAACATTTTACTTGGTCAACTGGTATAATGCCCCTGGCACGCTGGAAAAGGGAACAGCCGTAAACGAGTTGGAGGCCTGTCTAGGAAGTTTGAACTTTTCAAACAAGACACCAAACTCTCCAAGTTTAATTCTTACTGGAGATTTTAATTGCCACCTTTGCGACAAATTGAAACCTTTTAGTAAAGACTGGTCAAGATGCACCATAATGAAAGGCCCACACTTTACTCACTCTAAGGAGGGATGGGACCTGGAGAGACTAACAAAAAGGCACAATCTGACCCAAACCTTAGATCTCGTCGTGCTGGGTGAAAAAGGAGAATTAACCCCAACGTTTAAAGGAAGAGGTTGCCAGTCCTTTATTGACTATGTTTTAGTATCGCCCTTACTTAAAAGAAATATTAGTAAGTCAATTATAGACGCTAGCATCTTTAGTGACCACAATCCTGTCATAATTACACTTGAAGGCTTTGATTTTAACTTGGGCCCAAATAGAGCTGTTGCCATAGAAAAAGCAGTGGACCAAGGAAGAAGAATCAAATGGGCTAAGATTGATGGGGAGAGATTTTATAAAAAACTGATTTCAGAGGCTTCGGAAGCTATAAACAAATGCCTTGACCCAAACATGGAGGGAATATCGGTGATCAGGGCATTCGAAGAAATCGCGTCTCATGTAAATAACTCCCTTAAGACTTCTGGGACTAACAAAGTGTCCTCAAACCTGCGCTGGTTTGACACGACTTGCAGTAAGGCACTTAAAAAACTGAAAGTCAGTTTACACGCCAAACCAAGGGATAAGATAATGGTTGCACAGGACAGAGCCGCATACAAAAAAGCCCTGAAGAAACGCAAACAAAGCCTTCAAAAACAAGCTTGGGAGGACTTAAGGGACGCTGCTGAAAGGAAAGATTCTGCAAGTTTCTGGAAAGTGATAAACTCCCCATGTTTCCAGGACCAAGGGGTACCAAAAATCACGAACACTATCTTGCCGGAACAATGGCAGAACCATTTCCAGAATTTATACAATCACTCAAGCCACTCAACCCAGGGGGACGCACCAAGGAGCTTTCAGTCGGCTAAACTGGACCTCTCATTGAAGGAAATCGAACTGGGTATAGCAGGGCTAAGTAAAAACAAAGCACCGGGCCCGGACGGTATTCCACCTGACTTATTCTTAAGCAGACCTGAGCTATGGGCCCCACTGCTTACTAGGGTGCTAAATGAGGCAGTGGTGGCAGGACTGCCTCGGTCCTGGTCAACAGCAACCATAGTACCCATTTATAAAAAAGGGAACCGAGATGACCCTCATTGCTACCGACCCATTTCTCTCATTGATGTGACGGCAAAAGTATTGGGGCGAGTTATTTTACAGAGGCTGCAAGATTGGGCCTAGGAGCACCAGGTCCTCTCGGAAATCCAATATGGCTTCAGGGAGGGCAGATCCACCACCGACCAATGCTTAAACTTATACCTCCTGACCGCAAAGTACACCATCGCTGGGAAGGGGTCCATTTACATGGGGTTTATGGACCTCTCAGCGGCGTTTGACCGCGTAAATAGGAGGAAGCTTTGGTCCATACTGTTAGAACTAGGAGTGGACCAATCGTTAGTGGACACTCTGCAAAATCTCCACTGGAATACCACCGCAAGTGTGAGGTATAGCCAAGAGGGAAAAAAGACCGATCCCTTCACCTGCACCAGTGGAGTAAGGCAGGGATGCATCTTGGCGCCCTTCCTCTTCACCATTTATATTAATTCGTTGGAAAGAGACCTCCTCAAACTCAAGGTGGATTCACCTCAAATCGGTCATCGTGCTGTGCCGGTACTATTATACGCCGATGACGCGGTCTTGCTCGCCAGAACCCCTCTAGGATTACAAAAACTGATCGACGGGTTTGTCACATTTATGGCTAAGTTGGACCTGGCGACAAATCTAGAAAAATCCTTTATCATGTCATCGGGGCAACTGAAAAAAGGAAATTTTACCTTTCACATCGGGTCACACAAGATAGACCAGGTCAAGACCTTTTCATACTTGGGGGTATTGTTCGACGACCATCTTAACTTCAAACCCCTGGTAGAAAAACACTCAATAAAACTGGCAGCATCAGTAGGAGCCATCATGGGGTATGGCCAAAGACTAGGAAGATGTTCCCCAGAACAAATATTGAATCTGTATAGGTCAATCTGCTGCACGAAGGTATCCTACGGGGCAGAAGTGTGGGGTTTCCTGGATAATAAAGTACAGCAAATCCAGACAGAAGAAAATAAATTCCTAAGAAGAATCCTGAAAGTGCCCCAGAGCGTATCGGCTCACATCATTCATGAGGAACTGGGAGAACCCTTCTTAGAAGACAAGATCAAAATTAAACCTCTCTTGGCATGGGTCAAAATATGGACTAACCCTGAGGCGGCCCTAACAAGACAAATTATACTGGACTGCCTCACACGAGATAAAGGCCTAGCCATTCCCTGGCTGAAGTACGTGAAAAAATCACTTGCAGAGATTGACTGCACAAACTTCTTCACAGCCCCAGACCGTCTAACAAACGAGAGTAAAGCTCTGGTGAAAAAACATTTCCCGGCTCGGCTTCAAGCATTAAGGTCAAAGAAAGAAAGTCAGAAACCCACTAGTGCATGTTACAATGAGCTTATAACAAAGCAAGGTATGGAACCTTACTTGAGGGTCATGTATAACGCCCAAGATCGGTACATGATGACCCGCTTCAGACTCAACATGCTTCACCACCTCTTCGCGGTCCCAGTCGGGTTTTCCCGTACAGTGGCAGAGAAGGGTCCCTGCGGCTGCGACCATAGGTCTCCGCAGGACACCCTTCACTTTGTTCTATTGTGTCCATTCTACACTGTTCCAAGACGCAAGTTCTTGGTCGGGATTCTGAAAGACCTAAAATTCAAACACGCAAAATTGGCCTTGAAGTTCCTACAGGAAGCCGAGGGTGCTTACACTCTTTTTTGTATCATACATTTTATCCGGATAGCAATACGGTTGAGGAACACCAGAGAATCTGGACCTTAATATTATCTGCCCATTTGAACAATTAATTCTTGTTCCCCTTCTTTTAAGAATAAGGATGACAGACAATTTTATCTTTTTATAATCTTTTTTTAAATATAATATATGAAAACTACTTCGTTAAAATAATTTTTACTGTGTATTTTGTGCATGTGCTTTTATGGTGTCTTTTTAAGAACCGAATAAAAATTATAAATTGAATTGAAAATTGACTGCCTCATTCAGGTGCTACAGGCTCCTGTGTGACATAGTCTCACTTATTAAGTTTAATAAAGATGTATTTTAATATTTCAGCTTCTGTGCCAAGTTCTTTTGTATTAGTGAGACCCCTGAGAATGAAGATTTCAGTTCTTCAGATGGCGCGGCCAACGCGGGCTTCATCAGAGAAGTGACTTTCTGTGGGAGTGATCTTGTCAGGAGACAGAAAGCTACTGAGGAGGACAAGACAGGATTCTACTAAGAAGGTACTCTGTGCACAGGGATTCTGGGGATTCTTCGTCTCTGCAGCCCAGTGTATTTCTGCTCTTCCTGATGTTGATCCTCCACATGATGTCACTCCTGACTGAGAACCTTTTTTGGCGTGAGTATTAAAAAAAAAACAAAGCGACCGTTAGGTCATTTAGAACTTGACAGTTAGAATTTGGATAACCTTTTGATTAGTAAAAGTAAGAGTTAAGTATAAGTGGGTCGCTCCCAGTCCCTTGTTCTTAGTTTTGCTTGGTCCTTAGTTTGGTTCTTAGTTTGTTTGGTCCTTAGTTTTTATTTGAAGATTGCAATTTTCAAAAACCGAGGGTCTTGTATATTTATGAGTGTATCGATAGAGATAGCCCCTTGAAGTTTGAAGCTAGATTAGTGAGCTATAAGATGCCTGATCTTAGCAAATTTGGAGCTTTGTGTTGGCCAACTTTGTATATGTTTGGATTAGCCGGCTTCCCCTAAAGGGAATATCTAAATAGGTTTAGATTTACAAACATATTTCTTCCTTGGTGATTTTGTATCCCCAGGGAATTAAAATATGACATAATACAAAACAAGGATCCTTTGTTCTGCGCAGTTTTATGAATGAAGATATGCAGAGCGATTTTTGGTGTTCTGCTAGTCAAAGCTAGTGAATTGACTGTATTTTGGCTTCTTGAACATACATCAGTCTGTTGGGCTGTTTTTGCAGTCTTTTGGAACACAATTGAGAAGCGTTTCTTGTAAATATGACTTACAACTAGTATTTACAAATGGTTTGGTTTAAGTACAGTCTGTGGGCTGTCCTTTATTTCTGTCCTGAGTATTGACATGTGGGTTAAATGTGTGTTTAAATGTCTATGTGGTTTTCCCATTAGTGCAATTTCTGTAAGTGAATAGCAATGGCACTATTCACGAAATGCATGGCTAAAAGCGCGCCGTATTGTGTGTCCTGAGTGTTTGACCCCTTTCTGTTTGTCTGAAATGAGCTCAAATGTGTGTTTGTGTTTTTTCTTGATGTTTTCAGTCTATTAAGCAAGATGTCTAAATGTTTAAAAACTAAAATGTAAATTCACATTCACTAGGAATAAAAAGCCCCCAAAAACGAAATTGGGCGTTTTGCAGAAAATAAATAAACTTACAGCATTTTCCTTAAATTCATTGTGTTAGGTATTAACAGGCAAACAGCTCTGCTGAAGTAAATTCCTGCTGAACTCAAAATAATATAGAACACGCATTGATATGTTTTAGTTTGAAAAAGACTGCCAGCTTGTTACAATCACTTAGAGACAAGCTAAATAAACAGGAATTTTTATTTAGCCAGGATTTTCCCCTCAGTTGCACAGGTGAAAACGTTGCATTTCAGAATGTTGTTTTAAAAAGGTTTCAAAACTAAGGTTCATTATTTTGTATTATAGGAAGACATTTCAATTAAGGGTTTTCCTTTCTTTAAGCATTTCTCTAAGAATATTATTGGCTCAGTTGCTAAATAATAATTAACCCATGTAATGAAGAAACATTTAAAAAGAAAGAAACCGTAAAAGATGCTGAAACAAGATAGGGCAAGTCCAAGGAAACTAAAAAGTTAACGATGTCTTGAACATTGTTTGGCAATCTCAGATAAAGATCAATCAAGGAAATTGGCTTTGCAGGTCAGTTTCGGGTGACGAAAGTTAGTTTCTTACAGTTTAATCTGGTTAATGTGTACATGACCTGGGGAGGCCAGGCCACTTTGTTCGTCAGCCTAAGTGGAACAAAAAAAAAAAGAAAAGAAAATGAAGTCAGATTCAAGGAATTACAGAGCCTTAATATGTGGAATTATCAAAACTGATAGGGTTATAAAAATAAGTGCTACAAAATTCGTTTTTTACTATTCATGAAGCTTAATACTTATACTGTGACCTCCTAGCATTATAATTTAATTTAAGGTATGGTATACTGCATAATAAGGACATTAGCATATAGAATTTCACTTGACCAGGCGTGAAAAACTCATTTTTCTCAGGATTTGCAGGAGATATGTCCAATCTCTGCAATTTGTAAAGAACATTCTGAGGATGATTAATATGTAACATTATTATAGGATATTTATTTTTTAGTGCCCCAAATATCAAAGTCGAATTTGGGTAAAATTTGGGCATTTTTGCCATTTACAATAGCTTTAAAGTGCTTTAGGCTTCAGTAAATGCATACATTTAGGTATAGTACAAATTTGCAGGTTGTTCCCATTTGGGTTTCCTTTTAAATAGGTCAGTGAGCCAATATGCCTGGTGCAGAGGTTTGAGTTTAATATCAGGGTGGAAGGTTTTAACTTTTGCTGGACCTAACTGAGCCTTCATCCATTTAAGGTAGATGAAATGAGTACCATTGCAAACAAGCATTTGTTCTAAAAACTGGTATGTGTGTTATTATGTTCTGCGAATTAGTCACAGTAACTGTTTTAATAATCTAAGTATAGAAATAAATTGTAGCCCCTAACAGGAGTAATATATATATCATGTGTTTTTAAATAGGGTTGGTTATTGCAGGTTAGAAAGAGTTGGGAAGGTTTTTTTTGTCTTTTTCAGCCTTAGAGTGAGGTGGGAGTTAGGAGCAAGTGTAAACAGATGGAGAAATTATTGCTTGGAAAAGCAGGGCCTCAAAGGGTGTTGGCGCACGGGACACGCAGAGTGTCTGGGAAACAAGTTTTTGGAAAGTTAAAAGGGTTTAGCATGTTTTCAAAAGATGGTTGTTGCAGTTGATATTTTGTATGTTATGTGCAGAAATGTTCGTGCGTTTTACATATTTTTGCATTTTATCCTTTTATGAATTGTTCCTGGTGAGGATTTTAAGCCTAACAAATTAAGCAGGCCTGAATATTCTGTTTTGAGCTGCAGGTTCACAGTGCAGAAAAGTGCATGCAATAGTGTTGTGTGTCACCGCTTATTTACATATGCTATTGTTTTATCTATGCTTTTTGTGCTTGATATACGCAAGTATATCTGATGGCTTGATATGTGCGTTTTGTGTGTTTTTTTAATGCATGTTTTTGTTTCATGTTGCTGCTTTTTGATACTATTACAAGTTTACCTGTGTTGTGAAGGGATATATATGACGATGTGTATCATGTACAACAGTTGGGTAGATTTGCTCTGACACTAAATTTAACAGATAGACAGACAACACTTCATCAGTGTATGTCAAATTTGGGTTTAATGGTATTTGAAGGAAAATAAAAAAGAGATATACAGAATCAAAGTGTGTCATCTGCAAATAGTCACGATACTGTCCTCTTCCCTTTAAGGAACAGGCAGCCCTAAAATTATGTATCCTGATTGGACGTAAGGATAAATTATAGATATGTGACTCTTGTACATGGTGACCTAATTTCTATATAACATTAGTCAGTTTTGTTCTGCTTCCTAAGTAGTGTATGGCTTTGTACCAAAAAGGAAACAAGGCTTCATTTTTACCTAGTCCCATTTCCCTTTTCCAAATTCTTTTCACCAGTTGGTGTATTGCTCAGGTTCACACTTCCAGACTGCAGTAATGTATCCGGAAACCCCCTATTATGTATAATTCCCTTTTGTATGACCAGACTGGTTTTCTACCTCAATAGGAGACACCTTACGTTTTTTTGAATATGACAAATTCAATGCCTATTCTAATTTGGTTTTTAGTTCCTTTTTCCTGCTGCTTTAATTTTTGATGGACCAGATGTATTTTAAATAATGGAAATACCAGGACTCTCTAGTTCTTGTCTTTTGTTTCCACATTGTGATCATTAGCTTTTGCATTGCATAGTCCACCTGATGCACAATTCTTAAAGGGAGGTATCTACATGTCCCTGATAAAATGTATTATGTGATCTCTCTTTTGAGGTGCTCTAGATAAGGAATTTAGGAACACCTATATGTAATCATTTAGAAAAAAAAATGTGTTTGCCCCATTAGACAATGCCACCATGTGTGAGGACATTCATTCAGATAGAATTCCCATGTTGCTATCTACCCTTAGATGGTAGGGGATATGCTCTCACATGGAAACCCAATTAAAGAGGCTAGAGGCACTGTTTTGCCTACTGCTTTTGTCTTTGTATTGCCTTTGAGAATGACAGTGTGTTCTAGACCAGAAAAGTTATGGCCACTCATTTAAAGATTGCAGGCCACTTGCTTGCAGTCCCTTGTTGTACAATAAACTGTTTTTGTACTTAATTGAAGGAAACAACTGTGTCACATTTTCTACGTCACTAGGTTCTGCGTGATCTTCCAGAGTCAAAGGGAGAATGATACCCTGCAGAACGGTGATAAAGCTGAGTTCTAATTCTCATCAGTGACAGCTAACAGATGAACAGTCCCAACACCCAGAAAGTGCTTCATCAACTGTATCTCCAACGTATTGTGCTTGCTTCATCAGAAGGCGTTGAACATCAGAAAAGAAGGAGGATCTGGTTTTGCCACAGAACCAGAATTTCAGTGCAAAGAGCGAAAGAGAAGGATTCTTGTTGTTTTTGAGGCTTCAGTTTTCCACCCACCTGTCATGTGCTGGTTAACCTCTGACAGTGTGCAGTCCCTTGAGCCCCATGGCCTGAGTTTTGGCCACACAACCCCTTTTCCTTTGCTCCAACGGAAGTGCAGTGCACCGGAGGATTTGAGATTGGCAAAAGGCACTACATTATGGTGCCCATGAAAGAGCAGCCCGAGCATCCTCTGACACTGAATAAGAGAGTGTTGGAGCCTGAAAGTGTTGCTGAGAGTGACAGCCTGTTGCTCTTCCCCGATTAGTAGTACTTGGGTCTGCATGAGATAATCTGTGCCCTTGATCAATGAAGAGCACACTATCTGTAGTGCCTGCAGCACAGGAAATATTGGTGCACTGCATTGAAACATTGAGACTTTCAAGTGAGCTGTGAGTGTTTGCCAGGAAGGCACTCCAACGGATACTGAGTAACATCATTTTCATGAAAGGCCTGAATGTAGAGGCCCATGCGGAAGAAAACAACAGAAACAGGATTTGATGGACAATAGAAGCCTGCCAGAAGAGGCTTTGACGGACTCTGGGTATTTCCCGTGCGATTGTATAGAATTGGTGTTTGGAGACTGATTCTTATTGTTTTATTGGCATTGTCAATAGTCACTGAAATACATAATGTTTGCAAAATAATTTTAGGATTTGCCTGTGTAATGGCAAAGGGGGGGTCTGAGGTTCTTTAATTTTGACTCCATCTTACATTTGTCTTCAATTTGTGTTGCCTTTACACAGACTGCTCTATTCATGAAGTGTTTCTGCCCTTTGGACTGCAACGTGTAGAAAACCCCCCTCTGTCCTTGCTTTGAAAGCAATATCAGACACTAGTTGGCCTAACTGCATACAGACATGTTCTGCCATTACTGATTGACCTATAAGTGCTGTAGTTGATTGACTTATGGGTTGGGCAGAAACACGACGTAAGGGGGACATTCTGGTTACATGATGTTTTTCTTTTGGCTAATATTTTGCAGATCTTGTATGTCCATATTAGGTATTTTGTATGCTTGCAGAAGCTAGGACTGCCCCTTTCTTTTATGCTGAGTTTGTAAATCCTAAGCATATAAAAGACCTCTGTGTTCTGTATTCTTTAGACTGCCTCATTCAGGTGCTAAAGGCTCCTGTGTGACGTAGTCTCACTTATTAAGTTTAATAAAGATGTCTTTTAATATTTCAGCTTCTGTGCCAAGTTCTTTTGTATTAGTGAGACCCCTGAGAATGAAGATTTCAGTTCTTCAGGCGGTCAGTCCATACATTTACCAGACATTATTGTCTTGATTCTGACACGAGAGCAGATACCCAAGTAGGCCAAACCTCCTTGCGGAATCTGTTTAGCAGCCTGTCTGGGCTGTGATGTTGGGTCTTTTAAGGTAGAAGATGTACTTCTCATTTACCTGCAGGTGGTTGTTGGGCTTGCTATTCTATTCAGTGCTTATGACTATTGATGAGGATCCCCTGGAAGAGAAGGATAAGTTACTTACCTGTAATCCTAGTTCTCTTCCAGGGGTATCCTCATCAAAGTCATAAGCAACCCACCCGCCTCCCCAGGTAAAGGAGAGCTGTACGTTTTCATATGTGTATTTAGCCCTGACATCAGGGTTATGCAAAGAACAACTGACCTAACTGTCACCCCTGAGGCATGATGGGAAGCCTGAGTTCAGGGCTGCCTTAAAGGCACAGTGCCAGTTTTTTGTTGAAAATGCTTTCATTTTCTATGTTATTGCTTTTCAATGCAGCCTGAGGCTAACAATGTCTTTTTATGAGCAATTTTCAGGAGTTATGAGTGGTTTTACTCATTAAAACACAAAATTCAAAGGATATTTGATTTAATGTGTTCTTTGTTTCCTTTATAATTGCAGTACATGTACAAGGTTTTACATTGTGTTAGCCTCTTTTTGGGGCTGCATTGGTATGAGAAAAAATAATATATGTACATACATATATGTGGAGTTAGATATATGTGTTTTTTACATATATATTTTTATATTGTTTCCGGGGTCCCGCACATGGGCGGGAATATTCAGTGCTTATGACTATTGATGAGGATCCCCTGGAAGAGAACCAGGAAAAGCACCCAGGGTTAGGAAATCCGAATGTCACCTGTGGCACGCGGTGGCGTGAAAGCACCTGTGGATAGGGTGTCCGAATGTCACCTGTAGTGTACTGAGGCAGCAAAGGTATGCAGAGTTACGGAGTCTGAACCTTACCTCAAACTGGAGATGGTTAATGCACGCATATATTTACAATAAGGCATTGTCTGAGTCGTCACAGCACTTGGAACTGGAATCAAGTCATGCTACTAGAACCACACAGATGAAACCACCTGCATCCCTGAGGGGCGGTCCCAACTCTGTGCCCTGGACCACCTCCATCATCCCGCCCCACCCAACAACAGGCTGCAAAAGGGGCCAGAGGCTGTGAACGCAGGAGTGGAGACCCTTGCCCTACCATAGTCAACTGTGAGTCTGCGCTCGCAGGCCAGTGACAATGTCCTTTGTATGATAAGGATTTCTGTCCGATAACTCAGTACTAGCCTAGGAAGTATTTGCTTGAAAGTCCTTCCATCCCTGAGAGGAGTCAATGTTGCCTGTACCTATGCCTCAAAATTCAAGCGACTGGGTGGGTGGGACGTCGCACATCCACACTGGTCGTGACGCGCTGGTCAGGTCCCAGTGTTGCTATGGCTGCTTGAAAAAAGGAGGGCTAATTATACCCGGCCCTAGATAGCCCCCACGCCATTCGGACCGGAGGAAGTGATGTGCTAGTTGCATTCTTGGCTTCCTGCCCATCGGCTGGCGACTCGTAAGATGAGGAACAAGAAGCGCAAACCTCAGTGCTTCATTTGGCCTGGTGGATTCTGGTGCTCAGCATCGGCACTTATTTGTCAGCAGAGGCACTTATGACAGTCTGTCACATGGTGGCGTTGTCTGCTTGAATGAGCACAACAACAGCTGTTTATTAATTAAATATACATTAATAATGGCTAATGCCTGTCACCCAAACCATTCTTATAGCTTGGGTGAATGAGGGCCTTGAGTAGCCTGAATTGTCGCACCTGTAAGAGTGTAATGGTTAGTAGTTGTGTTGGTACTGTCACTGGCAGCGCTGGCAGGGGCAATGATTGGTGCAAGTTGCAGTCCCCTCCTGACGAAGGCCCTGGCACTTATATTTTTACAAATTACTTACCTACCAACTTGAACACAAATCTCACCTGAGTGAGGAGGGGAAGGCCTTGGAGAGGGCGGATCCTCTTGCTGATAAGAACCTAAGAGGCACTTTTGCCCCCACCTGCCCCCCTGCTCCAAAAACATAACAAGCATTTACAATGCAATGGTCTCGTCCTTGATAAAGTTAGAGCTATTGGCATTGCTCATGACATTATTTTAGTTTTTAAAACATAGAAATAAATGGCATTTTCATTTACAATGCCAATAGCATGCACCCACACACAGAGCCACACGCACCCACACACAGAGCCACACACACACACACACACACACACACACACACACACTGAGCCACACACACACAGCCACACACAGAGCCACACACACACAGAGCCACACACACACACAGAGCCACACACACACACACACCCACACACACACAGCCACAGTGAGGAGAGCAAGCACAGTGCCGGGAGCAGGAGAGCAAGCACAGCGCAGGGGGAAGGAGAGCAAGCACAGCGCCGGGGGCAGGAGAGCGACGACGATGAATGCCTCGACGTCGAATGTCGATGGGTCGTCAACGGAGAATCCCTCAACGTCGAACGCCGATGACCTGGCGACGACGAAGGATGCTTCGAGGTCGATCTCCTCCTCGACGTCGATGGCCGACGACCTGACGACGACGGGGGATGCCTCGACGTCGATCACCGATGACCTGGCGACGACGGAGAATGCCTCGACGCCGAGCGCCCATGACTAGGCGACAGCGGAGGCTTCGACGTCGAAAACTCTACCTGAGCATTTGACGACGGAAGTCTCGACGTTGAGCCGCCCTGCTTCAACGGAGACCTAGACGTTGCACTCAACGCTGCACATCGCCCGCTTGACGGCAGCAGAGTCTTGACTTTCGACCCTGAAGACTTCACCTTCTTCGTCGTTGGAGACCTCGACGCCGATCCGACGCCGAAGGAGAGCAGGTCGGAACTTTCTTCGACGTCGACCGCTTCATAAGTCTCTTTGGAGACCTACCTCTCTCAGAAAGTCCTTAAATCCTGCTTCTTTCTCTGTCCTTGATAGTTCTGGATGACAAGGACTGGCAGTGGACACAAGATGCTACCTCATGAGAGTCAGGTAGACAGCGAATACACACAGGATGTGTATCAGACCAAGCCTTCTTATGCCCACAGGCAGGGCAGGTGTCAAAAAGAGCCTTAGGCATTTCTGACCAAAAATTAACCTTTTTTGAGCCCAAAAAAGGTATAACTATCTCTCTAAGGTAAAAAAAGTCGAGTGAGATCAATTTAATGTGTTCTTTGTTTCCTTTATAATTGCAGTACATGTACAAGGTTTTACATTGTGTTAGCCTCTTTTTGGGGCTGCATTGCTATGAGAAAAAATAATATATGTACATACATATATGTGGAGTTAGATATGTGTGTTTTTTACATATATATTTTTATATTGTTTCCGGGGTCCCGCACATGGGCGGGAATATTCAGTGCTTATGACTTTGATGAGGATACCCCTGGAAGAGAACTAGGATTACAGGTAAGTAACTTATCGTTCTTTGTATTACAGAGAACAACCTGACACCCATTCCTGGATTGCTTTTCCAGCTTCTGTGCACTACAGAAGACATTTGGTTGCCGTATGGCTGGGTGCTTTCTCTACCCAAGTGCGCACATCCGGTACATCCTGAAGCACTAACCTGTGGTGCTTTTCCTTCCTCGGTGTGCATTACTGGTAACATTATGACACACTCACTCTGGGTGCTTCTCTGGCCTCTGGTCACAGGTGACATTCGGATGCCCTAACCCAGGGTACTTTTCCCGCCTCTGAGCACTACCCCTGTCCTAGCCTTATCCCTGGGTGCTTTTCCCACTTGAGCACAACAGGTAACATTCTGATGCCCTAACCCTGGGTGCTTTTCATGCCTCTGTGCTGTAAAGGTAACATATTTAAACCGTATCCCTAGGAGCTCGTCTCACCTCGGTGTGCACAGCAGGTAACATTCTGACACCCTTACCATGAGGACTTTTCCACTGAAGGCAACATTCAGATACAGTACACCTTGTGCTTTTTCTTGCTTCTGCTGCCATATCTAGGCAACACTCTGACGCCCTTTCCTTGTGTGCTCTTCCTGCCTCAGTGTGCATTACAGGTAACATGCTGTCGCCCTAGCCCTGGGTACTTTTTATACCTCTGCATACACTACAGGTAAGGTTCTGTGGCCCTACGCTGGGGTGCTTTACAAACCTCTGTGTGCGCTACAAGTAAGGTTCTGCCGCTGTATCCTTGGGCGCATTTCAAGCCTCTGTGTGCACTACAGGTACACTTCTGACACCTATTCCTTAGGTGCATTTCAAGCCTGTATCTGCCCTATCTTTTGGTGCTTTTAAAACCTCTGTGTGTGCTGCAGGTAAGGTTCTGATACCCTATCCTTTGGGGCTTTTCAAACCTCTTCGTGGGCTACAAATAAGGTTTCTCACCCCGTACCCTAGAGTGCTTTTTGAACTTCAGTGTGCGCTAGAGGTACAGTTCTGTCGCCCTACCCTTGGATGCTTTTTGAACCTGTGTGTGTTAATGATACGGTTCTAAGGACCTATTCTGGGTGCTTTTCAAACCTATGTGTGCGATAGAGGTAAGGTTCTGACGCCCTATCCTTGGGTGCTTTTCGGTACTCTGCGTGCACTAGAGGTAAGGTTCTAAGGACCTATCCTCGGGTGCTTTTCGAACCTCTGTGTGCGCCAGAGGTAAGGTTCTCACGCCCTGTCCTCGGGTGCTTCTTGAACATTGAGGCACACCAGAGGTAAGGTTCTGACACTGTATCCATGAGTGCTTTTGAAATCTGTGTGTGCGCTAGAGATCAGATACAGGCACCCTATCCTTGGGTGATTTTCGGACCTCTGTGTGCACTAGAAGTAAGATTCTGATGCCATATCATTGGTTTCTTTTCAAGCCTCTTATGTGCTGTCGAGGTAAGGTTCTTGGGTGCTTTTCAGACCCCTGTTTGCGCCAGAGGAAAGTTTCTGACACCCATTCCTTGGGTTCTTTTCAAACCACTGTGTGCGCTAGAGGTAATGTTCTGACACCCTATACTTGGGGGCTTTTTGAACCTCTGTGTGCACTTGAGGTAAGCTTCTGATCCCTATCCTCGGGTGCTTTTCAAACCTCTGTATGCACTAGAGGTCAGGTTCTGACGCCCTATCCTTAAGTGCTTTTCAGACCTCTGTGTGCGCTTGAGGTAAGGTTCTTGGGTGCTTTTGGAATCTCTGTGTGCACTAGGGGTAAGGTTCTGACTCCCTATCCTCGTGTGCCTTGAAGACCTCTTTGTGTGCTACAGGTAAGGTTCTGATGCCCTATCCTTGGGTGCTTTTCAGACATTTGTGTGCGCTAGAGGTAAGGTTCTGACGCCCTGTCCTTGTCCACATGTGGTCCTAACGTACTCTTGCATCAAAAGTTTGTCGTCAATTATGAGTCTTATGTTTTTTGTCGATCTCTTGGGTGTGGGCATCACTCCCAGTGTGTCTGGCCATCACGAGACACCACAGACCAAATGCACGCCTCGAAAGAGCTGAACATCTGTCTTTTCTGCAATAAGTTTTAAACAGTGCTTTGTCACCCAGCCCGTAACTTCAGTGAGGCATTCCCGTAGGTTGCAGTGGGTCTCTTTGTCCTCACCCAGAGATATCATCAGATGAGAATCATCTTCATAAGACATATTCTGGCCCCCCTCTCTTGGCTCTTCACCTGTCCCCTCTACCTCTGTTAAAACACTAGGTATAAAACTCAACTCTCAACTCACCCTTCACTCCCAGGTTAGCTCTGTGGTTTCTTCTTCTTTCTTATAACTGCGCACTATACGCAGGGTGTCCCATTTTTTTTTCCTTTACTGCCCTCAAACTTATCATACTGGCCATGGTGGTGTCTCGCCTGGATTATGGCAACGCCCTATATGCAGGTATTCTCCTCTGACACTCTCTCCCCCTTTGAACTCCGAACCCTCACTGTGTACTCTCAATTTCGGAAACATCTTAAGGCTCATCTGTTCATGAAGTCCTTCAATTAATCCTCCTGCAGTTTACCCCTGTCCTCTTGCCCTGGACCTTTGTTAGTTGTAGCGCCAAGAAACCGCTGGTGTATGTGCGCTTTATAAATAATTTTAAACTCAAACTCAAACTCATAAGACATAACCTCAAAGGTTTTTGTCAAAGGAGAAGTGTAGCTCAATGGTTAGAGCGGCAGACCCTGATGTAGAGGTCTAGCCCGGGACCAGGGTTCAATTCCCGCCTCGGCGGGTCCGGGACCAGGGTTCATTTCCCGCCTCGGCGGGTCTTGGGCTCAATTTCTTCGCACTGATAATTCTTGCCTCGGTGCCTATTCTAATCATGGGTCCCACTCTGCAACTCTGTGCAATAGCTTGCTTAATCTCCACAACGGCCCCCATAACGCTAGGATGCCTGGCTTCACCCAGGAGTGGGCACTTCACAGGGAAAAGCCAGGAAGGGTTCCACAGCGGTATTCGTACAAGCGCCGAATACCCCAGCTGGGGTCGATTCGTGCGCTATACAAGTACACTACATTTACATAAATGTTAAAAAGGGTGGGGCTCAACGAGGAGCCTGATGGGACTCCACAATGAGGTGTAAAAGGGCAGGATCTACAGGACCCCAACTGCACAATCTGTGTTTTGTTCAGTAGAAAGGAGCTCATTCACCTACGGGCATAGGAATGTAAGCCAGTTTTGAGAAGCCTGTCAGTCAGCAGTCTCAAAAGTTGCCAACAGGTCAAGTGGGATCAGGCCAGCGACTCCTCCCTGATCAACTACTGACCTGATTTCATCCAGAGTAGCCAACAACGTGGCCTCTGTGTAGTTATAAGCTCGGAAGCCCGTCTGGGAAGAATCCAACAAACGGTTGTTCTCCAAAAAGTTACCCTGTTTGTTTACTCATTTTTCAAGCATTTTTGACATAAAGGATAAAAGGGATAGTGTTCGGGAATTCGAAACGATTGACACATCCATGCCTGACTTTTTGTCAAGGCTAATACCGTTTCCTTCCACATCTCTGGAAATGTCCCTTCAACCAGGGATTGATTAAAAACGAGTAAAATAGGGGGCTAAAAACTGTAGTTAACTAAGAACAAATAAAATGGGGGAGGAGGGGTCAAACGGCGATTAAAATTTTACTTCCCTAGTCAGCTGTACTATCTGTGCTTCAGAGAACGGTTAAGACATTTCCAAATAAGCCTAATATTTAGGCATGGATCCAAGAGCACCTGAGCCACATAAGTGAATGAGGTTCATTCTCAAAAGACACGCACATTTTTGCAATTTTGCCTTCAAACATTTTTACAATTTCTCCACAAAAAGCCTCTGTATGAGGAAATCGACTGAGACAGGCAAGTAGGCTGAGCAAACTCCTTTAACATTCTAATTAATTCTTTTGAAGAACTACTATTTTCTTTCACGCAAGAATTAACTAGTCATTCTTCGCTCTCTTCAGGGCCTTATATCAGCCGCAGCAGGAAAGACCTCTGTGGGTGTTAGACGTAAGGTTTCTGATGCCCTGTCGTCAGGTGCTTTTCGGACCTTTGTGTGCACTAGAAGTAAGGTTCTGACACCCTGTACATGGGTGCTTTTCAGACCTCTGTAGGACCGAGAGGTAAGGTTCTAACGCCCAGTCCTCTGGTGCTTTTCAGACCTCTGTGCGCTAGATATGCGGTCCTTGGTGTTTCTCAGACCTCTGTGCGCTAGAGATGAGGTTCTCAGGTGCTTCTCAGACCTCTGTGCGCTAGAGATAACGTTCTCAGGTGCTTCTCAGACCCCTCTGCGGTAGAGATGAGGTTCTCGGGTGCTTCTCAGACCTCTGTGCGCTAGAGATGAGGTTCTCGGGTGCTTCTCAGACCTCTGTGCGCTAGAGATTAGGTCCTCGGTGCTTTTCAGACCTCTGTGTGCTAGAGATGAGGTTCTCGGGTGCTTCTCAGACCTCTGTGCCCTAGAGATTAGGTCCTCTGTGCTTTTCAGACCTCTGTGCGCTAGAGATGAGGTCCTTGGTGCTTCTCAAACCTCTGTGCCCTAGAGATTAGGTCCTCGGTGCTTTTCAGACCTCTGTGCGCTAGAGATGACGTCCTCGGATGCTTTTCAGACCTGTGTGCTAGAGATGAGATCCTCGGGTGCTTCTCAGACCTCTGGGAGCGAGTGATGAGGTTCTGGCACCCTGTCGATGGGAGCTTTTCAGACCTCTGTGCGCAAGAGATGAGGTTGTAGGTGCTTCTCAGCCCTCTGTGCGCGAGAGATGAGGTTCTCGGGTGCTTCTCAGACCTCTGTGAGCTAGAGATGAGGTTCTCGGGTGCTTCTCTGCCCTCTGTGCGCTAGAGATGAAGTCCTTGGTGCTTCTCAGACCTCTGTGCGCTAGAGTTGAGGTCCTTGGGTGCTTCTCAGGCCTCTGTGCGCTAGAGTTGAGGTCCTTGGGTGCTTCTCAGACCTCTGTGCACTAGAGATGGAGTCCTTGGTGCTTCTCAGCCCTCTGTGCGCTAGAGTTGAGGTTCTCGGGTGCTTCTCAGACCTCTGTGCGCTAGAGATGAGGTCCTTGGTGCTTCTTAGACCTCTGTGCACTAGAGATAAGGTCCTCGCTTTTCAGACCTCTGTGCGCTAGAGATGAGGTCCTCAGTGCTTCTCAGACCTCTGTGCGCTAGAGATGAGGTCCTCGGTGCTTCTCAGACCTCTGTGCGCTAGAGATGAGGTCCTCAGGTGCTTCTCAGACCTCTGTGCGCTAGAGATGAGGTCCTCGGTGCTTCTCAGACCTGTGAGCTAGAGATGAGGTCCTCTGGTGCTTTTCAGACCTCTGTGCTCTAGAGATGAGGTCCTCTGTGCTTCTCAGACCTCTGTGCGCTAGAGATGAGGTCGTTCGTGCTTCTCAGACATCTGTGCGCTAGAGATGAGGTACTCAGTGCTTCTCAGACCTCTGTGCGCTAGAGATGAGGTCCTTGGTGCTTCTCAGACCTCTGTGAGCTAGAGATGAGGTCCTTGGGTGCTTCTCAGACCTCTGTGCGCTAGAGTTGAGGTCCTTGGTGCTTCTCAGACCTCTGTGCACTAGAGTTGAGGTCCTTGGGTGCTTCTCAGACCTCTGTGCACTAGAGATGAAGTCCTTGGTGCTTCTCAGACCTCTGTGCGCTAGAGATGAAGTCCTTGGTGCTGCTCAGACCTCTGTGCACTAGAGTTAAGGTCCTTGGGTGCTTCTTAGACCTCTGTGCACTAGAGATGAGGTCCTCGCTTTTCAGACCTCTGTGTTCTAGAAATGAGGTCCTCTGTGCTTCTCAGACCTCTGTGTGCTAGAGATGAGGTGCTCAGTGAAGAACCGGGTTATTTAATACCCAGCGGCGCCAGGGGCACGCCCAAAGTCTTCGGGTTCCACCTGTCTTAGAATACAGAGACACGGGACTCTTCTTGGTGGCGTCAAAGATCAAATTTTTTGGCTGCAGCCAGTAACAGAAGTCCTAGAAATCATCACGGTATGAGTTCTCAGGAGACTGCTCAATTTTACACAGCAAGTCATCCCTTTTTATGCCAAACATTATGCTTCAGGCAAACATTCCTTGTTTACAGTTTAACCAATCACATGTTTCCAAAACTAAAGTATCGCATGACGACAAATCAACACCAGAGGTATAACGATGGACCCTTCCTAATGCCAGCAAATGACGGAAATTATACTGTCAAAATTTTTTTTCTTGCACGACTCCAAATGGTACCATCAAACGCAAGGTACTGCGATGGGTTCCAAGTTTGCTCCCGCTTACGCCGGCCTTTTCATGGGCTGGTTTGAGCGGGAGCATGCATGGGGTCGTCACTCAGCCAAATGGATGAACAACATAATCTTCTGGGGTAGGTACATCGATGATGTGATAGTGATCTGGGATGGACCTACCCCGGACTTAATGGATTACTTTGGTTATCTTAATGATAATCCATTCAATGTCCGTTTCACGATGACACATAGTCAGGATGCTATTGACTTTCTGGATGTCAAACTCTTCATAGAGGATAATAAGATTCATAGCTGCACTCATCGCAAGGCGACTGCCTGCAATAGTATTCTACACTATGAGAGTGCTCATCCCCGACATGTAATCGAGAATATCCCCTATGGGGAAATAATCCGGATGCGCCGCAACTGCAGCACGGAGGATACTTTCACCCAAAATATCCAAGAAACGGAACAAAGGTTCCTGGAAAGGGGCTATCCCATGGTCACCCTTGGGAAGGCCAACAAAAAAGTTCTACACATATCAAGACAGAGTACCCTAGCACCGAAAACCAAACGAACAGATATCAGCAGACCCCCCGCATTTAGTACACAGTACTCAGATCAAAGTAGCAAAGTTTTCAACATCCTAAGAAAACATTGGCACTATATTGCAGATATACCAAGCCTACAGGGATTGGTCACCAGGACACCCAAAATATGTTACAGGAGAGGTAAAAACCTCCGTAACATACTTTGTCCAAGCTACATAGAGTCTAACAGACGGCCAAACTGGCTTACTCCCTCTACCAAGGGTTTCTATACATGCGGTGACTGCAATATGTGTGCATTAGGGAGAAACAGAACCAGGAAATTCTGCTTCAACACCAAGAGAAACTATACAATAGATTTCCTGATCAACTGCAACACCAAATATGTGGTTTACATATTGGGGTGTGACTGCAACAAAATTTATGTTGGCAGTACCAAGAGAGCCCTCAAGATCCGCATCCAGGAACACGTGCGTGCAAGACGAAACGGGGATATGAGACACCCTATGACCTTCCATATGCAGCAATGCCATAAAGACACAGATAACATGTGGTTTATAGGCATTGATCACCAACCCATCCACCCAAGAGGAGGAGATAGGGAACTTGCATTGAGACAACGAGAGGCGGGTTGGATTTGTAGGCTACGTTGCATTGAACTCGGTCACAACACGGAGGATGAATTACATCACTTCCTTAATTAGTCATATCCCCTTTGTATCATATTTCTGTATCATATCCTTTCTCTAGATCCCTTGTATTATACACTGGACGATTGAGTCTCCAGTATTAAGTCAAATAATTTAGGACCACTACGTAGAGAACTTTCCGACTAAGTCGCTTCTTTTTAGAATATCTGGGCATAGCACAGTCCAACAATGATATGTTCACACTAGTTTAAAGTTTTTCTAGTAATATACATCAAGTGACTAAGAATAATTTCAACATATAAGAATACTCATGTTGGCAACTGCTTACGTATAAATGTGGACTACCTTGTCAGGATTTCTACTTACACCCCTGTCCCGTTACCTAAGGGGTTAACATGGCTCTGGGCAGATCACGTTTTTTTCTGAGACTGCCGTCTACGGATCACGTAATCACTGCCGTTCGGCATCCATTCATGTAAATATTTCAATTTAATAAATTGTTATCACGTTTTCATAAGCTCTTCCTGTAAAAGTGGACCTAGATAGGCACTTATTTCCTTTATATTTCCCATATAAATTTTACACGTTCTTATATATATTTTAGATTATTTTCTTTTTAATTTATTTTTCTCATTTATTCTCCCCACACCTTTGGCAATTCCGATATTTTCGTGGAGGGCTTTCACTCAAAACGTCTATTAGTTCTAAGAACCGCATCACTCCGACATATGGCCCTCGATACAGACTTCTTTAGAAGCAGCAGATACAGGGACATAGACTAAGATGGCCGCCGTTTTCTTCCTGACTTGCCATAGTCCATACACGGCATTCTCCGGGCTATGTTCTATGGTTCGTCAATAAATAAACTCTGCTCGTGACCTCTTCATGCTCCTTTCGTTATGCTAATACATAAAATCTTAGTAGCAGGAGTTGACGTCGCACGTTATGTGTTTTATACCTTCACATCGGTTCGAAATACGGTGAAGGTTATTTCAATTTCACTTGGGTACTGACAATGGTGGTCATCAAACAAGTTGCTGAAATAATTGAATAACAGATTATCGAATGTCAGGAGTGGTGATTTATCGCAATCATGTACTGGGGGATCAGTAAGCACAGGGGAATCCAGCTTTTCCAAACACACTACAAGATGGCCGCCGCTTGTTTCGCGTGAGGCAATAGCGCAATGCCTTTACTTATCGCTCTGAATTTCGGCGCGAAGATCTCAGGTGTAATTACTCTAATCCGATTAACACCTGTATATAAGGACATGCTTTAATCAGTATGTTCGAACACAGCGTCCTTGCGGGTGTTTCGGCGGGACGAAGGCTTTGTGGATGGGCGCCGGCTGTTTTAATACGAACGGTAAGACTGTTGGCCTAAAACCCTTATTGGCTTTTGGATCTGACTTATGCTCAAATTCTTTTTGGTTAGCAGTTGCTTCAATAGTGGTCCTAAGCCTATTTTTGTCCATACCATACTATGTTTGGGCAATCCTTTTACCTAAAACCAAGGGAAGGTTTACTTAACTTGATGAGCCTTAGACTCAATACTTTCTTAAAACTAGATTGGCCCTCAGTTTTCATTCTCTGTAGACTCAATTGCTGGTCTGAAGTATATTTTTCAGAAAGGGGCAGCCATCTCAATTGTGCGCCCACACTCCAACTAGGTGATAGATCGTTTTTTCAGTACTGAACTATGGAAAATGTATTTAAATCCCCCATATTTGAAATATACTAGCTGGTTATTTCAGAAAGGCTTGATCATGCAAGTTATGGGTATGGACACACTTGAGGGCACTCCATATAGATCCATGGCCCCCTAAGTTTTCGCTATACTAACTGCAAACATCCTATCTGTTTATTTTTCACTTGGCAGGCCTACTGGAATACAGTGCCCACATCCTCTTCCCAGGGACTTATAGGACCTTTTGTCCCCTGGTACTCCGATAATTACTACAGGTAAACATTTCTGTTTGGAAAGGCTGTTTCCCTTCCTATCCTTAGTCTTCATCCACTAATGTAAATTCTCTCATACATATCCCTTATGTCTTTCAGAACGTGAAAAAGAGCTATAAACATATTAAGTTGTGAGATCAATCCTTCCCTATATTCAGGAACCCTGCAAATCCTTGTCCTCAACAAGCTCATGAGTATATAGTAAGTTGTCATAATTCCTTGGCCGTACTTTTAAGCGTCAGGTCTCCCTAGTCTCTCCATCACCTTGTAAGTTATTGAATCTGATCCCGTCTCTCCTCTCCTTTTTACCCCTGGAGGTTCAACCCTGTCTGTTCCAAACTGGATGAAAAAACAAAAAATATATATACCAGACTGCACAAATTGATTATTGAACCTGGGAAGACGTTCTCCGGACTCTTTGTCTTCTGCACATTTCACTCTAAAAGGGACAGACCACACTTATAAAAGGTAACTATGTTAACTACTGGTTGTCTATGGAATGAAGGGTTTCAAATATTGCCTCCCCTTAATCCAGTCTCCCTCCTTCAAAACAGTTAAATCCATTCTTTGGGCGGTTCTCAGCAATAGTACACTTTGGAAACACCTTCGAGCAAATCCCTCACACTATACTGTGTCTCACTCCTGGTCCGACTCTTGTTGTGCCCCTACGACTTGACCTCTGGTTCTCCTTGCCTTGAGAATCCCTTATACATAAAATAGTTAGTTCAACAGATACATCTTGAGCTATGTTAGCGCATTACTAATGAATTTCCAGTGATACATCTAGTATCCATTAGGTTTTCCCTTTTGGCATAAAATGTTCAGTGTCTGATTAAAGAATCATTCCTTTATAAATGTAAATATTGTATATATAAATATTTGTATATATCCCCCCATGTACATATAGGCCCTTGTCCATCATGTTTTCTATGGGCCTATTTTTGTTTGTTTGTACAAGCTCCAATGCCTATTTTTTAGCAATTTTAAATCGTTTGTAATTGCCCATGTTGTTTGTCACCCCATGTATACATTAGAGTAATTGTTTGTTTGTATGTTTTTACCGACAGCCCTGAAGAAGTCCCAGCTTGGGACGAAACGCGTCGGCTGTACGTTGTATTGAATACATTGAAAATAAAGATTACTTGAAGATTATCAACATCTCGTTGGCAAAAAACATTCTTCTGTGTTTATCAATAACATTTGAATCTGTCTCTTGTTCTTTGTGGTGCACCTTTGCGGTTGTTTGACTTGTATCGCATGACGACAAACCCACTTTTCAGTTGCCCAGCCCATGATCAATCATCGGTCAAACCCAACATTCTTCTTTAGACAGGTCAAACGAACCCATAATAAAAAAGGGCACAACCCAATCGTAAATAGACCATAAAGAAAGGAGCACAAACAGGTGAGAGTAAGATAAGGCATATTTGTGTGCAGTAAAATTTTATGGTGTTCTGTGCTCTGATCCTTAATCTTGATCAGCTAAAGGGCAGGAACTGGTTTAACAAGGCCAGCTTCAGGCAACAGGGTCAGTTCACTCAGGTCAAACAGGAGTCAGCACGAACTGGAGCTAAGATGTACATGTACTTAAAAGACTTGTTCAGCCACAGTCATCGGCCTATGTGAGGGCAACCACAAAATGGCTGCCATACACAAAATGGAACCCAAGGGTTCAGAACGAAATCCCTAAATACGTAGTGAATCCATCAGTCTAACATGACGAAAACACTCATACTTGCCGCACTAACTAGTTACGGTTCACTAATATCAAATTCATAACGAAACCATGACCTTTATGGAACGGGTTCAGAATTCACGGAACCTCAGACCCTCCTTTTGCCCTTACATAGGCAATAACCTATACTCACGTCAATCTGAATCCAGGTCTATATTCATCAGATCATCAAGATGTTGCTGGAGCATAATCCTATTACTTAGTACCTCTCTTGGGACAGGTCTCCTTGCACACGTAGTAGCACAGAGGCCACATATAGCAGGAGCGCACTGCACACAAAGACAGAACAGGAAAAGAATCGCTAAAGCCATCCCAATAATCATCAGAATCTTCCTTCCCCAGGTCGATAACAGTTCCCAAAACCATCCAATCAACGACCAATCTCCTTTATCCACATTTATAGACTCAGAGATCTTATGTAACTTAGAAATGGCCTGTATACTGTAGGAGCATTGTCTGGTATGAAAACGCAGCAACTCGATTGGATCACTTTACATACCGCACCTCGATCTGCAAGTATGACGTCTAAAACCATTTGATTCTGTAACGTCATAAGGCGATCCGCTTGAAGCTCAGCGGTCAGATTACTAAGGGCACCGGCAGTTTCATTTATGGTGGATTCAACCACTCTCGTTAATTGCCGTAAGTTTCTACTGTTTGCCACAGGTCCCCAAAACGGTAGGAAACAATTGAAAAAGTCTCCCACTTCTTGTCCAGTGGTATCTTCCTTACTGAAGACACCCCTAACGACTCTCGTTCTGTGGTAATCTACGGCAGCAGTGTACGTAGGAGGCAACAAATATGCAACATAACATGCTCCCGAAAAATTAGGGGGCAACCATGTATATGCTCTATCATAGCAGACAAAATACGTGCCCTTAGCTGCTAAAAACGATGGGGAAGTTTGGGACGCAAAGACATACGTCTGAGTACAAACACTCTTCCTTAACTGAGCTCTCGGATTCTTGCCTTTTCCTTGCAGACAAAAATGACCACGATGGGGTACAATCCAAATCGGAGGTGACCTTTTTTGTCTCTGCTTCTCACCCAGACTAATACTATATCCGGTTGCATTCCAACCAACATATGCTAGTAACTCATCCTTGGCAATAGTCTCAACTAGTCTGTAACTGAATGGCAGAACCAGATAAGCAATACCTCTATCCATAGTATGTGGCATAAGACCACACACCCAACAATTAGTGGTGTTTACTACTAACTGGTGTTGATGGAGAAGTTGCACAAAGGAATTATTCACAAATTCCGACCTTCTAATCTGTTCGTGTTCAGGTAAAGTATGAAAAGAATGCAAAGAAGTAGTAGCAGGTAAAGTCGTAGGTTGGAAATGGGTGCAGAAATCAGTTGAAGAGAAAATACAAACCAACCCACCAAAGCTAACGTCATGCTAAAAAACATCAAAAGACATGTGATCAGAAAACATGTGCTATGTATAATTTTACACAGTTTCTTCTTAAAGTTAATTTTCTCAACGGCTCTCTCAATCTCAAAAAACTCCATCCTCTAACCGATGCTGTTCACGGCGGTTGGTTTTCTCTTGCTAAGGAATGCTTCTGTCAGCCCAGGGAACTCCCTTAGACCAAACAGAACCGTTGACCTTGCGTCTTCGGCTTACACTCTCTAGACCCTACAGCTGAACCCGGATGGTGGTTCACAAAAATATACCAAAACAGTTTCTTGGCTGAGAGAGTTCAATTCCTGAGAGAGTTCAGTTCCAAAAATCAAAAAAAGGAATTCATTAATTTTATTAGTCCATTGTTTCTAGGACGTAGATTATAACGCTCTTTTCCAGGCCTCGTTTGAGGCTGAAACAACAGTTCAGGTTCAGTAGTGTCTAATCTTTGAGACACAGGCACAGCTTCATGAAGGACATCGTCATCTTCTTTCTCGGAGCCTCTCCACACCAACTCAGCGTCGCTAAACGGTGCAAACTTCGGCACCCTTTCAGTCTCTGAATCTGCAATACCTTCACGGACCCACTGGTCGTACGGCAGAGGCAACGGCGCCCTCTTACAATGTACGCCGTGGATCCAGTTCTTTTTCCCGAAAACTTTCACTGAGGTCCTCGTAGACAACAAGTCTTGGTGTGGGCTGGTCCAGCGGGGCTGATCATTCTTGGTTCGCTGAAAGTTCTTCACCAAAATCCAGTCACCAGGATTGAGGGTATGACCTGGATCCACAGAAGCTGGCGGCAATTTATCGTGAACCTGTTGATGCAAGACACGTAATTTAGTCGTTAAGTCATACAAGTAGTCCACTAGTATAGGATAATCGATGTCACTGAACTTCGTTGGCCTCGGCACTCCCCACACATTTGCCGGACGGCCAAAAACTATCTCATAGGGACTAAGGCCTATTCGGGAATGTACTGTAGTTCTAGTTGACAAAAGTGCCAACGGTAAAGCATCAGGCCATTGAAGACCAGTGCTCGCTTGAATCTTAGCCAGCTTTAACTTAAACGTGCCATTATAGCACTCAACTAAACCAGCTGATTGGGGATGATTTGCAGCGTGGAATTTCTGGTGAATTCCCAACCCTTCACACACTCTCTTCATCACCTTCCCCACGAATTCACTTCCGTTATCACTCCATACCATCCTTGGCAACCCAAACCTAGGGAAATATTCTTTGACCAGGACTTTAGCAGTGGACGAGGCAGTATTATCTTTTAGGGGGTATGCTTCTACCCATCTAGAAAAGGCGCAAACAACTACAAGGACATACTTTAAATTATTGCACCTTTCCATGTGGATGAAATCCAATTGCAAAACCTCGAACGGATACGTCGGAGGCGCAAAATGACCAGCTGGAGTTGGAGTTCCCTTGCCAGGATTATACATCAAACACACCATGCAATTCTTGACCACATTCTCCGCACATTTGGGAATTCCAGCATTCTGCCATACTGGAGCCAACAACTTACAAATCCCTTTCACACTAATGTGAGACAAACCATGTGCCATCGTAACCACCGCAAGCACATACGCATCTGGCAACATCCATCTTTGGTGTTCTGACAATTCAACCCAACAGCCAGTCGAATCCAATCTACCCGTAGTTTCTCTCCAAACATTCTTCTCACTTTCAGTAGCTTCAACCTGTATTGATTTCACACTCTCAATCGTACCTTCGCACATTCCAACATCACCAATCCATCTCGCAGGGCCTGCAACATACATTCGACTCATCAGATTTCTTGCTGTGTCTTTCGCAACTTCATCCGCAAACGCATTTCCACGGCCAACATCATCCGTAACCTTCCGATGAGCACTACACTTCACAATCGCAACGTGCTTCGGCAAAGTAAGTGATTCGAGAAGCTCATTCACCAACTGTCCATGCTGAATCTTAGTCCCATGGGATGTCAAGAATCCCCTTTCTTTCCACAAGCGTCCAAAACTATGAGCAACACCAAACGCGTACTGGCTATCGGTATACACATTCACTCTCTTTCCTTCAGACAAAACACACGCTCTCGTTAATGCAATCAATTCCGCTGCTTGTGCTGAATTATAGCTCACTCGTGCAGTCTCAACAACTGTGCTTAATGTCGTGACGGCATATGCTTCAGTCGTATCACCATTCGGAAGCGTGTAGCATGAACCATCAACCCATAATGTACCATCAGGATCCGGAAAACAATCGTGCTGTTCCTAACCATCTGTATCCACAGACGTCGGCAACAATGTTGCTGGATTTAATACATTGCATCACTTAATATGCACATGAATAGCCAAAAGTGTCAACTCATAACCCGACAACCTTGCACTAGTAAGGTGTTGAGTTTTTGTCCGATTTAATAAAGTATCCACTGCATGTGGAACCATCACAATCAACGTATTATCCATCACCAGTCCAGCAGACTTTCGGATAGAAACAGACGCTGCCGCTGTACCTCTCAAGCAACTCAGCAACGCTCTAGCTACCGGATCTAACGCTGATGAAAAATACGCGCATGGACGCTGCTTGTCCCCAAAAGATTGTGTCAACACTGACAACGCACATCCCTCTCTCTCTCGTGCACATACAACGTGAAAGGCTTGTTATAGTCTGGAGTACCCAACACAGGAGCAGAACACAATGCATCACGCAACTCAGAAAAACTTTTCTGACAATCGTCATACCACGGAAGAGGATTCGGTGTATCTTTACAAGTCAAAGGCAATAGAGGTTTCGCTAATAGAGAGAAATTTGGAATCCACTGTCTACAATACGACGTGATACCCAAGAAAGCACGCACTTCTCTCTGTGTACTTGGCACAGTCATTCGAGCAATCGCTTGAATTCGTTCTGGGGTCAACCTTCTTCCCTCCTTTGACAAGAGATGACCTAAGTAGGTCACTTCTTGGCAACAATACTGCAACTTAGAAGGTGACACTTTATGATGCAAGTCCGACAAATGTCGCAACAAAGAAATAGTAGCTTCTTTACAAGTTGTCTCATCATCAGCAACCACTTATAAATCGTCAACATACTGAATAAGAGCAGCACCGGCAGGCAACACAAGAGTATCAAGTTGAGTTTTCAAAGCCTGGCTATAAATAGAAGGACTTTCGCAATAGCCTTGGGGAGCTCTCTTAAACCGGAAGCTTCGGCCTCCTAAAGAGAAGCCAAAAATATCTCTACTTTCCTCGGCAATTGGAATGCTGAAGAAAGCATTTTTCAGATCTATAACCGAAAACCAGGCAGCTGAAGCAGGAATCATAGTCAACAAAGCAGTAATATCCGGAACAACTGGAAACTGTGGCACGACAATCTTGTTAACCTCTTTAAGATCGATCACAAACCTATAAACAGGTGGCTGAGAAGAGTCAGTGCGTTTCAGGACAGGCAAAACAGGACTGTTACACACATTACCTCTCGTTTCTTCAATCACATCTTTCTCTATCAAATCATAGATGATCGCTAAAAGCGCTCTTTCACCATCGCTAGAAGTCCGATATTGGGGAATACGCGGCATTTTAACATTCGTTTTAAGCGTTACAACATAAGGTGGAATCTCCAAAAGACCCACATCATTAGGACCAGTAGCCCAAAGAGTATCAGGGAGAGAATGCATTTCCGGTGGAAGCCGATCTTTAGACAAATACATCGGAGAGATCACTCTCTTACCCAATGTAAGCTGTACTCCCGAAGGAGAACAACGTAATGTTGCATGCAACCTTTTCAACAAATCCAAACCCAACAAATTCTCACCACAACCTGTCGTTAAAATGAGAGGTGCTTCCAACTCACAAGGCCCTATAGAAAGAGACAAGGGACTAGAAACTGGGTTACGAACTGGGGCGCCAGAGAATCCTACTGAAACATTAGTTAAGCCAGACAAAGGTGCGCCAGGGAGTTTAGAGTGCATGATAGAACTCTTCGCTGCACCAGTATCCAAAAGAAAAGGCTCTACCACACCCGATGTGGCTACTGCAACATAAGGCCCACTCTGATCTACTGGAACCGACACTACTCCCTCTCTTTGTCCATGGCTGTCCAGCAATCATTATAATCAGCATTCTCACTCTCAACATAATAGTCCTCAGCATAGTACTGAGTCGACTGACCAGATGCAATTTTCTGTTGATCAAAACAATTCATAGAATTCTGAGGGGGAAAGGAACGTTCGTTCTGAGGAAACGCACCACGTCCTCTACCCCTAGACACTTGCTGAAAACCACCACGACCTCTCGGGCCGTCATACCACTCGCGCGTTGTCGTAAAACAGGGCACTCATTTTTATAATGACCTTCCTCCCAACAGTACGCACACTGATTCAAACCCAAGGAGGAAAATACCCAGCGTTCTGTGGCGGTCTCTGAAATGGGGGAGGTTGCTGAAACTGTGGGCGTTGCTGTGACTCTTGCTGATTCAAGCGAGGCGGATACGCCTGCTGCAAAAGAACCTTTGTCTTTAGGTCTTTGGTCTTTTTCTCTACTCTTTCTTTCTCATCCTTGTCCCTATTCTCGTAGTACTGTGCAGTCGCCAATATCTGGGCCGACGAGGAATCTGCCCAAGAACCCTCAGAATCTTTCAACTTATTACATAGTTCAGGGAGCAAATTAAAGACAAATTTGTCCACAAATAATCTTTGCCCACCTTCCGTACTCATGTCCTGACCACTATGATTTATAAATGTTTCTTCAAACCTAGTGAAGAAATCAGATACACTTTCGTCCTTCTTCTGCTTACATGCTGCTAACTTGTCCCAATTTACTCGTAACGCTGGCATCATCGTCTTCATTAAATTAATAATTCTGCCTGGCAATTCCGTAACCAAAGGTTCAGGTTTAGCACCTCCCTGTTGTCTACCATCCGCAGCAATAATATTTGCCCAAGTATCTCCTAATTCTACCGCATGATTCTCATGACGAATCTTTGCCCATAGAGCAGAGTTCTTCAAACTGTGGGGCGCGCCCCACTAGGGGGGCGTGACACCATCCTTGGGGCGGCGCGCACTCCTCTCTAATTTCACACCTACTCTCTAATTTCACCTTTGTTCCCTGTGGCAAGTCGAGGGAGGAGGGAGGGGAAATCGACGAGGCACGAAGTGCCCATGCTTTTATTATGTTTACCCTGCCAGGAGGGGGTTAATTCATTCAGCTTCAGCAAGGAGGCAGGAAGTCTCCCCTGCTAAACCGAAAACTGCCTTTCAGAGGACATTTAATTTAGGAAAAGAGGTCTGTGATGGTTTCTGATGATATTCACAGAAGCCATGGTGACGTGGGAGGCGCTGCTTTAGGTGACTGAGCCCAAATGCACATTATGGTTCGTGACAAAATGGGAACAGCGCCAATTGCAAAAAGGAAGCTTTTAAAGTTGACACGGAGCCCGGCCCCCCTTTGAAATGAAGTGAATCCATACCAAGAGCACAAAATCGTAAAGAACAAAATCATCCAGAAATCGGGCAAAGTCACAACATTCAGACCATGAAACAGGACATATTCTTGCAGCCTCATTTTGACACATTTAAAGCAATTGATTTGTGGTGCTTGCCAATGGTCCCTTAACCCACATTCCTGATTGTCTGTCCCCAGAGGTGAAATACAGAAGCCTCATTAACATACAAATGGTCTTTTAAACACCTGTGAAGTGCTTGGGTGCGGGTGTGTGTGTGTGCCCTGAAGCTGTCACAGACAGGCAGGATGAGATGAAGAGGGTGATAGAGGGAGGGAGACAGAGGGAAGAAGGAACAAGCATTTGCAATGCAATAGGTCTCGCATTAGCAAAGTTTGAAGTTGTTGGTATTTTAAATGGCATTGTTTTTTATCTATTTGTTTTTAAAAGCATCCGTGGTGCATTATTTATTATAGTTTTATGTAGCACTATGTTCTAACGTTGCATTAGGGGCGAATTAACACATTCCGTGCTGCTTGACTCCCGCACAATAGGAGCATCAGCTGAGTTCAAGTTCAAGTTCAGGCATTTATAAAGCGCACTACTCACCCAGAGGGTCTCAAGGCGCTAGAGGGAGGGGTTCACTGTTTATCGAATAGCCATGTTTTCAGTTCTTTTCTGAAGGAGATGTGGTTCTGAGTAAGGCGGAGGTGGGTGGGGAGTGAGTTCCAGGTCTTGGCAGCCAGGAAGGAGAAGGATCTGCCACCCATGGTGGTTTTTCGGATGCGCGGGACTGCGGCGAGGGCTTGATTGGATGATCTTAGTTGGCGGGTGGGATAGTAGAAGGACAGTCGGGTGTTGAGGCATTCGGGTCCTAGATTATAAAGGGCCTTGTGTGCGTGGGTAAGAAGGCAGAAAGTAATTCTTTTGTTGACGGGAAGCCAGTGGAGGTTTTTTAAGTGACCGGTGATGTGCTCTTGGCGCGGGATGTCTAATATGAGTCTCGCTGATGCGTTTTGGATGCGCTGGAGCTTTTTCTGCAATTTTGTTGTAATTCCGGCGTAGAGTGTGTTGCCATAGTCCAGTCGACTCGTGACCAGTGCATGGGTGACAGTCTTTCTTGTTTCGAGGAGGATCCAGCGGAAGATCTTTTTGAGAATGCGAAGGACGTTGAAGCAGGAGGACGATACGGCGTTGACTTGTCTGGACATTGAGAGAGAGGAGTCTAGAATGAAGCCAAGGTTACGTGCATGGTCTGTGGGTGTGGGCGCTGATCTGTGGAAAAGTAAATTTTGCCATGTTCTGTGTCCCTACGCGTCCTCCATCATATGTTATCTGTGCATGATTAATATGCATATGTATTCCCCATGTTCGATTAAAGACGCAATTACAGTTGTGTCCATCTCTAGTATGCCAGTTTCCAGTTCTCGTGACTACTACGAATATCCGGCCTATGTAAAGCTACGTTGCCACGTTTCTCAGTGTGCACGTTATTTCATTGTAAAGTCCCTGTTTCTAGGCCTCAAAAGGGCCCGGACACTAGATTCAGCTCCTGTCTCCTGAGCCTCGCTGAGGAGCGATACAGCCCCCACCTGTATCCTCGACCCTTCACTTACTTCCTGCCTCGCAGTGCCCGGCTCAGCCTGGCTCTGCCTCTGAGTCTGCCAAGAGTATGTTATGATTCTAGTTATCAGTCCAGCCCTCCTTCTCTGCATTCCTAAGCTACTGAATCGCATCAATAGTTTCCGTCATTGTCTAGCCTTTACGTCTCCATGTAAGAGAAATACTGCATTTAATGGTCATTTAATATTCTTCATCACGCACTACATGTAGAATAATGCATGCTCCAGTTTTGGAGTCCGTTAGCCTCTCCCCTCCTGACTCTTAGTTTATATCAACATGTTCTCTAAACATCAGATACTAGATACTGTATAGGTACATGTCGCCCTGACTCTCCAGACTTCAGTCTCTGCTCCTAGCACAGAGTTCATAGCCCCCAGCTTCTCCTAGTAACACGTCATTGTCAGTTTGCGCGCACCATTAGGTTAGAGGTCCCGGCTCCTTAGGTAGCCCCCTCCATGTTTCCGCCCCATTTATGACACATTCTGTTACGTTTGCATCACATGTCTATGTATACGCCCCTGTTACACCCATTTTCACCCTTATCTTTCGCGACTGCTATTGACCACACCCACTGCTCCGCCTATCATATGTACTGTAATGCAACTGTTTTACTATATATGCTTGTGTATTGTTATTAAATGTTACGCCAGTCCTTTCCCCAGAGCGTGCCGACTCTGATCCTGCCCCCGGCAGCGCTGCCATCCTGTTCCCGTGCAGGTTGTCCTGTTCCTGTCCTTTATGCTGTATTAAACCTGCAAACTCCTACTACCTCGAATCTTGACTCTTATTTATTGAGCTATCTGTTATTCATTTATCCATTCAAAAATAGAGGTATTATTTATTTATTTACCACATAATGGCGCCCGAACAGGGACTTGCCCTTTCCCCACGCGCCGGTGAAGCCACGCCGGCCCCCTGACCCTCTGCAGCCGTGACGGAACCATACCGTGCACGTGCAGATATTTCTGCTTCAAGTATCCCTCAGGCCCACGGAGGAGACGGAGGTGGCGGTCCAGCATCCAGACGAGGCGGTGGAGGAACGCGGCGAGTCCCGACCAGAGCCCAAGCCGAGAGTCCAAGGTCCGAGGTACCCGGAGGCCCACCCGTAACAGAAGTCCGAAGTTCGTCCGTCCGGCGTCGAAGCAGTCCAGTCCAGTCCGAGGCCTTCCGTTCTTGCTGCCCGGTGAGTACCATTGCTGGGGTAGTATCTAGACAGGGTCAATCTAATTGACTCTGGTCCGTGGGTTGGTGGTACACAGACCCCCAAACGAAGTGTCCACTTCGGTGGATGCGGGTCCTGACGTGTCTCTTTATGAGACCGGTAAGTTTCGTACTGTTTCAGCAGTGCATCTAGTTTCTGTTCTAGTCAGTTCTGTTCTCGAGAAAATTCATGTATTCTGTTTTCAGTATTCCAGGTAGTATTCTGTTCGAACTGTTATTTTAAATATTCTTCATGTATTTTAATGTCGTGGTATGAGTGTGAAGTATTTATCGTGTTCATTGTGTATTGTATTGTGTCTAGATTACAGTCCAGTCATGCCGTTATTTTCCAGACTACGCCAGTTAAGAACTAGAAAAGGTCTGCTAGAAGCAGCAGTTCCTGTCCCGCCTAGGGACAGTCCAGGTCATTTTATGTATCAGAAGCATGGCATAAGTGCCATATTATATCTAGATTTATGGGTAGAGTATACCAAACAGTTAGAAGAAAAGTATAGATGGCCCGTATCGGGTACATGGGATGCCGAGTGCATCATGCGAGTAGAAGAAGCATTATGGAAGAAGAAAGCCAGACAGTCACAGAAAGATGCCATCGAGTTATGGCGCAAAGAATCTCATAAAAGAACCGAAAAAGAAATCAGAAAGTCAGAATTAAGTAGAGAATCCTTAGAACGAGCCCAAGAAAAGGGAACTAATCGAGATAGGTGAACGAGTTAAAACAGAACAGTCAGACAGACAGAGGCATGCCCTTATTAAGGGTATGTATCCTCTTCTTGCCGAGGGCTTGCCAAAAGCGACCCCGGAGGCATCCAGTAATTTTCCGCCACCACTAGTTCCGACTAAGCTACGTCACAAACCGACCGCAGCTGATATTTTCATCTCGTCCTATTTGGACGACACAGTCCCGGAATATGCAAATCCTGTTCCGCCGGTCCCTGTAAATCAGGCACTTCCCGCTCCTCCAGACACCGGAGTACCTGTTACGGTACCCCCGGTCCAACCCGCCATACAAGTCCAGCCTGCATTTCCATTCCCCACTCTGCCAGGACGAAGAGCATCAGTTGACGATTCTAGTTTAGGGGCCGCAGGGGGGGGTCCTCCAGGAACCCCGCCGCCACACAAGCGTTTAACGTTAGTCGAATTACATGCACAAGCGTCACAGCGTACGCCCAGACATCAGTCTGTTGCAGAAATAAGAAAAGCCCTTACCGAATGTGGCTATGACCCAGTCCCAGGCGAGGATAATATGGTTTTATATTCATTACGCGTAAGAAAGGTGACCGAGTATCTAGTCACCCTACCAGATATGAAAGAAGATCTAGACAGAATATATCGTTTCATCCGTACAGGGGATGATCCAGAAAGTATTAGTGACGTCATGTCTCAAAGGAAAGTTGAGATCCAGCTCATGTTATTAAAGTTCTTGATTAATTGTCTAATAAGAGAACAAGATTCCCCGACTCAAGATCAGGCCGAAATGAAAATCCTGACAAGGTGGAGTGATAATATAGCCGAGGGTAAGCATAAGAACATCAGTAGTATAGAGAGTATGTACAAGAAAATCCGTAAGGAAATAATAAGGTTACACGATCAACGTAAGGCAGCACAAGTAAGCGAGAAAGAAAATGACTCTTCTACAGAAGAGGTAGAGGATGAGAATCCCGCCAGAATAGCGTATGTAGGAAAATCTAGATTTCCAGATCGCCATTTACGCCTAGAACACAAGCCAACTTTCCACCATCCAGCACCAGAACAAGGTTCTCTAGAACAAGTATTTCAAGCTACCGATCACATTCTGAAATCACGAATCGGTTATAGCGAGTTAAGTACTATGCATGAACAAGAACTAGTCCGATCAGCAGTCCGATGGATTACTGATTCTACCACTTTTCCAGACGAAATAGTGGCACAAATGTTTCTGAAATTGCCCCCAGCCGAGCAGCGACTGGCGGGTATGTATATGATTCAGCACCTCATTACTTTGTATGAGGGTCAACATTCTGATCCAGGTCCGTTACACGATGTTCTGAACGAGTTACTCCAGTATAAATGGAAAGGTTTAGGTACCGATTTAATTAGTGTCATTCTAGAACAGCGCCACAAATATAGTATGTTTTTGAACCCGCATTTTGTTCATGTCTCACCTCCAGAAAGTAAACCCTTTTACATAGACAGACAAAATCCGTTACGAGAAGTGCATCCAGTTAAGACAGAAGATGGTGAAATGCAACGAGTGTTTGTTTACACTCCGATTACAAAGATGGAACTCTTAGAGATGAAAAAGTTAATTCCCTGTCATGATAAAGATCCAGCAGGGTTCCACCGAGAATTAAAGGACATGCTCCGTATGGGAGAATACACGTATCCAGATATTATTAAAATGTTAAAGGTCCTGTTGCCCGCAGGGGTATACGAGAAACTCAAGGAAAAAGATTGGGAGGTGGGAGAGAAAAAGATCGATTGGGCAGTTCTAGAAGCTGAAGATAAGATACGAGTACCAGGTACCGGTCTAGGAGAGAAATGTAAAGAATTACCAGAACTGTTAATACAAGTTTTGCCAAGATTATTAGCCACTATAAAGGAAGACTGGGATGCAATCTCAGCCTGTAAACAGAAACAAGATGAAGACACTAGTGATTTTTATTCTAGATTTGAGAAATGTTTTAGTATAAACAGTGGCCTCAAGACAAGTAGCGAGTCATACCCTCATCTTTTTGTTACTAAATTAGTCGAGAATTCAAGTCCACAAGTCCTATTGTAAACGAGATATCTAAGCCAGTTACTCTAGAAGTAGGTCCATTGTCCCGCACTACTGATCTGTTACTTACGAAGTCATGTCCAGAAAATCTGTTAGGCATTAAGACACTGAAAGAACTAGGTGCAGTTATTTGCTGTTCCCCAGAGGGAATACGATTGTTCCTACGTGACTTCAAGGGTCACTATGTATTACGAGATTTTGATCCGAGATTGTCTAATGTTCCGCAGCATCTATGGGCGCAAGGTCCAACTGATGTTGGTTTTATGCAAATCACACCCCATCGTGTGACTCTCAAGCCAGGTGTAGTGTTACCACGAATCAGGCAGTACAGACTGCCACCTGAGGCTGTAGCAGCCTTATCCAAAATTATTGACGAGCTTATGGCTCAAGGAGTAGTTGTAGAAACTGACTCCAATGTATGTAACTCTCCGATCATTCCTGTCATGAAACGTACTGATCCGAATGCACCCCCAGTATATCGATTAGTGATTGACCTACGAGAACTCAATAAATGTATTATTCCCCAGTACCCAGTTGTCCCAGATATCTCTTCCCTATTGACAGCCATTGATTCTGAAGCCTCATTTTTTTCAGTCATAGACCTCAAGAACGCATTTTTCAGTGTCCCCATTCATCCAGACAGCCAGTTCCTTTTCGGATTTTGTTTAAATGGAAGGAGCTATATGTTCACATGCGCTCCTCAAGGTTTCACGGAAAGTCCAAGTATTTACAGTCAAGCACTTAAAAGACAACTAGACAACATTCACATGCCAACTGACACTGCCCTACTCCAGTATGTCGATGATCTACTGATCACAGCCCGTTCTGAACGTGCTTGCGAGCGAGCATCCCTTACAGTCTTGTATTTCCTAGCCGAGATGGGGCACAAGGTGTCCCCTTCTAAGCTTCAATTCTGTGTCCAGCAAGTGATCTACTTAGGCCACTTACTGTCCAAGAGGGGTAGGCAGTTGACACCTGACCGTATCCAGTTAATAGCGAGTCTTCCTCAGCCCAAGACCCAGAAGGAGGTACGTGCTTTTATCGGCCTTACTTCTTATTGCAGACAATGGATTCCTCAGTATGCATTTCTAGCTAAACCACTGATACAGTTAACGACACAGGAGGCAGCCGTATCGACTGTCCTCCCTTGGACATCTGAACATACACTTAGTTTCAATGAGTTAAAGAAAGCTCTATGCCAAGCTCCAGTTCTAGCAACACCGAACTACAGTAAGCCTTTTACACTTTTTGTCACTGAACGCGAAGGTACAGCATTATCTGTTCTTACACAAGATCAAGCAGGACAATACAAGCCCTGTGCTTATTTTTCGAGCACATTAGATCCTGTAGCCCAGGCTCTGCCTGCGTGCCTCAAGTCAGTTGCAGCCACAGCACTAGCTATCAGACAAAGTGATTCCATAGTATTAGGACATTCCTTGACAGTACAAGTTCCACACTCCGTGGAAGTTCTTTTAAACCGAACACAAACTCAGCACTTGACAATTGCACGTTTAACAGGTTATGAATTGACACTGTTCCAGCCACACATAGAAATCAGACGCTGCAACGTTCTAAATCCTGCTACACTGTTACCGTCAGTTAATTCAAATCCTGCCACACACGACTGTGTGGAAGTAGTCAACATTATGACAAAGCCAAGACAAGACCTGACAGATATTCCATTACCAGATCCAGACCTGACACTTTATGTGGATGGTTCATGTATGAGAACAAGTACAGGAGAACTAGTAGCCGCGTATGCAGTGACTACTGACACTGAAGTTATTGAAACACACCGTATTGACACCCTGTCTGCTCAAGCAGCAGAGCTAGTTGCTCTGACACAAGCCTGCATACACGCCAAGAACCTGAAAGTTAATGTTTACACAGATTCACGCTACGCATTCGGAGTTGTACACGACTTCGGAGTGCTCTGGCAAGAAAGAGGTTTCATGACTTCTCATGGAACCAAGATTCAGCATGGTCTCCTTATTCAAGCTCTGTTAGATGCCATACACTTACCGACATCTATTGCTATCATGAAATGTAAAGCACATACGAAAGTTACTGACACTATTTCCCAAGGTAATGATCTAGCAGATCGCACAGCCAAGCTTACAGCACAGACACCAGACATTCCAGTTAATAAGACACCGACATACACTCCAGATCTGACTACCTGTATGACAGTTAAGGACCCCACTCAAGATGTCATAGATATCCAGTTACATGCTACTCCCGATGAAATCAAGAAATGGTCCGAACAAGGAGGGGTCCAGACAGATCAAGGATGGTTAACGAAGGGTAGAACCACATGGTTTCTCCCCGACTCTATGGTTCAAGTCATTATCAATACCGCACATAGTCCAGCACATTTAGGAGAAAAAGCTATGTTAGATAGTATCCAGAACATTTGGTTCAACAAGCATTTACGAGCTGCAGCCAAGCAGAAAGTCCGTACCTGTATGATATGTTGCCAGTTTAATCCAGGTAAAAGTGTGCCGGTGGAACAAGGTGGATTCCAACCTCCTGACCACCCTTTTGAAGTCCTCCAAATGGATTATATTCAGATGGAGCGATGTCGAGGTTTCAAGTATGTCCTTGTAGTTGTATGCGCTTTGTCCAGGTGGACAGAAGCATATCCAGTCCCAGATTACACAGCCGCGACCACTGCCAAGCAGTTGGTTCGTGAGTTCTTCCCCCGTTATGGACTCCCTAGAGTCGTATATTCTGATAACGGCCAGCCATTCTCATCTGAGTTGATGAAGCACGTTTCCCTGTTGTTAGGGTACCAGTGGAAGTTTCATTGTGTACGCCATCCAGAAGCAGCCGGTCTCGTAGAGAGACATAACCAGACCCTGAAAATCCGAATTGCAAAAGTTTGTCAAGAGAAAGGTGTGGACTGGCTAATAGCTCTGCCAGTTGCTCTGTTCTACATGCGCATGGTCGCACATTCCAGATCAGGTCTGTCCCCGTACGAGGTCGTATTCGGCCGCCCCCCTAACATGTGGGGTACACCTAGACCCCGAAGTATTACCGATGTTTCAAGTAATATGCTGACAGATTACCTAGCTTCCTTGATGTCTGCCCTCAACTCTTGTCGTTCACAGGTTGCCGCCGCATTTCCAGACAATACCGAGGTGGCACCGCATGAAATCGTTCCCGGATCCATGGTCTTAGTGCGAAACTTTGATCGTTCAACTCCGCTGGAGCCTCGCTGGAAGGAGCCCCGACAGGTCCTCTTGGCCACCCGTACAGCCGTGAAGTTGGAGGGACGCAAAGGCTGGGTGCATCTTTCACACATCAAAAAATTTTATGGATTGAAGCCCATTTCAAAGAACATTTCCGAGCATTTAAAAGACTGCCAAAGTACTATTCTTAAGGACTGTCCCGCAAAAGACAATGATACTGCACCCTCCCTGTTAGAGACAACTCCGCAACAGGAGTATAAGAAAAAGTTAAGGTCTAGTAAAATAAGTCAGCCAGTTTGATTGTCTAAGTCCTCCCCTAGGTGAAACGGTTAGACCGGTTTCTGACATGTATAAAATAGACCCCCATAGTGAGAGAGTTAGTCAAAACTCAATCCGATGTATCGTTTTTCTAAGTTTCATATTATTTCTCAGTATTATGATTTCCTGCACCAGTTATGCGTTTTATCTGTATTTTCCAGTTTCTCATGTAAATAAGTCTGCCAATGTTACAGTAGAGCACACGTTTAGTGATCTGCCTCCTCATGAACTCTCTTATCGCCTCGCTATGCGTAACAATTCTTTTATCCGCATGTTACATTATTCACACCAGACCAGCAATGCCACTAATTGTTGGGTGTGTGGTCGACTCCCCCCTTTCCAGACACCGAAGGGAGTTCTGCCACTCTTTCCTTATCCGTTTTCACATAATGGTTCGTGTGGAGCATGGTCCACGTTAACGTCATCCTCAACAGATATGTCTTTTCTTAACAGTACATGTTTCCCAGACAAGCAAGGTCTTCCCCACAGAACAGGGTTAGATCTCGAAAATGAAGTTTATAATTTGGGTAATTATTCTTCGAGTTTCATGGTCCTGAATGTTCAGTCTGATTCTACTCCAGACTTACCTGCTATTTCAGTACTACCAGTCAAAGGTGAATTATGTGTCCGAAATAATGGTTCCGTACATGTAGGACATAGTGATTGTACTACTATTGTCAAGTATAGTGACAGTGGGAAATCTATTTTCAAAGCTTCACGTCATTCTTATTTTATTTGTGGTCAAACCGCATATGTTCGTCTGCCCCTCGATTGGGAGGGAACCTGTTACATTGCCTTCCTACTGCCACCAGTTTTCCTAGCCCCATCTGATTATCATAGAAACACACATCTAGTACACGTTAGACATAGAAGGGAGTCCCCGATTGTCGATTATACTGAAACTGCTCTAGAACAATATACAGATTTCAATAGAGGTTTCTTCTTCTTTATAGGACCTATCCAGAACAGTAAGCTAATCCGTAGGTTAACCAGAACCCTTGAAGCAGTAGTGAATGAGACTGCCTCTGCCCTAGGTAATTTAACTGAAGAGCAATCTGCTATGAGATTTGTCGTGCTCCAAAATCGTCTCATCCTTGACGTCATACTGGCCGATAGGGGCGGGGCTTGTAGAGTCATCGGATCTAGTTGCTGCATTTTCATTCCAAATAACGCGCCGTCTGTTTATTCAGCTATAACCAGACTCCATAAAATTGCCCATCTGTTACACCAAGATCCAGGCACCTGGACATGGTCCGGTTGGTTCTGGAATATAATTTCCGCCTGGGGATGGAAAGTCTTGTCCTTTCTAGGTATTACAGTAGCAATCATATTCAGTTGCTGCCTCTGTATACAATGTGGCCCTGCGATTTGCGGCATTTGTGCTACCTCTTGTATTCCTAGTCCCAAGTCCCGTTCTAAATCCCGTTCCAAGAAAATTCGAGACGAGCAAATGATACTGTATGAAATGATAGATGGTATCATGAATATTGATGTTTCCTGATGGAAACGTAGTGACAAGGAGGGAATGTGGAAAAGTAAATTTTGCCATGTTCTGTGTCCCTACGCGTCCTCCATCATATGTTATCTGTGCATGATTAATATGCATATGTATTCCCCATGTTCGATTAAAGACGCAATTACAGTTGTGTCCATCTCTAGTATGCCAGTTTCCAGTTCTCGTGACTACTACGAATATCCGGCCTATGTAAAGCTACGTTGCCACGTTTCTCAGTGTGCACGTTATTTCATTGTAAAGTCCCCGTTTCTAGGCCTCAAAAGGGCCCGGACACTAGATTCAGCTCCTGTCTCCTGAGCCTCGCTGAGGAGCGATACAGCCCCCACCTGTATCCTCGACCCTTCACTTACTTCCTGCCTCGCAGTGCCCGGCTCAGCCTGGCTCTGCCTCTGAGTCTGCCAAGAGTATGTTATGATTCTAGTTATCAGTCCAGCCCTCCTTCTCTGCATTCCTAAGCTACTGAATCGCATCAATAGTTTCCGTCATTGTCTAGCCTTTACGTCTCCATGTAAGAGAAATACTGCATTTAATGGTCATTTAATATTCTTCATCACGCACTACATGTAGAATAATGCATGCTCCAGTTTTGGAGTCCGTTAGCCTCTCCCCTCCTGACTCTTAGTTTATATCAACATGTTCTCTAAACATCAGATACTAGATACTGTATAGGTACATGTCGCCCTGACTCTCCAGACTTCAGTCTCTGCTCCTAGCACAGAGTTCATAGCCCCCAGCTTCTCCTAGTAACACGTCATTGTCAGTTTGCGCGCACCATTAGGTTAGAGGTCCCGGCTCCTTAGGTAGCCCCCTCCATGTTTCCGCCCCATTTATGACACATTCTGTTACGTTTGCATCACATGTCTATGTATACGCCCCTGTTACACCCATTTTCACCCTTATCTTTCGCGACTGCTATTGACCACACCCACTGCTCCGCCTATCATATGTACTGTAATGCAACTGTTTTACTATATATGCTTGTGTATTGTTATTAAATGTTACGCCAGTCCTTTCCCCAGAGCGTGCCGACTCTGATCCTGCCCCCGGCAGCGCTGCCATCCTGTTCCCGTGCAGGTTGTCCTGTTCCTGTCCTTTATGCTGTATTAAACCTGCAAACTCCTACTACCTCGAATCTTGACTCTTATTTATTGAGCTATCTGTTATTCATTTATCCATTCAAAAATAGAGGTATTATTTATTTATTTACCACAGATCCCAAAGCGGAAGGCCACCAGGAGTCGTCCCAAGCTGAGGGGGAGGATCCAACGATGAGCACCTCCGTTTTGTCTGAGTTGAGTTTTAGGCGGCTCTGTTTCATCCATTCGGCTACTTCTTTCATACCTTCGTGAAGGTTGTTTTTGGCGGTGTTGGGGTCTTTGGTGAGGGAAAGGATTAGCTGGGTGTCGTCGGCGTAGGAGATGATGTTGAGGTTGTGTTGACGTGCGATGGAGGCGAGGGGACTCATGTAGACGTTGAAGAGGGTGGGACTGAGTGAGGAGCCTTGAGGTACGCCGCAGATGACTTCGGTGGGCTCTGAGTAGAAAGGGGGGAGTCGGACTCTCTGGGTTCTCCCGGCTAGGAACGAGATGATCCAGTCCAAGGCTTTTCCTTGTATGCCGATGTTGTTGAGGCGTTGTATGAGGGTGTTGTGACAGACAGTGTCGAAGGCGGCGGAGAGGTCGAGTAGAATGAGGGCCACTGTTTCACCGTTGTCCAGGAGTGCTCTGATGTCGTCAGTCGCCGCAATGAGGGCGGTTTCGGTGCTGTGTTTGGCTCGAAAGCCGTTCTGTGAGGGATCCAGGGAGTTGTTGGATTCAAGGAAGGCTGCGAGTTGGCTATTGACGGCTTTCTCGATGACTTTGGCCGGGAAAGGGAGGAGGGAAATGGGTCGGTAGTTTTTCAGTTCTGAGGGGTCTGCTGTTGGTTTTTTCAGAAGGGCGCTGAGTTCGGCGTGTTTCCATATTTCTGGAAAGGTGGCGGAGTTGAAGGAGCAGTTGATGATATCACGGAGTTGGGGAGCGATGATGGAGTCAGCTTTGTTGAAGATGTAGTGGGGACAGGGGTCGGAAGGTGAGCCAGAGTGGATTGAGTTCATGAGGCGAATGGTGTCTTCAATGGTAATTGGGTTCCAGGAGTTGAGGTTGTTAGTTGGAGGGGTGGGATCTGAAGGGGGTGGGGTGAGTTGGTCATTGGGAGTATTCTTGAAGCTGTTGTGGATGTCGGCGATTTTGTTGTAGAAGAAGGAGGATAGCGCATCGCAGAGGTCTTGGGAGTTAGTGATGTCGTTGGATGCTGCGGGAGGGTTGGTGATTTCTTTGACGATATTGAAGAGTACCTTGCTGTTATGAGAATTGTTGTCGAGACGGTCCTTAAATGCTGATTTCTTGGCGGATCGAATCAGTTGGTGGTGTTTGCGGGTGGCTGTCTTGAGGGTGGCCATGTTGTCTGAGGTTGGTTCTTTTCTCCAATTCTTCTCCAGGGTGCGGCATGTCTTCTTGGATTTTTTAAGGTCATCATTGAACCAGGGAGCCTTTTTGCTGGATGATTTCAACTGGTGTTTTTTCAGGGGTGCTAGTTCGTCCGCACTGTGGGTAATCCATTGCCTGAGGTTGGTGGCCGCTTGGTCTGGGTCCGTTGCTAGGGTGGGAGTGTTTTGGCTGAGTGATGTGAGGAGTTGGTCGGTGGTGATTTTGTTCCATTTTCTTCGGGGAATGGGTTGTGGACGGTTGTGGGTCAGGGTTGTTTTGTAGCTGAAGTGAACACAGCTGTGATCCGTCCAGTGGAGAGCTGTAGTGTGATCGAAGGAGATGTGCTTGCTGGAGGTGAAGATAGGGTCGAGCGTGTGTCCGGCTGTGTGAGTGGGGGTGTCAACAAGTTGTTTGAGTCCGAGATTGGACAGGTTGTCCAGAAGGGTGGTGGTGTTGTTGTCGAGAATGTTGTCAAGGTGGTAGTTGAGGTCTCCTAGAAGAATGTAGTTCTCGGAGGCGAGGGCGTGCGGGCTGACGAAGTCAGTGATGACGTCGCTGAATTGAGATCGGGTGCCTGGGGGCCTGTAAATGAGGGTGCCTCTAAGGGTGGTCCTGGGGTTGGTGTGGATCTGAAAGTGGAGGTGTTCGGCGGTTGCAAGATTGTCGTCAGAGCTGGTTGTAATTTTGATGGTGTTTCTATGGACGATGGCGATGCCTCCTCCAGTTTGATCGGTGCGGTCTTTTCGAAAGATCTTGTAAGTGTCCGGTATGGCTATGGCGATGTCGGGGGCAGAGGATGCATTCATCCATGTTTCAGTAAGGAAGGCGATGTCGGGTGACGCAGTGTCGATTAGGTCCCAGAGTTCTGTTGCATGTCTGTGGACCGAGCGGGTGTTCAGTAGGATGCATTTCAAGTCGTTGGGTTCGGAGCTGTGTGTGGAGGAAGTGTGTTTGGTGAGGGTCCTGAAGCAGTTGAACTTACAGGAGAGGCAGGAGAATGGGCCGTGGGTACGTCCTGGGGTAGCATCGCAGCATAGTGGGGTGCGTCCGGCGTTGAGGGCGAGGAGAGTAGCGGCATCATAAGTTACTCTGGGGGGTTGGGAGCGGCATAGAGCAGGGGGACGGGCGCTGGGCGCGGTCCAGGCGCGGACGGGCGCAGACAGGCTTACCTTTGGCGCACCTTCGGCGCGACTGGGGCGCGATCGCTGCGCGTGAACGCTGCGCGTAGATGCATCTGTCATAAGTGGAGTAGTGGAAGGGGCGGAGCGTGGGAGGGGCAGCTGGGAGGCGGTAGCGTAGGGGGAGGGACGGGCTGCAGGCACAACAAAATGGTGGAAGCAACAACAACAAGGACAACAGGACGCTATGGGTGCAAACAATCAGGCAGCACAAGTCCTATTAAATTAAGTTATGGCAGTGGGGGAAGGCAGCGCTACGCACACAATTAAAGTACTTTAAACACTGAAAGTAATGCGTCGAGATAAAGATCAGCGCTAAGCACACAGGTCGAATAGAATATTGTATACAGATAATGCAATGCGGAGCGCTACGCCGGATATCAGGTGCAGAAATAATAAGAATAATGGCAGTGTGGGCAGGCAGCGCTACGATACCAATACAATATATAGAATAGAGCCACCCAATAATCCCACCGGGACTGGGTAATATCAGATAGATAAGCTAAATGTCCAGGTAGGAGTCATTCACAACAACCACTTTATATTTATCAGTGTCACATGAGTGATCCCACAAATCAATAGAGTGACCCGAGGGTTTATATCAAAAATATATTCACTTTATTTTTGATTATGCAATTTAGATTTTTTCAAAAACTGGCAACAGACAGACTAACATAACATGTAAACTAAATGCTAGTCTACATACACCTACAGCAAAATGTGTGGCTACGTACTCTAAACCACAACAAAGTAAGTAATTACACATAGAAATTCACAAATCAATTTGCACAGTGAATTATACAGTGTATTGCATGTCAGGTGTTAAGCGTCGACGTTTCGGTCCATGCTGGTCAAGTAGATCCGTCGGACCATCTTCAGGACAAAGACGTTGCACAGCAATGTCTAGTATAAACACAACAACAATAATAAACCCTGAGGCACATGGAGACCAATATCCAGCTTAGCACAGACCAACACAAAAAACCAACAAAGTGAAGCCCAATAGCATGTTAACTACTAAAAAACTACTAAAAACCACACCAACTAGAACATTCAACCCATGCAGCCAGTGAGCATGCGGGTTCAGTACTACAAGGGGTGGTATAATTGTGTGACTAATATTGAGATGTGCAATATTAGTCACACAATTATACCACCCCTTGCCTCAGGGTTTATTATTGTTGTTGTGTTTATACTAGACATTGCTGTGCAACGTCTTTGTCCTGAAGATGGTCCGACGGATCTACTTGACCAGCATGGACCGAAACGTCGACGCTTAACACCTGACATGCAATACACTGTATAATTCACTGTGCAAATTGATTTGTGAATTTCTATGTGTAATTACTTACTTTGTTGTGGTTTAGAGTACGTAGCCACACATTTTGCTGTAGGTGTATGTAGACTAGCATTTAGTTTACATGTTATGTTAGTCTGTCTGTTGCCAGTTTTTGAAAAAATCTAAATTGCATAATCAAAAATAAAGTGAATATATTTTTGATATAAACCCTCGGGTCACTCTATTGATTTGTGGGATCACTCATGTGACACTGATAAATATAAAGTGGTTGTTGTGAACGATACCAATACAGCGCTTGCAGGTTGGGAGGTGGGCTGGAGCGACCGCTTCACACGAAGCTAGGCTGGTCACTGAGAGGCCACTATTTGAATGGGCACAATAACAAAGCTGTATTTAACTGCCTTGAGGACACCTCTATTTGGAGGGTTGCGGCTAAGTACTGTAACAATTCCCGCATCTCCATGATAGTCATTTTCCTGACAGTGGGAGGACGGGGCGCAGCCGGCCCTGTTAGGGTTCAAACTCACACTCTGCAGAATGCGAGGACGTTTCACCAGCAGATGTGTGAACCCGCTCAGTTACCTCCTACCACCATCATGCACTCTGGCAGAAGTTACGAGGGGTCAGCTGGGCTATAGCGCACACGAATCACGATGACCGTGAGGCGCTTTCAGGCAAAGTCCCATCTTAAATGAGTGAGAAATGCTAAAGCAAGTCAAGGGTCCATGATAGTGCTACAAGGTGTACATCTGACTGTTGAGGCAAGCTAGTCCAGATGCATTAGGGGCGAATTTACACATTCCGTGCTGCTTGACTCCCGTAGAATAGGAGCATCAGCTGAGAGGCCACCATTTGAATGGGCACAATAACAAAGCTGTATTTAACTGCCTTGAGGACACCTCTATTTGGAGGGTTGCAGCTAAGTACTGTAACAATTCCAGCATCTCAATGAGAGATGTACTTTTTAGTGTACTTTTGATAAATATACAAATATATTTTTAAAAACGTTAAGGAAGCTAACAAGAATGCGTTCTTAAATTATAATATTAAAAGTACCTTACCGTATATTTACGTACTAAATATAGCAAGGCTTTCAGCTTTCCAGTTCACTGAAGTGTCTCCGTTGGAACAAATGTTTGCAAATGCTTGCTTGTGTGTGCTTAAGTAGAGGAGCGGGAAAGGGAGGCAGAGCGAGGGAGGGAGGGAAAGGGAGGGAGAGGGATGGAGGGAAATGGAGGCAACAGAGGGAGAGTGAGGGAGGGAGGGAAAGGAAGGAGGGAAAGGAAGGCAGACAGAGGGAGAGCGAGGGAGGGAAGGAAAGGAGGGAGGGAATGGGAGGCAGACAGAGTGAGAGCGAGGGAGGGCGGGAAAGGGGGAGGGAGAGGGAGGCAGACAGAGGGAGAGGGAGGGAGGGAAAGGGAGACAGAGAGACGGAGACAGAGAAAGTCAGACAGAAAGAGGGAGACGAAGAGAGGGAGAGGGAGGGAGACAGAGGGAGACAAAGAGAGGGAGAGGGAGGGAAACAGAGGGAGAGGGAGGGAAACAGGGAAACAGACATAGGGAGACAAAGAGAGGGCGAGGGAGGGAGACAGAGAAAGGGAGACAGACAGAGGGAGACAAGGAGAGGGAGGGAGACAGAGAAAGGGAGAGGGAGACAGAGAAAGGGAGAGAGAGGGAGACAGAGGGTGACAGACAGAGGGAGTGAGGGGGAGGGTGACAAAGTGAGGAGGGCGACAGAGTGAGGAGGGTAGGAGAGAGAGGGAGACAGAGAGAGAGGGAGACAGAGAGAGAGGGAGACAGAGAGAGAAGGAGAGAGAGAGAGAGGGAGACACAGAGAGAGGAAGAGACAGAGAGAGAGAGGGAGTGAGACAGTCAGAGTGAGTGAGACAGGGAGGGAGAGAGAGGGAGTGAGAGGGAGTGAGACAGAGGGAGAGAGGGAGGGAGAGAGGGTGAGAGATGGAGAGAGAGAGAGATGTGTGTATGCCTGGTCTGGTGGCTCAGTGGATGAAGGCGTCTGCTGCAGGGACCTCTGTTCAACCTCAGGTTTTTTTTGTTTTCTCTAGCCCCGCCCCCTCCCCCACTTACCCTGCCCCCACCGGTGCGGCCCTCGGACACAAACCACACTGTAAATTTGGCCCCCGAGAGAAAGTTTGTGACTACCCATGGTTTAACACATTTGAAACCCTACTCTGCCCTCAATAACATTCTGAGTTACTTCAAGTGTCTTGGAATGCACCTTGCATTCACACAACTCGCTTCTCATTCTCAAAAATCCATCCACAGATTGAGCGTCTGTGACAAAAAATGGGCACACCCGTCACATTTATGTTGGTGGTGTTATCAATCAATGTCATGTGTAAAACAAAGCATCCTAGTAAAAACAATTTGCGCACATTTTATCTAGGAAAATGGTGGTTTGAGCTATGTAATAATCTGTCATTTCAGCACACCCACTCACAAACCTGCACTTAACTAAACACTCTTATTATGTTGGATATTATATACTGGATATGGCCCCGGATTTGGCGCGGCGGTAAATCATGTAGTGTACCAGATTCCAGAAATTTCCGTCAGGTTTGGGGGGGGGGGCAACCGCTGAAAAAAGTGAGCTGGGGGGGCTCAACCTACAAAAGTTTGAAGACCTCTGCCATAGAGGTTGAGGTACTACATTACCCAACAGCATATCTATGTCGGCCAAATTCATGATGCATGCGTCAACTGTCTGGGACAATTCTTTGTAATAGCCAGCAGGATTCTTACGGGGATCAGGTAAGGTCTGCTTAAGAGCCAAGACCTCTGCTCTCTTCCAAGGGACATGTACCCATACTCGCTGAAAATGAGGCAGAATAGCTGGATTAGCGTTTGGGTCCCCTTCCTTCCAAACTGGGGGAACTTCTCTCATGGGATACTGTCTCGCTTTTCTCCGAACAGAGGAATCAGGTTCGTGCAATGTCTGAGGCGGAAGGCTAGATCTAAAAGCCAGTATCGTCTCTACGGCATCTGTAATATCAGATACCACTATCATCCCTTTAGCAAAATCCGACTGAACATCAAGTAGTTCCTGCTGGATCAAACCCAAATCATTATCTTTCCATTCCTGACGCAGAAACATACACATCATATTAAAAACATACCTCTGATTAGGCGGTTCCCACTGAAAGAAAACATCCATAACCGCTGGCAAACTATACCTTTAGGCATTCATAATCCATTTACGAGCTAACAAATCCAACACAGCCCGTTCCTCGGAACCAGGAAGCTGACTACGACTCTGCTTACGTTCCGAAACAGGGGTCATATTCAGTGACCCAAACAATGGAGACAATAAACTAGAAACAATTTCTATCATTCGTTTTTGAACAGAAGGAAAAGAAGCAGTCATAAGAACAGGAGAATAAGTGTTTTGAGGCAAAGAAGGTGTAGGAATAAGAACAGTAGGAGTCTCAGATGCAGAAGCGGAAGGCAAAGGAGTTTGAGGCAAAGCTGGTAGCAAAGCTGGCGACCCTAGAGCGGGTTGCGCAGGAGGAGGTAAAACCATCTGTGGAGTACCAGGTGGCTGAACAACAGCAGGAGGTTGAACAACAAAGGGTGGAACAACCGGTGGTAATGGAGGCGCAGTAGCACCCTGCACATAAGGACGTGGTAATCTCAGTAAATGAGACATCAAAGGATCTTTCTCCAGATCTTCAATCGCTTTCGGAGGAGTAGACGGCAAGGCCGGATAACATTTATCTATGGCCATGCAACATTGCCTATCTAACACCTCAATTGCTTTATCTTCTTCGTTTTCTTTAAACTGCCTAGCAGCTTGCATTATTGATACATCCTTTTCTCTTTTATCTCTTTTAGCTTGTTTAATTTCTCCTTGTCTGGCTTCTTTACGCCAAAGGCGAAAGGAGTCAAACATTGCCGGCCGGGCTTTCTTCCTAAATAATTTAGTTTCTAAATTGTCTAAAATCTCTGTATTAAAGCTACCATGTTGGGGCCATTGTAAGACACCATCTTTTCTAGTGTAGTGGACCCATACTTCATTGAACGTAATGGGGCCCACACCGTGTTTAGAATAGAGCTCATAAGTCGGAGTTCCAACCGGAGGTATCGGACACGAATCCTCCAATCGGGAATCCCTGTTGCAACCACAACCAAACCAAGTACCAAATTTGCTACGATTAGGCATCTTCGCTCACTAATCGAGCTTCAAACGTCAAGGGGTTATCTCTACCGATACACTCGTAAATATACAAGACTCTCGGCTTTGGAAATTGCAATTTTCAAATCAAAACTAAGGACCAAACAAACTAAGAACCAAAGGACCAAAAACTAAGGACTGGGAGCGACCCACTTATACTTAACTGAGGTAATCAGTCACGCCACCAGAAGACCCGTCTATCGTCTCGCCGTACAAAGCATCACAAATGGGTCCAAGACAGGGCGACAGTCAAGGCAGCAGTCCTTCGTAGCCGTCAGGAAAGCGGGAAGCCTCGCAGAAAAGACCTTCAGTCCACATTCGACATGCCGGGGTCGATGAAGTGGTGGCCGTCCTCCAGAATTTCCTCACGAAGCTCCTCACGATCTTCAGGCTTGGACCGTTACAGCTGAAGTCGCCCCACGTTGGAAGCGCCAACTGAAGAACCGGGTTATTTAATACCCAGCGGCGCCAGGGGCACGCCCAAAGTCTTCGGATTCCACCTGTCTTAGAATACAGAGACACGGGACTCTTCTTGGTGGCGTCAAATATCAAATTTATTGGCTGCAGCCAGTAACGGAAGTCCTAGAAATCATCACGGTATGAGTTCTCAGGAGACTGCTCAATTTAACACAGCAAGTCATCCCTTTTTATGCCAAACATTATGCTTCAGGCAAACATTCCTTGTTTACAGTTTAACCCATCACATGTTTCCACAACTAAAGTATCGCATGACGACAAACCCACTTTTCAGTTGCCCAGCCCATGATCAATCATCGGTCAAACCCAACATTCTTCTTTAGACAGGTCAAACGAACCCATATTAAAAAAGGGCACAACCCAATCGTAAATAGACCATAAAGAAAGGAGCAGAAACAGGTGAGAGTAAGATTAGGCATATTTGTGTGCAGTAAAATTTTATGATGTCCTGTGCTCTGATCCTTAATCTTGATCAGCTAAAGGGCAGGAACTGGTTTAACAAGGTCAACTTCAGGCAACATGGTCAGTTCACTCAGGTCAAACAGGAGTCAGCACGAACTGGAGCTAAGATGTACATGTACTTAAAAGACTTGTTCAGCCACAGTCATCGGCCTATGTGAGGGCAACCACAAAATGGCTGCCATACACAAAATGGAACCCAAGGGTTCAGAACGAAATCCCTAAATACGTAGTGAATCCATCAGTCTAACATGACGAAAACACTCATATTTGCCGCACTAACTAGTTACGGTTCGCTAATATCAAATTCATAACAAAACCATGACCTTTATGGAACGGGTTCAGAATTCACGGAACCTCATTGGTGCTTCTCAGACCTCTGTGCGCTAGACATGAGGTCCTTGGTGCTTCTCAGACCTCTGTGCGCTAGAGTTGAGGTCCTTGGTGCTTCTCAGACCTCTGTGCGCTAGAGTTGAGGTCCTTGGGTGCTTCTCAGACCTCTGTGCACTAGAGATGAAGTCCTTGGTGCTTCTCAGACCTCTGTGCACTAGAGATGAAGTCCTTGATGCTTCTCAGACTTCTGTGTGCTAGAGTTAAGGTCCTTGGGTGCTTCTTAGACCTCTATGCACTAGAGATGAGGTCCTCGCTTTTCAGACCTCTGTGTGCTAGAAATGAGGTCCTCTGTGCTTCTCAGACCTCTGTGCGCTAGAGATGAGGTCCTCGGTGCTTCTCAGACCTCTGTGGGCTAGAGATGAGGTCCTCGGTGCTTCTCAGACCTCTGTGCGCTAGAGATGAGCTCCTTGGTGCTTCTCAGACATCTGTTCGCTAGAGAGGAGGTACTCAGTGCTTCTCAAACCTCCGTGTGCTAGATTTGAGGTCCTTGGGGGATTCTCAGACCTCTGTGCACTAGAGATGAGGTCCTCAGGTGCTTCTCAGACCTCTGCGTGCTAGAGATGAGGTTCTAGGTGCTTCTCAGACCTCTGTGCGCTAGAGATAAGGTCCTTGGTGCTTCTCAGACCTCTGCACTAGAGAAGAGGTCCTCAGTGCTTTTCAGACCTCTGTGCCTAGGAGATGAGGTCCTCGGGTGCTTTTCAGACGTCTTTGCGCTAGAGTTGAGGTCCTTGGGTGCCTCGCAGACCTGTGTGAGCAAGAGATAAGGTCCTCAGTGCTTTTCAGACCTCTGTGCGTTAGAGATGAGGTCCTCAGGTGCTTTTCGATTCTCTGTGCGCTAGAGATGAGGTCCTCGGGGCTTCTCAGACCTCTGTGCGCTAGAGATGACGTCCTCGGATGCTTTTCAGACCTGTGTGCTAGAGATGAGATCCTCAGGTGCTTCTCAGACCTCTGTGAGCGAGTGATGAGGTTCTGGCACCCTGTCGATGGGAGCTTTTCAGACCTCTGTGCGCAAGAGATGAGGTTCTTGGGTACTTCTCAGCCCTCTGTGCGCTAGAGATGAGGTTCTTGGGTGCTTCTCAGACCTCTGTGCACTAGAGATGAGGTTCTCGGGTGCTTCTCAGACCTCTGTGCACTAGAGATGAAGGCCTTGGTGCTTCTCAGACCTCTGTGCGCTAGAGTTGAGGTCCTTGGGTGCTTCTCAGACCTCTGTGCACTAGAGATGAAGTCCTTGGTGCTTCTCAGACCTCTGTGCGCTAGAGTTAAGGTCCTTGGGTGCTTCTCAGACCTCTGTGTGCTAGAGATGAGGTCCTCTGTGCTTCTCAGATCTCTATGCACTAGAGATTAGGTCCTTGGTGCTTCTCAGACATCTGTGAGCTAGAGATGAGGTCCTCAGTGCTTCTCAAATCTCTGTGCGCTAGAGTTGAGGTCCTTGTGTGCTTCTCAGACCTCTGTGCACTAGAGATGAGGTCCTCGGGTGCTTCTCAGACATCTGTGCGCTAGAGATGACGTCCTCGGATGCTTTGTAGACCTGTGTGCTAGAGATGAGGTCCTTGGGTGCTTCTCAGACCTCTGTGCACTAGAGATGAAGTCCTTGGTGCTTCTCAGACCTCTGTGCGCTAGAGATGAAGTCCTTGATGCTTCTCAGACTTCTGTGTGCTAGAGTTAAGGTCCTTGGGTGCTTCTTAGACCTCTATGCACTAGAGATGAGGTCCTCGCTTTTCAGACCTCTGTGCGTTAGAGATGAGGTCCTCAGGTGCTTTTCGATTCTGTGTGCGCTAGAGATGAGGTCCTCGGGGCTTCTCAGACCTCTGTGCGCTAGAGATGACGTCCTCGGATGCTTTTCAGACCTGTGTGCTAGAGATGAGATCCTCAGGTGCTTCTCAGACCTCTGTGAGCGAGTGATGAGGTTCTGGCACCCTGTCGATGGGAGCTTTTCAGACCTCTGTGCGCAAGAGATGAGGTTCTTGGGTACTTCTCAGCCCTCTGTGCGCTAGAGACGAGGTTCTCGGGTGCTTCTCAGACCTCTGTGCACTAGAGATGAAGGCCTTGGTGCTTCTCAGACCTCTGTGCGCTAGAGTTAAGGTCCTTGGGTGCTTCTCAGACCTCTGTGCACTAGAGATGAAGTCCTTGGTGCTTCTCAGACCTCTGTGCGCTAGAGTTAAGGTCCTTGGGTGCTTCTCAGACCTCTGTGTGCTGGAGATGAGGTCCTCTGTGCTTCTCAGATCTCTATGCACTAGAGATTAGGTCCTTGGTGCTTCTCAGACATCTGTGCGCTAGAGATGAGGTCCTCAGTGCTTCTCAAATCTCTGTGCGCTAGAGTTGAGGTCCTTGGGTGCTTCTCAGACCTCTGTGCACTAGAGATGAGGTCCTCGGGTGCTTCTCAGACATCTGTGCGCTAGAGATGACGTCCTCGGATGCTTTGTAGACCTGTGTGCTAGAGATGAGATCCTCGGGTGCTTCTCGGACCTCTGTGAACGAGTGATGAGGTTCTGGCACCCTGTCGATGGGAGCTTTTCAGACCTCTGTGCGCAAGAGATGAGGTTCTCTGGTCCTTCTCAGCCCTCTGTGCGCTAGAGATGTGGTTCTCGGGTACTTCTCAGACCTCTGTGCACTAGAGATGAGGTTCTCGGGTGCTTCTCAGACCTCTGTGCACTAGAGATGAAGTCCTTGGGTGCTTCTCAGACCTGTGCGCTAGAGATGAGGTGCTCGGGTGCTTTTCAGACCTCTGTGTGCTAGAGATGAGGTCCTCGGTGCTTCTCAGACCTCTGTGCGCCAGAGATGACGTCCTTGGTGCTCTCAGACCTCTGTGCGCTAGAGTTGAGGTCCTTGGGTGCTTCTCAGACCTCTGTGCACTAGAGATGAGGTCCTCGGGTGCTTCTCAGACATCTGTGCGCTAGAGATGACGTCCTCGGATGCTTTGTAGACCTGTGTGCTAGAGATGAGATCTTCGGGTGCTTCTCGGACCTCTGTGAACGAGTGATGAGGTTCTGGCACCCTGTCGATGGGAGCTTTTCAGACCTCTGTGCGCAAGAGATGAGGTTCTCTGGTCCTTCTCAGCCCTCTGTGCGCTAGAGATGTGGTTCTCGGGTACTTCTCAGACCTCTGTGCACTAGAGATGAGGTTCTCGGGTGCTTCTCAGACCTCTGTGCACTAGAGATGAAGTCCTTGGGTGCTTCTCAGACCTCTGTGCGCTAGAGATGAGGTCCTTGGTGCTTCTCAGACCTCTGTGCTCTAGAGATGAGGTCCTTGGTGCTTCTCAGACATCTGTGCGCTAGAGATGAGGTCCTCAGTGCTTCTCAAATCTCTGTGCCCTACAGTTGAGGTCCTTGGGTGCTTCTCGGACCTCTGTGCACTAGAGATGAGGTCCTCAGGTGCTTCTCAGACCTCTGCGTGCTATGGATGAGGTTCTAGGTGCTTCTCAGACATCTGTGCGCTAGAGATGACGTCCTCAGATGCTTTTCAGACCTGTGTGCTAGAGATGAGATCCTCGGGTACTTTTCAGACCTCTGAGCGGTAGAGATGAGGTACTGACACCCTGTCCAAGGGTGCTTTTCAGACCTCTATGCGCTAGAGTTGAGGTCCTTGGGTGCTTCTCAGACCTCTGTGCACTAGAGATGAAGTCCTTGGTGCTTCTCAGACCTCTGTGCGCTAGATTTAAGGTCCTTGGGTGCTTCTCAGACCTCTGTGCGCTAGAGATGAGGTCCTTGGTGCTTCTCAGACCTCTGTGCGCTAGAGATGAGGTCCTTAGTGCTTCTCAGACATCTGTGCGCTAGAGATGAGGTCCTCAGTGCTTCTCAAATCTCTGTGCGCTAGAGTTGAGCTCCTTGGGTGCTTCTCGGAACTCTGTGCACTAGAGATGAGGTCCTCAGGTGCTTCTCAGACCTCTGCGCGCTATAGATGAGGTTCTAGGTGCTTCTCAGACATCTGTGCGCTAGAGATGAGGTCCTCTGGTGCATTTCAGACGTGTGAGCTAGAGATGACGTCCTCAGATGCTTTTCAGACCTGTGTGCTAGAGATGAGATCCTCGGGTGCTTTTCAGACCTCTGAGCGGTAGAGATGAGGTAATGACACCCTGTCCATGGGTGCTTTTCAGACCTCTGTGCGCTAGAGATGAGGTCCTTAGTGCTTCTCAGACCTCTGTGCGCTAGAGATGAGGTCCTCGGTGCTTCTCAAACCTCTGTGCGCCAGAGATGAGGTCCTCGGATGCTGTTCAGACCTGTGTGTTAGAGATGAGATCCTCGGGTGCTCCTCAGACCTCTGTGAGCGAGAGATGAGGTACTGACACCCTGTCCATGGGATCTTTTCAGACCTCTGTGCGCTAGAGATGAGGTCCTCTGTGCTTCTCAGACCTCTGTGAGCTAGAGATGAGGTCCTCAGGTGCTTCTCAAACCTCTGTGAGCTAGAGATGAGGTCCTCGGTGCTTTTCAGACCTCTGTGCGCTAGAGATGAGTTTCTGACACCCTGTCCATGGGTGATTTTCAGTCCTCTATGCGCTAGAGATGAGGTCCTCTGTGCTTCTCAGATCTCTGTGCGCTAGACATGAGGTTCTCGGTGCTTCTCAGACCTCAGTGCACTAGAGATGAGGTCGTTGTGCTTTTCAGACCTCTGTGTGCGCTAGAGATGAGGTTTTGACACCCTGTCCTCGAGTGCTTTTCGGACCTCTGTGTGGGCTAGAGGTAATGTTCTGATGCCCTATCCTCAGGTGCTTTTTGGACCTCTGTGTGTGCTAGAGATAAGGTTCTGATGCCCTATCCTCAGGTGCTTTTTGGACCTCTGTATCCACTAGAGGTAAGGTTCTGATGCCCTGTCCTCAGGTGCTTTTCAAACCTCTGTGTGGTAGAAGGTAAGGGTCTGACTCTTGGTCCTCTTTTGCTTTTTGGACCTCTGTGTGTGCAAGAGGCAGGCTTCTGACGCCCTGTACCTGGGTGCTTTTTAGACGTCTGTTTGCATAAGAGATGAGGTCCTCTGTGCTTTTTAGACGTCTGTGTGCGCTTGAAATGAGGTCCTCTGTGCTTTTCAGACTTGTGTGCGTTAGAGATGAGGTCCTCGGGTGCTTTTTGAACCTCTGTGCGCTAGAGATGAGGTCCTCGGGTGCTTTTCAGACCTCTGTGTGCGCTAGAGTTGAGGTCCTCGGTGCTTTTCAGACCTGTGCGCTAGAGATGAGGTCCTTGGGTGCTTTTCAGACCTCTGTGTGCACTAGGGGTAAGGTTCTGTCACCCTGTCCATGGGTGCTTTTGAGACCTCTGTAGGCCCTAAAGGTAAGGTTCTAATGCCCTATCCTCGGTGTTTCTCAGACCTCTGTGCACTAGAGATGAGGTCCTCAGGTACTTCTCAGACCTCTGCGCTAGAGATGAGACCTCTGTGCACTAGAGATGAGGTCCTCGGTGCTTTTCAGACCTCTGAGCGGTAGAGATGAGATTCTGACACCCTGTCCATGGGTGCTTTTCAGACCTCTGTGAGCTACAGATGTTATGTTATGTTATGTTATAAAGCCTTTTATTACGCGCTCTATTACTCAAGAGTATCCTGGCGCAGTGAGGTCCTCGGTGCTTCTCAGACCTCTGTGAGCTAGAGATGAGGTTCTTGGGTGCTTTACAGACCTCTGTGCGCTAGAGATGAGGTCCTCGGTGCTTCTCAGACCTCTGCGCGCTAGAGATGAGGTTCTTGGGTGCTTCTCAGACGTCTGCGCGCTAGAGATGAGGTTCTCAGGTGCTTCTCAGACCTCTGTGCGCTAGAGATGAGGTCCTTGGTGCTTCTCAGACCTCTGTGAGCTAGAGATGAGGTCCTCTGATGCTTTTCAGACCTGTGAGCTAGAGATGAGGTGCTCGGGTGCTTCTCAGACCTCTGTGCGCTAGAGATGAGTTCCACGCTTTTCAGACCTCTGTGCGCTAGAGATTAGGTCCTCGGTGCTTCTCAGACCTCTGTGGACTAGAGATGAGGTCCTCGGTGCTTCTCAGACCTCTGTGCGCTAGAGATGAGGTCCTCGGGTGCATTTCAGACCTGTGAGCTAGAGATGAGGTCCTCAGTGCTTCTCAGACCTCTGTGCGCTAGAGATAAGGTCCTCTGTGCTTTTCAGACCTCTGTGCGCTAGAGATTAGGTCCTCTGTGCTTCTCAGACCTCTGTGCGCTAGAGATGAGGTCCTCGGTGCTTTTCAGACCTCTGTGCGCTAGAGATTAGGTCCTCGGTGCTTCTCAGACCTCTGTGAGCTAGAGATGAGGTACTCGGGTGCATTTCAGACCTGTGAGCTAGAGATGAGGTCCTCAGTGCTTCTCAGACCTCTGTGCGCTAGAGATGAGGTCCTCGGGTGCATTTCAGACCTCTGTGCACTAGAGATGAGGTCCTCGGGTGCATTTCAGACCTGTGAGCTAGAGATGAGGTCCTCAGTTCTTCTCAGACCTCTGTGTGCTAGAGATGAGGTCCTCGGTGCTTTTCAGACCTCTGAGCGGTAGAGATGAGATTCTGACACCCTGTCCATGGGTGCTTTTCAGAACCTCTGTGAGCTGGAGATGAGGTTCTCAGTGCTTTTCAGACCTCTGTGAGCTTGAGATGAGGTCTCAGTGCTTTTCAGACCTCTGTGAGCTTGAGATGAGGTCCTCTGTGCTTCTCAAAACCTCTGTGAGCTGGAGATGAGGTTCTCGGGTGCTTCTCAGACCTCTGCGCACTAGAGATGAGGTTCTCGGGTGCTTCTCAGACCTATGTGCGCTAGAGATGAGGTCCTCGGTGCTTCTCAGACCTCTGTGAGCTAGAGATGAGGTCCTCTGGTGATTTTCAGACCTGTGTGCTAGAGATGAGGTGCTTGGGTGCTTTTCAGACCTCTGTGTGCTAGAGATGAGGTCCTCGGTGCTTCTCAGACCTCTGTGCGCCAGAGATGACGTCCTTGGTGCTCTCAGACCTTTTGCGCTAGAGATGAGTTCCACGCTTTTCAGACCTCTGTGCGCTAGAGATGAGGTCCTCGGTGCTTCTCAGACCTCTGTGCGCTAGAGATGAGGTCCTCGGTGCGTCTCAGACTTCTGTGCGCTAGAGATGAGGTCCTCGGGGGCATTTCAGACCTGTGAGCTAGAGATGAGGTCCTCGGTGCTTCTCAGACCTCTGTGCGCTAGAGATGAGGTCCTCGGTGCTTTTCAGACCTCTGTGCGCTAGAGATTAGGTTCTCAGTGCTTCTCAGACCTCTGTGCGCTAGAGATAAGGTCCTTGGTGCTTCTCAGACCTCTGCACTAGAGAAGAGGTCCTCAGTGCTTCTCAGACCTCTGTGAGCAAGAGATGATTTCCTCTGGTGCATTTCAGACCTGTGAGCTAGAGATGAGGTCCTCGGTGCTTCTCAGACCTCTGTGCGCTAGAGATAAGGTCCTCGGGTGCTTTTCAGACCTGTGAGCTAGAGATGAGGTCCTCAGTGCTTCTCAGACATCTGTGCGCCAGAGATAAGGTCCTCGGGTGCATTTCAGACCTCTGTGCGCTATAGATTAGGTCCTCGGTGCTTCTCAGACCTCTGTGCACTAGAGATGAGGTCCTCGTTGCTTTTAAGACGTCTGAGCGGTAGAGATGAGGTCCTCTGTGCTTCTCAGACCTCTGTGCGCTAGAGTTGAGGTCCTTGGTGCTTCTTAGACCTCTGAGCGGCAGAGATGAGGTCGTCGGTGCTTCTTAGACCTCTGTGCACTAGAGATGAGGTCCTCGCTTTTCAGACCTCTGTGTACTGGAGATGAGGTTCTAGGTGCTTCTCAGACCTCTGTGAGCTAGAGATGAGGTCCTCAGGTGCTTTTCAGACCTGTGAGCTAGAGATGAGGTCCTCAGTGCTTTTCAGACCTCTGTGAGCTTGAGATGAGGTCCTCTGTGCTTCTCAAAACCTCTGTGAGCTGGAGATGAGGTTCTCGGGTGCTTCTCAGACCTCTGCGCACTAGAGATGAGGTTCTCGGGTGCTTCTCAGACCTCTGCGCACTAGAGATGAGGTTCTCAGGTGCTTCTCAGACCTATGTGCGCTAGAGATGAGGTCCTCGGTGCTTCTCAGACCTCTGTGAGCTAGAGATGAGGTCCTCTGGTGATTTTCAGACCTGTGTGCTAGAGATGAGGTGCTCGGGTGCTTTTCAGACCTCTGTGTGCTAGAGACGAGGTCCTCTGTGCTTCTCAGACCTCTGTGCGCCAGAGATGACGTCCTTGGTGCTCTCAGACCTTTTGCGCTAGAGATGAGTTCCACGCTTTTCAGACCTCTGTGCGCTAGAGATGAGGTCCTCTGTGCTTCTCAGACCTCTGTGCGCTAGAGATGAGGTCCTCGGTGCGTCTCAGACTTCTGTGCGCTAGAGATGAGGTCCTCGGGGGCATTTCAGACCTGTGAGCTAGAGATGAGGTCCTCGGTGCTTCTCAGACCTCTGTGCGCTAGAGATGAGGTCCTCGGTGCTTTTCAGACCTCTGTGCGCTAGAGATTAGGTTCTCAGTGCTTCTCAGACCTCTGTGCGCTAGAGATAAGGTCCTTGGTGCTTCTCAGACCTCTGCACTAGAGAAGAGGTCCTCAGTGCTTCTCAGACCTCTGTGAGCTAGAGATGAGGTACTCTGGTGCATTTCAGACCTGTGAACTAGAGATGAGGTCCTCGGTGCTTCTCAGACCTCTGTGCGCTAGAGATAAGGTCCTCGGGTGCTTTTCAGACCTGTGAGCTAGAGATGAGGTCCTCAGTGCTTCTCAGACATCTGTGCGCCAGAGATAAGGTCCTCGGGTGCATTTCAGACCTCTGTGCGCTATAGATTAGGTCCTCGGTGCTTCTCAGACCTCTGTGCGCTAGAGATGAGGTTCTAGGTGCTTCTCAGACCTCTGTGAGCTAGAGCTGAGGTCCTTGGATGCTTTTCAGACCTGTGAGCTAGAGCTGAGGTCCTCGGTGCTTCTCAGACCTCTGTGAGCTAGAAATGTGGTCCTAGGATGCTTTTCAGACCTCTGTGCGCTAGAGATGAGGTCCTCTGTGCTTTTCAGACCTCTGGATGTGCTAGAGGTATGGTTCTGTCACCCTGTCCATGGGTGCTTTTCAGACCTCTCTCCGCTACAGATAAAGTTCTAACGCCCTGTCCGCAGGTGCTTCTCAGACCCCTGTGCGCTAGAGATGAGACCTCTGTGCGCTAGAGACGAGACCTCTGTGCGCCTGAGACGAGATCTCTGTGCGCTAGAGGTAAGGTTCTAATGCCCTGTCCGCAGGTGCTTCTCAGACCTCTGTGCACTAGAGATGAGGTCCTTGGTGCTTCTCAGACCTCTGTGTGCTAGAGATGAGGTCCTCTGTGCTTCTCAGACCTCTGTGCACTAGAGATGAGGTCCTTGGTGCTTCTCAAACCTCTGTGCTAGAGATGAGGTCCTTGGTGCTTCTCAGACATCTGTGTGCTAGAGATGAGGTCCTCTGTGCTTCTCAGACCTCTGTGCACTAGAGATGAGGTTCTAGGTGCTTCTCAGACCTCTGTGTGCTAGAGATGAGGTCCTCTGTGCTTCTCAGACCTCTGTGCACTAGAGATGAGGTCCTTGGTGCCTCTCAGACATCTGTGAGCTAGAGATGAGGTCCTCTGTGCTTCTCAGACCTCTGTGCACTAGAGATGAGGTCCTCGGTGCTTCTCAGACCTCTGTGCACTAGAGATGAGGTCCTTGGTGCTTCTCAGACCTCTGTGTGCTAGAGATGAGGTCCTCTGTGCTTCTCAGACATCTGTGCACTAGAGATGAGGTCCTCGTTGCTTTTAAGACGTCTGAGCGGTAGAGATGAGGTCCTCTGTGCTTCTCAGACCTCTGTGCGCTAGAGTTGAGGTCCTTGGTGCTTCTTAGACCTCTGAGCGGCAGAGATGAGGTCGTCTGTGCTTCTTAGACCTCTGTGCACTAGAGATGAGGTCCTCGCTTTTCAGACCTCTGTGTACTGGAGATGAGGTTCTAGGTGCTTCTCAGACCTCTGTGAGCTAGAGATGAGGTCCTCGGGTGCTTTTCAGACCTGTGAGCTAGAGATGAGGTCCTCAGTGCTTCTCAGACCTCTGTGAGCTAGAGATGTGGTCCTCGGGTGCTTTTCAGACCTCTGTGCGCTAGAGATTAGGTCCTCTGTGCTTTTCAGACCTCTGGGTGCGCTAGAGGTAAGGTTCTGTCACCCTGTCCATGGGTGCTTTTCAGACCTCTGTGCGCTAGAGATGAGACCTCTCTGCGATACAGATAAGGTGCTAACGCCCTGTCCGCAGGTGCTTCTCAGACCCCTGTGCGCTAGAGATGAGACCTCTGTGGCTAGAGACGAGACCTCTGTGCGCAAGAGGTAAGGTTCTAATGCCCTGTCCGCAGGTGCTTCTCAGACCCCTGTGCGCTAGAGATGAGACCTCTGTGCGCTAGAGTCGAGACCTATGTGCGCCTGAGACTAGACCGCTGTGCGCCTGAGACGAGACCTCTGTGCGCAAGAGGTAAGGTTCTAATGCCCTGTCCGCAGGTGCTTCTCAGACCCCAGTGCGCTAGAGACGAGACCTCTGTGCGCTAGAGACGAGACCTCTGTGCGCTAGAGATGAGACCTCTATGCGCTAGAGACGAGACCTCTGTGCGCTAGAGACGAGACCTCTGTGCGCTAGAGTCGAGACCTCTGCGCCTGAGACGAGACCTCTATGCGCAAGAGGTAAGGTTCTAATGCCCTGTCGGCAGGTGCTTCTCAGACCCCTGTGCGCTAGAGAGGAGACCTCTGTGCGCTAGAGGCGAGACCTCTGTGCGCTAGAGATGAGACCTCTATGCGCTAGAGACGAGACCTCTGTCCTCTAGAGACGAGACCTCTGTGCGCTAGAGTGGAGACCTCTGCGCCTGAGACGAGACCTCTGTGCGCTAGAGACGAGACCTCTGTGCGCCAGAGACGGGACCTCAGTGCGCTAGAGATGAGACCTCTGTGCGCTAGAGATGAGACCTCTGTGCGCTAGAGATGATACCTCTGTACGCCTGAGACGAGACCTCTGTGCGCTAGAGACGAGACCTCTGTGCGCTAGAGACGAGACCTCTGTGCTCTAGAGACGAGACCTCTGTGCTCTAGAGATGAGACCTCTGTGCGCTAGGGATTAGACCTCTGTGTGCTAGAGATGAGACCTCTGTGCGCTAGAGAAGAGACCTCTGTGCGCCTGAGACGAGACCTCTGTGCGCTAGAGACGAGACCTCTGTGCGCTAGAGACGAGACCTCTGTGCTCTAGAGATGAGACCTCTGTGCGCTAGAGATGAGACCTCTGTGTGCTAGAGATGAGACCTCTGTGCGCTAGAGAAGAGACCTCTGTGCGCCTGAGACGAGACCTCTGTGCGCCTGAGACGAGACCTCTGTGCCAGATCCTTTCTCCCGGACCCGAGCGCTTCAGTAAAGAACTCCTGCGCTCCTCCTGTCCGGGTAGAGTTTCCTGCCGTCCCTGCGCCCCCGGGGATTTTATTTATTTATTTATGCGTTTTTATATAGCGCGGACTTTACCCGAAGGTGTCAGAGCGCGTCACAAAAGGAACAGAACTGATACATGAGAAGATTACAAGTGATGAGCGGATGAGCGCGTCGCCCGGTTTCCAGACTCGGGTTGAAGCTGTCTTTCAAACAAAGCTTCGGATGTGCTCTGTGAGGTACGTGGGGTCCCTGCGCCCCCTTCCGAGCCTGTTATATATATGTATATTTGCAGCACCCATTTGCATTTGTTATCCATCGAACATTTCTCCTAAACCCGCCTCGCAGCAACGTTTTCACTGTCAAAAACGTAAAAGTTTGATTCGTTTCGGTGCTGTCTGTCTGTGTTTCTTCCTAATAAATCATGCATCATCAAATAAATGTGAAAAATGTACCATTGGCCCTTAAAATGCGAGGTCTTTTAACACTCCCTTTAAAAAACACACATCTCAGCAGAAAGAATTCGAAGTTCAATTCTCATGGTTACGGTAAACGTTAAGACGACGACGGCCAAACATATAATACGGGTTGAAAAGCCGAAACGAATGACTTTGACGTTTTGTCTTCTGCGTAAAACTTACTTTACAACTATCCTTGGAATTTTATTTTGCAGCCCACTGAATCTTACAAATATCGTTTTCAAACAGCCCGATAGCGTATTAATTGACTGAATGAATAAACTCTTGATGGCTGAAAAAACTGTTAATGTTTTAATTGGTATTTGTCTGGTTTTCGCATTCTTATGTATCTTCTGGAGGAAAAAAACTGTTGAACTATGTCACCTTAAATTTACAATTAAAAAAAATACTATGCCAACGAATATTTGGTGGCAAGTACAGAAATGTAAGCGCTTGTTGTAAAGTGAGTTTAAAATTAATTTTCAAACTTTTCAGTGACATGGTTTTCTGAGTCGTTTTTACGTAGAAATTCGGCACATTTAAAACGATTGCCGTGGTAAATGCCAGACCGTTTTCCCTCATTCCACTGAGAGGAAGCGTGATAAAAGAACATTCATTTCTGTTGAAGGGCGGTCGCATCTGCACGTCGGGCGTCCGTTCAATTGCAATAAAAGACATATCTGGAGTGTTTGTGTGTCTTTTGTTGTTAACCCTGCCCATAGTTTTCGATAAGTTAAACCTAAATTTAGCGTGCACCCAAGCGCGGTGGTCGGGATTTCCGCGCCGAGCCCGTTTTCAGAGGTTTCAGAGTTTTCCTTTCGTTCATTCCGCCTCCAGGCTCACATGAAAGTGCGCCTTCGCGCTGCGCCCCGAGTCTTCGAGGCGCGCACTTTGAGTCTGAGCCGCGCACCCCCACTTCGGCACCGCCCGTGCCCCGTTTTCGTTGCATTGTCTGTGGGTGCGAGGCGGGCCCCGCTTGTTCACATGCCTCTCTCTTCCTGCCGGAAAAAAAGAGCTCATTAAATCGCATTTTTGTGACAAAGACCGTTTTTAACAATCGGGGATTCATCTTGGGTGCTAGCGACAGAGAAGCGGGCTCCTTTGTGGCTCAAACAGACCCACGCCGGGCAGAGGCGCCTTGTTTGTGGCGTCTGCTCCGGGCTCCGGCCACGGATGAGCAGGTCCCGGAAGGGGACGAGGACGCCCCTGTGTTTGGGATGAGAATGGCCCTCTTTCTGGCTGTGTTTGTGTCGTTCTGGCCCTACGGTCGCGGAGAGCCCCATCCCTACCCGTTGGACACCGGACATGAAAACTTGTTCCTTAGAGGCGATTGCACGCGTATTTTCTGTGTTTTTTAAAAGTTATATGTCATAGCCTGGACCTAGCGCCTAAGGCGCAGCGAGCGCTTGACAGAGAAGCCGCAGCCCCCCTCTAAATATGTTTGTTAATGTAGCCAAAGCTCGGCAGACATGAGGTGGTCGTGAGCAGCCTTGCCTCCGGGGTACCTCAGCGCCCCCTCCCCAGAGCCTGTGAGTGAAAGGGCGTCAGAGGCTCGCGATGGGCACCTGGGAAGGAAGGCGCCGCTTCCTACAAGGAGCACGCACTTGTAACGCGTCGTGGCATGGGAATGTCGAGTTCTGTCATGGAAACTTATATGTGTAATATCTTCCGATGCTGAATGCTTTAGAAGTCCGAGGTAGAGAAAAGAATGACCTCGAATGGGAAACCTTTAGTCTTGGAGGCGCTCAGAGCGTGCCAGGTGAAATGGTGGTGCGTTCCAGGGGTGCAGCTGCCTGCACTGGAGAGGGAGGGACTGTGAGGCAGCTTTGTGGGAGCGGGCGTGTCTGTATTTCTGCAGCACCCCTCCAGCTCCTTATGCCCCAGAAACTTTCAAAAGCGGCTCTTGGGTGCAGGGGCGTAGGAGACACTAAAATTCTGGGGGGGACAGGGACAACCTTGTGGACTTTTCATTTACCCTATACAAATCGCCGCCCGTTAAACAAATACAGTCGCATTATTTTTAAGTGAAATATTGAGAAAAGGAGGCATGTAGTCACAGTTTACATGTATGCTTTATTGTTATTTACATTCACATAGTAATCAGACCAAATGTTAAAAAACATGTATATGAATATTGCATCTTCATGCACCAAGCAAAAAAGGTCGCTGACTTCGGGTAAGGACGTCATGTTTGTAAGTGCATTACAGTTTGAAAAGTACCTGCTGCTGCATTCTTGGTCTCCAGCAATTTTCAGGCAAAAATAAAAATGTGAAAATCACTTTGGTGATTAATGATCTTTACTGAGAGAGATTAGAGGTCTGACTACTGGAAGTTTTGACTCATGGTAAGTTAGCCACAGTGTGTTAATATGCCTGCTGCAAAGAACGTGTACCACGTAGATCACATAATGCATATAATGTAAATATGTCAGTGAGTTACTGCTTTTGTCAGAGAGATCCTTTTGCTATTTGCAGTTTATAAGTTAAAATCCCAACATTGAACAGTGAGCTATTAATTGTCGTCAAAGAGCTGCATGAAAACTGCAAGGTATAGATTAGAATGTTATGATTTTTACTCAGTCTTTCATTATCCTAAGGTTGGAAAATGGATTCATTAGGATGGAAATCACTTCTGATTATTAAAGAGAACCCCCAACCATGGTGTTATGTTTTAAATTCTGGGGTTGTGCTTCTCTAGTGTTGCAAAGCCATCTGTGCCCCGGGCACTCCCCAACTTTTTGCTGACTTGTACTGGTGGTACCTCACTCTGACTGACCCTGGCCTCTGACTAACCAGGCCCAGGGCCAGTGCTATGTTGAAAGAGACACTTACAAATACAGTAAAAACACCAACATACAATAGGGTGCACTATGGGTTAGGGTACCTACATGATTGACATGACCTCTCCTATACGGCCCTAGTACATAATAGGGCATGGGGATTGAAACTACCTTTAAGTCCCTAGTATATATTAGGGTATAGCGGTTTAGAGGCCAGCGGCCCTTCCTGCACTTGCATATGTGCACTGCTGTAGCCCGAGGTCAATTTAAAAGCAGGCCCGTGTTGGAGGACTGCTTTTAAAATGCAAATTGTGCCCAATCTTGACTTTTGGGTTTGGGGCACTTACAAATTGATAAAGTACAATGTTGGGGCATATTAAGTATCCCCAGGGGTTCCCCTAGGTGCCCAGGGGTTAGAGGTCAGGTATCTACAAGGAAGACCCTTATAAAATGAGTGTTATATACCCTAGGTTTAGTTAAATTGCACATTTCACTGCCTACATTGTAGTATAGTGCATCCCAAAATCGGATTTTGTGCTAGGAGCACTGTGAAGTGAGGATCTGCAATATTTTTTATATAATTAGAACGCCTAAAGTCTTTCCTATGTATTCTAGAGGTGGGGGGTCCTGTAGGTATAAGGAGGATCATTATATAGGCCCTGGTATGAGAGAAATTGGCCAGTTAATGTTTCCATTGCGGATCTCCAGCCCATAGGTTAACATTGCAAGAGGTTATTAATTAATAACTGGAGAAAGGAAAGCCATACAACTAGGATTAAAGGACTCAGAGGAATGTTAATGATAAATGCAACAATGAGGTATTGTTGAATTTATTCTAAAATGTACAGACAAGAAGTTATACGACTTTCTTGTCTGCAAGCCACAATTCAGCCCTCTAATGCCCTGCCTTGATTTGTCAGAGGTAAGTTGATTGGACTGGCTGTCTGAAGAGGTGATAAATGACCCCTAGAGTTAGGAGGCCTGTCTGGGAGTAGAGGCTGCTGGGCATAGGAATGCCAGAGCCAGGGGGAGGGGTAGTAAACAATGGTCTTCAAGAGAAGCAGACAAGCTGGAAAAATCACTTTAATTTACACCTCTCCCAAAGCTGGATGGGGGGGATTAAGGAGGAATTCCCAGATGTAAGGGGAGTGGACCTAGGTAGATGAAGCCATCCTGTAGGCTAGTTTAGTTAGTTCTGCTCCCTCTGCTGGAAAATCAGCCATGATGAGTTTTGGAGAAATTGTGCTCTCTTTGGGAAAATAATGCCACACTTTAAAGGATGTGGTTATACCCTGGAGCATTGCCCTGCGCCTCATTGGATGGGAGTGTCCTCCTTCTTGACCCAGAGAACTTGGAATAAGTATCTGAAAGGGACAAAGCCTCTCAGATGCTGCTGCTTCAAACTTGGGAGAAGAAGGGTCCCTGCTGAGGAGTTTGATTTGAACCAACCAGGCCCTGGACTGAAGATTGTGCCTGTTGCACAATCTGGAATTACAGCCCTGTGGACTACCTTGCTTCAAAAGGACTAACGAGTGGACTCCCTGCAGTCTGAAGGTTAACAGAGCACACCTGGACCACCACGAATCCCCAGCCTGGAGAACTACCAGTGAATTTGAAAGGGTATTGTCCAAGTGGATTGTGGTAACTGCAGTCCATTTCAAGGACCATCTTGGAGATTCCAGACCCTTGGAGTAAGTTTTGGACACTTTGAGACCCTTTGGAAAACTTCAGGAAGAAGTTCCAGAGGTTTGGAGAAGTTTGGAGCAACTTTGGTAAAAAGCTCCATAAGTGGACCGACTCACTCTGGCCAGCCAAGTCGACAACCATCAAACATGAGTTGGCCTGCCATCCAGGTTCCGCCCGCTGAAAAGCTCCATGGGTCCGACTTCCAGAGTTTGATCTGGCGTAGGCATAAACCCAAGCTGGCGAACCCTTACCTAATCCGGCCTAGTGAAAAGCATTGAGGGACCCTGCAAGAAAACCTTTGCAAACATTTCTAATTCCAAACTTAGAAAAGGTGACCGGGGCCAACCATGAGAGCCAAGCCACCCAGCATCAACTGTGTGCCAGCCTGCATCCCTAGCTCACACCGCTGAAAAGCTCCGGAGGTTGGACTTCCATACGTTTTACCGGGAGTTCGTTGCAAGGCACACCGGCAAACCCTCACTGAATCAGGGCTGGATGAGAGCTTCGACGGACCCCGTAAAGAAAAGCTCCAGAAAAGTTTCTAAGTCAGAAGGTAAAAACTTTGACCGAGACCTACCGCCAAGAGTAGCCCCGCAGTGCTTCATCGTGGTCGACCTGAAACTTTAACTTTGAGCAGGTCCAGCTTGACCAGATGTACCAAAAGGGATATACGTTTCTATGTGCTAAATCGTGCTAAATTTATAAAAAGTCATATTCCCGGTTCCCTACAGCCACAAAATCAAGGTCTCAAGGTAGTATCAAGCAGTGTAGAGCCAACTACAAATTAGTGAAAGACAAGCCAAGAGAGAATGGGACGAGGACCGCTGGAAGGATTTCACCCATGTCATCTCGCCACTGATAAGGGATTACCTTGATATCAGGGATGAACCGCATTTGGAGGTCTATTGGGACCTAGTTATGAAACAACTTGATCGGAAGCTATTCCACCAGTTCAGGGTTGGCACTTTATCTTTGAGGTGGCTTACATGTAAGTGGGATACTGCCACTAGTAATAAGTGCCAGCTTTGTAAAGACCAGATAGAAGATTTAGACCACTTTTTATTTGTATGCCCGGCCTACCGTAATCCAAGAAACACCTGGCTGAAACCTGTATGTAAACTCATGGGCACCAGATCAACCATGGTGGCAAAGAGATTGCTGAAATCTGACTCCTCCGATTATGTCGTTATAGGAGTTGCTATGTTTTTGAGCTGGGCATGGGTGTTGCGTGCCAAAAAGGGGGGTTAAAGTAAACATGTAAGTTGCCGGCACACATCTTTTCAGTGCATTTTTAGTGTGTGTGTTTTTTTAATAGCATTAATAGCTAATGACAACAAATGTTTGTCCTTAGTCTTTTTGCAGGGCTAAATGTTTAATATATATTGAACTGATTTTAATAATGACAATGTTAATTTATATGTTTGTTTTTTTTTGTTTGTTTTTTTTGAAAACCTTTATTGTGCAGAAATTGCTCACAAATACGGGCCTACAACCCATCGGGCCGGCCACCACAATTATAGAAGCACATTGGTCAGGACAGAAGCTCCAGCAGGGTACCACAGTAATCCAAACGGGAATCAAAGGCGATAAGCCACAGAGCAACCACCACGAGCAGGATGAAAGAAGGTTGATTTTATAATAGAAGAAGGGGTATAGCAGAATAATGGCAATCATTAATGTCCAGAGGGCCGTGGCGGGCCGCGAGCAAGCAGTAATACAGAACACAGGAAAATTCAAACAGAACAGTCACATTTTAGCGAAGGCAGAACGTGAGTCCCACATTAATAAGCAATTGCAACCGCTGCCCTGCGCCCACCCACCACTACGAGAACACACAATGATACACAGAACGGAAAATAGGCTTGCAAAACAAGAGCCCTCCGCTACAACAACCCAGGGGAGAGAAGAAAAGAAAAAGGGGAGGGGGGAAAAAGGGGAAGGACATCGGGAAAAAAAAAGGGGGGAAGAAAGAACGCGGCATCACAGCATGCGCCCCATGGCTAACAAAGCACTCAAAAATAGACCGGCACAGGGAACCCATGGTAACAGGAGTAATAGATGCATAGTAAACCGTGACGGCGGGGAGACCAGAAGGCCCATGCTAGCAAAAACACCCCAGGGGGCCCACATGCAGACACCGCGTCCCGAAAAAAGTGGATACATAAGAGCCATAGAACCAAAAAAGGAAAAAAAGAAGGGGGGAAAAACAAAACGACAGACCCCCCGCACACCCCACCCTGCACCCCTGCAGAAGGCTATGGCCTACCCCCCCAGCAGCGTGCCTGTCGCCCTAACCAGAAACCCGAAATATAGAAGAGTTAAAAGTAAGAAAGAACAACAAAGACAAAAAGAAGAAGGGGAAATAGGGAAACAACGACGGGAGAGGAGCCACATAATCAAAACCATCAGCTCCCACCCCCCCGTCCGAACATACTCCATGCCCACGGGAAGATAATATTTACAAGGATAAGCTTCAGGAACATGAAGGAGAATCGAACATAGTCATACAGTCACAAACGGATCATCCGACATTACCCCAAAATAATAGTCCACCAAGCCAGTTCATCTCAACCCTGTCCTCGTCTATCCAAAGCCGTAGGCACACAACGCACCAGGAACCAGATCATGAGGAACCAGAGGCGAATAGCAGGGAGTCCAATCGTCGATCCACACAAGTCATATCGATTCCGACCCAGATGAACAGGAAGAGACGGCCACCACCGAAAGTATTGCAGGCACAGTTCCGCCGACAATAGGAGGAAAGCCGTCTTGGCGGAGCAACCACAGGATCTTCGTTCGGCCATTCGAGGCAAAAAAGGAATGGGAGATCCAACGAGACCGGTCCGGACGGGACCCGGCCGGCGTACCCCCAGCACAGGGGAAATCACATGATGATTGAGAGCAGCGGGTATCCGTACACCCAAACAAGCGGCAGCCGCCGGGTCCACGACCTCCAGGAAAGTCCCAGCAGCACACAGCAGCGATGGAGCCGCACACACCGGGGGGGGGCCCAGCAGGCCCGGCAAAATGATCCTCATCCAGTCCAACGATAGGTGCGGTCATAGAAGGACTCCAGGAGCGCAAGGCGGCAAGAATGTCGCCAAGCGTAGGCTCACCTTTACGGTATTCAGCAAACGTGCCATGCGGCGGACCAGCGTCGCCAGTCTCGGCCAGGCTGAGAGACCGGGAGCCGGCCGCCATCTTGGAAGCCCGGCGGGGCCGCGGCAATCTCCAACCCTCGTACGGCCACAAGCGGGGTCACACAGGATACAGCCGACCACAAGCAGAGGCACCCCCAGGGCAGGAAGGCGGGCCCCCAGGATAAGGAGGGTCGCCGGCTCCCCCACGCCACCGGCTCCGTTCTCCGAGTCCGGGCGGAGGGACTCAAGATGGCCGGACCGGAGAACAAAGGGGAGACGAGCCACATACACGGTCAACCCTCGTCCATGGAAGGCAGCGCCTCAACACCAGGCCGCAGGATCGCCGGTCAGGCCCGGAGAGCCGTCACCGGTCTAATTGCACATCGGCCTCTCCGACCGAGCCCATACCACCACCAAGGGTCGGCTACAGCGCTCCGCCCCGCCCGGGCGCCGCCGAGGAGTTTCAGGCCCGCCCGCTCCGGAGGCCCCGAAGCGAACAAGGGCGCAGCTCAGGATCCGCAGCACCTAGGAACAGGCGGATCAGACGGTAAGTGCCAGCGAAATGTCGTAGTTCCATAGTCTACCAAAGAATACTTCCCGGGGCAGGATAAGATACAGGATAGACGTTCCAGGCAGGAAAGCGAACGGAGCCGAGCTAAAACGCGGCCATCGCAGACGCGAGCTTGGCTCCTCCCCTATATGGTTGTTTTTTATTATTGTGACGGTGTAACATTTGCGAATCTATATTTTTATAACCTTGGAGTATTGTTAATGGGTGAAATATGTAATATTGTATTACTTTGTTAATTCTGTCTTTTTATGATGAAGAATCGCAATAAAGACTTATGAAATGAAATGAATGAAAATGACTACAGGACCGGTAAGGGACCCATTTCAATCGCCATTGCTTATATCCTTACAAAATGTACGCAGTTTGGTTTAAAAAAGACCAAATCCTTCAACACAGAGCTGCGGTACACATTTTATAGGCTCAAATAATTAAAACAGTTGAAAACACTCATATTAAACGTTTTCCAGTCCACCCCTCAACCAGGTATTGCAGTCCCTTTATGAATGGTGCACTTCCCCACCCTGGGAAAACAAAGTTGTTCAAAAAAAGAAGATAAAAAGAAAGTAGCGCTTCACTGGAAAACTCTGTAAAGAGCGCTAAGGTGCATGGGTGTAAATAACAATCTGGCCTGTCTGCTGACCACTCTATATTGGTTTATTTGGGTATTTAATTATTTTTCTTATTTTGATACTTTTTTCTCTCCGTCCCGTCCAGAGGTTGTACTTTGGAATAGAACCCTATCAGAAAATGAGGACATTTCCAGCCAAAGTGTGCTGCTCGTTTTTTTGGATCCATTTCACGGGGAACAAATTCAGAAAAAGGAGTGGAAAGAGAGAGTATGTAACTACTGTCTTTTGATAACAGCACTTAAGGATAAGCGAGACAGAGACAGAAAGAGATGGAGGAATAAAGAGAGAGAGAGAGGGGGGGGGAGCAGGAGAAGCGGACACTGTTCTTGCCTTCTCTGGGCATGACGGAATAAATAGAGACGAGTTATTTATCCTTCTCTGCCCTTCCCAGACTGGCCAAGCCTTCCTGCAGAATAACAAAGGGCAGAGGGCGGGTGGCCTCTTTGACTGCAGGCAGGTGAGGTCACAGGTCAAGTACAGGGCCATTAGCGAATGAATACAGGGCCATTCGGTAGCGCTTTTGCGTGCTAATGGCCCTGTGAATAACTGAAGGGAGAGGGGAAATTCTTTTGTCCACCCTTGTCCCCCGTGTCCCCCCCACTCCAAAATCTGGGGGGGATATGTCCCCCGCATCCCCCACACTTCCTACGCCCATGCTTGGGTGGTCTGTGTGTGGATTGTGCATGGCTGGGTGTGTGATGCGCGCGAATCTACATTTCATCCTGGCTTCTAGAGGAAGACAGTGCCGTTGTTTTTAATGCAGGCAGCATGTGGCGGAGTGTTCTGGCTGCAGATTTCCTCCTCCCAGCAGCATGTGGACTGGTTTTCACTGGCATTAATGATGAGCCTGGCACATCTGCAGGAGTGGCGGTGCCATAGCCCAGGCGAGTATAACATCACCCTAAAGAGCAGGGCAGAAGTCCTCAGGGCGAAGCATGGGCTTACGTTTCATTAATGAGCGGGGAGTGTACCAGTGAGAGCTGTGTCAGAGCGAGAAGACTGATCAACCCAATCATTTAACCTCACTTACCGGCCTGGGTGACGCCATAAGCGGGTAGGGTAAGTGCGGGCATTCATTCATTTCTTCTCACACTTGAGGGCATATTTATGAGCCCCAGTGCGTCACTCCTACACCGCGCGACACAAATGTAAAATGAGATTTATGAAGCCATGCAAGGCCACCTTTCGTGGCACAGCGTGGCTTTATTAACCTCGAATAATGTAGCAATTCGCTGCGGTGCATTACTCTGCACCGGAGAGGCATTTCCATGGGTGTTGTGTCGGTTTTCCCACACAATATCCATGGATTTTGGTGCATTCCCAGATATACGAGAACAGGTAAACCTGGGAATGCTCCAAAAGAGATGGCACCCCAGGACAGGTGTAATGAGGAGAGAGAACTTTATTTCTCCTCCTTTTTCCTCCTCTTTCTATGTATGCTGCACTCTTCAGCACACATAGAAAGAGGAAAAAGCCTCTCAGGATTGTTTTTGTGCAGGAAGGTGCCCCTTCCTGCACAAAAACAATGCTGCTTACAGCACAGGCACCCTTGCATCATGGTTCAAGCGTGTCTTCGTTGGCGCTAGGCTGCCAAAACGGCATCAGTGCAGGGGGAAAGAACAGGAATGCACCGTATTGGATAAATACTGCTCGTTCCTGCCCTTTTCCTGTGATGCAGGCCAGCACAGAAAGGTGACTTGCTGCCCTGCTCCACAAAACTCATAAATCTGCCCCTTGGTGTAGTTGATGTAGTTTTGCTTATGTTGTTATAAGCCAAAGATGGCCTCAGAATATCTGTACCTAAATATACCAATATTTTGTTTTGGAACAAGGGTCTTTCCCATCCCTGCCAGGACCATTCTAGCTCTCAGTATTTTATGGGGTGACCACGCACTGGCACTACATTTCTCCACAATATCTTTTTTCAGAACTATTAATTCTCAAGTCAGTTTGCTGCATGGGTCTCCAGTGTGTGCATTACTTCTTATGGCAAACTCCTAATAACATGGTATGTCTTTGCAGGTTTTAGATTTTTGCGTAAGTTGACAAGACCATCATGCAAGTTCACTGACGGCCTCCTGTGTAATGGCATGAGAACCCGGAGAATGTCTTTGAGGACAGCAGAGGTACCCAAAGTGTACCCCTACTTTGGGAGTGGTGACTGTCTCCTCACTGACCAGTGGTGGTGATGGTCAGTGACTTCCAGTGGTGGTGCCTATTCAGTTACAGTGGAAGACAGGCAGTTTCCGTGTGTCACGATTGGATGGAAACAAGCTCAGGACCATTCGCAACCTGTGACAGCGATCAGCCATGAGGGCTCCAGGGTGTAGGCGTTGTTCTTGAAATTATTCCTTACCTATCTGTTTCCATGTCCTGATAGAGTAGGCAATCTCTTAACAAGATTATTGAGGGAGACAGCTCACATAAGAGTTGGCAGATGCCAATTGGAATGGGCAATTGTGCCTATTATGGCAGGGTGGCAATGGCAGAGGATGTGCACAAACTAGACTACTCACAACCTTGCCCTGTAGGGTTTCCCTGGTCTCTGTGTTCAGTCTGAATAAATCTATGTTTATGTCTGAGATAGCGTCGGCTCTATAGGAGACTAATTTATATTTGAATCTGAAGAAAGCTGGGTATGGTGAGGTTCCGTGAATTTTGAACCCGTTCCATAAAGGTCATGGTTTCTTTATGAATTTGATATTAGCGAACCGTAACTAGTTAGTACGACAAATATGAGTGTTTTCGTCATGTTAGACTGATGGATTCACTACGTATTTAGGGATTTCGTTCTGAACCCTTGGGTTCCATTTTGTGTATGGCAGCCATTTTGTGGTTGCCCTCACATAGGCCGATGACTGTGGCTGAACAAGTCCTTTAAGTACATGTACCTCCAGTTCGTGCTGACTCCTGTTTGACCTGAGTGAACTGACCCTGTTGCCTGAAGCTGACCTTGTTAAACCAGTTCCTGCCCTTTAGCTGATCAAGATTAAGGATCAGAGCACAGGACATCCTAACAAATTTATTGCACACATATATGCCTTATCCTACTCTCACCTGTTTCTGCTCCTTTCTTTATGGTCTATTTACGATTGGGTTGTGGCCTTTTTTATTATGGGTTCGTTTGACCTGTCTAACGAAGAATGTTGGGTTTGACCGATGATTGATCATGGGCTGGGCAACTGAAAAGTGGGTTTGTCGTCATGCGATACTTTAGTTGTGGAAACATGTGATTGGTTAAACTGTAAACAAGGAATGTTTGCCTGAAGCATAATGTTTGGCATAAAAAGGGATGACTTGCTGTGTAAAATTGAGCAGTCTCCTGAGAACTCATACCGTGATGATTTCTAGGACTTCTGTTACTGGCTGCAGCCAATAAATTTGATCTTTGACGCCACCAAGAAGAGTCCCGTGTCTCTGTATTCTAAGACAGGTGGAACCCGAAGACTTTGGGCGTGCCCCTGGCGCCGCTGGGTATTAAATAACCCGGTTCTTCAGTTGGTGCTTCCAACGTGGGGCGACTTCAGCGGTACCGGTCCAAGCCTGAAGATCGTAAGGAGCTTCGTGAGGAAATTCTGGTGGACGGCCACCACTTCATCGACCCCGGCATGTCGAATGTGGACTGAAGATCTTTTCTGCGAGGCTTCCCGCTTTCCTGACGGCTACGAAGGACTGCTGCCGTGACTGTCGCCCTGTCTTGGACCCATTTGTGATGCTTTGTACGCCGAGACGATAGACGGGTCTTCTGGTGGCGTGACTGATACCTCAGTTAAGTATAAGTGGGTCGCTCCCAGTCCTTAGTTTTTGGTTCTTTGGTTCTTAGTTTGTTTGGTCCTTAGTTTTGATTTGAAAATTGCAATTTCCAAAGCCGAGGGTCTTGTATATTTACGGGTGTATCGGTAGAGATAATCCCTTGAAGTTTGAAGCTCGATTAGTGAGCGAAGATGCCTAATCGTAGCAAATTTGGTACTTGGTTTGGTTGTGGTTGCAACAGGGATTCCCGATTGGAGGATTCATGTCCGATACCTCCAGTTGGAACTCCGACTTATGAACTTTACTCTAAACACGGTGTGGGCCCCATTACGTTCAATTAAGTATGGGTCCACTACACTAGAAAATATGGTGTCTTACAATGGCCTCAACATGGTAGCTTTAATACAGAGATTTTAGACAATTTAGAAACTAAATTATTTAGGAAGAAAGCCCGGCCGGCAATGTTTGACTCCTTTCGCCTTTGGCGTAAAGAAGCCAGACAACGAGAAATGAAACAAGCTAAAAGAGATAAAAGAGAAAAGGATGCATCAATAATGCAAGCTGCTAGACAGTTTAAAGAAAACGAAGAAGATAAAGCAATTGAGGTGTCAGATAGGCAACATAATATGGCTATTGATAAATGTTATCCAGCTTTGCCATCTCTTCTTGAGAATGCAACGAAGGACCCTGAGAAGGATCCTTTGATGTCACATTTGTTGAGATTACCACCCCCTTATGCACACAGTGCTACGGCACCTCCGCAACCTCCAGTTGCACAACCTCCTGTTGCTGTTCCGCCACCGGCTCCTCCTCAGCTGGTTCTTCCTCTTACGGAGCAGCCTCCTCTGGGGCCGCCGACTTTGCTATCGGTTTTGTCTGGAACTACTTTGCCTTATTCTCCTGTACCTTCAACTTCTCTTGCTACTAACCCTACGCTTCTATCACCTCAAAATACTTTGTCTCCTGTCCTTATGACAGCTTCTCCTTCTGCTCGACAACGAATGACTGATACTGTTACTGGTCTTTTGTCTCCTTTCTTTGGGTCATTGAGTATGACCCCTGTTTCTGCACGTAAACAAATGCGTAGTCAGCTTCCTGGTCCCGAAGAACAGGCAGTGTTAGATCTCTTGGCTCGCAGATGGGTTTTGAATGTTTCGAGGTATAACTTAGAGTCGGTTATGGATGTTTTCCAGCAGTGGGAAGCACCCAAGCAAAGGTATGTTTTTGAAGTTATGTGTACTTTCCTTCGTGAGGAATGGGAAGATAATGATTTGGGTTCAGTCCCTGTAGAATTGCTAAATGTCCAGTCTGAGTTTGCAAAAGGGACGATAGTGGGTCCCGGAATTGAGAATGCAGTTGCGATGGTACTTGCGTTAAGGAGCGATTTCCCTTCTCAGCGACTGTTTGAGCCTGATTCCGCAGTTAGGAGGAAAGTGAGACAGTATCCGATGAGAGAAGTTCCTCCAGTGTGGCGTGATGCAGTAGCTGCTGGTCCGAATAATGTTCCCCCAGCTATACCAGCACATTTTCAAAGAGTATGGGTACATGTGCCATGGAAGAGAGTAGAAGTTTTGGCCCTTAAACAGTCTTTACCTGATCCCCGTAAAAATCCAGCTGGCTTTTACAAAGAATTGTCCCAGACAGTTGACGCATGCATCATAAATTTAGCCGACATAGATATGCTGTTGGGTAATGTAGTACCTCAACCTCTGTGGGCAAAAATTCGTCATGAGGATCATGTAGTTGAATTAGGTGACACATGGCTCAATATTGCTGCTGCAGACGCTAGACAGGCTGGTGGTGCTAAACCTGAGGCTTTAGTGGCAGATCTACCTGGCAGAATTATAGATCGTATGAAAACGATGATGCCAGCGTTATGAGTAAATTGGGACAAGTTAGCAGCATGTAAGCAATAGAAGGACGAAAGTGTATCTGATTTCTTCACTAGGTTTGAAGAGACATTTATAGATCATAGTGGTCAGGATATGAGTACGGAAGGTGGGCAAAGATTGTTCGTAGATAAGTTCGTCTTTAAGTTACTGCCTGAACTATGTAATAAGTTGAAAGATTCTGAAAGTTCTTGGGCTGTTTCATCGTCGGCCCAGATATTGGCGAATGCACAGTACTATGAGAATAGGGATAAGGACGAGAAAGAAAAAGCAGAGAAAAAGACAAAAGACTTAAAGACAAAGGTTCCTTTACAGCAGGCGTATCCCCCTCGCTCGAATCAGCAAGAGTCACAGCAACGCCCACAGTTTCAGCAACCTCCACAGTTTCAGAGACCGCAACAGAACGCTGGGTATTTTCCTCCAAGACCATCCTTGGGTTTGAATCAGTGTGTGTATTGTAAGGAGGAAGGTCATTATAAAAATGAGTGCCCTGTTTTATGACAACGTGCGAGTGGTATGCCGGCCCGAGAGGCCGTGGTGGTTTTCAGCAAGTGTCAAGGGGTAGATGACGTGGTGCGTTTCCTCAGAACGAACGTTCCTTTCCCCCGCAGAATTCAATGAATTGCTTCGATCAACAGAAAATGACATCTGGTCGGTCGACTCAGTACTATGCCGATGACTATTATGTCGAAAGTGAGAATGCTGACTATAATGATTGCTAGGACAGCCATGGACAAAGAGAGGGAGTAGTGTCGGTTCCAGTAGACCAGAGTGGGCTTTATGTTGCAGTAGCCACATCGGGTGTGGTAGAGCCTTTTCTTTTGAATACTGGTGCAGCGAAGAGTTCTATCATGCACTCTAAACTCCCTGGCGCACCTTTGTCTGGCTTAACGAATGTTTCAGTAGGATTCTCTGGCGCCCCAGTTCGTAATCCAGTTTCTAGTCCTTTGTCTCTTTCTATAGGGCCTTGTGAATTGGAAGCACCTCTCATTTTAATGACAGGTTGTGGTGAGAATTTGTTGGGTTTGGATTTGTTGAAAAGGTTGCATGCAACATTACGTTGTTCTCCTGCGGGAGTACATCTTACATTGGATAAGAAAGTGAACTCTCCGATGTATTTGTCTAAAGATCGGCTTCCACCGGAATTGCGTTCTCTCTCTGATACTCTTTGGGCTACTGGTCCTAATGATGTGGGTCTTTTGGAGATTCCACCTTACGTTGTAACGCTTAAAGCGAATGTTAAATTGCTGCGCATTCCCCAGTATAGGATTTCTAGCGATGGTGAAAGAGTGCTTTTAGCCATCATCTATGATTTGATTGAGAAAGATGTGATTGAAGAAACGAGAGGTAATGTGTGTAACAGTCCGGTTTTGCCTGTCCTAAAGCGCAGTGACTCTTCTCAGCCTCCTGTTTACAGGTTTGTGATCGATCTTAGAGAGGTTAACAAAATTGTCGTGCCACAGTTTCCAGTTGTTCCGGATATTACTGCTTTGTTGACTTTGATTCCTGCTTCAGCTGCCTGGTTTTCGGTTATAGATCTGAAGAATGCTTTCTTCAGCATTCCAATTGCCGAGGAAAGTAGAGATATTTTTGGCTTCTCTTTAGGAGGCCGAAGCTTCCGGTTTAAGAGAGCTCCTCAGGGCTATTGCGAAAGTCCTTCTATTTATAGCCAGGCTTTGAAAACTCAACTTGATACTCTTGCGTTGCCTGCTGGTGCTGCTCTTATTCAGTATGTGGATGATCTGTTAGTGGCCGCTGATGATGAGAAAATTTGTAAAGAAGCTACTCTTTCTTTGTTGCGACATTTGTCGGACTTGCATCATAAAGTGTCACCTTCTAAGTTGCAGTATTGTTGCCAAGAAGTGACCTACTTAGGTCATCTCTTGTCAAAGGAGGGAAGAAGGTTGACCCCAGAACGAATTCAAGCGATTGCGCAAATGACTGTACCAAGCACACAGAGAGAAGTGCGTGCTTTCTTGGGTATCACGTCGTATTGTAGACAGTGGATTCCAAATTTCTCTCTATTAGCGAAACCTGTTGGCTTTGACTTGTAAAGATACACCGAATCCTCTTCCGTGGTCTGATGATTGTCAGAAAAGTTTTTTTGAGTTGCGTGATGCTTTGTGTTCTGCTCCTGTGTTTGGTACTCCAGACTATAACAAGCCTTTCACGTTGTATTTGCACGAGAGAGAGGGATGTGCGTTGTCAGTGTTGACACAATCTTTTGGGGACAAGCAACGTCCATGCGCGTATTTTTCATCAACGCTAGATCCGGTAGCTAGAGCGTTGCCGAGTTGCTTGAGAGCTACAGCGGCAGCGGCTGTTTCTATCGGACAGTCTGCTGGGCTGGTGATGGATAATACGTTGATTGTGATGGTTCCGCATGCAGTGGATACCTTATTAAACAGGACTAAGACACAGCACCTTACTAGTGCACGTCTTTCAGGCTACGAGTTGACACTGTTGGCTAGCCACGTCCACATCAGAAGATGTAACATGTTGAATCCAGCTACGTTATTGCCGATCTCTACAGAGACGGATGCTCAAGAACAGTATGATTGTTTTCTTCGTACAGAAGAAGAAACAAAAGCTAGAGTGGATCTAAAAGACACTCCTTTTGAGAATGTGGATGGTACGCTGTGGGTTGATGGTTCATGTTTTAAGCTTCCGAATGGTGAGACGACTGCAGCGTATGCTATCACAACTTTAAATACAGTTGTTGAGACAGCACGTATACCACAGAAATCTGCGCAAGCAGCAGAGTTGATTGCACTGACTAGAGCGTGTGTTTTGTCTGAAGGAAAGAGAGTGAATGTGTATACCGATAGTCAGTATGCGTTTGGTGTTGCCCATAGTTTCGGACGTTTGTGGAAAAAAAGGGGGGATTCCTCACATCCCATGGGACTAAGATTCAGCATGGTCAGTTGGTGAATGAACTTCTCGAGTCACTTACTTTGCCGAAGCAAGTTGCGATTGTGAAGTGTAGTGCTCATCGGAAGGTTACGGATGATGTTGGCCGTGGTAATGCGTTTGCGGATGAAGTTGCGAAAGACACAGCAAGAAATCTGATGAGTCGAATGTATGTGGCAGGCCCTGCGAGATGGATTGGTGATGTTGGAATGTGCAAAGATACGATTGAGAGTGTGAAATCGATACAGGCTGAAGCTACTGAAAGTGAGAAGAATGTTTGGAGAGAAACTACGGTTAGATTGGATTCGACTGGTTTTGGGTTCAATTGTCAGAACACCAAAGATGGATGTTGCCAGATGCGTACGTTCTTGCAGGGGTTACTATGGCACATGGTTTGTCTCACATTAGTGTAAAAGGAATTTGTAAGTTGTTGGCTCCAGTATGGCAGAATGCTGGAATCCCCAAATGTGCCGAGAATGTGGTCAAAAATTGCATGGTGTGTTTGATGTATAATCCTGGCAAGGGAACTCCAACTCCAGCTGGTCACTTTGCGCCTCCGACGTATCCGTTTGAGGTTCTGCAATTGGATTATATCCACATGGAAAGGTGTAACAACCTGAAATATGTCCTTGTAGTTGTTTGTGCCTTTTCTAGATGGGTAGAGGCATACCCCCTAAAAGACAATACGGCCTTGTCCACAGCTAGAGTCTTGCTCAAAGAATATTTCCCTAGGTTCGGATTGCCAAGGATGGTGTGGAGTGATAACGGAAGTGAGTTTGTGGGGAAGATCATGAAGAGAGTGTGTGAGGGTTTGGGAATCCGACAGAAGTTCCATGCTGCAAATCACCCCCAATCAGCTGGACTAGTGGAATGTTACAATGGCACTTTGAAGCTAAAGTTAGCCAAAATTCAGGCGAGTTCTGGTCTTCAATGGCCAGATGCTTTGCCGTTGGCACTTTTGTCAACTAGAACTACAGTACATTCCCGGATTGACCTTAGTCCCTATGAAATTGTTTTTGGCCGTCCGGCGAATGTGTGGGGAGTGCCGAGGCCAGTGAAGTTTAGTGACATCGAATATCCTGTGTTGGTGGACTATTTGTATGATTTGACGGCTAAATTGCATGTCTTGCATCAGCAGGTTCATGATAACTTGCCACCAGCATCTGTGGATCCAGGTCACACCATTAATCCCGGTGACTGGGTCCTAGTGAGGAATTTTCAGCGGACCAAAAACGAGCAGCCCCGCTGGACCGGCCCCCACCAAGTGCTCCTGTCCACAAGAACTTCGGTGAAGGTCTTCGGGAAGAAAAATTGGATTCACGGCGTACATTGTAAGAGGGTGCCTTTACCTCTGCCGTACGACCAGTGGATCCGTGATGGTGTTGGTGATTCAGAGACAGAACGAGTACCGAAGTTTATGCCGTTTAGCGATGCACATCTAGTAGGGACAAATTCTGAACGAGAGGACGACTACATTCTACAAGCAGCTGTACCTCCACAATTGAGATTGGACACCACTGAGCCTGAACTTTTATTTACAGATCACACAGTGCCTGGTAAAGGCCGTTATAATTTACGACCGAGAAACAATTGACAATTAAAGTTTAATTTTTTTTCCTCCTTTTGCTTTTGGAGAACTGCACTCTCTCATCCAAGAAACTGTTTTGGCCTATTTTTCTTTTTCGAGCTGCCATCCGAGCTCAGCTGTAGGGTCGCGGTATAAAGACTTGGGATTGCAGGCCATAGACACAAGGTCGACGGTTCTGGTTGGTTTCAGGGCGATCCCTGGACTGACAGAAGCATTCCTTAGCACGGAAGAACCAACTGCCGTGAACAGCACGGTTAGAGGATGGAGTTTCCTGGGACAGAGAGAGCTGCTGAGAGAAAGAACTCTAAAATGAAACTGTGTAAATTAATGTACAGCAAATGTTTTCTGATAACATGTGTCCTGATGTTTTTAAGCATGACGTTAGCATTGGCGGGTGGGATTGTTTTCGCTACCCAATTGACTTCTGCACCCACCTCCCAGCCTATGTCTTTTTCTACTGCTACTTCTGTGCATTCTTTTCATGTCCTACCTGAACAAGAGCAGATTAGAAGGTTAGAATTTGTACATAACACATACATACAGCTACTACACCAGCATCAGTTGGTAGTGAACATTACTAATTGCTGGGTGTGTGGTCTTATGCCACATACTACAGGTAGAGTTGTTCCTTATCTGATTTTACCGTTTAGTCAGAATGGGTCGATATGGGCTTTTCAGACTATGTTCATTTACGCCCTGGAAGTTTATCCTCTACATTCCATGAGAGATAACTTAAGTAATCAAGCTTTGGTGAAGGGAGTTATGAATATGAGCAGAGATATCGACACGTATAGGACTATTCCTAAGGAAGAGTTAGCGGCTTATGTTGGATGGAACACGACTGGTTACCATGTTAGTCTGAGTGAAAGGCAGAAACGAAAGAGGTCACCTCCGATTTGGGTCGTACCCCACCTAGGTCCATTTTTGTCTGCAAGGTATTGGCAAAAATACGAAAGCTCAGCTGGGGTGAGAGTGTTTGTACTCAGACGTACGTTTTTACGTCTCAATCTTCCCCGCCGTTTTTGGCAGCTAAGGGCACATATTTTGTTTGTTACAACAGAGCATATACATGGTTGCCCCCTGATTTTTCGGGAACGTGTTATGTTGGATACTTGTTGCCTCCTACGTATACTGTTGCTTCAGATTACCACAAGACGAGAGTTGTTAGAGGTGTCTTCGATCAGGAAGATACTGCTGGACAAGAAGTGGGAGACTTCTTTAAGGGTTTCTTACAGTTTTGGGGACCTATGGCTAACAGTAGAGGTTTACGACAATTGACGAGAGTGGTTGAATCCACCATAAACAAAACTGCTGGTGCCCTTAGTAATCTGACAGCTGAGCTTCAAGCGGATCGCCTTATAACATTACAAAATCGTATGGTTTTAGACGTCATACTCGCAGATCGAGGTGGAGTATGTAAAGTGATCCAATCGAGTTGCTGCGTTTTTATCCCAGATAATGCTCCGACAGTTTACGAGGTCATTTCCAGGTTACATAAGATCTCCGAGTCTATACATGTGGACAAAGGAGATTGGTCGTTGATTGGATGGTTTTGGGAACTGTTATCGACCTGGGGATGGAAGATTCTGATGATCATTGGGATGGCTTTAGCAATTCTTTTCCTGTTCTGTCTTTGTGTGCAGTGCGCTCCTGCTATATGTGGCCTCTGTGCTATTTACATGTGCAAGGAGACCTGTCCCAAGAGAGGTACTAAGTAATAGGATTATGCTCCAGCAACATCTTGATGATCTGATGAATATAGACCTGGATTCAGATTGACGTGAGTTTAGGTTATTGCCTATGTAAGGGCAAAAGGAGGGTCTGAGGTTCCGTGAATTCTGAACCCGTTCCATAAGGTCATGGTTTCGTTATGAATTTGATATAAGCGAACCGTAACTAGTTAGTACGACAAATATGAGTGTTTTCGTCATGTTAGACTGATGGATTCACTACGTATTTAGGGATTTCGTTCTGAACCCTTGGGTTCCATTTTGTGTATGGCAGCCATTTTGTGGTTGCCCTCACATAGGCCGATGACTGTGGCTGAACAAGTCCTTTAAGTACATGTACCTCCAGTTCGTGCTGACTCCTGTTTGACCTGAGTGAACTGACCCTGTTGCCTGAAGCTGACCTTGTTAAACCCGTTCCTGCCCTTTAGCTGATCAAGATTAAGGATCAGAGCACAGGACATCGTAAAACTTTATTGCACACAAGTATGCCTTATCCTACTCACACCTGTTCCTGCTCCTTTCTTTATGGTCTATTTACAATGGGGATGTGCCATTTTTTATTATGGGTTCGTTCGATCTGTCTGAAGAAGAATGTTGGGTTTGACCGATGATTGATCATGGGCTGGGCAACTGAAAAGTGGGTTTTACCGTCATGCGATATTTTGGGTGTGGATACATGTGACTGGACAGTTTGTAAATGTTAGGTATTTGTCTGGAATGTGATTTTTGGCATAAAAAGGGATGACTTGCTTTGTAAAATTGAGCAGTCTCCTGAGAACTCATACCGTGTTGACTTCTAGGACTTCTGTTATTGGCTGCAGCCAATAAATTCGATCTTTGACGCCACCAAGAAGTTTCCGTGTCTCTGTGTTCTAAGACAGGTGATACCCGAAGACTTTGGGCATGCCCCTGGCGCCGCCGGGTCTTAAATAACCCGGTTCTTCAATGGCAGTGTTTGGGTCTGGCTATGTCGAAGCCTGTCTCATCCGGTTCCTTTCCTTTGAGCAGTGCTCCCTGAGCTCTACAGGCACAAGCAAGATTCTATATTTTGGGAAAACGAGGCTGGTGCCCATCTCCTCTCCGTCCCCCTCACCTCACCTGTGCCTCACACTGCGAGTGGCTCCTGCAAATAAACAAAGTAGAAGAGCTATAAAGCAGGGGTTCCAATCTGTTCTGTAATGCGAGCTACTTATGTTCAATGAATACGATCCAGAGCTACTGTTATTAATACTGTAATAGTGAGTATATCAGACAAGAATATATTAGCGACCACCCCATACGAGATTACCAGCAGTGATCACCTCGGTGCCACCAGTAATGTAAAAAAAGGCGTTCTCAATTTGGAAGGCCTCTACATGGGTAATACATAACAGCCATAGCTGTAATACCTCTGGTACCAAGGTCATGAGTCAGAAGTCTCTCTGATGCTGCATGATTTATCACTTAAATATCGTTTTTTAATATATTCTACAAAGTCTGTCATTTATCTCAACATATCAGCTCATGCGTTCTGAAAATACTTGCATTTGTATCTCTAATACACTCTTTTCAATTTTGGTGAACATATAATAATTTACCCTAGCAAAAGCTTCTAATTTAGTAGGCTGGGCTGCACACAGGAGGGCTACTTGCAGGTGGCTGGTAAGCTACCACTAGCTCACAAGGTACTCACTGGAGAAGCCTGGTTTAAGGCATCTAGAAAGGAAGTGAACCTGGCCTTCTATTCTGTTACAGGGCTGGCACTGTGAAATACCGGTTGTGTTTCCACTGAGTTTTAATTCTGATTTTGCGTCCATGCCCCTGTGATGAAAGCTCAGGGCAAACAATGCTATATTTCACGTTTTTTTGAGCATTCTACGTTATGCATTCAAAGCATTTTCTGATCCCTTTTTGAAGAAAATGAGGTATTAATAACCTGAGAGATGCATTACATTTGGTCTTTTATCTGACTGATGAGGAGGTAACTACCCATTTGGGTGCTTTTTTTTAAAGTAGCCGTAAGAGCTTGTCGTATTTTGAATACTGTATGTGCTTGTTCAGTAGTTTTAACTCTGGACTTTGTATTACATGTACTTTTAACAGGGGAGTGTATTTTAACCCCTTGCATGCTCGTGACGATCGGGAGCCGTCACGCGTCACGGTGGGCGTGTGCCCACTGGCCGTCCGAATCCCGCCCACTAATTAAAATGCCCGCACAGCGCGAAAATTCGCGCCTCATGCAAGGGGTTAATTATTTGTACGTTTTTATGTATGTATTGTGTTTTCCATATTTCTCACTATATTGTTTGTATTTAATTTTTACGTATTGCACTTTTATGAATACAACTTGTATTGGAATAAAGTATGATTGAATAATTGCAAGGAAGTGATTGGTTTATATCTTTCTATAGCCTACTGTGTATTCTTCGCGGCATGTTGGTTGTCGTTAATTAACTCCACTAAACCATCCAACCAGATCTAACCATAAGTTTGATACATGATGGAACATTCTGGAGGTGAGTGGGGGGGCTTACGGGGTAAAGTGGTGAGGGTTCCCATCAGCTCTGCCGCCACAAATCTTAGGGCCCAATTACGATGGCGGGTGGACATAGTCCGCCCGCCACCGTAGCGGTAATCGGGACCTGCAATTAGGATGACACTGCCACCGTGGCGGTGGCATACCCTATTCCCAGCATTGTGGCGGGCAGTACTCACAGCACTGCTCGCCACAATGCTGGGAATGCACATTTGCATGCACAAGGTGACAGGCACCGTGCGGTGCCTGCTACCTTGTGCATGAAGATGACGGGAGTACCATCTGTACCCTGCCAACAACAGGCCCCCCCCCCGGGGCCCGCAACGGGCCCCAGAGGAAAATACCGAATGCCTTTCCATGGCAGAGTGTCCGCCATGGAAGGGCGATTCACCGTCATCATCCTAATATGGATGGCGGTGCCTTGCAGGCACCGCCACCATATTGCTGGCCTTTTCCACCCGGTAGGCAATAGAGCGGATTGCCTACCTGTGGAAAACCGGCGGACGTTCTTTCCATCCACCTGGGTCCCCACTGCCATCGTAATATGGTGGGGGGGAATGTTAGGCCGGCGGTGGGGAATGGCGGGCAGATCGCCCGCCATCCTAATGCGCCCCTCTGTTCCGCAGATGTGGAATAGGCTTCAGCACTGTCTGCAGTCTCTTTTTGTCCCTTTGTGGTGCTCGGCAGGGAAGGTGAGTGATGCCCGATCAATCTGTTAATACCAATATAGGATGGGGAAAGTGGTGCCAATGGGCAACTTTTATCATTGTTTGAGGAGGAAGAGAGGTAAGTTTACCTGACTGCAACCAGATAACAGTTGTAATGATGACTATTGTCTAAAAATCTGGCACTGCAGTAACAGAATTACCTTTTTGTCATTGCAATCGTTTTGTTTACTTGTTTCCTACCTCAAGGACCATCTGACCTCAGACGGATGAATGTCTGAATGGGTTCTGCAAGTATTAGGACCAGTGACTAGCAGATTCACAGAACTGTCCTGCCGACCGATGGCTCAGGTTTTACTACAAGGCAGACACACCTATGATCTGCCATTGAAGATGCTGTTTAATGCAAACATTCTACTGCAGCGTCTAACATGTCAGCTGTTTTATCTGTTCTCTGATAGAAAACTTGATATTCCCATCAGTTTTGCATAACCAAGTGTTTTGATGATATGTATGTATTTTATGCATTGTATTCGTAAGTGCTCAGACATCTCATTTAAGACGGTTGTACTATTAATATCAATTAACATATTATCTTGAATATAGGAGCAATCAAGACTTCCCAGGAAAGCGAAGACCCAGTTGTCAAAGCCCATAGTCTTCTCAAGTAAGTGACCAACCAGTGCCAGACATCGGACAGCAGCTGACGCGTGTAGCCCCCACTCTCACATGTAAACACACAGAGTATTCTTTATGCTTCTACCTTTACAGTGCTGAAAACGTTTTGTATGCATTTGTGCATCTTTATGTAGTGACGGCAATGTCACTTATTAGCCTCCACGTTGGTCTTTATTCAGACAATTTATGCTCAGATTGTTGCGCATTTTGTGGGCTCCGAATATTTTGCGCAGAATTTGGTTTTTTAGATCAAATTTCGTACCAAGAATGTTCATCTTCTCTCCTAGCTAGAGTTTCGTTTTGCTAAAGTAGTGATCTTGTGTCTTCATTGTTTCCTTTTGTTTTGATCGAAACTAAGCACCCACCTAACCTCTTCACTTTTGTTCCCTGGTTAAGTACTTGACACTTCTCCACGGTCCCCACCCTACAAGTGAAGACTGACCTTGTCTTCACAACTTTTAAGAACCTTTACCATAACTCACAGTTTGATTTTATAAAAAGCAGAGTGGCCCAGGGACTGAAAAGTAACCCATAGAGAGAACCACCCTATGAAAGCCTTATACTCTCCCTTAGTCGAAGGCGCTTCGTGATTAGCATGTGTATGAAGCAGCTTGAAGCTGGTGTCCCTTTCCCCTTTTCACACATAGGTACATTTGAGAAGCCGGGGCAGAATAGGCCATTCATTCATGGTCATTCGAGAGTACACCAAAATGTGTTGGCCATTCTTCGCCCCTTTCCCATGGAGCATCTCGCTGGCGCTGTCTCCCAGGTGGCTGCGGCCTGGCTCACAGGCCGCTTTTAACAGCCGCGACCCAAGCCGCGGTTGCCATTCTGCAATTCATCTCCACTGCAACTACCTCAATATTCTTATGGTTCCAATCAAAGGGCTTTTTTCCTGCACAATCATTGGCGATATGTTTTTTAAATGTCAAAACAATTTTCATATGTAATGCAAGAAAATATAATTCAAATAACTTGGCCTTTCTGCCCTAGCAAGTATTGGATGATAAGATTATGTTCTCTTGTTGCTCAATTTTGGAGTGTTTCGTCTGTAGGACCAGGTAGCTGTATGATCCTGGCCTAATACTCTACTTTTTTCTCTTCCTCAGTATGTTTATCATCAACACATGGGAGTGTATGGAATCTGACTCATGTTGACATGCCTTTTCAGAATTATCTGTCTAATTCACAAAAGTCTACACTTGATACTCCTGTCAAAACCTAGCTCAGAAACTATACATTTCAGGGGATCAGTGAGTGTAACTGGAGAGTCCAGATTTCCACAGCAGTTCTTTCTTTTGGTGATGTGCTGTCAGTCTTGGTGCAGTATTCTCCCCTCCCCCTGACACTGTTCTCTGTGATCAACAAAGATGCGAAGCAGCTGCTCTTTAGTCGTCATTTCCGGCGGTGCAAAAAGTGTGCTCCCTTCATAGAAGTTCACCTCTCTCTTTCATCTTACTCCAATTCTACATTTCAATGACCACTTGCTGTGTTCCGTTGGTGTATTAACAGTTTTATTTGATTATAAACGTCTTGTCTGTCATTTGTACCTTTTATTGATCCAAACTTCTGTTGCCATACATTCTTCACTGTACTTAATGTGCTTAAAAGCACTTTGAAGGCCGATTCTAACCTAATAAAACTTCAAAAATCAACAATATAAGATAGGAAGAACAAGCAAAAATGGGAAAGATTTCGGGGCTAGTGGAGATAACAGGTGCAAATTATGATTTTAAAAATGTGCAACATAGTGGCTTAGCGTGAGAATGTCAAACAGTTTAAGACAACCTAGTGGGCAGTGTGGGAGATATTTATAATTTCAATGCAATTAATACAGTTAGAATCACAGTGTTGGTTACAGAGGAATGCCAAAATAATACTGGTCAGACAGTTGTTAGAAATATCAAACAATCAAATTAAAAAACTGTTCTTGTGTTCTGTTGCGAAATGTTACTCTCTAAGAAATCGAAAGAAGACTTACCCGAGGTCCGGCCATCAATGTGCGGCCACAAAGGTGACTTCTTCGGTTTTAAGTTTATTCCTTTTCTCAGCACACTAATGATGCTTATCTAAGCAAGTTAGTAGGTATGAAATAGGATAGACATGGCGCCAAGTTCCAGCCATCAGGATGTTACTGCGTGAGAAAGTAATTTTTTTTTATTCTCTGAGCACTAATTAATACATGAAGAAATTGAACCCAAGACCTCACACACGGGATATTTACAAGTCACGAAGAGTTCACCACTTTATGTTGTAACCTGGCCAAACGTTTTCAAAAATACATTTTTTAAGCTGAAACAAATGAAACAAGTTAAAACCACCTAAAGCTCTTACTTCTGCATGCAAAGTCATGCCATGCATTCCTGTGACAAAGCTACAATTTTCACAATCGGTGTGTGAGCTCTGTTTGTTTGGCAGACTCATTACTTAGGGGGTCATTACGATAGCGGGCGTCACCGCCCGTATGGCGCCATCCATATTATCATCGTGGCGGTAAAATGCCTTTCCATGGCGTAAACTCCGCCATGGAAAGGCAGTCAGTTTTGGCTTTGGGGGCCCGTTGCAGGCCCAAAGGGTGTTCGGGGGTTGGGGGGTGCACAGGGGGAGTACCTATGGTACCCCCCTGCATTGTCATGGGCATGGTGGCAGGCACCTCTCGGTGCCTGTCACCTTGTGCATGACAATGCGCACAGTGCATTCCTAGCATTGTGGCGGGCGGTACTGGGAGCACTGCCCGCCACAATGCTGGGAATGGAGGATGCCACAGTGGCATCCTAACTGCAAGTGCGGGACCGCCGCACTACTGGCGGCCGATCCCAGCACCGCTTGGGTGGCGGGCTTACTAAATTACGCCCGCCATCCTAATGGGCCTCTAAGTATTAGGCTCTCTATGGGCTGACAGTGGCTGTCATTGCATTACACTGTCTTTGTGGTATCTTATTATGCCAAACACCTTCTAAATAAACTGTTATACCAACCCTATGAGACTGTCCCACGAGAATACGACCATACATTTTGCGCACTGGACATATAAAGAATTCCTAGTCCTCCTGTAAACAATCCTAGGCTATCAATAGGAAAATGCATGTAATCTAAATCTAATTGGTTCTAAACGGCCCCCCATCTCTCCTCGTGAATCACCAGATAATGTTGAACCAGAAATCTTGGTTTGTTCCAACTGCCTGTTTCCCAATTTTTCAAGACTGGGGGAAAAAAATGAAAATTAGGCAAACTAACATCGCCTGGAAAACTGCTGAGCATCGAAAAAGATTAAAGCCAGTTCCACCAATCTCTGGACACCCATCTTTTTAGCTTCATTTCTGGGCTCTAGCCCGAACCGGGAAAGCTTAAACACCTTCTTGATACTCTCAGGCCTTTTAATAGGCAGAAGTACCTTTGTTATACTCTCAGACCCTTTACTAAGCATGAGAACTTTTATTGCGGACGTTCTTTTTCCGTTCTCCCTCTAGCTTTTCTCTATCACCCCTCAAAAATGTTTTTGCCTTTAAAAAATAAAGCCCGTGAACATTTACATACCACTGGCTCCCCTCCTGGGCAGCACCCTTGATAAGGCACAGACAGAAGAAGTAGGTAGGTGTATTCTCAAATGATAAACAAACATTACTCTTACCCCCACATGCATCAACGTTTTTTGCATTCGCAAACGATGCGATTCGGAAAAATCGTCCGTTTGCGAATGCAAAATCCGTTTTTGGGATGCATCAAACTTTTGTGCATAATTCGCTATTTTTAGCATTTCTAAAAATTGCGAATGCATTTAAGGAATCGCATTTGTGCGATTCCTTAAATGCAATGCATCATTTTTTTAAAAATAGCGAATTTGAAAATTGGAAGTGCAAATTACCACGAGGTTGACCCTCGTGTTAATTTGCGAAAATTGTTAAAAAAGCAAAAAAAAGCATTTTTAAAACTTGCATGTTACAGACACACATGTCCTTAGGACATGTGTGTGTGAAACATCCACTTAAAAATACATTTCAGGGGTGCAGGGGGGGGTCCTTTGGACCCCCCCTGCACCCATGGAATGCATCAACATTATGCGAATCTTAATTTGCAAATTCGCAATTCCCATTGATTCCTATGGGCCTTTTGGCCCATAGGAATCAATGGGAAATGCGAATTAGCAAATTAGAATTCGCATAATATTAGCGAATCGGTAAAAAATGCGAATTTTACTGAATCGCTAATATTATTAGAAAAAATTCATGCATCCCGTTTTGCGAATTCCAAATTGCGATTCGCTATTTTTCGCAATTTGGAATTCGCAAACGGCCGGGATGATGCATGTGGCCGCGAGTCTATAGGTTTGTTCCTATTATCAAGCATGACTGGAACCCAGTGTCAGTACTCTGAGGTGTTCTATAGCTGCTTTAATACAGAACTCTTTTTGGGAGCCGGTACCCTGGACACATGAGACGTCATGCGTGGCACACCTCATCACTGTGCCTATGCAGACCCTTGCCAGCATTTTAATTAAAAAGGAGCCAACCAGTGGGTATTTTGTGATGTCTGATAGTGTGTTTGCCTAGTGGGCACTGATAAAGACGCAGCTTCTGACCCACTCTGCTTGGGGGACGCAGGGATGGGCGTGCGTATGATGTATGCGTACATACGGTTTAGGTATGAAACTATCTGTATTAAACCAGTAATAGATACCATTTCCTGTCCTTCCATTTAGGGCCAAGGATAATCATATGTTGATATGGAAAAGAACCGAGATGTAGTAGCATGCCCAGTTTTAAAAGATGAGCCTTTCTCATAAAAATTTGCTACCCACACAGCTGCCTATATCTGATTATGTGGCTATGTTTACCATGCTGATACTGTGAGGGGTGCTGCTTGGCTACTCTTGCTCCATCCAACGTGAATTCATAATGCTAGCAGTACCTTTGGGACATTTCTACCCCATGAGCTTTCAAAGAGGAGTTTCCAGGACAGAGTGCTTAAAAGCACCGTAAGCCATGAATGCTTCATGACTTCCTAAAACAATGAACCCGGTGCTACCTCTACCCGGACCCTTCATTGTTTCATCTATTTATCCTTTCAAACACTCAGCTGGTTTTAGAACTTTACTGTGTAGTGTTCTTTCTTACAGGCATCTGGACCAAAATATTTCCTCTTGCTACATACATTTTAATTAGGGCTCCCGGTTTTATGGTATTTATTTTTTGGGCATTTCCGTCTGTATTTATCCATATTTATTTTTTTGGCATTTTTTCTGTATTTATCCACATTTATTTTTGCCACAAGCAAAAGACGACGCTACAGCGAGTATTTTTCCACATTTATTTAAATTGACAATTTTATTACTTTTCTAGTACAATATAATACATATTGTACTAGAAAACAAATAACAAGCATTGGCATAGCCAATAGGTCTCACCTTTGGGAACTTATAAGTATTTAGTTATGCAGCACAATATCCTTGGTGCAACAACATCAACTGTTGCATGGATAAACACTTATAAGGTCTCAAAGGCGAGACCTATTGGCTATGCCAATGCTTGTTAAGGTTTATGGTTCGATATTGGGGCCACTTTTATGTTGGTGCCAAGATAGGAAGTGCACGTGAAAGCGACTCATACATGAATAAATGGGACTGTGCCAGCGCTGGCATCAGGCTATCGTGCTGTGCCAGGCCTCGCTGCCCCTCACTAATTGTAACTGCTACAGCTTGTGATGCCCACAATGCTACAGACCTAGAGTACCAGCAGGCTAAGGGGTCCCTGCTCTCAGCAGCAGCGGTCCCTCCAGTTAGTTAGTGCAGGCTGTGATGCCAACTTAAAAGGGGCTCCAAATCCGAGACAAAAATAAAATTAAAACAAATACAAAGTGGTTGGGGTACCTATTGCATGGACTGAGCAGTCAGGTAGGCAGTGTAACCAGGTCCACTATAGACATTTGGGTACTTCAGAGGGAACCAGGCAGCCAGGGGCTCCTCTGGAGAGTTCAGTTACTGGAATGGTACGGGTGCCTATGAGATGGTAGTGTGGCCAGACCCAATGCAGTGTAGTACTGTGAGACAGCCAGTAGTGTCAGGTGGCAGTCATATGGATAGTACATAAAAGATACAGTGGACGAGACATCGCTTCAGTCCTTGGGATATCTGTCTTACCCCAGTATTGGAACTTTCATAGATTCCCATGCTTTTGTATCATTCCCCGTCGTCAGAATGTGAGTCTCGGTAACTAAAATAACATAGCAGTAGGTACAAAAGAGAAAGAAAAAAGGCCTAGGCCTCATTCCCTTTTGTAGCATATCACCCTCTTTGTGTAAAAGAGACCAAACTTTGGCATCAGCCAATCAGAAGAGCCTCACCCCTTAGAATCCTCCTGAAGGAACCTCAGAGCCTCAGATTTTCTACCACACGTTGTGTTTAGGGAGTCTCCTTTGAGCTCTGCTCATTCTACTCTTCAGGAGTTTTTCTCTTCAAGATTTGTCTTCAGATTGTCTGCTGATCCTTCCAGGATGTCTGACAAGGAAAAGAAGAAGGCCCTTTTCAAGCCATGTTCCACCTGTGGCAAGAAAAGACTTTTCATTGAGGATAAGCGTAAGGATTGCATCTACTGCCTCTATCCTGATCACAAAGCTGCGGACTGTAAGATCTGCCGCACCTTTTCAACCAAGACCCTCCGGGACCGTGAGGGTAGGCTTCTGACTTGGCTCCAGAAGTTGAAGTCCAGGAAGGATACTGTCTCCAGTGACAGCGAGGACTCTGCTTCTGCATATTCAACAAGAAGGTCAGTGAAATGGGGTAGGGGTTCCCCTTCTCCTTCTGTGGAGCATCTGAAGAACCGGGTTATTTCAGACCCGGCGGCGCCAGGGGCACGCCCAAAGTCTTCGGGTATCACCTGTCTTAGAATACAGAGACACGGAAACTTCTTGGTTGCGTCAAAGATCGAATTTATTGGCTGCAGCCAGTAACAGAAGTCCTAGAAGTCAACACGGTATGAGTTCTCAGGAGACTGCTCAATTTTACAAAGCAAGTCATCCCTTTTTATGCCAAAAATCACATTCCAGACAAATACCTTACATTTACAAACTGTCCAATCACATGTTACCACACCAGAGGTATCGCATGATGGTAAAACCCACTTTTCAGTTGCCCAGCCCATGATCAATCATCGGTCAAACCCAACATTCTTCTTTAGACAGGTCAAACGAACCCATAATAAAAAAGGGCACATCCCCATCGTAAATAGACCATAAAGAAAGGAGCAGAAACAGGTGAGAGTAGGATAAGGCATATTTGTGTGTAATAAAGTTTTACGATGTCCTGTGCTCTGATCCTTAATCTTGATCAGCTAAAGGGCAGGAACTGGTTTAACAAGGTCAGCTTCAGGCAACAGGGTCAGTTCACTCAGGTCAAGCAGAAGTCAGCACAAACTGGAGCTAAGGTATACATGAACTTAAAAGACTTGTTCAGCCACAGTCATCGGCCTATGTGAGGGCAACCACAAAATGGCTGCCATACACAAAATGGAACCCAAGGGTTCAGAACGAAATCCCTAAATACGTAGTGAATCCATCAGTCTAACATGACGAAAACACTCATACTTGCCGCACTAACTAGTTACGGTTCGCTAATATCAAATTTATAACGAAACCATGACCTTTATGGAACGGGTTCAGAATTCACGGAACCTCACATCCTTCTAAGGCCTCAAAAAAGACATCAAGAGAGTCTGAGAGCCAGGGTCCAGGCGAATCTCCTCACCATGGTGAAAAGGAGAGGGTAGGACATTCTACGCCTTCTAAGAGTGTGAAGACTGATCCAGCCTTCAAGAAACCCTCTTCCCAATCTTCTGACAGAAGTTCCAAGTCATTGACGAAGAAGGCGTCGTCGACAGAGGCTCTGTCGACGAAGAAATTGAAGCCAAAACTGAATCTGGTTCCGTCGACGGGCTCGTCGACAGGATAATCGACGATGGCGGGTTTGTCGACGAGGATGGATTCGTCGACGGCAGCTACATCAGCGTCGACGAGGGACTCGCCGACGACGGCATCGTCGACGTGGGTGTTGACGACAACAACGTCGATGAGGATGTCGACGACGACAGTGTCGACGGCGAGGAGTTCGTCGACGGTGGCGGCGACGACAATGTCGTCGACGAGGGCCTCGACGACAGCAACATTGACGACGACGACGGCTGAGATGTCAACAGACTCATCGTTGTCGAGTGTTCTTGTGTCGACGAAGCATATTCCGAGACGAAGCCGATGACGGCTGCATTCTCAATTCCATCGTCGACGGGACCGTCAACGATTTTGGCTTCGGAAAAGAGAATTACTATTTCCATGACCAGAATTACGCCGGACATGACATCTCCCAGGAGGGTAACCCCCTTGCCTTCAGCTCTGCTGTTTGATGAGGATGAGTCCGAAGGGGATGATCAGGACTCGTATGGCTATGCTGACAGCCCCTCTCAACTTCTGGTCAAATGCCAGGAGATGGACTCGGAAGGGGGATATGACCAGGAGGAAGGTTATAAACATCATGCTGCCCAACCACAGCAATATCCTGGTCAAGAGATGGTTACGGTACCATCTTCTTTCCTGCCGGACCTGCACAAAATGCTGCAAGATTACAAGTCTAAGGCTGCAGGGCCTGCTCCGGCTCCAGTTGTGCATGACTTGCCTGTCCCGGCGCCAGCCTCAGCGGCTGTTCCTGGAGTACCAGCTCAGGTGTCTCATGAGCCGCAGGCATCAACTCCACGGGAGCCTTCCAGACCAGCAGAAACTCATGATTTTTCCTTGGATGAGGATCATGATTCGGAGAATGGAACTGATCAGGCCTCTGAGTGTGATGAATACGTCATTCCGGACCCTCCATCTCCGTGTCCGGATCCGGTGGATTCCCCGCCCGCAGATATAGGAAGTTTTCATCAGCTGATGGAAAGAGCAACTGGCAGGTTCAAGCTAACAATGCCAGCGGTGGCCTCCAAGTGTTTCTTGTACGATTTCAAGGAACCTTACAGGAAGACGACAAGGTCCATACCAATAGTACAGCATCTCTGGTATGAAGGCCTTAAGGCTATGAAAAATCCAGCGACGGTGGTCCCTGTGATACCGCGTCTAGATAAAAAGTACAAAGCGCCTGATGATGGTCCAGCTCCTTGACAGGCCACCCAAGACGGGACTCAGTGATTTCCCAAGCGGCACAGAGAAAATCCCGCAACCCCTCTGCTCCTTTAACAACTCCTCCGGACAAGGAGGGAAGGAGATTGGACAATGCCGGGAAAAGATTCTCGTCGATGGCGAGTCTTCTGGTGCGGGCAGCTAATGCCCTAGCTATATTGGGCAGTTACGACTGCCAACTTTGGTGTGATGTCGTACCCTTCCTGGACCAGCTTCCACCAGAATCAAAAGCAGAAGCAAGAAAGGTCTTGCAAGAGGGGGAGGCGACATCAGGGAAGGTCATTGACTGCGCCATGGACATTGCCATGACGGCGTTTCGTTCTTTGGCAGGAGCGGCGCTCCTTCGTCGCCAGGGGTGGCTGAAAGCGACATGGTTTCGTCCCGAGATCCAGAATAAGATCCTGGATTTTCCATTTGATGGTGAGGCACTGTTCGGGAAATTGATAGACGACACTCTCCAAGACATCAAAAAGGACAATGAGACCGCAAGATCTTTGGGTACGCTCCAGTACCGCAAAACTCCTTTTAAAGGTTCCAGGGGCAAGAGTACACACTACAGAGGATCTTACCAACAGCAAAGATACTCGTCATACGGATCAAGTTCTCAGCAGTACCGCCAGCCTTACCAACAAAGGCAGGGCCAATCCTCCAATTATTCCAGGCCTAACAACAGAGGAAAGCAGGCTTGCCAGGGACGTGATGCGTCCAAGCGCCAATAGCGGCCTCCTAGCTCTTCCTACTGGACCCTCCTCCAAGAAGTCATCAGTTGGAGGCAGGGTATCCAAATACCTTCAGAATTGGTCAAAGATAACATCGGACCGTTGGTTGCTCAACATCATTCGAAAGGGCCATACTTTACAATTCACTCAAATCCCACCACCAAAGCCCCCTGCAGCCATTCCATCAAAACACCTACGTCTTCTGCGGCTCGAAGTTCATCAGATGCTCCTGAAGGGGCCCATAGAGCCGGTTCCCTCCGACCAAAAAGGACAGGGATTCTACTCCAGGTTCTTCCTGGTAAGGAAGACGTTAGAGAAATGGCGCCCCATTTTAGATCTCAGGGAGCTCAACACCTATCTCATCTCCCTGTCTTTCTGGATGGTTTCTCTTCAAGACATCCTGAGGCTGATCAATCCGGAGGATTTCATGTCCACGCTCGATCTCGAGGATGCATACTTTCATGTACCGATTCACCCTGCACACAGAAGGTTTCTACGCTATACAGTAGCCAAGAGCCACTTTCAATTCAGGGTTTTACCCTTCGGACTTCGCTCTGCCCCAAGGATTTTCACGAAGGTGCTGATGCCAGTAGTGGCATTCCTGCGAAGAAATCAGTTTCAAGTCTTCCCTTACCTGGACGACTGGTTGCTGAAGGCTCCGTCCAACCTGTTTCAGAATCTGGGACTCACGTTAAACAAGGACAAATCATCTGTGGTCCCATCCAGGAAGGCACGTTTCCTGGGAGCCATCCTGGACTCAAAACTCTCAAAAGCTTTTCCAACCATAGAAAGGCGGGAAAAGCTGCAAACCATGGCTCTGGACTTACCAAAAAGAAGGTGTCTTTCAGTACGCCGCTACAATTCTCTGCTGGGGGTAATTTTGTCATGAATACCCCTGATTCCTCACTGCAGACTGTGAATGCGTCCTCTTCAGGAACAACTGGCCATTCAATGGAAACAGGTTCACGGATCATTCGATGACAGTGTGAGAAGTTGGCCTGATATATAGTGCTCACTATTCTAGTGATCACTTTGTATCATACCAAACAACCCTTATTGATGATTGGTTGTAAGTCAACCTTTCAGACCAGCTATCCTAGTAGCATGGACACGAGCAGTCTTCAGGCTAAACTCTAGAGGGCGTGTTAAGCCAGCTGTTTTACCATCACATATACCCCTTGAACACCAAGTAAAAGGACACCACACAAGTTGTTATAAAAAATATAGGATATTTATTAATAACAGTTCTACCCTGAACTCTTTATGAGTCAGGGAGCTAAGCACAATACAAAACTCTTACGAAAATACTTCAAGTTGCACAATTTACACAAATGCCCGAGGGGCACGAAAAACCATATACTACAAAAGTGGAATGCGAAATACTGGCAGGTAAGTAACAAGATCCAGAGGCTTCAGGATCGCTAGAACTACACTACTGAACCTTAAGATTACGAGCAGGAGGCCTAGGGAGATCGGGTGCAGAGTGTGCACTCTCACGCGGGATGCGGGACAAAGTCTATGGATGCTAGATTTCGTAAATTATTATTATTATTATTAATAACATTTATTAAGCGCATGGTTGCACAAAGAACAGTGCGTCCCCGCGCTGAGATTCCCAGTAATCCTCCCACAGCCGACTAGCAGAGGGACAGCCCAAGGTCCTGCCGAAAGAAAACTAACTAATACGCTTTGGGGAAAAGAAAGGTTTTCAGCTTCTGTCTGAACCTTGCTTCAGATGGTTCCATCCTCCATTCAATGGGCAGGTCATTCCAGTCCTTACTGGCCAAATATCTAAATGACCGACCCCCCATCCTGGCTCTGTGGATCCGAGGGACCACTAGTAGCATACAACCCATTGACCTGAGATGGCGTGAGGGACGATAGATGGGGAGCAAATCCTGAAGATACAAAGGTGCTTTTTTATGAGCTATGCGATGAGTGATACACATAGTTTTAAATTTAATGCGCTCCCTAACAGGGAGCCAATGTAAGCTGCGCAGGGCATTCTTCCCAGACGCCCTCCTAGGGAGATTCAGAACCAGCCTGGCAGCAGCGTTCTGAACGCGTTGTAGCTGTATAAGGCCTTTTTGACTGAGTCCACAAAGGAGGGAATTCCCATAATCTAAATGGGAGGTAACTAATGCGTGGACCATTGTTTTCCTGGAGTTGGGAGGCAATAAGTCGAGGATCTTCCTCAAGACTTTCAAAATGCCATAACATTTGCCAACAATATTGTTAACATGTTTAGTGTAGTCAAGGTTAGAGTCCAGGTGAATCCCCAAGTTTTTAACTGAGTCTACCGGGGCGGGGACAGCGCCCAATTCAGCCGGCCACCAGGCGGAAGTCCAGATAGATGGGCAGGAACCAACAATAAGAACCTCTGTCTTATTACCATTCAGGCGGAGGTAGTTCTGCTTCATCCACCCATCAAGTGCCACCAAACAGTTCGAAAATTTCTCAGCCTCCACAACTGGATCACGGGACAGATTGATCACCAGTTGTGTATCATCTGCATATGAGACAATATCAATCCCATATGACTCTACCAGTTTGGCAAGGGGTTCCATATACAGATTGAACAGTGTAGGGCTCAAAATCGAGCCCTGAGGAACCCCTTGTTTAAGGCATCTTACACTGGACTTACAGGGAGGACAGACCACTTGAAATCTCCTGTTCATGAGGAAGGAGACCAGCCACTTATGAGCAGGACCAGTTATTCCCTTCTCGCTTAGGCGGCCTAGTAATACTGGGTGTGACACGGTGTCAAACGCCGCGCTTAGGTCCAATAGGACCAAGGCGGCCGTGTGACCCTCATCCACCCTGCTCCGCAACAGTTCTGTAGAAAAAAGAAGGGCGGTCTCCGTTGAATGTTTGGCCCTAAATCCCGATTGAGACACGTGGAGGAGTTTATTTTCCTCAACAAAGCCCACCAACTGTTGGTTAACTAGTTTCTCTACTACCTTTGCGCAAAAGGGAAGGAGAGAGATAGGTCTTAAATTATCCAGTTGTGTCATGCTAATATGGGCTTTCTTTTTTATAGGGACAACTTGTGCCAGTTTCCAACTGTCAGGAACCAGGCATTCACGGAAGGATAGTGAGGCCATATTCCCAATGTGCTCCGTTACCTGAGTGAGATGTTTGCGAAGGATCCTCGCAGGGACCACATCCAGGGGGGAGCCAGAGTGAATATCCAGTAAGATACTGGTTAGCTCCTCCGCTCTCGGGACCTCAAATTCCTCAAGATATTTTTTTGCCTGGATTACAAGACAGGGACCTGACGGGATTGTATGTTGTGAGATGGACTGAAACGACGAGTAGATCTTTTCTACCTTCCCCACAAAGAAGTCCGCTATATCGTTACATGACTCTATCGATGAGGGGGCATCTCCTGAATTCACTAGAGGGGCAGACAGTTCCTTCAAGATCATGAAAAGCTCTCTGGAGGTATTCTCTGAACCGTCAATCCTCCGATGATAGTAGTCTCTTTTAGATTTCCTAATCTGACCGTGATAGGACTTTAGTTCCTTTTTGTAGACTTCACGTAACGCGGGGGCAAATTCCACTCTCCACCTCCGTTCCAAAGTCTAGCATTTAGCTTTAGCGGCACGCAGCTCGGCAGTGAACCATGGGGCGGATTTAGTTCTCCGTGCCATAGCTTTTTGAGTCCAGGGGGCCACTTTATCGAGAGCACTCTCGACCCAATCATCATACCTCCTGCATGCCTCAACCAGATTATCACTGAGCTTAGGGGGATCCTGTTCTAGGGTTAGATTGAAAGCCTCATGGCTAAATTTCCTCCAGTCCCTACGTTTAACTGCAGTGAGTTTCTGCAACGGCACCCTATTGGGCTGCCTTCTAAATGTGAAGGGGATCACATAGTGATCTGACCACAAGATCTTAATCGGGGCCGATACAGTAATATCTTCCCAATTAGCAAAAATAGGGTCCAACAGGTACCCAGCTTGATGTGTGGCTCTATTATCAACCAGACCAAACATCAAAGCTCTGAGAGAATTAATCAGGGACACAGCCTCGCGGCAATTAACATCATTCAAGTGTATATTGAGGTCTCCAACAATCATAAACTTATTATGACGTAAGGCAGAAAACGTTATAGCCTCGAGGAGACTCTCAATAAACGTGGTAGCCATACCGGGAGGGCGATAGATAAGAAAGCCCTTAATAGTGCAATTTGGGCCAACCAAAATAGAGAAGAGCCCGACTTCGCAATTGTTAATGGCCGACGGTTCAAGTGAACATATCAGTTCAGTTTTATGGATGATGGCTAACCCCCCCCCCCCCTCTGAATCCCCCTATTAATTTGGAGAATGTTATATCCAGCGGGGAGGGCCTCAATAATGTCAGGGAGGGATTGCTCGTCCAACCAGGTTTCCGTCAGGAAAACAAGGTCAGGGGCATCATCCATTAACATATCATAGATGTGTAAGCTGCGACACTTCAACGATCGACAGTTCAATAGAACGGCAGAAATTTTATTACCATCTCTACCCGACTTAATGTCTCTGTGGATTGTGTAGCCACAACTCTCACACCTAGAGGGCCATACCTCCGCATGCAACATGTGCAAGCATTCCGGTGGCGGTGCCATGCGCAGATGTAAAAGTGCTTGCCTCATGTAGGTTATTCTCCCACTCTGGTCAATAATGTTCTGACCAGGGGTACTGGCCCCGGGCCGCGTAAGGTCGCGGACGGGCGCAGACGGGCTTGCCTTTGGCGCGCCTTCAGCGCGCCGCCGGCGCGCCCGCTGCGCCCGTCCGCTGCGCGGCCGAGATGGCTGACTGCTTTTATGCATATTGGTGGGAAGATGTGAGGAGGGTGCAGAGCGTCCAACGACTGGAGCGCGTCCGTTTCCTCCCCTCAAGATGGCGTCAGAGGGGTTTGTGATTCCGGTGACAGCCCCTAGATCGGCTGCACCTAGAATCTTGTCAAATGCCTCAGGTCGTTGGCGCGACTTAGATCTCACCCAACGTGCATGCAGTATGTTAAAAACACACCATTAAAATATTCACAATTTTTAAAACCCACATATGCAATATATTTGTAATCGGACCAAAGATTATGGCGCACTTAAAGTAAACTGTTTGGCCCCCGGCTTTCCGCCTCAGGGGTAGATTTCTGGGAAAATCACCGGGGAGCTGTTTCCAGTTCCTTAAGTATGCCGGGAGGGCGCAGAGCGTCCAACGACTGGAGCGCGTCCGTTTCCTCCCCTCAAGATGGCGTCAGAGGGGTTTGTGATTCCGGTGACAGCCCCTAGATCGGCTGCACCTAGAATCTTGTCAAATGCCTCAGGTCGTTGGCGCGACTTAGATCTCACCCAACGTGCATGCAGTATGTTAAAAACACACCATTAAAATATTCACAATTTTTAAAACCCACATATGCAATATATTTGTAATCGGACCAAAGATTATGGCGCACTCAAAGTAAACTGTTTGGCCCCCGGCTTTCCGCCTCAGGGGTAGATTTCTGGGAAAATCACCGGGGAGCTGTTTCCAGTTCCTTAAGTATGCCGGGAGGGCGCAGAGCGTCCAACGACTGGAGCGCGTCCGTTTCCTCCCCTCAAGATGGCGTCAGAGGGGTTTGTGATTCCGGTGACAGCCCCTAGATCGGCTGCACCTAGAATCTTGTCAAATGCCTCAGGTCGTTGGCGCGACTTAGATCTCACCCAACGTGCATGCAGTATGTTAAAAACACACCATTAAAATATTCACAATTTTTAAAACCCACATATGCAATATATTTGTAATCGGACCAAAGATTATGGCGCACTCAAAGTAAACTGTTTGGCCCCCGGCTTTCCGCCTCAGGGGTAGATTTCTGGGAAAATCACCGGGGAGCTGTTTCCAGTTCCTTAAGTATGCCGGGAGGGCGCAGAGCGTCCAACGACTGGAGCGCGTCCGTTTCCTCCCCTCAAGATGGCGTCAGAGGGGTTTGTGATTCCGGTGACAGCCCCTAGATCGGCTGCACCTAGAATCTTGTCAAATGCCTCAGGTCGTTGGCGCGAGTTAGAAAAAAGTTAGTGTTATCGGACGAATCCGACCAGTTAGGCTGAAAACGAAAAAAGGATCTGGACACTTAGATAGTGAACCTACGTGGGAGCACCGAAATGCTCGAGTTACCTAGCCCAGGGGCTGCTGCTGCATAGGGTTCAAAAGACGTCGGGAATCCTCGTTACAGTCTATGGAGCCTGAAAGAAGAAGTTGCTGGCAGGCGACCAGTGATGAAGTTCGATGGGATCCGAGCCTGGATCGGAGTTGAAGATGACCTGAAAGCAGAGGGGACTCAGTTCTTGATCACTAGCCAGTGATCAGATGGGCACCAGGATGGCACCGGATGAGGGCACCTCGACCAGGTGAGTGGGCGACGCTTGGCTCTGCAGTCTCTCGGACCAGGAGGCGTTGTCGGCGACCAGGATGGAGGGGCGAGCTGTCCCACGAGGGTGTCTGCTGTCGGCGCTGCTGAAACCAGGATTGGAGCAACAAGCCTTGGCAAAGGCAAGCCCACGCGGTGGACTCAAGATGGCGTCTGGAGTGGACCAGGAGGGTCCAGGGTGCTCCTCTGTTGGAGGGGAGCAAGGGCCAGTCTGGAGCAACCAGACCAGCGGTGAAATCGTCGTGGTACGTCGTCAAGAGGGTCACTAGCCAACGGGCAAGTGACCGGACAACGTGGCAAGCAGCAAAGAAGCAGAAGGGCCCCACGCAGATCTCGTGGATGCTGGGAGGCTGGACTTCGGTGCTGGAGCTGCTTAGGGTTAGGGCTTCTCAAACCCCAGTGCACTTACTCGAGGGTCTCTCGGGGGTCGTGCTGGAGAAGCGTCGTGCAGGTCTTGAAGATGGCCGGTCCCACGGGTCTCGCGCACCCACGAATCTCAGCTGTGCTGGATGATGTAGGTAGAGGTCAGAGATGGAGGGGAAACCGGGTCTCGTCGAGCTGGGCAGTCTTGATCCGGAGGATGGACTTCAGCAAACCGCAAGAGCTTCGATGGTGCCTGCTGGTGCAGGGTGGCTACTCCTTAGCCACAAGGGAGAGTCTTCAGAAGAGTCAAGAGTTCCTTTCGTGGAAAGTAGTTTCAAGATTCAAGATTATCTAATTTGGGAAGGGGGCCTGCTCCTATCTTTATACTAAGAAAAGGGGCTGGCACGCGACTAAGTCCTGCCCTATGGGTGGGACTAGGAGGGGGGTGGTTACACCCCTCTCCTTTGTCCGGTCTCTCCCCAGCTCAGGGGCTGGTGTGCCCCAGGAACTGGTTTGAGCCGGCATATGCACAGTGAGCACCGGGGTGCCACTTGCAGTCACCATCCTTTCAGCCCTGCCTACCTGGAATAAACAAAATCCTGTCTGGGATGGTGCTGGCACCGCCCCTGACAGGAAACCCTTTGTCCATGCCTCCGTTGCTGGAAGGATTCCCAGCAGCAGGAGGGCAGACTTGTATCTCGGTGGCAGCATCCATTTTGTGGAGCTGAGGCTATGTCTGACTTTAACCGGGGTTCACAGTTACATACATGTCGTGTCCCTCTAGAAGGGTGGAATGCTAACCCCGTCACCAGAATTGGCGAGGGGTTAGTATTCCAATTCGTATGACACCTTACTCGACATGTTTTGATAAAGCTATACCAAAGTTAGCATTTAACCGCGAGGATTATAATGCACTTAAGAGTATATGGTATAGCGTTATCATGGAACAGCTATTTGGACTTGGTTCCGCAAGCTGCAAACGGGCTCAGCTCATGCCAGAGCACCATCTCACATAATTCCAAGCACTCTGCCTTCAGGATTGATAAGGCCTGCCATAGGAGTGACTGATAGGAATATATGTGTCAATTTTAGGGTTAGATATAGGAATACTATATCTAAAGCAAACGGTGTTTACACCACCTTGCCCCAGCTGTCGTGCAGCCAGTTGTGTCTGTTTGGGTGGCCAGCCAGGGGTGGCATAATACATGCTTCAGCCCCTGGTAGGCCCTGGGTACACCTATGCCCTGGATACCTAAGGTATGCTGTACAGGGACTGATAAGGTGGCCCAGTACCAATTGGTAAAATGCACCTAAGGTACATGGTAATTTAGAGAGAGAACAGCTAGGCTGTGGGTCTGATTAGCAGGCCCACAGCCAGGGAAAGTCGTAAATCAGTGAAGCATAAAGCAAAAATCTGGGGTGGCCATGGGATTGCAGACCCCACTCTCCTACAGACAGGGTGACCGTCACTCCGACAATGAAAAGAGCGGTCCTGTGGTGGACGCACCTGAGAAACTTGTCCTAAGGTCTATCCTTCGTAGGCGATCCGTCTCCTCAAGTAGTGACAACGGATGCGTCATTGGATGGTTGGGGAGCGGTGATGCAAGACCTGCATGTCAGTGGCCATTGGTCTCCTCATGATCGTCGGCTCCACATCAATCTACTGGAGTTCTCAGAGCGATAAAACTAGCTCTACAAGCCTTTCTACCTCGCCTAGGAGGTTCACGAGTTCTCATCAGGACGGACAACACCACGGCCATGCATTACGTGAACAAATAAGGAGGAACCAGGTCTCTCCCGTTGTCGCAGGAAGCTCCGGAGATCTGGGAATGAGCTATCCTTCACGGGATGTCACTGCAGGCAGAACACTTGCCAGGAGTTCTCAACGAGAATGCCGACAGACTGAGCAGGTTATCTTCAGTCAGTCACGAGTGGGAACTAAACCAACAAGTTCTAGAAGAAGTATTCCGCCAGTGGGGCAAACCGGCGATAGATCTTTTTGCCACGCCAACCAACAAGAAATGCGGGTCTTATGCAAGCAGGATTCACCACCGAGGATCATTGGGGAATGCGCTTTCGATAGCCTGGTCAAGGAAATATTTTACGCCTTTCCCCCCATTCCACTGATCCCGAGGCTTATCAGGAAGATCAAGGTGGAACCATGCAGGATGATCCTGATAGCTCCTGCTTGGCCGAGACAGTTCTGGTACATGGAACTCCATCTGTTGTCACTAGCTCCTCCTCTTCCCTCGAGGACTATTCCAGACCTTCTTACAATGTCCAAAGGACAAAGTTGGCATCCGGATCCACAGTCATTACACCGGACAGCATGGCTCCTGAGCAGCGAGAGTTTATGAATCTCCCCATCTCGAACGAAATTAAAGAAGTCCTCTCCCAAGCGAGGGCTCCTTCCACGAACAGAACATATTGCCTTAAATGGAAAAGATTTTGTATTTGGTGGACGAGAGAGAAAATTGACCCCTTTTCCTCGAAACCTCATCAGCTTCTGCCTTATCTCTTATCCTTGGCTAAGTCTGGGCTGGCCCATTCATCTATAAAAGTACACTTGGCAGCAATTTCAAATTACAGATGGTCTGAGTCTGGACCTTCGTTGAGGTCTTCCAGAATTGTTAAACAATTTTTAAAAGGCTTGTTTAGGGTCTATCCACCAGTGAGGCCTCCGCCTCCTACTTGGCACCTTAATCTCATTGTTACTCAACTCCTGAAATGCCCGTTTGAACCAATTCATCGATCAGATATGAAGTTCCTGTCATGGAAATTGTCTATCCTTCTTGCCCTCACATCGGCAAGGCGTATTGGGGAGTTGCAGGCTCTCACAATCCAGGAGCCTTTTCTACAATTCAAAAGAAACACAGTCATCTTGAGAACTAACCCAAAGTTCATACCCAAAGTACCCTCGGACTTCCACTTGAATGAGCCGGTTATTCTTAAGGCTTTCTTTCCTCACCCGGCTACACCAGCGGAGAGATCGCTACATTCTCTGGATGTGCAGCGATGTTTGAAATTCTATTTGGATCGCACCAAGGGATTTCGAAAATCCTCCTAATTGTTTGTTGCTTTTGGTGGTCCGAGCAAGGGTCTCCCTCTGTCGAAGCAGGGGATTGCAAGATGGATTACCAGTGCCATCCTACATTGCCATTGTGCAGCAGGTAAACCACTGACTGGCAGGGTTCGAGCACATTCCACAAGATCAGTGGCGTCTTCAACAGCCCTCTTCGCGGGGGTACATATTAAGGAAATTTGCAGAGCTGCTACCTGGAGCAGTGTCCACACCTTTACTAAGCATTACTGCTTGGACTCCTTGCAACAAGAAGATACGGCAGTGGGCCAGGTAGTCCTGAGGAACCTCTTCCACTAATTGGTGAGCTTTCCTTTCTATCCCACCTTCCGTAATTTGGCACAGTTTGTATCTTTATGTCAGGTTGGCTATTGCAATGTATAGTATGACACAAAATGTGTTTTGTTATTGCTAACTGCTTGCTACTCTGATACAAAAGCATGGGAATCTATGAAAGTTCCAATACTGGGGTAAGAAAACAAGTTACTTACCTGTAACTTTAGTTCCCCGGTATTTGTAACTTTCATAGATTCCCATGCGCCCACCCACCTCCCCGGGGAAAGCTCAGCCTTCAGCAGATGTGGTGACTGTTACACAAAGGCTACGAAAATCTGAGGTTCCTTCAGGAGGGTTCTAAGGGATGAGGCTCTACTGATTGGCTGATGCCAAAGTTTGGTCTCTTTTACACAAAGAGGGTGATATGCTACAAAAGGGAATGAGGCCTAGGCCTTTTTTCTTTCTCTTTTGTACCTACTGCTATGTTATTTTAGTTACCAAGACTCCCATTCCGACGACGGAGAATGATACAAAAGCATGGGAATCTATGAAAGTTACCAATACTGGGGAACTAAAGTTACAGGTAAGTAACTTGTTTTCTTCCTGACAGACTCGAGGTTCTCCCGCACTGTAACGAAACCTGCTGCCTCTCCCCGGAGTTTAGTCCCTTCTCTCTGTCTATTCTCATGGAACCCTGTCTCGCCTATGGAATGTATGAAGGATAATTTCACATAATAAAGTGCCATTATGCTGGTGTGCCAATTCTCTATGCAGCATGGCAATTGTGTTCATCAAATAACAATGCTTTCCCTAAAAAAACCTGAACGCAAACATGCCCCAGAGCAAACATAAATAAATTGTGTTTTTTATCAAACTGTTTCAAAGATTGAGAGAAAAACTGATTCTGAAGAAAAATTATTTGTATTGCGGGTCTCGCTATTAGAATAGCAAAACCACAAAGGCAGTTACTATGGAAATCGCTGAGAAACAATTGATCTAAAGGGCATTTGCAATTTAGCTGTACCTGGTGGGTCTGATATCTGCGTATGCGAGATGGGAGAGTGTCGAGGTGAGATTTAATAGTCCTTAGTCTTGAAAGAAAGCCATCATTATGCCGCTGTACCAATTTTTGTATATTGCAAAAAGGTTTTTATAGTTGTCAGTGTGACAGAACAGCCTTGAAAAGGGAGCAATTTTAGGTTGCTGCAAAACAAAAAATCTTTAAGCTGCTGTTTGCCTAGGGAAGGAGAAATTTGGTCTAAAGACGAAAAATTATGGCATTGGACCATCGGAAAGTATGTTCAAATCTCAGCCTTGACCCAACATCATGTGATTCTGGGCAAATCATTTAATCTCCTTGTGACAAAAAAGTGACATAGTCTGGTTCTTTTGTAAAGCTGTCTTATACCTGTGGGACAGGTTTGCCCTATAAAGAAACTACATGTTAAGAATAGTTGCCAAATGCTTTCTGGGAGATGCAGTTTGGGTCCATCCTAGTGCTCTCGTTGGACTACAGTGGTGCTAGAGTATGGCAGGAGGCATGGTGTCTTTAAACCCTCCCCCTCCTGCTACCAGTCTAGGGGGCGCAGGTCCTTCAGCAGTTCGGAGGGGCTGCTCTAATTGTTATTCACCAGTCTGTGAAGGTAGCCTGGAAATGTGACCTTTGCTTGGTGCATTTCCAGCATGCCTTTCACACCTCATTTACGGTGATGGAAGGGGAGGGGCAGGAGCAGGTGACCGTCCTGTTTCCAACGGAGACGGCCGCTCCACAAGCTGACCCCCGCCCTACCTGCCTGGTGATATCGTAACGCTTGACCATCTCAGCGCGATCTGCTGCATAGCGTCCACTTCTGCTTTGGCCATTTCTAGCATCGCATCCGCATCGTAGCGCTTTATTGCCTATTTGCATATTGCTTTGTTTAAAGAGCGCATCTGCATCGTATTGCCTGGTTGCATACTGCTTTGTTTTAAAGATCGTATCTGCATCGTAGCGCTTTGGCTGGCAGACATTTTGTTGATTGTTTGTTGTTGACTCCCTGACCGGATATCCTCACAGATCCCGCCTCCCAGCTGCCCCTCCCTCCCACTGTTACTATCAGGCCGCACTGCCGCTTCCAGCGCTGTGACCGTCCTGTTTCCAACGGAGACGGCCGCTCCACAAGCTGACCCCCGCCCTACCTGCCTGGTGATATCGTAACGCTTGTCCATCTCAGTGCGATCTGCTGCATAGCGTCCACTTCTGCTTTGGCCATTTCTAGCATCGCATCCGCATTGTAGCGCTTTATTGCCTATTTGCATATTGCTTTGTTTAAAGAGCGCATCTGCATCGTATTGCCTGGTTGCATACTGCTTTGTTTTAAAGATCGTATCTGCATCGTAGCGCTTTGGCTGGCAGACATTTTGTTGATTGTTTGTTGTTGACTCCCTGACCGGATATCCTCACAGATCCCGCCTCCCAGCTGCCCCTCCCTCCCACTGTTACTATCAGGCCGCACTGCCGCTTCCAGCGCTGTGACCGTCCTGTTTCCAACGGAGACGGCCGCTCCACAAGCTGACCCCCGCCCTACCTGCCTGGTGATATCGTAACGCTTGACCATCTCAGCGCGATCTGCTGCATAGCGTCCACTTCTGCTTTGGCCATTTCTAGCATCGCATCCGCATCGTAGCGCTTTATTGCCTATTTGCATATTGCTTTGTTTAAATAGCGCATCTGCATCATATTGCCTGGTTGCATACTGCTTTGTTTTAAAGATCGTATCTGCATCGTAGCGCTTTGGCTGGCAGACATTTTGTTGATTGTTTGTTGTTGACTCCCTGACCGGATATCCTCACAGATCCCGCCTCCCAGCTGCCCCTCCCTCGCCCCTCCCCCTCCACTATCCATTTATGGCAGATGCCTCTGCGCGCAGCGTTCACGCGCAGCGATCGCGCCGAAGGTGCGTCAAAGGTAAGCCCGTCTACGCCCGTCCGCGCCTGGACCGCGCCCAGCGCCTGTCCCCCTGGTCCCCGCCGCACCCAACCCACTAGAGTCACATATGATGCCGCAACTCTCCACGCCCTCAACCCCGGACGCACTACACAATGCTGCGAAGCCACCCCAGGACGTACCCACGGCCCATTCGCCTGCCTCTCCTGCAAGTTCAACTACGTAAGAACCCTCACCAAATCCACTTCCTCCATACACAGCTCTGACTCTAACCGCATGAAGTGCATCCTGCTTAACACCCGCTCGGTCCACAGACACGCAACTGAACTCTGGGACCTACTCGACACTGCGTCACCGGACATCGCCTTCCTTACAGAAACATGGATGAACACATCATCAGCACCCGACATCGCCATAGCCATCCCGGACACCTACAAGATCATCCGAAAAGACCGCACCAACCAAACAGGAGGAGGCATCGCCATCGTCCATAGAAACACCATCAAAATCACAACCAGCTCCGACGAAAATCTCGCAACCGCCGAACATCTCCACTTCCAGATCCACACCGACCCTAGGACCACACTTAGAGGCACCCTCATCTACAGACCTCCAGGTACCCGCACTCAATTCAGCGATGACATCACGGACTTCGTCAGCCAACATGCCCTCGCCTCCGAGAACTACATTCTTTTAGGAGACCTCAACTACCACCTTGAAAACAAACACGACAGCAACACCACCACCCTTCTGGACAACCTAGCCAATCTCGGACTCAAACAACTTGTTGACACCCCCACCCACCTCGCCGGACACACGCTCGACCCTATCTTCACCTCCAGCAAGCACATCTCTTTCGATCGCACCACAGCTCTCCACTGGACGGACCACAGCTGCGTTCACTTCAGCTACAAAACCTCCCTAACCCACAATCACCCTCAACCTATTCCTCGGGGAAACTGGAACAAAATCACCTCCAACCAAGTCCTCACATCACTCAACCAAAACCCTCCCACCCTCTCATTGGACCCAAACCAAGCGGCCACCAAACTCAAGCAATGGATCACCCACAGTGCTGACGAATTAGCACCCCTGAAAAAGCACCAGATCAATTCAGCCAGCAAAAAGGCTCCCTGGTTCAATGATGACCTTAAAAAATCCAAGAAGCTATGCCGCACCCTGGAGAAAACATGGAGAAAAAACCCAACCACCGACAACATGGCCACCCTCAAGGCAGCCACCCGCAAACACCACCAACTGATTCGATCCACCAAGAAATCAGCACTCAAGGATCGTCTCGACATCAACACTCACAACAGCAAGGAACTTTTCAACATCGTCAAAGAATTCACCAACCCCACCGCAGCCTCTAACGACATCACTCCCTCCCAAGACCTCTGCGATGCACTATCCTCCTTCTTCTACAACAAAATTGCCGACATCCACAACAGCTTCGAGAATACTCCCAGCGATCAACCCTCCCCACCGCCCTTAGATCCCACTCCGCCAACCAACAACCTTAGCGCCTGGAACCCAATCACCACTGAAGACACCATCCGCCTAATGAACTCAATCCACTCTGGCTCGCCAACCGACCCCTGCCCCCACCACATCTTCAATAAAGCGGACTCCATCATCGCAGTCACCTTCGTGATGTCATCAACTGCTCGCTCAACTCTGCCACCTTTCCAGAAAGCTGGAAACACGCCGAACTCAGCGCACTTCTGAAGAAACCCACAGCAGACCCCTCTGAACTTAAAAACTACCGACCCATATTCCTCCTCCCATTCCCGGCCAAAGTCATCGAGAAAGCCGTCAACAGCCAGCTTGCCGCCTTCCTTGAATCCAACAACTCCCTCGATCCATCTCAATCCGGGTTTCAAGCCAAACACAGCACCGAAACCGCCCTCATTGCAGCGACTGACGACATCCGAACACTACTGGACAACGGAGAAACAGTAGTCCTCATTCTACTCGACCTCTCCGCCGCTTTCGACACAGTCTGCCACAGCACCCTTATACAACGCCTCAGCAACATCGGCATAAAAGGAAAAGCCTTGGACTGGATCATCTCATTCCTCGCTGGGAGGACTCAAAGAGTCCGACTTCCCCCATTCAACTCAGAGGCTACTGAAGTCATCTGTGGCATACCACAAGGATCCTCACTCAGCCCCACCCTCTTCAATGTTTACATGAGTCCACTCGCCTCCATCGCGCGTCAACACAACCTTAACATCATCTCTTACGCCGACGATACCCAGTTAATCCTCTCCCTCACCAAAGACCCCAACACCGCCAAAACGAATCTTCACGAAGGCATGAAAGAAGTTGCCGAATGGATGAAACATAGCCGCCTAAAACTCAACTCAGACAAAACGGAGGTGCTCATCCTAGGAGCTTCCCCCTCTTCCTGGGACGACTCTTGGTGGCCTTCCGCTCTGGGCACAGCACCCACACCCACAGACCATGCACGTAACCTTGGCTTCATCCTAGACTCCTCTCTCTCGATGACCAGACAAGTCAACGCAGTCTCATCCTCCTGCTTCAACGTACTTCGCACTCTCAAAAAGATCTTCCGCTGGACCCCCCTCGAGACAAGAAAGACTCACCCACGCACTGGTCACGAGTTGACTGGATTACGGTAACACACTATACGCCGGAATCACAGCAAAATTACAGAAAAAACTCCCAACGCATCCAAAACGCATCAGCCAGACTCATATTAGACATCCCTCGCCAAGATCACATCTCCGGACACCTAAAAGACCTCCACTGGCTTCCCGTCAACAAAAGAATTACATTCCGCCTTCTCAACCACGCACACAAGGCCCTCTACAATCTAGGACCCGAATGCCTCAACACTCGACTGTCCTTCTACATACCCACCCGCCAACTAAGATCGTCCAATCAAGCCCTCGCCGCAGTCCCGCGCATCCGAAAATCCACCATGGGCGGCAGATCCTTCTCCTTCCTTGCTGCCAAGACCTGGAACTCACTCCCCAATCACATCCGCCTTACTCAAAACCACATCTCCTTCAGAAAAAAACGTAAAACCTGGCTATTCGACAAATAATGAACCCCTTCCCCAAGCGCCTTGAGACCCTCAGGGTGAGTAGTGCGCTATATAAATGCCTGAACTTGAACTTGAACTTGAGCAAATCACAAGCCCTGCAGCCAGCGGCGCTACTAGAGCCAAATTTAGTGGGGGGTGGGGGGGCTGGGAAAACATTTCGGGGGGGGGAGCCGACTCTCCCAGCAATAGTTAGATTGGAGATACAGAGGCTCTAGAAGTGGTGACAAAACAATAAAGCCTCATTAATAAGTTAGAGGTCTTTTAAAGCCCTGTGAAGTACTCGGGTGCGGCTGTGCCCGGGAAGCTGACTCAGCCCAGGCAACCACACACGAGGGGGGGCCTGTCAGCAGCTGAGGGACGTGGCAAGTCACCTCGGCTGGAGCACGGCAGCATGCACAATTTACTAGTATTTAACCGAATCTGCATATAAATACAGACAAAGGAAAAATAGTTTTCCGTCTGTATTTATGTGTAAATATCCCTTTAAACGGAAAACCGGGAGCCCTAATTTTAATGTAGGGAAAAGCTCTCCACAAGTGATCCTGTACTGTTTTCTAGGAGTGGGAGGAATGTTTCATTCTGCCTGTAGAGTTGGTGGAATTTGGTGACCCCCCCCCATTGCTCTTGTAAGGTGGAGTTCCGGCCAAATCCCGCCAATTTCAGCATGGTGGAATTTATTTCCCGCGAGGCTGCAGAAATTCTAGCTGGCGAGCGAGATTTTGACATCCTCAAGGGAGATTTTCTAACACAAGGTGGTGCGGTCAGCGGGCTGCTTCCAGAGTAGAGTTGCTGCAACTCCAACAGCAGCAAAATCAACTCAAGTGGGCGCACACTCTTATGCAGCACATGGTGCAGTTCGTGTTGATTTTTCACGACTGCTCCTGCTACCGGGGCTAAATTACAACAGGAGCAGCATATTCCCGACCTTCGGTAGAACTCCACAAAATCTCACAGAATTTTTATGTAACTCTGCAGAATTCCACAGAGTCAAATTCGACGATTCCTGCTCACCCCTACTTTTTTTGTGGAACACCTGAATCTGGTCAGATTCGGGTAAGTAGTAGTTACCTGTATAATCAGAAGATTCAAAGGAGAATGTTAATGAAACGAGATGGAAGAGTGTAGTGTAGTTCCTATCATCCCAATAGGCTCTGCGCATTGGAATAATACCTACAATAGTAAAGGCCTAGACCAGACGTTAACTAGGTCTACTACTGTCGATACTAGACTTAAAGTTTTGGGTTTGCCAGCTTAGCTCAGAGTTCACTAGAAACTTTCTCGAATGTTCAGGAAAGAATTAACTCCCCTGATTAGACAAGAAGGGATTTAGTTTCTGACAACCATAGAACATGACAACTTTGCTCTCCCCTAATCAAGAGTATATCTCGAGAGTCGTGTGAACAAAAGGCAATTTATTTTACTCAGTCAGTACGTGCATTCTTAGTCTCATCAGAATGTAGAGAAAAGGAAGAGACGGGCGTGTTCAATAAAAAGGTGTTATTTATTGATCAGTCTCTTTTCTCATACAAGAGAAATGGATCGATATTATTGCAATACTTATAGTTAAGTAAAGTGCATACATTAAAAGCAATAGTATAAAATAATACTGTAAAAACATTGATATGGTTTCTAAGCCATATGATGTTTTAAAATGAATAAAATATATTACATACACATATACATTTGACTAAACGTACTCAACTGGTGTTTCTAAATACGCCTACCCCGTGTACCTGACCTAAGCCTAATACGTGGGCGGGAATAGAAAGTTACAGTTTAAGTTAAGTTTGTTTTTGCCAAGTGAATAACTAAAGAATTCTCTGTGAGGGGTTATTCAGTTCTGTACCTGGAAGTTAGGATGAATGAGGGATGGTATCTCTCTCTCTGGTCTCGATATTCCAGGCTGCCTGCGAGGGCTGCCCAGAAACGCCGGGGCTGGAATTCTCGGCAGGAGAAAGCAGCTTCTCTCAGCGCGTCAGGAAGGCGGGGCTGCGCCAGCGGGGTCTGCTCTGCTCTTCGCTTCGGCAAGTATGGCTGCTCCGTCTCGTCACCACGCGTGTGTTTGCATAGGGCAATATCGGTAATATTTATACCTTTAAGGTGCCGAGATTGACGTAAGGATGGACATAGATACGTCAATAAGGATGTCATACGACTTGCTCGTTAGCACATTCTTTTACTGAAGTTCTCGGTGAAATCAAAACAATGGCCGCAGGGTTTTGCCCAGGTTGTCATAGGTTTGATTTGTTATGAGAACTCCGTATGCCTTATCAGGGGCTGGAGAAATATCGCTTGTCTAATTAGATCGCAAGCGTTATGACCTAATCAGATAACACGTTCCTGTGCCGTAGTGTGACTGCGTCAGATAACGGTATCTGCATCATGGGGATTTTCTGCCTCATGGGCTGATTACTAGTTAACTTGTTAGTTTACTAAGCAGAATAGGGTCAGGAATAGGGGGATCGATTCAGGACCTATAGGAATACATCACACCCACTCCACGCTAACTATGGTCATATTTACTAATCTAGGCATAGTATAACATAGTACAACATACTACAGAGTATAGTGTATACCTTACCAACCCAAAATACATAAATGCATTTTGAAATTTTTCAAATATACGCAAAAATTGCAGTCATATGTATTGTATGCACTCAAGCTGTATAATTATGCCAAAGTAATCACATTTGTATACATTATTGCTATTTGGTATATGAGAATTACACATGAAATGGCTCTTAATACAGAAAAAAAGTTCGAGACCATTCCATCACATAATAAAGTATTTGTGAACATACCTGCGGGCAGCTAATGTCTATAAACTATGTCTATAAGCTATCTAAAATTTAGAAACCTTAGTTCTTTAAGAATAGTTCTTACTTTAAGCAGAAGATAGTGTCCCGAAAAATATGAAAAAATATTTTGGGGCTGCTGAAAAATTGCTGTCCGTGAACTGGAGGAAAGATTGTTCATGTGACTTTATTTTTAAAGTTGAAGGCCGAATTCAGGGAACGCCGTGTGTGAGCTTGTTCAAAAAGCCTCTATTTCTGCTCTGGTGAGAACATCATATCATTTAGGCTTTCGAAAAAACTGTCAACAGCTTCCTGGGAAAGTTCCACTAACTCGGAAATAGGTGTAATAATGCATTCGTGCGCATGATTGCCTCCATTGACATTCTGATTTGCATTGCTGACAGAAGGTCGTACCTGTTCGATGCTGCTTTCATCTTGAACTTCACTACCCATCAATCGTAGTGGTGAAGCTTCCACGAATGCCGTCATCAGGATTGGTAGCCTTTGAGGGCAGCACAAAGCATGAACCTTGATCGGGCTCAACAATGTTTCTGCATCCATTGGCGCATCCGATTGTAGCGTCAGACAGGTGTCTAACACGCATTCTTCTCCGCATAGCAGGCACCTTAATACAGGTAAAACACATCTTTGCCACATTGGTCGAAATGATAGAAACCAAGTCATATTTAGGTCTCTAAGCCGGGAGAGTCCCAGGATTTTTGATATCCGGTCCCGGTATCCAATGGCTAGGATTGTTTCTTCCCTTGTCGCAAGAGTTTTGTCTGTGACATGGGTTGCCATAACGAAAAATAAGGACTAAGAATAGGATTCCTGCAATTAGTCCCAGGATCAGGGGAAGTCCGCCAAAAATCGAATGGACGAAATCTGGAAAAATACCCAGTATGGCTTTGAATGGTGTTAATGCCATCGAAAATATTGTCTTAAATACCTTTGAGATCCCATTGGTATCAGAAATATTTAAGATTTCATTTAGAATTTCCGCGAAATGTATGGGGGAATTAGTTGATAACAATGAATGTATCTCTGCAGTCGTCCTTGCGACTTGTAGATCATACGTTTCTTTTGATGACGAGAGCCTTGTAGGCGTCTGAAGAAGCACTGTTTTCATTCTGCTTAAAGTATCTATTCGAATAGAAGTAATTTTCAAGTTGGGCCATGCCCTTGCCTCCCTGTCTGGAAAGGAGCTGGGGAACAACGAGCGTCCACAGCACTTTACCTTCGCAGTCGTAGTTACTAGATAAGGAGTCCCGGGCATAAGACTACAACATCTGCGGTCTACAATTAGAATGTAACTCCCATTATAGAGTCTTTGAAAGAATGGTTCTATTTCTGTTGCAGGTGCGCCTTGCTGGTGACATGAAAGGTTGTATGAATTCCCTTCACAGGCTCCATGCAAACTAATTCCGTTACACAGAAGCGTGCCGCTTAGTGACATCGCACAATTATTGCCACTAAGAAACACTTTCTGTCCTTTATTACTGACACATGCATGTGAATAGGGCAGGTTCCATGTTGTTTTAAGGTACCCTTTTCCCAATTTCTCGTACATGCCAGCCTGTATATATTTTTGGCAGTATTGAAACCTGAAGGTTGAAATTGGAATATTTATTATCCCATGTATTATCCATTCACTGACAGGTCGTTCTGACATTGTCATTGGTAATCTCTCAAGTTTCTCAATGCTCAGGATTGTATAATCAGCACCCCTTTGCGCCATACTGATTTGTCTATCAGTAAGGTTAAAGATTTGGAATAGTGACGTTGTGTTGATTAAACGCCAAGGCACATAGCCTGAACGCAGATTTTGTAACGTCCAGCCAAGCTGTACAATAGAACGCAATTGTGACTGACCGTGTTGTAATAACAGTAAGTCCTGCGATAATATGTCGATTGCTGAAGACACAATGCTGTCCAAAGAAAAAATTCTGGAGGACAGAGTCATTAACCCATTGTCCACTACAGAAAGTGATTTTTCCAAATTAATACGGTCAATGTCCCGTATTCTCTCTGCTGTTTCAATTTGAGTAACCTTCCAGGCCTCATTGTATGCTGCATATACAGAGGCTGCTATGAAACGTTTTTGACGCTGTTTGCGTGGTCCCATAATGAAATCACGCAAGTCAGCACCATCAGTAAGTAAAGTTAGGTGTTGCTTAATTTCTGCCAGTGTGGAAGTTTGCAGCCATTGAAGGCATACTTTGCCCACACTGTAGGTGGTTATTATCCCTGGGTGATGTCTTTGGGGATATCTAGGGTCTGGCCTGGTCATTTTGAACCCCTGGGTTTTATTCAGGAATCTGTCTTGACAGTTATTAGTATCTGTGGGCCAGATCAACCACTGTTTCCAATCAGGATGTGTTCTGTTTTGGTTTAATATATGGTTTACGTCTATCTCTTCATCTGTAGAAGTGTTGCTAAACATTGTTGGTTTTGGAATAGACGGTTTAATTAAATCTTTGATTTTGGCTAGGCCAAGACAGGTGGTTTGTTGAACAGTGTCATTTAAAAATATCATTTGTTCTGGGATCATGCAGGCTCTAAACAAAGCTTCTATACCCTGTACTTGCCAATCTTTTGTACCCCAAACACTTTTCAATTCTACATTTTTGTCCCAATAATCAAAACCAAAGGTATTCAATTTTTCAAAAAATGAGTCTGAATAAATCAATATTGTGTTGGTTATCATGGTCTTGGTTCCTGTCTTGTTTGACAATTTAAAATAGAATGCTTCAGCATTACTTGTGTTAAAACCTGAAAAGTATGAATATTTGTCATAGAAGGTTCTTGAGCTTTCTTTTGGAGGGGTTGCACAATGTTCCCATTGATTATAATTTAAAACATTTCTAGGCTGTGCAGATTTATGTAGAAAATGGTTACCATAATGGTTATAACAGTACATACTATCATAATTTGTAGAACCCTGCAAATAATCATGTTTGGTAAATTTAGCAGACATTACTAAGTCAGACATCATATTATTAATGCTTTCGAAGTCCCAATCATCAGCAAATGAGCTTGGTTTTGAAAAGTCACTCAATGAGATCTTAATTTGGTGTGGATATTTCAGGATTTCGACCGGACCATAAATTTCATAGTCAGTGTTGTCCCAGGCTACCCCACCCGGTATCGGATTGGCTGTGAAGTTGGCTGAAGAAAGTTCTCTTTTCTCGACGTGTGAAGATATGTGTGGTTTGAGGATCAAGTTGATTTTCTGACTTGCTGTGTCCATTTTAGCATATTTTCCCTCAATGAAGCGTCCCAAAGTAAGTACCATGATGAGCCAAAGTATGAGGATAAATGCACCAAAACCCACCCAAAATTCAATCCATGGGGAAATCAGATATGTTTCTTTCAGTTGTTTCAAAAGTTCTTTAGCTTTATCTTTAAAGGTTTTTGATGATGGCTGTGTCTTTGATTCACTGAAGCCCTCAGAGGAATCATCGAAGTTTATGAAGTAGCCGGATGCAGTTCTGTCAATTGTTCCAATTGGTTCAGGATTTCTGTTTCTTGCATTTTCACTTGGTACTTCATTATAGATTGGTGTGTCTCTGCTAAATGTTTTTATTTGGGTTTTCAGAGGTCTGAGTTCTATTGCATTGCTGCATAGTCCTTGTTGTTCTTCTGTAGGCGTTTCGAATGTGATGAGCCTCTTCGTTAGGACCTCTGTACTGGTAGCAAACCTTGGTGTTCTGCTACTTATTGGGAGTCCACTTGGCCTACTGTTTGTTATCGGCCACATGTTGTGGTTTTACCAGGTCGATTGATACAACTCGGTTCTCCTTTTTTCCAGCAAGTGGCGGTAGTACAACTGATCTTGTCCCGTTGACAGACAAGACAGGAACTGCTTTTCTGTAAGAAGGCCCAAATTCCTTCTTTACCGCGATCTTCTCCCTGACTAGATCCCCGACTTTTGGAATCTAGACAGGTCTTGCTGGGACAGGTGGTGGTTCTTCAGTGGTTGTTGGCTGTTGTTTCAACTTTATGTTGCTCAGGTCTTTTCTTGTTTTGTTTAAGTCCTGCAAAATAGCCAAACGGTCTTTGATATCAAAGCTTTTTTCTTTCACCACTGAAGTCTGACTATCAATGTCAGAGATCATCATCCTAGTTCCAAATAATAATTCGTACGCACTGAATCCCTTCAGAGAATTTCTTGGCAAGTTATTTAGACTACGTTGGACACTTATTAGATGTTTGACCCACCCAGCTCCCGAACCTAATACCTTTGCTGTTATAGATTGCTTTATGTCACGGTTTTTTCTTTCAACAATTCCGTTCCCCTCAGGGTGAAATGGACAAGAGTACCGCAATGCCACGCCCATGCTGACCATGGCCTCCTTATAAGCTCTAGAGCTAAAAGCAGGACCGTGGTCCGAATGCAGCATGCCAATTGCGTATGTGCCGATAAAGACTCGCAAATCTTTTATAACAGTTCTGGCGTCAGCCGTTCGCTGGGGCCACATCCATATGAATCTCGTGCATGAATCCACTGCGACCAAGATATATTTATAGTTACCATCCCTTTGTAAGGGACCACAGTGGTCTAGATAAATACAGGCTAATGGTTTATCCGAGATTAGAAGGGGCGTCTGTGCTGGACGTCTCACCGTTGATACTTTCATTTTTTGGCATATTTCACATTCTAGAACATAGTTCCTTGTTTGTCTTCTCATTTGTGGCCACCAGTATCTTTGTTTTAATAATGATACTGTGGCTGAGACGCCAGCATGGATAGAAGCAAGCCCTTCGTGTGCCGCTATTATTAGTCCTAACCTATGTTCCATGTTTGGAATTGCCCTATCCCCCACTCCAGGGATTTGAGCAAAAGGAACATTGTTTGCATCGATTATGTATGTATAATTGAGTGGATAATTGATCGGTAACGCTGAGCAGTCGCCTTTAGATGACGTTCTCACTGCCAGCACTGTTTCACCGTCAATGTATTTTAATGTACGCTTTTTTCGAACTACGGGAGCCGATTTAGTTGCTGCCGCTGTGGCTATTTCAGCCAATGAATTCCCTGCAACGTGAACGCCATCACGCTGATGACTCAGTGAGTGTGTCACGTGAGTCTTTGGTAGTTCTTTTTTCAAAAGAGCTATTTGTTCCCAGAGCAGTTTCTGCTTTATTAGTGCATCTGTGTCATCTTTGTAACCGTTTTGAATCCATGTTTGCAAATCCTTGTTATATGATTTGACGCAGTAATATGAATCTGACACTATAAGTGTCGGGAATTCGCGATCCGCATTATCTAGCGCCATTTTCAAGGCTACTATCTCAGTTTGTTGTTCTGAATTAGTTTCTACTGAGTGTGTTTTTGTTAATAGAGGTTTTAGTTTACCTCCGCGCCAAACTTCTTTTGTAATCCCACATGTGGGGTTGTATGCTTGTTCTCCCCAAACGGGAGGTTGAGCATGTCCGTCTGTATAAATTATACAGCCGTAGTGGTCTAGAGGCAGAATTTCGGTAGGCGGAGGACATTCAAATTCATATTGGAGAAATTCTTGTGTTTTTAAGTAAGGATCAAATTCGTACGCCACGTCTGTTGCAGCAAGAGAATTAGCCCATTGTATCCATCTCGGATGGAGTGCTTTAGCATTCGGAATGCTTGCTTTTGTTACAGCCTCTAATGCTGGTATCGGTGTCACGATTATTATTCGTTTACCTTGTGCCAGGGCTCGTTCTTTTGCTATAGCTGTCTGTGTTGCCGTAAGAATCTTTTCCGTTGGGCTAAATTTCATTTCAGCCTTAGTGTACAAGTGTGATTTGAATGCAATTGGTACCTTTTCTCCCTCATTAGAGGTCAGGTATGTGAATCCGCATCTCCCTGGGATGACTCGAATCACAAGATTGCGTGTGTTATCACGTGTTTCTAATTTTGTTTTAATTAGCATGTCTGTTTGTAAGGATCTCAGAATTTCTGTGTGTATTTGAGTCCAATTGGTTCTTTCAAAATCTGGTTTTATCAGATCATAAAGGGGTTTCACCCTTTCTGCGTAATTTGCAATGTATGTTCTTCCGAAATTTAGGAAGCCTAGAATTGACTGTAGGTTTTTTTAGTGTTCTAGGTACTTGGAGTACGGCACATTTTTCTAGAAAATTGTCAGCCAGGCTTTTGCCTTCACTTGATAACTCATATCCTAAGAATAGGACTGTCAGATGGGCAATTCTGGATTTTTTAAAGTTGAATTTGTAACCCTCTGCTGCGAACCCAAGTATTATGGTGTTCACTCTCTTCAAGTGAGTCTCCAAGTCATCATCTGTTAAGTAAATGTCATCGACATAAGATAATGCCTCATCATCATATAATTGTAGTAATTCTGTTACTCTTGCTGAGAATACCCCCGGGCTGTTCTTGTACCCCTGGGCTAACCGACAGAATTGTTTTTGAGTGCCATTTATTGAGAACGCAGTTAAATATCTGCTCTCTGGTGCTATGTTTTGACAAAAGAATCCATTAGAGATGTCCAAGGTTGTTTTGTATTTTTTGCGCACTATGTTATTCATTAGTGCAGCACTGTGTGAGTTTTGCACTGCAAAAGTTTTGCAACATGTGTTAAGGTGTCGGTAATCCAAAACTAGACGATATGAATTGTCTGGTTTGGAGACCGGAAACAAAGGGTTGTTCATTTGTGAGGTGCAAGTTTCAATCACCCCCTGGTATTCTAGCTGATCTAGTATTTCATTAACCTGTTTTTTAGCTTCTTGCTTAATTGGGTACTGCCTTTGTGCAGTAGGTTGTGATTTTAACTGGATTTTGTGAGGAGGAGAGTCCTCATCCCATCCCACGTGATTTTTATATAAAGCAGGAGCTAGAGCCACTGCCCATTTCCTGGCAAGTGTGTACTTTTTATGAATTGGAATATGATTTGAGAAGGCAGGCATAATTACTTCTTCGCCATGAGGGCACTCCCTTACAAACTCTGGTGGCCAGTCTTTTTCAGCTAGAAGGATATCATAGCCCTTGGAGAGATTATCCCAAAATAGTCCCCTTATTTTCCTAGTCTTATCTCCCTCTATTCGCAATGTTATTTCGTATATTTTGTGAGGTTTGCTAACTCTGGTGTCCGCAGTTTCCACTTGAAGATATTCATTCGTGTCCACTGTCTCCAGATGATTCATAAGGACTTTGCGAGCTATGCTCACTTCTGCTGCGCTGTCTAGCATTGTCTGAGCCCATTCCCCGTTTTTCAGTTGTGTCCTCAGTATTCTCGGCATTGTTAACTACCTTGATACTGGCTACCTTCTTTTTTGGAAATTGTAATTTCTTTTTTAGCTGATCAGGTTCCTTGTCTTTGGACTTGGCGTGCTCTTCTCTTTGTTCTGATCGTCCTCTTCTTTCCGATTTCTGCGAGGAAGTCTGAAAAGATTGAGAGGGACGTGTATCAATGTCTTGATATCTATCAGGCTTTTTTATATTATCCCTATTTCTAAGGTTATATCTATTCCCAGAGGGGTCACTTTGTGGTGTCCTGTGTCTCTGGTTCGGAGATTTTTCTCTTCGCCTAGGAGACCTTCCTCTGGACTGGAATTTCTTTTCTTTAGGATTGGATTGTTTGTTTCCATCCCAGTTCTTTTTTGGTGATGTAGATTTATTGTTATAAAATATTTTTTCAGGACTTTTCAATCAGTTGTGGTTTTACTGGTATCCCACCTAAACTATCTCTGCCTAGTTCCTCATAGGATTTTTCTATGATTCTGGCTATTTCAGCTGGTTGGTCTGCTATATCTGTCTCTTTTAACCTCTGGCGGATCGCCACGTTTGCTGCTTCTCCTTTTATGTTGGCTAATAGTATAGCCGAGACCTGCTTGAAGTCTTTCAGTAATTTCATACCAAGAGTTAAAGCGGGTTCTGGACCATATTCATCTTGAATTTGTTTTAGCACATCTGGTATTACCGAAATGGATGGAACACCGTGCGTTTTTGTGTAGATGGAAGCAAAGACTGTACCCCAAGTGTCACAGTCCTCTATGTGTGGTGCGATTCCCATTGGGAGACAGATAGTCAGAATCCTGTGTTTTTCTAATGGGGTGGTGTCAGGAAACACCGCCTCTATTTGGGTGATTTTCTGTGCCAACCAGAATGGTATTTGTTCCCGTTTAGCCGGTACCTTCCCTAGACAGGACTGGATGTTCTGTGGTGTAATTTTATTTGTGTTCCCCTGGTGAGGGGTCAGCTGTGGAAGTTTAATCGCTGGCTGAATTGTTGAAGTCCGCATCACATATTGGACTAATTGTCTATGTATTTTTATTAATTGTTTTAGCTGTGTTAACAGTTCTGCTGCAGACATCCCTTCGATGTCTGGATGTGGTGTGTATCCGGCTAGGACCGGCCACGTTGCTCCTGGTCTACCTAAAGGACCGAGCCTGGTGATGTGATTGTTATGTTTTAGGGCGCCATCAAATAAGAGCAGGTGCTCTTGAAATTTGAGTGGTACTTCCACCTCCTCGAAAGGAGTGTACATTTCAGGAGGTTCCTCTATTTTGTAATAGTGGAAGTACTTTGTTACAGCATTTGCTGCTGGAAAATGTATCCATGAATAGTATACCTCTGTCTGCCAATATTCGTGTGCCTCAATTACGAATATGACTGTGCCACCTCTAGGTGTCAGTCCATTTTCTATAAGTTTTAAAGTTATAGATCTCCTTTTGATGACCGGGATGAGTATTATATCCTCGTCTGCTGCCTGCATGGTAGCATCAGCTGCTGCGAGTTCAGTTGCTAATCTAATTGCCTCTCTTTCATCCTCATTGTCTGACATTTTACTGTCCAAAAGGTTATTTTGTTTGTTTGCAGATCAGGTTTCTTGTGGAAACAAAGATTAGATGCACAATATTTTGGAACTGTGTATCCTTCAACGTTGACTAAACCAAGTACCATACATAGGAGTTTCCTCCTGCGAGGTTTGGCGGATATTACCTTTCACCCACTCCAGACGTCTTTGGAGTATTGTGGGAAAAGGGGTCTGAGTGAGAAAGCACGACTGAGTTACTCTAAATGTCTTACGTTAGTTTTATCGCCCTTTCCAAACGCGTTGGGCGCCATGTAGTGTAGTTCCTATCATCCCAATAGGCTCTGCGCATTGGAATAATACCTACAATAGTAAAGGCCTAGACCAGACGTTAACTAGGTCTACTACTGTCGATACTAGACTTAAAGTTTTGGGTTTGCCAGCTTAGCTCAGAGTTCACTAGAAACTTTCTCGAATGTTCAGGAAAGAATTAACTCCCCTGATTAGACAAGAAGGGATTTAGTTTCTGACAACCATAGAACATGACAACTTTGCTCTCCCCTAATCAAGAGTATATCTCGAGAGTCGTGTGAACAAAAGGCAATTTATTTTACTCAGTCAGTACGTGCGTTCTTAGTCTCATCAGAATGTAGAGAAAAGGAAGAGACGGGCGTGTTCAATAAAAAGGTGTTATTTATTGATCAGTCTCTTTTCTCATACAAGAGAAATGGATCGATATTATTGCAATACTTATAGTTAAGTAAAGTGCATACATTAAAAGCAATAGTATAAAATAATACTGTAAAAACATTGATATGGTTTCTAAGCCATATGATGTTTTAAAATGAATAAAATATATTACATACACATATACATTTGACTAAACGTACTCAACTGGTGTTTCTAAATACGCCTACCCCGTGTACCTGACCTAAGCCTAATACGTGGGCGGGAATAGAAAGTTACAGTTTAAGTTAAGTTTGTTTTTGCCAAGTGAATAACTAAAGAATTCTCTGTGAGGGGTTATTCAGTTCTGTACCTGGAAGTTAGGATGAATGAGGGATGGTATCTCTCTCTCTGGTCTCGATATTCCAGGCTGCCTGCGAGGGCTGCCCAGAAACGCCGGGGCTGGAATTCTCGGCAGGAGAAAGCAGCTTCTCTCAGCGCGTCAGGAAGGCGGGGCTGCGCCAGCGGGGTCTGCTCTGCTCTTCGCTTCGGCAAGTATGGCTGCTCCGTCTCGTCACCACGCGTGTGTTTGCATAGGGCAATATCGGTAATATTTATACCTTTAAGGTGCCGAGATTGACGTAAGGATGGACATAGATACGTCAATAAGGATGTCATACGACTTGCTCGTTAGCACATTCTTTTACTGAAGTTCTCGGTGAAATCAAAACAATGGGCGCAGGGTTTTGCCTAGGTTGTCATAGGTTTGATTTGTTATGAGAACTCCGTATGCCTTATCAGGGGCTGGAGAAATATCGCTTGTCTAATTAGATCGCAAGCGTTATGACCTAATCAGATAACACGTTCCTGTGCCGTAGTGTGACTGCGTCAGATAACGGTATCTGCATCATGGGGATTTTCTGCCTCATGGGCTGATTACTAGTTAACTTGTTAGTTTACTAACCAGAATAGGGTCAGGAATAGGGGGATCGATTCAGGACCTATAGGAATACATCACAAGAGGGTCAGTCCTATCTGTCATGAAGGGATCAAGGTTGGTAATGAGTGTTATCCTATGCCCTTGGAGTAAAATAACCTGCAATGGTGGAAAAGAATTTTACTAGGAATTTTGATAAACGTGTCCTATATTTAATAGGTGGCGATCGAACTAATACACATCTTGGTTTCCTACTAAAACAGAAATTATTAAATGAAATTACCTAATACTGCTAAGTGACCAAATGCCTATATGTAGGCATATCTTTTCTGACCAGAATTTAATATTTTGAACAATAGATAAACTTTGTAAAATCAAGTGCTGTCAAACAAACATTCAAGACTCGTGCATAAGTGGCTGTCGTGGAAAGGTATATAGGACATTGTAACGTCACTGTAGGCAGAATGTACCTCCGAGGGAGCCTTAAGGCAGTAACTCCAGCAGTCAGTACTCGCAACACTGCATGTTATCTGCAGTGGCAAGATCTACCCAATATCCCCCACCCCACTGGGTGAAGAACCATCAAGCCACCTCTGAGTGCCATTCATAGTTTATCCCCCCTGTCATTTAGTGAGCCCACCGAATGAGTGGCTGTCAGAGAGAAGTCGAGCTACCACCAGAGTCTTAGGGGCATACTTATGAGATGTTTGCATCATGCTTGCACTATGCAACGTGGTACATGCATGATTCTGAATCTGGTTTCTAAAGCCACTTTGCGTGACTGTAAATGGCTTAAAAAATCTGAAGTAATGCAATGCATCACAAAGTGAGGCGTTCCATGGGCATTGCATGGATCTGCCATAGTTTTTTACACATTTCCAGATTTAGTAAACCTGATAAACCTGGAAATGCACCAGAAAGATACGCCTCCTCAAGAGAGGTTTAACGAGGAGAAATATCTTTATTTCCCTTCTTTACGTCCTCTTTCTATGTGTGCTGTATTCGGTAGCACACATAGACGAATATGCCTGTAAGGATTGTGTTTGTGCAGGACGGGTCCCTTCCTGCACAAAAACAATCCTGCATGCAACACAGGCACCATTACACCATGGTGCAATGATGCCTGCGTTGGCAACTCATTGTGCGGCAGCGCTTGGGGAAAGGACAGGAATGCCCCGTATACCTTAAATATGGCACATTCCGGCACTTTCCTAGAGGCGCAGTGCAGCGCAGCATTGTTCCACTTTACTATAAATATGACGCTTAGTGCTTTTCTGGCACAGAGCTTGCAACACCACACTAGTCTGCTTGTTGCAGTACCACGTGGGGTAATGTGGTCTACCAGCGCCTAGAGTGCTTCCCCCGATGAATGGGAAAAAGGCCTACTGGTCCAACAGAATGTCTCACAGTTCCAGAAGATTGATATGGTGCCTTTACTCCGCCTGAGACCAAAAGACCCCTGATTTCGACCTCGTCCAGGTCATGCACCACCACAGAGACAATACATCTACTACTGTGAGCTCTTGGAGGAATAGGGAGGATGGCCTTCAACCGTTCAGGTTGGCCCCTGTCAGCCTCCACTAAAGCTCCTGAGCTGCCTCATCAGAGATGCAGATGTTGCCCAAGAGGCAACCCAAGTGCTGAGCCCACTGCAGGCAGAGGTTCTATCGCCACACAAAGAGAAGTGACTTCTCTGGATCTCTGGGAATTGTTCAACTTCAAGCCACTGCTTCAAATCCAATTCTGCGATTGCATGGCTGCTTTATGACTTGTCCAGATACTGATCTCAACTCTCACTGGCACTCATATAAATCTGCTGTTGCCAGCTCAGGAATGTAAAGTTAGGCCTTTACCCAATATGAGTGCTGTCCACTAGGACTAGGAGTTGAATTCAGATTTAGACAATATTTAAATACAAGACTAGAAGCTAGTCTGGCCTCTTACGCAATGGTTTATTATAATGGTTTCTTCATCATAGCCCAAAGAATTTAGGGCCTCATATGCAAAGGTGTTTTGTGGTTGCAAAGCCTGTGATACAACTGCAAAACTCAGCTTTACACTGTATTTTTTTTTTGTAAATATAGTTTTTATTGGCATTCTGAAATAGAAGGATTATCTAGTACCACATTACAGTACTATGCGCCGGTTCCAAAATACAACATAATCAGTGATATTCATGCCTTTTATACTCTAAGCTCTTTTTGCCCCCCCAACGACCCTCCCCACCCCTGTCAGTGCGTCCCGCTCAACTCATATAAATGCAACAACCATGAGTACCCTCCTTCTAGTAACGTGCTCTATTTTACCAAATAGCGTTTGGGGGACAACATCTGTGCACGCCCACCAGTCCTATGTTAAAAAAATAAAAAAATAAATTTAAAAAAACCAATCCGCTGGAAAGCAGGCTACCCATCCGGCCCCCGGCTCTACGCACATCCTCCTCCTCGTCACTTAACCCATTCGCCGGTCTCTGCAGCTCTGTCACCAGTGCCGCCCATGCCCTAGCCACTTCCATTGCCTTGTCATTATCTAAACGCCTGGCCTGTTGCAGTCGGAGAGAGCTCTCAGCACGTGCCCTGCGCAGAAAGCCCGCCTTTCACCGCGCATAACTAGGGCCACGGCGTGACTTCCAATGCAAGGTGAGTTCTCGTTTGGCCATAATTAAACCCAAATCACAAAACTTACTAGTGACTTTCGTCCGGGTAGTGTGCGGAAACCAGAGCAACAAGCAAACGCCCATATCTACCTCTATCTGCCGATCCGTGACCGCGTTCAAACAGGTCACCACCGCAGTCCAATAAGCTGCCAGCGTTGCGCGCGACCAAAACATGTGGGCGAAGTCTGCTCCATCCGCGCCGCATCTTGGGCAGAGGGACGTGGCGCCCCCGAAATATTGAGAAATCTTGACAGGCGTCAAATACGCTCTATGAAGCGTACAAAACTGGACCAGTTGGAACCTGGCGTTCCGCGTGCCCTTCCAGGCGTGCCAAACCAGTTGAGGCCACGTCGTTTCAGGCATGGGCCTCCCAAGATCCAATTCCCACTTGCCTCGCAGCACATCCAGGGGCAACATGGCCTCCTTCGAAAGCCTCCGGTATAGACAGGTAACGGCCTTGAAAGTGCCAGCTGCCATGACCACATATTGGCAACCCAGAGAAGTCGGTGGCTCAGCAAGGCCCCCATCCCAGTGTTTCTGGATACTGGCCACCAGGGCGGCATGTAACAAGTAATCCCCCCGCAGGAGGCCATGAGCGTCGTGCAGCTCCTGAAAGGTCAGCAGCGCCCCATCGCGATATAGGTCTCCAAGCATGTGCAAGCCAAGTTCCTCCCAGGTTGCCAGCGCCGACCAATCCCCACCATGTGGGAGGGCTGTGCACATCCCCAGAGGAATTTCCGGGGCATATGGGCGAGAGATGCCCGTGCGCCTGTGACTCCGGAATCAACAGAGGCGAATAGTGCGCTCCTCGAGGGTAAGGCGGCCTAATTCGAACTTCTGGCCCAGCACTATGAAAGAGATGACGTGTCTCGGGAACAGCCTACCCTGCGGCCCCTCCGGATCGCGAAATTCGCGAGCCACTGCTTGAGTAAGCCATTGGAGTTGCGCCGCCAGATAGTACCACTCAAAATCTGGGACCGCTAACCCCCCATCAGCTCTGGGACGCATCAACGTTGTTAAAGCGACCCGGCGTCTACCCGATCCCCAGATGAATCCCGTGGTTAATGAGCGAAGTTTGCGAAATACCGACACTGGCACCCACACCGGCAGGGTACGAAATAAATATAGTAGACGAGGAAGAGCAATCATCTTCAGCAATGCCACCCGACCTGCTACCGAGAGAGGCAGGGCTTGCCAGAACCCTATGGAAACCTGTAGATTCCTGATCACTCTGTTGATGTTGCCTTCCAGCAGATCTAAGTGAGTGTGGTAAATCTGAGTGCCCAGATAGGGGAGGCAACGGTGTTCCCAGCGAAGGTTCCCCTCCATCCGAGATTCACCGTCCTTCGGTGCCACCGGGAAGAGGCAAGACTTCCCCCAATTGACCCGCAGCCCCGAAAGATCGCCGAAGCGAAGAAGAAGGCGCTTGGCCCCACGAAGGGAATCATCGGTATCTGCCAAAAACATCAAGAAATCATCTGCGTATAAGGAGATGTAGTGAGGGTCGCCCCTCAGTGCCAGGCACTCATAGGTCCGTCCCATCCGAGCATGAGCCGCCAGCGGCTCTATGGCCAGCGCCAAGAGCAATGGGGATTAGGAACAGCCCTGACGGGTCCCCCGGCCAACCGGATATGCCGCCGATATCGTAGCTCCCGTCTTCACTCTAGCCGTGGCCGCGTTATACAGTAAAGACGTCCATTTCACGAATCGTTCTCCTAGCCCAAACACCTCCAAGACCCGGAACATGTATGGCCACTCCACACTGTCAAAGGCTTTTTCGATATCAATCGAAAGCACAGCGGCCTCCGGGAGCCCTCCGAACTCACCACCCATGACCCGCAATAAGCGGCGCACACAGGTGGCCGTGGTGCGCTGGGGAATGAAGCCCGCCTGGTCTGGGTGGACCAATGTGCACATATGGGCAAGCAGCCGCGTCGCGAGGACCCTGCTCAGGATTTTGTAATCAGTCGGGGGCATAGATAGGGGGCAGTAAGACAGGCAAGAGCCGGCCTCTCCCCCTCGCTTCAAGAGGGGTATTATGATGGCCTCCCGGGAGGTTGCGGGAAGATCGCCAGCGTCCCATGCCTCCCTATAAACAGCGTGCAGCCGCGGGGCCGACGTCAATGTAAGCCGCATAGAACTCAATCGGTAGGCCATCTGCGCCAGGGGTCTTGCGGCGAGCCATGTGTTTGATGGCCGCGCGTATTTCCCCCACAGAGATCTCGTCGCCTAGCTGTCCCCATGCTCCGGCTCAAGGCGCGGCAACTGTGCGGTGGCCAGGAAGTCATCCAGTCCCTCCAGTGCACTGGGCATCGTGCTCTGATACAGTTGCGCATAGCACTCAAAAAACTGACCATTGATGTCGGTTTGGGTGTAGACCAAGCGCCCATCCGCCGTGGTTAAAGCCAAGATCGGGGTGCCACGGGCCGCAGGATTGGCCAGCCAAGCCAACAGGGAGCCCACCTTATCGCTCTCAGCGTGCGCCCTAACAAGATACTGCTTATGATCGAAGCAGCGGAGTGGCTCCATCTGCACCGTGACCTCCTCGCGGGCGGCTGAGACAGCCTCGTGAGCCTCGGGATCATCGTGGCCAACTCGCTCCGCCGCACGCAACCGATCTTCGCCATGCGCGAGGTCTTGCAGGAGGGTCTTGCGGGCCCCCGCCTTGGCCGAAATACAGGCACCTCTAATCACCGCCTTGAAGGCATCCCATTCAAAGGCCCTGCTCGACGCGGTACCCTCATTCGCCGCAAAATAGCCCTCCACGCTGTCTTGCACCGAGGCCTTAAAGGCCGAGTCCTCCAACGCCAACGGGTTCAGCCGCCACGTGGGAACTCAGCTTTACACTGTATGAAAGTCTTTAAAAGTTGGAAGAAACTTTCCAACCTGTAAAAAGGCTGTTTTGATCTATTACGAATCGTACATAGGAGGGGGCAGAAAAGGGGCGCCCCTTCTATTTGGGATGTGGAAAGGAATAAAGCAATGTTTTGTGCTGCAATTGCGGTTACAAAGCATTGATCAGATACTGACCCCGAGTTTGGGTGGTAACTGAGCCGCTTAGGGGAAGCTGTGTCTATGAGACAGCTCTTAAGAGTAAATACAAGACTACTAGTACCTGTGAAATAGTGAAAATATTTCATGAGACCCTATGAAATATAGGTTTCACCTCCTAAATCCCTTGTTTACCACATCATAGATGGTTTTCCGACAGAAATGGTGAATTCATTATCCATATAACGTCATTTAAGCAGCAAGATGCTGTATTCATCAAGAATTCGGCTTCTCTACATGGAAATCAAAGCTAGAGGTATATTAACATAAACACACACTAAACATCAAACCTAATAGCATAAAAGGTATGATGTACCTATGCATGTGGGCAAAATGTACATTTTCAATAGGTAGTATAAGCATATGACTACAGTACAGAATAAATAAGGGTGCCCCCCTGTTCATCCCTGCACCATGTGGCAGGCACCCTGAGATGCCTGCCACATTGAGCAGGGATGAACACAGACTCCCATTCCTCTATGGAAGCTTGTGTTACGGCCAGTGCATGGCCACAACATGAGCTCCCATAGAGGAATGGGAGTATGCGACCGAACAGTGTTTGGTCACATTTTGATGAGGCGGTCTGGACCGCCGACCAGAATTTGGTTGGTCCAGTTTCTGAAATGGTCATCCGCCTGACATCCTAATATGCCCCCTTGCCTGGAGGGCAGTCATAGATGTCAGCGGCAAGCATTTAATTCAAAGACTCAACTTTATACCATGACCAAGGCCTAGACCCCTTTGGTCTACGAATTCCGGATGAGTTCTTAGAAGTTATTAGAAGGGTACATAGAAGTGGGGTTTAACGACAGAATATAGACCCTCCAAGTACCCCTATATCAAAATATCGTTATAAAAAATATTGTCATCCTATACTTATAATGGTAAGTACAAATTTGATGTAATAAATATCGTAATAAATATTGTTTTTTAAATATATACAAATTAAAATAATAAATATTAAATATATTAAATAGTTTTTAATTACAAAACCAAAATAGATCTAATATATATTTTGACAAATATAACAAATAAACGTAATTAAAAACAGTTAAAAACACATTAATATATAAATATTTACATATATCTACTTAAAAACTAATATTCAACCAATAATTTTAATTTATATTATAATTTCAAAATTTTTAATTTACAAATATAACAAATATATATGTATACATACTAATAACAAAATATATAAAAAAATAAACAATTCTAATTAAATTAAAAAAGTAAACAACTTAAAATCTAGTAAAAATATTTTACACATTAAAAACAATACTAATTATCAATTTAAAATTTTTAAATAGACAAAAACCTAATAATATAAATTATAACAATATAAAACAAATTATAAAATATTTAAATGTAATACATATACTTTTCCCACTACAATGTATACTAAACTACACAAACTTTTATAGTAAATACATAAAAAAATGTACTACTCCCACTTCATACAACACAAAAATAATAAAACTGGGTAAAATTTACAAATCTCTCTCCGGTAAATGCAACAGTAGTGAAAGTGTTGGATTGCGGATATGTAAAATTTACAATTCCCACTCCAGCCAATTCAACAGTAGGGAAACTGTTGGTGTGCAGAGGGGTAAAATCTACTAATCCCACTCCAGACAGTACAACAGCAGGGAAAGTGTTGGATAGCGAAGGGGTAAAATTTACTATTCCCACTCCAATGAGTGCAACAGTAGGGAAAGAGTTGGATCGCGGAGAGGTAAAATGTACTATTTCCACTCTAATGAGTGCAATAGTAGGGAATGTGTTGGATTGCAGAGGAGTAAAATTTACTATTCCCACTCCACTTAGTACAACAGTAGGAAAAGTGTTGGATTGTGAAGGGGTAACATTTACTATTCCCACTCCAGTCAGTACAACAGTAAGGGAAGTATTGGGTAGCGGAGCAATAAAATTTACTATTCCCACTCCAGTCAGAATAACAATAGGGAAAATGTTGGATTGCGGAGGGGTAAAATGTACTATTCCCACTTCAATGAGTGCAACAGTAGAGATAGTGTTGGATTGCCGAGGGGTAAAATGTACTATTCCCACTCCAATAAGTGCAACAGTAGAGAAAGTGTTCGATTGTAGTGGGGTAAAACTTACTATTCCCACTCCAGTTAGTACAACAGTAGGGAAAGTGTTAGATTAAGAAGGGGTAAAATGTACTATTCTCTCGTGGGGGAATTCCATGTACAGTCATAAGCACTTGAATAGTTCCGTCCATGTGAGGGGTCCTCAGAGCACTTCTTTAGATATATCTGAAGTGGGTATTTTTTTACTTTTCTTCAGGAAGGCCTGCAAAGACACTTTAGAGATAGAGAGATAATAATGCAGCCTAAATACTAACCCTGGGCAGAGTTGCTCTACGCGGAACTTCGTGAAGTGGCAAAAAAACTCTGCGGTGGAGTTCCATTGAAAAATGCAGTTCGCTGTGATTACACAGTGCGAATGCTTGTCCACACTGTGCAATCACGAACAGCACCTTACACAGCACGACCGGTCCCTTCTTTCCCTTTTCTGCCGCTCGAGTAGATTTTTACTTGAGAATACGCGACCGCTTGCATTGACAAACCTGACCACCGCACGTTGAGAAATCTCGCCGGGATGTTTATTTTCCACGCTCGCGCTTGCCAAGTTGATGTTGAGGATCGCGAATGAGGAAAAATCTCACCAGAAGGTTGGTTTTCCTCCTTGCTCGCGGTCACCAACTTGACGTTGACCATCGCGAGTGCGGAAAACTCCGCAAGCGGAGCGTAGTTCACCACCCAGCCTTACTAAATACATAGGCTACACTGGCCGCATCTTCATCTTGAAGTGACAAAAGGTAGCAAGTATACTATATTTTGTGCACTTTTTTAAAGTGTTTAACACAGAAGAACCCCCTTCATAAAACTCCTTTTTTCAGGATAGAAATGAAAGGAGAGGACAGCATAGCCCCATAGGCTGCCATTTTATGTCTTAAAAATAGAAGTTGTGCCTCTAAGAATCCAGAGGCCACCAGTATCATATCATGCCCAGCCAGTGGTAGTTACTTCAGTTCTTTTTTCCAACTTCTGCTATCGGGACCATGGAGCATTGAGCTCTACCAAAATGTTTTTTTTCTTCAAAATTCACTTCCGTATTTAACAATTAGCTACCTCACTTGACGTCATTGGTCTTTCTCCTCGCTTTTCTGTCTTTCTGACAGGAAATTTTGAAGTTTTCACTCGTAAATGCCATCTCTTTTTGATAATTGCCCAGACTGTAGGAAGAAGGCCAAGACTGATCCTCAAAGAGTGTGTATACTATGTCTACCTGCTACTCATGTTCCTGACTCCTGTTTCATCTGTAAAACCTTCTATAAGCGTAATCTGCATGACAGAGAAAAGATTCAGCTTTAAGGAGCAAAAGAGCGATGAAACCAGCAGGCCCAGTCTTCAGGTGGGACTTCAGAGCGAGGAGAGGGTCACCCCCTACCAGGGCTCGGTCTTCAGCTTCTGGGGGGGGCTCCCCAGCAGAAGAATGACTGAAAAATTGTGTCGGCCCCGGTCGACATAGAGGATGATGACTTCAAGAGTAGGTACAGCACTGACCTGTTCGCCGTCGAACCAGGGCTCTGGGTCTAAATTGTATCGACGTTCCACGTCGAGAAGAAGATCTTCAATGTCGATTACGAAGCCAACAATGAAAACATCTCAGTCAGCGTCAGGAAGCCCCCTGCAGACGGAGAGACCTCATAGGTCGCCATCGAGGGCCTTATCGGACCGCCACAGTTGCGCGACATCAAGACACCTTCGCCGATCAACGTCAAGTCACCACCGTTGATCAACATCGACTCACCACTGTCGATCACTGATGCACTCCTACTGTCGGTCAATGGTGAGAGGCTGGCGTTCGACGTCAAGACACCATCATGCGACATCAAGACGAGATCCTCCTTATAAGGCGACGTCTAAGGTCACCGTCGACGAGTAGATTGACATCGAGATTAGTGCAGATATCTTCCTCAGGGACTTTGTCACCCTCTTCAAGGCTTAATAAAGGCGCAATAAAGGAGAAGACTTATTTACACTTCAGATTCGGTATACCACCGAACCTATTCCCCTTCTAGGATCTTTCCTTCTTCAACACCTCACCTATTCAGCAGTCTCAACCTCCTCCTCCAAATGGGGAACCAAGACCTCCGACACCGCCTCCTCCTCCGCCGCCACCATCACGAAGACCAAGGTCTCTCAGTCACAGACGCTCCTCTACTCATTCACATCATCGCTGTCACGGAGAAAGGTCTCATTCCAGACATACCAGGGACATCTCCTCTTCAAGCACAGGCAGATACTGTCCTACACTGTTGGATTCGACTCCTCCGCAGATTTCACCAGTTGATGATATTTTGATGTTTCAAGAGGTTCTGGTGCGGGGTGCTTCAAAATTAAACATGCCTGTGTACGCTCCTACACCTGCCGCCATATTTCAACTGAAACATGAGTCATATCCCTTGCTTCCTCTGGTACTGTGTCTTTTGGAACTTTTTTTGACACCCTATACAATTAAGTCCGCTCCTTACAGGCTGCAGAAAAAAAACCCGTCTCCGGAGCAGGACCCTGCTTTCCTTCTCACTGACCCAACTCCGGATTCTGTTATTATGGTGGCGGCAAAAAAGCAACATGCCACAACTTTGACTTCGACAGTGCCACCAGATAAAGAGAGACCAAAACTGGACTCAGTGGGGAGGAAGGTTTGCAACACAGCAGCAACTACCATGAAAGCTTCTAGTGCCACAGCCTTATTAATTAGGCAGATATGATTGGGCACTGGGGGAATCGGTCCAGCAGTTTGCGGACTACCTCCCTAGAAATAAAAGAGAGGGCTTTAATGAGATCTTGACAGAAGGTCTGATGGTCTCTAATCAAGTTATAAGCGCAGCAGCAGACATATCCCTCCTAGCTGCGCATGGGTATTGCCACGGCGGGCCATCTACAGCAGCACTCATGGCTACATCTTACATTGCATCAGCCTGAAATCACAGCAGCGCATCCTAAATCTTCCGTTTTCAAGTATGTATTTTCGGCACTCATGCAGACGGGGAAATGGCCAGGATGAAGGCAGAAATGGAGACGCTAACAGCTGTTGGCCTGGAAAGACTTAAGGAGAAAATCGTTCTGACCTTTTCAACACCGCTATTCTACACAGAGGGTTCAAACCCCTTGGTGGTATCAGGGCTGCCAGTTGGGTAGGCAACACCAGTACCAATGCGCCTACCAGTCTTGTCAGAAAAGAAAGGCAAGAGAAAGATCAGACCAGCAACCTGCTCAAGGAGGCAAGATGCCAGCTGGTTCAAAACCCTGAATCCTGTCTTCCCCTCTTCCGTTACCCGCTCCGGTAGGGGGAAGCATCCAACATAACCTGACAGAGTGGCAAAAAATCACGCAAGACAATTGGGTGCTGAATATTGTACGCAATGGATATTCTCCCGGGTTCATCAGCCCTCCACCGTAAATACCTCCGAAACAATCCAGATTCCAACTGCACCAATTACAACTGGAAGCGACCATTCTCTTACAGAAACAGGCGGTGGAACCCGTTCCTCCTTTACAACGAGGCACGGGGCTATACTCGAGATTCTTTATTGTCAAAAAGAAAGACAAGAACGAGTTCAGACCCATTCTCAACCTAAGGACGGCCAACAAGTGGATTATGAGAGAGAGATTCCGAATGTTAGCATTGCACCAAATCTACCCTCAGCTACATAGAGGAGACTGGATATGCGCAATTGACGTTAAAGATGCTTACCTCCACATTCCATCATAAGGAAGGATCGCAAGTTCTTGAGGTTTGGAGTGGGGGACAACCACAATCAATATTGTGTACTTCCATTTGGCCTAAAATCAGGACCCAGGACTTTCTCCAAATGCATGGCGATGGTAGCGGCCCATATTAGGAAACACAAAGTGTTCATCTACCACTATCTAGACTTTTGGATGATCAAGGCATCCACGTCTCAGGAGGATCAGCAACACTTCAATTGGATCTTCTCCTTCAGTTGGGTCTTCATGTCAACCAGGTGAAGTCAACCTCGATTCCTGTTCAGTGACCGCCATATCTGGGCATCTATTGATACTCACACGGAAAATGTGTGTCCTTCGGAGAAGAGACACTTATCGATCCTTCGGAAGGCTCAGGCTCTCATGGCACTGCCTCACCGAACTGTGAGAAAGGTATCCCCACTCCTGGGTGAGATGGCATCCTGTATATTCTGAATGCACATCTTCACATGAGACCCCTGCAGGAATGTCTAGAAGACCAATGGGACCAGCGAACAGGAGATTGGGAAGACCGGATTCAATTGTATCAGCATGCCCTCCGGTCCATCAAATGGTGGTTTTATCCCACCAATTTCCGACGAGGGATCCCTTTCACAAGGAGATACCTGTTCAGACCATAGTCACGGATGCCTCTCTCCTGGGATGGGGAGCAGGTCAACTTCAAATTCAGGGCAAATGGTCACACAGAAAATCAACTTACCTCATCAATCTGCTAGAGCGACGAGCAGTTCATATGACGCTGAAAGTTTTTCGGCCATCACTCCGCTTCATTTCCCTGCTTGCCCAGACGGACAATACAACAACAATATACTACCTCAACAAGCAGGGAGGCTCGAGGTCCAGACCATTATCCCGGGAAGCCCAGACAATCTGGAAGTGGTTTCTGGCCAGAAATGTGACCATAACAGCAACTCACCTCCCAGGTGTTCAAAATCTTTAGGCAGACTCTCTCTGCAGGCTCCTCCAGGAAAACCCTAAGTGGGTCTTAAAGGATGACGTGGTCCACAATATTTTCGGACGATGGGGTACTCCGGAGGTCGACTTGTTCGCCACCTCAGAAAAAAGCAAATGCAAAAGCTTTGCGACAAGGTACTACCAACCAGGAACAATGGGGAATGCCCTATGGATCAACTGTATATAACAAAAGAGGGTACCAGGTTATATGTTTCATGCGGAGAAGAAACAACGACCGTTAGGTTCATATGTTTCTGGTATATGATTTATATTTTTTCATGATGCATATTTATAATGGACATTCATGTCATGCCTGAGAAGCGATACAATTCACACACAAGATTTATGATTTGAATACATCTGTCGTGAATATACAAATAACACAATACAAGATTTTAACAAAAACAAAATGAATTAAACAAAATACTCAAATTACACCAGCATAACACACTCATTAAAAGCTCCCCATTTGGCCATTCAATAGGCCACATGGGAAATATCTCTTAACTCCTGCGGGGTGTATAGTACATTGTACACCCTTATTATGGAGCGTAGGAATTAATAATTGTCTTAAGTGGCGGATACACTGGAAAAGGCCAACGCGTTTCTAATCCCTGCGGTGAATCACGGGATTGTCATCAGGGCGTTGGGGGCACGGTGTAACCTGAAGTTAATGGTGTTGCTTCAAGAACGATGAAATTAGCTTTAGGCTCTTCTAAGCAGGACATGTAAAATCAAAGGACGCAGGAAGTAATATACTTGTATCAGTCTTCAACCGGCGCAAAGCCGTCACTCTTCAGTTATATGCCACCGGTTATACGCTTCGTATTATTTCTCAGGAGCATCTTAGGGACTCAGCATGTCATGGAGCTCGACTCTAACAAAGGCTCAAGGATGCCGTTTTCTTATTTAATTAGCGGCCGCTTCTCACTGCGGGTCATCCTCCTGTCGCAGGGATTCTGCTCATACACAAAACTGTGCATAGAGACCTAGAACCTCAGTGAATTAGGGTGTACCAAAACTCACCTCAGTATCCAAAATCCCCTACCAGAGTAGCAATCAGTGTTTCATTGGTTCTTCCATACCCCCAATGATTAGACAACCCAGAACATGGACTTAGAACACCTCAGGTAACGTGGAACACATGAACACTCTTTCGTTATACTAACAAACCAATCCAAAACGAGGAGTAAATGAAGACACGTGAAAGTTTGAAATGTTTATTTCTAATGCCGTGTTCTCAGACGCAGTATCTTAGCTAATACAAGCAAACATATTATAAGCAACAAGGTTATCAGCATAGTTACTAGTCCATAAAATACAAAGGGAAAAAGCATGTTAAAATGCTAAAGGGAAGAAGGCTAAATGGCACCTCAGTCTTACCCTCCCTTGCTAGTATTTTATATTATATCTATAGAAGGTCTCTTTGGGTTTTAGAAGGGCGGCCCAATACCTCTCTGATCCTAGTGGAATGGGATCACATCATCTTCCACCAGCTCTCTGCATGCGAATATTCATCAAGTGTGTGTGCATGCTCTGCGCAGTGCATTATTAAACACGCCTAAAGCCAGAGTTGGCCACAGCTGCATATGTGTTATGTCTAGAACGTGCGCAGATCAGACCTCACAAAAACCACTGTGTTGAAATAACCTTGAACACCTCGGCACTCACTGTTCAGACATAGCTTACCAAGCAAAGCTGATACAATAGGAAAACATATTATTCTCGTGTGAAGCAAAATATTCTACTAGGCTCAAAGCTTTAATAACAATATGTGCCGTGTGCAGAAGCAGCAGAAAGGAAAAATAGCATTTAAACTTCTAATAAGCTCATGCTAACTTAACACAGTGGGAAGGCAAAGCCTACCTATATGACACTCTCCCTTGATCCGAGCACGGATGAGATAAGATAAGATAAGGGGCAAATTTATGGAATGCAGAGTTCAAGAACGATAGTCAGCTCAAATTTGCACAAGGTAAAAAATTAAAATAAAACATTTTGTCTTCAAAAATCCACATAGACAAAAGTGAATGCGAATCCAATAAATTGAGTCATTGGCCTTAGCAAAGTCAATAGGCCCGGGCAGAGATTTTTTTTTATAGAGGCTTGAAAAAAAATAAAAAATGTTCGATGACCAATAAATGACCTCTTTATGGGAGAGAGAAGCGATGACATATCTCATCCTAACAATGAATATGCAAAATATGCAGCAACAGCCTCCAACAGGAAGTCACTGTTCTCATCCGAAAATAATTCAGCCATCCAATTTAACAATGGGAAAGAACATACATGCTCTTCAATTACCGGAGCCTCTAGCACCATCAGAGGACAACTCGGTGGGTTTTCAATGAAGCTGTGTGCCAAGAAATCTTGCGCTGCTGCGAACACATTCCAACGACCCAGAACTCCATGCATCGCTGCAAAGGCCATAATCCCTGCGTCAGAGCAAAACAATTCATGAGCAACTAAGGGGCTCATAAGCTGATTATAATCCACATGGGGAGACACCGTATTGCAGAGACACAAATCCAGGGCCCAGCTGCACTTAAGGTTACAAGAGGCAGCGCTCCATAGTACTCAAGCATTCGGTTGCGAAACAGCGCCAGACGTGACAGTTCGTCTCGAAACACAGGACGTGCATCCATTTTGAATTAAACAAAACAGCAAAAGAACGCCTGCAGCCAGAGTCAGTAGTAAGGGAAATCCACCAAATAGGCTGGAAAAGATCGAATGAAAGAAAGCAGGGAAGACACTGAATATAGTTTGAAACGAAGTCACTAGGCCACTGCTTATAACTTTAAACAAGCATTTACAATGCAATGGTTTCGCCTTTGGAAAAGTTAGAGCTATTGGCATTGTAAATGACAAAATTTGTATTTATGTGTTGGTTTTGAAAACAGATAAATAAATGGCATTGTCATTTACATTGCCATTAGCTAAATCTCTCACAAATGTGAGACCTATTGCATTTGCACCCACACATACACACAGAGCCACACACACACACAAAGGCACACACACTGAGCCAGCCGCACACACAGAGCCAGCCACACACACACACAGAGCCAGCCACACACACACAGAGCCAGCCACACACACACAGAGCCAGCCACACACACACACACACACAGCCAGCCGCACACACACACACAGAGCCAGCCGCACACACACACACACACAGAGCCAGCCGCACACACACACACAACCAGACTGTTTTGAAAAATTTGAGGAGCACTGGGGAATTCCGCAACATTTTGAGTTGAAGTCACTTATCATGGCATGTTTTCATGTTATTTTGCTCCTTGCTGGTGCCAGCGAAAGAGACTCAACCTGATTTAGAGTTGGGCAGTCACTGAAAATGCCTTGATTAAGCACCAAACTGGTCCGGTGTTTTGATGGAAGATGCACAGACATTAAAATAGACCCTTACCGTACCTCTCATCTTGTGTGCTTAGAAATACACATACACGCACAAAGACGGATGCGCATGTAAACACAAACGCACAATAAACAAGCATTTACGATGCATTTACACACGGGCTCATGGACAGCGGGAGGGGGGACGGGCACACGGACAGCGGGAGGGGGAGGGGACGGGCACACAGAGAGCCAGGAGGGGGGGCGGGCTCACGGAAAGCGGGAGGGGGGGGCGGGAACGGGAGTAAAATATGCGCCTGCAAAAAAAAAAGTAAACGCCCACCGAATTTACCAAATCGCCGAGGTTTGTGACCGGTAAATGTATACGTACAGCTGGCCCATAGTGAATGGAAGACACTAGTAATTGTTTTCCTTTTTTCTGTTTAAATGTGTAGCATGGACTTCTGAAAAGGCAAATCATGCATGCTCATGGTGTACTTTTACCACATATTTAAGCACAAAAATATTTAACCATAGGATAAAATCCCAAAACATGGCCATATAAGGTTGAGAAGAAGCATACGTAATTATTACCTATAAATTCAGATTCTCGGGTGAGGCTCCAGAGTTATGAATATCCCTAACCTTCGCTTTAAGACTAGACCACTCGTTCAACCACCATAAGGTGCCTGAAGAATCACCTTCTACAGAAATGCCTTTGCTTATCCAGTATTATGGGTATCTTTCATAGATTCACATGCCTGAATCATTCCCCGTCGTCGGGGTGGGAGTCCCCGGTATATAAAATAGTAATGTCCTAAAGACATATATATATATATATATATATATATATATATATATATATATATATATATAGGCCAGAGGCCTCACATTAGTAACCTATCTGAGTCCTTTTGTAAAAAAAGGACCTAACTTTGGCCAGGAGCCAATCAGCAACTACCACCCTCTAGAACCTTCCTGGAAGGAGCCCTAGTCCCTCAGATTTTCTACCGCACGTCGTGCTAAGGGAGTCTCCACTGAGCTCTGCTCAGGTTTCTGGTTTTTCTGGATCTTATCCATATTTTTCTCTCTTTATTTACTCCTGTAAGGAGAGCTAGAGTCTCCTATGTCTACCACTGCTAAGAAAGGGCTCTTCAGACCTTGCGCCTCGTGTAAGAAGCTGAGACTGCATGTAGATGACAAACATGAAGACTGCCTCTACTGCGATTGCAAGGTCTGCCGCACTTTCTCTGTCAAGACTCTAAAAGACAGAGAGGGACGCCTGCTTCTATGGCTTCAGAGACTGAAGGACAAGGATCAGATAGTCTCTTCAGGTGAGAGCGAGTGTTCCTTTAGGAGCTCACACTCCTCTTCTAAAAGGCCCAGACAGACGTCTCCAGGTCCGTCTACTTTACCTCCTCAAAAGAAGACGCCCAAGTCTTCAGAGGGTCGACCTAAGACCATGGCAGTGAAGATTTCTCCTCAGGAACCACCTTCAAAAAGCCTGGCCTATTGTCTTCTGCCATGCCTGTGACAGCGTCGACAGTCACCATCTCTACGTCGACAGCTTCTGCCTTCACCACCTTGACGACCTCTACTTCAACTTCGTCATTGTCTGGTAGGTCTATTACGTCCATAATTCCGGTTAAAAGGTCGTCAACGACGACGCCGTCGTCGACAGCTCCTTCGTCGACGAAGCCAAAGCCTCCGTCGTTGACGAAAGCACCTTCGACGTCGACGATAACCTCGTCGACGAAGCCGTCGACGTCGACACCAGCGTCGACGAAGCCGTTGACACCAGCGTCGACGAAGCCGTCGACGACGAGACCGTCGACGAAGCCGTCGACGACAGTTCCGTAGACGAAGACGTCAACACTGCCGTCGAAGAAAAAATTACCGTCGACGACGATACCGTCTACGACATCGTCGTTGGTACAAATGGCAGAGAAGTCTACGGTGGCCGCCAGTTTCTCACCGTCGACGACCACCCCGTCGACGGAAGGATCTCCCAAGCTGAAGTGTATCTATACACACTTCAGGATGTCGTCGCAAACGCTGATGCCAGAGGCAACGTCTCCTAGCAGAGTCCAGCCACTCCGCCGGCTAATTTATTGGAGACTGAGGACTATGAAGATGGCGCTATGTTCTCAACCGCAACAAGCCCATCACAGCTGCTCAATAAAGTACATGACAGCTCGGACAACGAAGATATGGATCAGGAAGAACTTCCTTATCAGAAAGAATACCATTCGCCTCCTCCTGCACAGCCTATGGTGTGCCTCCCGGCTTCAATTGTCACGGACCTACAATTCCTTATAGCGGATTACAAACAGCGGTTCCCACCTACTCCGACACCTCCAGTGGTGCCACCTCAAGCGGTGTCCTCAGCTCCTCCTCCTCGCCATAGACCACCTCCACTGGTGATTACCCCAGATCCTGTGTCTCTGCCTCCGCAACAATCTTCGGACGAAGAGGAGGCTGTGGAAGAAGACGAGGAGGGTCAACAGGAGGAGGGAGAAATACAGGATGACGAGTGGAACGAATACGTCATCTCACATCCAGCTTCCCCTGACCAGGCGCAGGCAGACTCCCCCCCGGAAGACATCGGGGGGTTTCACAATATTATAGAGCGTGCAGCAGCAAGATTCAAGATGAAATGACCACACAACCTCAGGACTGCAAGGAGCCATTCAAGAAGACGGTCAGGTCAATACCAATTATCGACCATATCTGGGACCAGGGAGTTAAGATAATGCAGAACCCCTCTTCTCTCATTCCAGTGCCAGCCAGACTTGATAAAAAGTACAAGGCCCCGGACAAGACACAGGCATGCCTTACAGGCCAACCTAAACCGGACTCCGTGATAACACAGGCCGCGCAGCGGAAATCCAACAATCCGACTGCTGCACTGACTGCGCCTCCGGACAAGGAAGGCCGTAAACTCGATAACATCGGGAATAGATTCTCGTCGATGTCGGCCATTAACGTCAGAGCGGCAAACGCGCTTGCGCTCTTGGGACGCTACAATCGCCAGATGTGGGCAGATGTAGCCCCATACCTAGGCTCACTGTCAGAGGAGCAGAAAGACGAGGTCAAGAAAATTCTCCTTGAAGGAGAGCGCTCCGCCTCAGAGATTATCGACGTGGCGATGGACATCGCTTCAACAGGATTTCGCCAGCTGGCGGGGGCGGCTGTCCTTAGGCGCCAAGGCAGGCTGAAAGCTACATCGTTCCGGCCGAAAGTCCAAGCCAAGGTACTGGACATGCCGTTTGACGGCGAGCTTCTCTTCGGAAAGCATATAGACGAGATGCTCCAGGGTATCAAGAAAGATACCGAGACCGCAAGATCCCTTGGAACACTCCAGTACAAGAATACTTCCTTTTGAGGCTCCAGAGGAAGAGGCCAGCCGACAAGAGGTGGATACCAGGGGTACAAATCCTCCTTTGGCTCGTCCCAGCAATACAGACCTCAGTACCAGCAGAGGCAGCAAGAAGGCCAGTCTTCTTACAATAAGTCCTCCTTTCGAGGGAGAGGGGGGAAGAAAGAACCCCCTAGAAGACAATGACTTCTTTCTCAAACAGTCCTCCGTTTCTTCTCCATGTTACGTAGTTGGAGGGAAAATTTCCAACTTCCTCCACAATTGGCAGAAAATAACTATGGATCGTTGGGTGCTCCAACTGGTTCGATTCGGACATACTTTGGAGTTTGTGGACACTCCCCCTTCGAACCCTCCATGTCCCATGCCACACAGGAATCTTCATCTTCTTCTAGCGGAACTCTCACTAATGCTTCAAAATGGAGCCGTGGAAAGAGTTCCCAGAGGTCAGAGGGGGAAAGGATTCTACTCAAGTTTCTTTGTGATACGAAAAAAGGAGAAGAAATGGAGACCTATACTGGATCTACGGAACCTCAACACATACCTCAAAAAGCAATCGTTCCGTATGGTATCCATTCAGGAGGTGTTACAACTACTCAATTCCAGGGATTTCATGGTGTCCTTAGACCTCCAGGACGCCTATTTCCATATACTCATTCACAAAGGTCACCGCCGGTTCTTAAGGTTCACAGTGGCGAACAGACATTATCAGTTCAGAGTGTTGCCATTCGGCCTAAAGTCGGCGCCACGCATTTTTACAAAATGCCTATCCCCAGTGGCAGCCTACCTTCGCCAGCAACATCACCAGGTATTCCCCTACCTGGACGACTGGCTTATCAAGTCCCCCACTCTAGAAGGCGCGAACAGGTCTTCGAACGCCTGTCTTCAGCTATTCGTGAGTCTAGGACTTACACTCAATCAGGAAAAGTCAGTACTGCAGCCCTCTCAACCCCTCACTTTCCTGGGAGCAATTCTGGACACACATCAAGAAAAGGCCTTTCCATCACTGGAACGTCAGACCAAGCTGAGGTCGCTGGCGACACACATTCAGCTAAAAAAATCCATCAAAGTGCGACTTTTCAAGTCACTGCTGGGAATGATGTCCTCCAACATCCTCCTAATCCCACACTACCGCCTCCGTATGCGTCCCTTACAGGAGGCGTTATCAGCTCAGTGGGTTCAAAGTACGGGATCCTTCGACGATCGACTCAGGATCACCCCGTTCATGGTGAAGGCACTGAACTGGTGGCTTCAAATAAAAAACCTGAACCAAGGCCTTCCATTCCTCCTTCCAATCTCCCCACACGTGATAACAACAGATGCATCACTGGACGGGTGGGGTGCGTTCCTACAGGAACTTCAAATACATGGTCAGTGGTCGCCAGCCGAGAAGGTGCTCCACATCAATCTCCTAGAGCTCAGGGCAGTGTACCTGGCCCTCCGAGCTATCCTGCCCAGAATCAGGAACTCCCCGGTGCTTGTGAGGACGGACAACACCACCACAATGCACTACTTAAACAAGCAAGGGGGAACCAGATCCATGACGTTGTCTTTAGAATCGCAGCGAATTTGGAAGTGGCTACTCCAACACAACATCTCGCTCAGGGCAGAGTACGTCCCAGGAGTGGACAACACCCTGGCGGACTCTCTAAGCAGGCAACGGACCATCTGCCACGAGTGGGAACTCGACCAACAGGCCCTCGACGCAGTGTTCTCCCAATGGGGCAAACCAAATGTGGATCTGTTTGCGACAAAGATCAACGCAAAATGCCAATACTACGCAAGCTGGCTTCCCCAGAAAGGGTCTCTGGGGGATGCATGTTCGATGAAATGGTGCAAAGCCTTTGCCTATGCTTTTCCGCCATTTCTCCTGATCCCCAGGGTCCTCCGGAAGCTGAAAGCGGAGCATTGCATCTTGATACTGGTAGCCCCAGCGTGGCCACGCCAACACTGGTTTACAGAACTCCACCTTCTATCGCTGGAGCCTCCGATTCCTTTCAAGCGATACCCTCATCTTCTCACCATGAACCAGGGGCAAGTCCAGCATCCAGATCTGACATCTCTCGGATTATCGGCTTGGCTCCTGAGTTCAGAGAGTTCCAGGACTTAGATATTCCTCAGGACTGCAGGGTCGTCCTGGCCCGGGCCCGGGCTGACAGTACCAATAAGACATATTCCCTTAAGTGGAAGAGATTCTGTCTATGGTGTAAAGCTAACAACTGCACCCGTTCTCGTCATCTCCATCACAACTGCTGCCCTACCTGCTCCATCTAGCCACCTCTGAATTGGCCCATGCCTCAATCAAGGTCCACCTGGCAGCCATATCTCGATTCAGACGCTCTTCGTCTGGTGTTTCTCTATGGTCCAATAGACTGATCAAGCAGTTTCTGAAAGGCTTATTCAGGTCTTATCCTCCAGTGAGACCTTTACCACCTACATGGCAGCTCAACATTGTCCTGGCGCAGTTGATGAAACACCCCTTCGAACCGATACATAAAACGGATCTCAAATATTTGTCATGGAAGACATCCCTCTTGCTAGCTCTCACGTCAGTAAGGAGGGTGAGCGAGCTACAGGCTTTCTGTATTCAGGACCCGTTCCTTCAGTTCAAGCAGGACAGAGTCATCCTAAGGACTAACCCCAAATTCATACCAAAGGTTCCGTCTGCTTTTCATCTAAACGAACCTATTGTCCTGAGGTCTTTCTTCCCTAAACCATCTTCAATGGCGGAAAGATCTCTACATTCCTTAGATCTGAAGAGATGTCTGAAATTCTACCTTCATAGAACGGCACAATTTCGCAAATCCAACCAATTATTTATTGCCTTCAGCAGGCCCAGGCAGGGCCTACCATTGACTAAGCAGAGCATTTCAAGATGGATCTCTGCAGCTATCACCTTCTGCCACCTACAAGCGGGTCATCCTCTGCCCACCAAGGTTCGGGCTCACTCCACTAGAGTGGTTTCCACCTCCATGGCGCTCTTTTCTGGGGTGCCCATTGTCGACATTTGCAGAGCGGCGACATGGAAAACACCACATACGTTCACCAAGCACTACTGCTTGGATTCTGAACTTATGAAGGATGCAGCAGTGGGACAGGCGGTGCTCGTTCATCTATTCCATTAGAGGTGAGCCTTCTTCCTTTCATCCCACCTTTCCATTTTACTGTTTGCACATTTCTTATCCTGCTTATGCTTGCAGTTTCGTTTGTTACACTACTGATAAGTTATTATCATGTGTTCTACATTCTATGTTATGCGAAATGTGCTGCTTACTACTCGCTACTCTGATTCAGGCATGTGAATCTATGAAAGATACCCATAATACTGGATAAGAAATGCGTTACTTACCTGTAACTGCAGTTATCCAGTATTGGTATCTTTCATAGATTCACATGCAACCCACCCGCCTACCCTGGAAGGGCTCACCTTGGTTCTCTCAGTAGGTACTACCTAGCACTGTGCTTACAAAAATCTGAGGGACTAGGGCTCCTTCCAGGAAGGTTCTAGAGGGTGGTAGTAGCTGATTGGCTCCTGGCCAAAGTTTGGTCCTTTTTTACAAAAGGACTCAGATAGGTTACTAATGTGAGGCCTCTGGCCTATTAGTATACATATATATATATATATATATATATATATATATGTCTTTAGGACATTACTATTTTATATACCGGGGACTCCCACCCCGACGACGGGGAACGATTCAGGCATGCGAATCTATGAAAGATACCAATACTGGATAACTGCAGTTACAGGTAAGTAACACATTTCTTCTCTCCTCTAGTCTCATGTGACACTAACAGGACTTGAAACTGAAATAGGTAATTTGATTACTGATCCCAAATGATGCTTTAAAATTCTTTGCTCCATGACAATCTAAGCTCCGGAAATGCTGATTAATTAATAACGTAAGTCCAAATCTATGCGAATGTAAGCTCCTGAAATGTTGCAAAAATCATGATGTCAGCCAACAAAATCCCTACTGAGTTCTTTTGTCTGAACACTAATTGTCAGCAAGGATGGCTTCTATTATTGCCAGTTCCATGCATTATGTAGGCTCTCAGATGATTGTTATAGATGTGAATATTAGCTCCTGAAAGGCTACGTAGACGATGATGTAAACTCATAAACCATTAAATGAAAATGCTGTCAGGCTCTCTAACCCCTCCTTCTTCATGCTGATATGAGATATTAACAGAATATACACATTTAGTTCAGTAATATTTCTCTATTGCAAGTAAAAGTGGGCAGTAGAAATAGAAAGCTTGTGGAAATGTTAATATAGAAAAAAGGGATATGGGGATATGAAAAACAGTAAATAGGACAAAGTGATATAAATGTGTCGTTAGAAATAGATGTAAGAGAGAGGGCGAGAGAAAGGGGTAGTGTGCTGGGGAGCATACATTTAGGAGTAGCAAAAGATAATGAGTTTGAGGAAATTAGAGACAAGAAATAGATGTAATAGTGATATAAAGAACAGAGGGAGTGTCGCAAAGGATTAATAGGAAAAGTGATGAAAGATAGACGAGAGGGTGCAGGGGAAAGTGCAAAGGAGTGAGTGGCAGAAAGAGGGATCTAACAAGAAAGACAGGAAGAGGATTTGTGAAGAGGCTAATAGCCGGAGTGGGATGTCAGGAGGACTGCGGAACGCCTTTGCCCTTGATGAATGAAGCTTATTTACTTGAGTTTTACATTTAAAATATACATTTATTTTCCCTAATTGATTTTGAATAAATTCTCCTGACGGAGACAAGGAAGTGGATCTATTATTCTGCAAGTAGATGGTATAAATAAGACATAGATCAAGGGAAAGTTCTAATCTCCAAGCGCCACTCAGGTCCACCAACAGCAGGCAACAGAAACTGCAAATGTTACACAATTAACATCACGTTGACTCGTGGCAACACTGTCAAACACACACATGAAGCTACACACCCACTCGTCGCACTTGCAACCATACACACACATTGCTGCATGTTAACTCTGCCCAAACACCAAGCCACTCATGGGGAGCTAAGTGTGGAGGGGGGTCTGAAATGAGTGCTGCGGGGGGAGGAGGGGTGGGGGTGGGCAGCCACATCTTTTGAGGCATTCACTGTCCTGTTCTGCAGCAGGGCTCCGGCCTAGTGAGTTCAAGAGCACTCCCCACAGGTTTTAGGATCTGGAGGGGGAAGCTGCAGGCAGTTGGATGGACACACACACACACGGGCTCACGGACAGCGGGAGGGGGGACGGGCACACAGACAGCCGGGAGGGGGGGCGGACACACAGACAGCCGGGAGGGGGGGTGGGCACACAGACAGCCGGGAAGGGGGGGTGGGCACACAGACAGCCGGGTACAAGTGGGGCGACTAAACTCAGTCAAAGGCAGAAACGCCAAGGACCTGGGTGACAGGGGGAACCCTTGCGTGTCTCTCAAGCTTGAGGAAGGGCAGTACAGGTTTTCCCCAATGCCGGGTGGTAATGGTCAGGTCTGACCCAGGCGGGAAGACTTTTATCAGGCCCGAAAAATATCTGCCCAAACACCAAGCCACTCATGGGGAGCTTGCGCAGTAAACGCCAGGCGAAACCTAAAAAGTGGGCCAGCCACGTTGTGGAGAATGCATTAAAGATTGTGTGAATTAATTCACCGAAATGCAAAGGCAAGTCAGTATTTAATAAAGCATGCACCTGTGTGCGGGTGTTAGCCACGTGAAGGACGAATGTCTCACGAGCAGATCTGAGGGCAACTTCTTTCTGGGACAATAGAGCTCTTATGCAACTCATCTTGTTGAACTCTGCTTTCAAGGTCGGAATTGTGGGCCAGATAGAAACATCAAGCTTCCCATGCGGGGGTGGATACATTACATTCTTACAGCAAACCACACGTTCACTGACGGTAACTACATAAGCAATTCCTTTTAATAGCCCACAGCAATCTTCATTGTTTAAAAGTAAATAACTCCCATTTGCCAGTAATGTGAATGTGGGCACGATTGCAGGCACAGATGTACCTTTCAAAATACAAGTCAAATTCGACTCATTCTGGTTTCAAGAGCCATGCAATTGGATATGTCTGCACATTAATGAGTGATCTGGTGTTTCAGTGCAATCTTCACCATTCAAATAAACTTCCTTACCCTCCCTAAGGCATCTATAGGTAAATGGAAGCGACCAAGCTTCATGGAGATAAGCACTTCCAAGAGGTTCATATCTACCAATTGCAAAGTACTTCATACATACTTCGAACTTGAACAGAGGGAACGGGAGTGTTATTAACCCGTGGATAAGCCACGTTGCTGATTAGGCCTCTGCCACAGAAAACGGTAATAGTTCTAACCTTTCAATGTGTAACATAGAAAAAGATGCATCTTTCATTGACAGTAAACGCTGCTTATCAGTCAAATTAAACGGGGCAAACAATGATGACGTGTTCATGCAATGCCATGGCACTTTGCCAGCTTTTAAGGTTTGCAAAGTCCATGCAAATTGCATAATGGAACGCAATTGATTTTGACCATGGTACAAAACAGACACTTCATCCTGGACAATGTCAACAACAGATGATACAATATTGTCTAACGTGTAAATGCGGGAAGACAGCGTATTAATGCTGTTATCTACAACTGTTAGCACTTTCTCTACTTTAGCCTGATCTATAGCTCTAATGGGGGTAGCCGCCTCAATCTGGGACGTTTTCCAGACTTCGTTGTAAATAGCATATATCCATCTTTTAGATCTGCCGTTAGCCGGGCCCTTTATAAAATCATTCAGATCAACATCGTCAGTCTGTTTAGATAAATGTAGCTTAACTGACGCCAAAGTGGAATGTTTGAGCCAATTCTGTCATCATTTGCCTACAGAATAGGTAGTAACAGAATGGCTACTTTCAAAACGGGGATCCACCCTGACCTGTGTAAAGCCTTGAGCCAAACCCAGAAAACGATGCTGGCAAGAATCAGCACTTCTGTGCCAGAGCAACCAACCCTTAGGATCCAAACTGGATATGTTAAAAGAAGAATTTAGCAACAGAGTTTGTAACTCTCTGATCGAAAATTTAGTGGCATTATTCTAACCGGAATATTCTTCTAAATCAGGAAAAAAAGGAGCATTTAATGTTTTAGTAGTAGCCAATCCAAAGCATGTCGTCTGTGAAATTGTAGAATTCAAGAACAACATATGGTTCGGGATGAGGCATGCATGGTGCAAAGCCTCAGTGCCTTGCACTTGCCAGCTTTTAGAACCCCAAACTGATTTGAGGTCAATTGTATCCTTCCACAACTCGTAGTCACCTACAGCTAACTGGTCTAGAAAGGACTTTGAATACAATAATTTAGTATCGGTAAGTCTAACTTTGGATGTGGACTTCTCTGTCATCTTAAAATAAAATGCATTGGGATTCGACTGATTAAAATCGGTAAAATAAGTGAACCTTTTCAAAAAGGAAGCAGAACTGCCTTGTATAGGAGCTGGAGCTGGACAATGCTCCCATTGTGTATAATTTACAGTGTTCCTCCTGGTATTAGTTTTATGCAGGTAGTGATTGCCAAAATGTTGGTAACAATATAAATCACCGTAAATAGCAGATTCTAAATACAAATCTTCAGCATCAAAGGCAGCATAATATTTCAAATCAGAAAACAAAGCTTCTACGGCCTGAACATCCCAATCGTCAGAACGTATATTTTGTTTAATTACATCCCCCATAGAAACTCTAAGCACATTAGGGACATTTATAACCTCAGTGGGCCCATGAATTTGAAAACGAACAACATCCATACAATCCCATCTAAAACAGGCCAAGCCGTGATGTTAACAAAAGCCAAGTCTCTCTTCAATCTGTGCGATGAGGAATGGGGAGTCAATGTTCCATTGATATGATGAATGCATGTTCTCTCCTCGACATAGTCTCCATTGACAAGTCAAAAAAAATACACCACAAAGCCAATTGATATGAAAAGGTAAATTGAAAAAAAGCACAAACCAAATGTAGGTCCAAGGGGGAATCAAAAAATGTTTTTTAAACAATTTAGCCAAAACAAAGACCTTCGAAGGTTTCTTCGATGTTTGTGAATCAGTGTCAAAGGAGAATCTGGATACTGTAGCCAAGCGAGTTTGCAAATCAGGCATCGATAAGTCAGTTGGGTAAGTGTATTCAGTTTCATCAAGTTGAGTACCAGGCAGTGTACTCAATAAAGGACTAGAAATTGCAGGCATCTCGAGGGCAACATCAGGCACTGGATTAGAAGCCGGGGCCAAAACAGAATTTCTCAAAATCGAATGAGACTGCCAGTGTCATACTAAGAAGAATCTGCCACTCTGTGTATCTTGACATTGTCAATGGAGATATACCTGTTTTCCTTATGACCTGGAAGTGGTGGTAAAATGACTGTTCTTGTGCTCTTCACACCAAGCATTGGAACTGGAGCTCGATAAGAGGGAACAAATTCTTTCTTGTTTTCGATCTTCTCTCGAACCAGTTCTCCAACTTGGGGTAGCCAGCCAACTACCGGTATCTTCAACGCATCATCCGAGGTGGAGGGCAAATGTTCCTTTGCAAGACTGTCTCTCGTCTCTTGTAGATTCTGTAAAAAAAAACATTGCAATGTTCATCTACGTCAAAGGAGGCAGCAACAGCCGCCTGGTCTAGACCGTCAAGGTCCGGTACAAACATCTTGATACCAAAGAGCATTTCATATGGGGTCCGCCCACCCAGAGACCTTCTAGGGAGATTATTTAGAGCACGCTGCACGCTATTGAGGTGGGCCAGCCAGTTCCTGCCAGTGCCTATAACTCTAGCTGTCAAAGACTGCTTTAAATCTCGGTTCATTCGTTCCACAACACTATTACCCTCAGGTCTGTATGGACACGAAAACTTGACTTGGACCCCCAACGAAGCCATGGCATCCTTATATGCCTTAGAGGTGAAAGCCAGACCCTGACCTGAATGGAAGGTACCACAGGCAAAAATCCCTACAAAGTGGGGCGTGGCCACGGAGGTGACCTACATGGCTGCCTCAGAGTGAAGCCCCGCCGTCTGGGCTCCCAATACTACAGATTAGCATGTAATCTGTTACCATCCTGCCCGCAACACCATCTGATCCGACAAAGGAGGCGACTCTGCACCCCCTGGTGATTCCGATAGCTCTGGGGACGGCGCTGGTGGACTACGTGGCGGAGGGGATCGAAGGCCTCCCTGGCCTCGGCGGCCTCCTCCCTAACTGCGCCCGACCGCTGGGTAAGTGCTTCGCTTGGGGTGCCCCTGCCGGACTCGTGGGCTTCTAGTCTCTTCCCCCCCGCTACCTGGCTGGCTTGTGTCACGTCGTGGGGACGCCAGTCTTCCGTGACGGGTCCGCATCCTTCGGACCTTGGTGTGTCCTGGAGCCGGGGCCTCGGGTGACGGGCTCGCCGGCGGGGCAAGGGGCTTCGGATCGGGGCTGGGCGGTCTGTGGGGGACGGGGGCTTCTGGTGACGGTGTTGGGCGCTTTGGGTGACACCCCCAGCTGGTTGTGTGGTGGCCCCGCCTGGTCACCACGCCGATTGTATACCCCCCCTTGTACATCTCGGCAGCGCCGCCGCTGCTGGGGCATCATTGAACCTTGCCCTCACTGGTGGGCATATTAACTACTTTGGGAGCTAGTTGTTGCTGTAGCTAGCGCGGTGACTGCCGTGTGTCGCCTGGAGGCTGGAGGGGCGCTCTCCCCAATCTGTGGTGCCCGGCTGGGAGGGCACTGGAGCCTGCGACGGCCATTTTGCTGCTGTCTGAGTGCTGGGCCATCGGGCCTGTATGGATTGCTGCCTCTCGTGGGGGGCTCTGATGGAACCATCCCTGATTGGGGTTTTCTTTTCTCACGCTATCCTTGCTGAATGATACCCCACGTTAGTGGTACTGTTGCCTGCGTTGGAATATCTACCCTCTGCCGCACGCCTGCTTGTGACGATTCAAAAGGGGGTGGTGATGGACAGAGTATCTGAATTAAGCAGAACACTCCTACCCAGTCAAAAGATCAGGGCTTGATCCATCACCGTTTTTTAGCTCACTGCACCATCCCAGTTCAGAACCTGGCTACATGCAAATTAGTCTGACCCTGGCCCAGTGCATCATGGGAACAGGGCAGACCAAACTACCAAGCCAATTCTTTACTAAGCCTGCTTGTGTCACTCAGTGCTTTGTGGTTTGCGTCAAATCGCTTCCTTTATTTCCTGCCTCATTATCTTGGCTGCACTGCCTTATCTCCGCACTTCATAGCCTATTTCGCTCTGACCATGGGGAAGAGAGATCCCAGTCAGCGCAAACTTAGTTTTGACAAGACCTCCCTCCTCACATCTGACGCTCCACCTGGTTCATCTGCTGGGGCTACTGGATCTATTGAGAGTGGAGACACTACCTTCTTAGTCACCGCCATGCTAGGCGAAATGCGGGCATGTTTTAAGTCGCTCGACGGTCGCTTCGATAGCCTTGAGCAAAAATTGCCAGATATGGGGACCAAAGTCCAGGCCCATGATCGCCGCCTGGACGTAGTGGAGTCCAGAGTCTCGGATGTTGAGGACAATGCCACGAAATCACTGAAACGATTGAAGCGCGTCGAAAAGATACTAAAGGAGGTAGCCATAAAAAATGAGGATTTAGAAGCGCGTAGCCAACGCAACAACATCCGCATAATTGGCGTGGCGGAGACGACCTCAACAGGTAGCATGGACACTTTCGTGGAACACCTACTCATCGATTTGTTTGGCAGGGACGTGTTCACGAATGGTTTTGTGGTGGAACGCGCCCACAGGTCACTGGGGCCTCGGCCTCGCCCTGGGCAACCTCCCCGCCCGATCATTGCCAGGCTCATGAACATCCGCGACCGAGACGCTGCACAGGACAAGGGGGAGATTCAATGGCAGGGTAGCACCTTGTCCTTCTTTCCAGATTTCACACTGATTGTTCAGGAGGCGCGGCGCAAGTTTACTGGAGTTAGGGTGACCCTACGCAACCTAGGCCTTAAATATGGCATGATGTACCCAGCAAGGTTAAGAGTGGATGTGGCCGGTAGATTTCGCATTTTTGACAGTAAACAACCTTTACAACGCAACTTTTACATCGCAGAGCCTTTACAACGCAACCATTACAACGCAAACTATTACAACGCATTGCTCGGGGGGGCGCTCTAGGATAGGGAATAAGTCATTTTAGTATCCAATAACCTTCCCTAGTGTCCACAGGGACTGGAGTTGGAATAGTAAATTAAACTATTCACTATCCAGCACCCCAAAGCACTATGCGTTGTAATGGACTGCGTTGTAATACTTGCGTTGTAAAGGCATGCGATGTAAAAGCATGCATTGTAATGTCATACATCCATTTTTGACACCCCCACAGAGGCACAGGAATTCTGCCAAACCTACAGAAAGCAGGGGTCTCAGAAGGCCACCGACGTTGGAACTCAGTCCCCGATCCACGGAGACTCGCAGAACAGTGTTGACCTCTTTGCTGACCCGGGACCGGGATGATGACCTGTTACGGCACTTCCTTTTGTAATGCTCATTGTGTTGCGGGACTTGATGTTGGCTCTTTATGTGCTTTTTGCTATGCATTGTTTTGTCCTTGATGTTTGGGATGCCCGTTCGGAGTGGCATTGCTATCTCCCATGGCGAATGCCCTTATGACTTTATTCCTTTGTCGTTTTTTTTTTGATGTTCCACCGTTTAACTCATTGGTTACTATCATGGGTATCCTTAAGTTCTACTATACGTGCATATTGGGACTGCCTCTACGGAATGTTAGGAGGCTGGGTGGTGGGTGGGGGGCGGGGTGCATTTTGTTTCTGTGTATATTTGATTGTGATGACATTCATGGTCCAGTTGAGACGGGGTGGAGTAGCGCACTGTTCAATTTACCTTTGATTTTTTTCGCTCTATTGCCAAGGTAGGACTTCAGTCTGGACCTTCCAGACTATCTCCGGAATGTTCGAGGCCTGAATAATACCAGGAAACGCAAACAGGTTTTTAATTATGTATTGTGTCATAATATTGACATTCTTTTCTTACAGGAAACACACTTGACGCATTCGGACTCGGCTTCCGTTGCCAGGAGTTGGGGGGTCCATCGAGTTTTTTCAAATTTTAGTAGATATGCCAGGGGTGTAGCCATATTTATACATAAACGGGTGCCCTTTGTGTTGTCCAGTAGCATCACAGACAGCAAGGGTAGACATGTGATTGTCACTGGTATGCTCATGGGATACAAGATTACATTGGTGGGGGTTTACGGCCCCTACCTTTTTTCAGGAATTACAGGTGAAACTCCTTAAGATTGACGTTGACTTGTTGGTTCTTGGAGGAGACTTTAATTTGCTGATGAACCCCGCTAGAGATAGCACCTCCCCTTCCCCTGATATAAAAGCCCGTTCCCGTCCAGTGCTGTTTGATATATGCTCTCATTTCTCCCTCATTGATATTGAAGCCCGACTCCACTCGCACTTACCCGACTACACACACCATTCCGGTTACCATAATACAAGAACTAGAATTGATTACTGGCTCCTCTCCCCTGGGGTCGCTGGTTGGGTCGAAGGCCTTCTTACCCTACCGCACACACTGTCAGACCACTCCCCCATTGTATTAACGTTGCAGGTACCCAGGCTAGGGGGCTATGAGAGACAGTGGCGGTTCCCCGGAAGAGCCTTGACTGACCCTGTTTTCACTGAAGAGCTCCGATGTGCCATTGATGACTATTTTGACCTCAACAACAAGACTGTGGGGTCCTGGGCAACACTTTGGGAGGGGTTCAAGGCCACTATTCGCGGGGTGTGTATCGCCAAACACGTGGGTGCCTTGCGAGACATTCGTTCCACTTTATCCCGTATTGAGAAAGACATCCCGGCTATAGATGGGGAATTATTGGTCAGCCCGACGGAAGCTAGAGAGGCCAGACGCTTGGAGCTACTAATAGAGTTTAGGGAGACCGCAGGGGCGCTAGGTGGCGCACTAGCGGAATGGCCGCGACCTTGTGAGGCTCCCGTAGGCTGGTGCATAATTCAACATTTATCCTGCGTTAATCTGCCTAAAAGTGACTTTCGTCTACTGCCATCAAGCGCTGGTGTCCTGCTGCTGGTAGCGCTGCGGGCTGGGCCCTTCTCCTAACCGGGCTGAGACAAGTCTGCCGGCAGATGAGATTCTGCGAGGGGAGTTGCTGAAGGCCGTGGTTCCCATGAGTGGCTGCGGGGGCTACGTGAGGCCCGCGGCTCCCACGAGGTGACTGGGCCGTCTGCTGTGCCTGCCAGCTTGATCAGTGATTGTGCGGCGGAACGGATGGCTGAGGTGACCGGAGATGCCCAATGCTGCTGCTGTACCGAGGGCTGCAGGTTGGTGCGTCGCCCTTGCGCTAGGTGACCCGGTGGCTGCGGTGCGGCCCTGCCTATGCGATCCAACAATCACGAGATGGCGGCGGCCATGTTGCGGCGCTGAGTGCACCTGACGGCAATATTGCCCGAGAGATAGGGGCACGCGTGGGTTCCTTGCCTACACAAGCTGACTGCTGGCATGCCTTGCCCCTGACTGGTCTGGGCGTGCAGGAACCAACTGTTTGAAGGGAGGCGGGCCACGGCGTCCTTGGCAGTGGGTGCCTCTGGAGGCTGCGAGTCTGAGTTGCCCTGAGGCGCCTACATACTGTAAGTGCAGGCTCTGAGCAGCCCCCGACTTACCGTTTCGCTTGTCTTGTGGGGCGAGCGACACTGACTGACTTTACGCCCCAAGTGTGCACATATTGGCGACGTGGGAGATAGCTGGGCATCTGCGTCCAAGGGGCCAAGCCGGCAGCTGTGCCCGTGAACTCTAGTGCGCTACTCTGGGCGCGCAACGTGGCCATAACACTCCCTCCTGAGCTGTCCTGCCTCGTGGGATATCCCAGTTCCATAGGTATCATCTGCTCCTGATACGCGCACAGCAGTGCAGCAGTACACGCCATGGGTAAACCGGACTCGCGGCAGCCGCGGCTCACGTTCGAGTCTAGAAAGAGCGCAAAGCAAGGGCCAGTGGAGACTGAGAGAGGGGAGAACCTGCTATGGTGGAAGGCGGTACGGACATGCAAACCCTCCTTACAGAAATGCGACAAGGCTTTGCCACGATCGTTGACAAAGTAGATACGCTCACCAGCCGGATAGATACCATCGCCTGTAGGCTTGATACCCACGATACTCGACTCACGGAGGCGGAACGGCGAATATCCGACTCAGAAGATGTCAGGGAGCAACTCAAAACAGCTATGACGCAGATGGATAAATTGATGCGCGTTATAGATGCCAAGAATGAGGACATCAAAGCCCGCAGCAGACGTAACAACGTTCGAATACTGGGCGTACCGGAGAGTACCAACACAGGCCGGATGGAGCTGTATGTCGAGAAGATGCTACAGGCGATAACAGGTGAGGGGATGCTATCCCCCCACTTCATAGTGGAGCGTGCCCATAGGTCCTTGGGACCAAGACCACCCCCTGGGGCGACCCCCAGGCCCATTATCGCCCGACTCCTCAACTATTGCGACAGGGATGTTGTCTTGAAAGTAACTAGAGAGAAGAAACAACTCACCTATGAGGGAGTCTCTTTCACTGTTTTCCCCGACTTCACTGTGCGGGTGCAGGAGGAGAGGAGGAAATTCAATGCAGTCAAGCAGAAGCTTCGGCAGGAACAAGTGGACTACGCATTGCTCAATCCGGCACGACTCTGTGTGATACACCTAGGGAAACAGACCATACATACCACTCCTCAGTCTGTTAAGAAATTCCTAAAGACGATAAGATGGGGAATACGCATGCTGCAGCACAAGAGGATGATGTCGAGAGGCCGCTCTCTGACGTGGAGTGAAACGCAAGTCCTTGTGGTAATAACGAACACTCTGTAGAGAGGTCCTGCTGAACTCACGATGCTTTCTGTTCCCCTAATTACACGTGGACCTCGTTCCTGGCCAAGTTTCTTCTCGTTGTAATGATCTGTCATCCATGCTTTTGACTCCCTGTTCATTGTTTAACATTAATCCTGATTAACGTACGATTGAAACACACCGGCCTCCCCTGTCTCTTACTGGAGGCTGGCTCCTTTAGCTAGCTTCCTACCTGGAGATGGGGTTTCAGTCTGCCACCTGGACCTTGACACCCCAATGGGTATACTCCTATCTCATTATGCACTGTTTGTGGTTTTGGAGGGTGGGGGGTGGGAAGGATTGTTGCTGGCATGTTTGGGATGCTTCAGTGGGTGGGGGAGGGGGGGTTTTGGGGTTAAAATTTGCAATCTTCAAGTCATGAGTGAGAATCGCAGCAGGGAAGGTTTTGTGCGAAATGTGCTATGCTGCAATATTGTTTTACATGTTTTTGTGGGTTCATGATAGTGCAGGAGGTTGAAGCGACTCTTAAGATATTGTCTTGGAATGTTCGAGGCCTTGGGAACGCTAGAAAATGTAGACAAATACTCGCATATGCGGATAGGCATGGTACTCAGGTTCTTCTATTACAAGAAACACATATGCATCCACACTCTCACACCACATTTGCAAGTAGATGGGCATCTACCCGGTTATTCTCCTCTTACTCGTCCTATGCTAGGGGGGTGGCAATATTGATAAAAAAGAATATGCCATTTACAGCGCTTGGACACCTGTTGGACCCTTCTGGGAAGTATGCTATCCTGTGGGGTAGGCTGGGACAAGAGACTGTCATGATTGTTAATTGCTATGGCCCGAATGTGGACACGCCGGAATTCTTCACGGTACTGTGGGGCAAGGTTGTGGATATTGGGTCCTCGCATACCATATGGGGTGGGGATTTCAATGTGACATTGAGGCCAGCCCTGGATATGGCAGATGGGGCGATTCAATACAATAGGAAGGCAGGGAAGATGGTGCTGGACATTATGGAAGAGGGGAATCTAGTGGATAGCTGGAGACACTTACACCCCGGGAAGTGGGAAGGCACACATTTTACGTCTCACACGGGCACCTGGGCGCGACTGAATTACTGCCTTTTGTCCAGAGGGTTGGTTGCGGGTCTTGGCAGAGTGACGCACTTAGCTAGAACATACTCGGACCATTGCCCAGTGCTGGTGAGTATACAGGTGCCTGGATATGGTAGGCCGCGGCAGTCTTGGCGCTTACACCCCACTGAACTGCTGGATGCAGTGTTTAAGGAGGAGCTCGGTCAAGAGATTGAAGATTTCTTCCCGCGTAACAAGGACTCCGTAAACAGTGTTGAGGTGGAGTTGGAGGCCTTCAAGGTCACAGTTAGGGGATATAGTATGGCTAAGAGTGGGGGAGTGTTAAAAAGCATACAACAGACACTACACAACCTAGAAAAGGACTTACAGGGGTTGGAGATGCACATGCAGCTGGGAGAGGCAGGGCAGGCTCAGAAGGAGTTTCGAGCTAAGCTCTGAGTATGAAGAGGAAGCTGCCCGAGAGGCCAAATTCCGAGGCCGCTACTGGGCTGCTCGCAGATACGGAGAAGGTGAGAGGCCTGGGAAAGCCCTCTCTGAGGTTACACGTCACCATCGCGGTAGCACTAACATCTTAGAAATCAATGATCGGGAGGGAAGAGTGTGTCAAGAAACTACCTGCCTACTTGAGGCTTTCACTTCACACTATGAGCGTCTCTACACCTCTTGCGGCTCTGGTGCATCGGACCCTGAAGGGTTTCTTGGGGAGATAGCCCTCTGCTGGCTGAGCGATGTGCATAGGTCTTTCCTGAGGGCGCCTCTGGAACTTGATGATATACGTGAAGCGATAATGTCACTCAAAAATGGCAAGGCGCCGGGGCTCGATGGACTACCGGCAGAATTTTATAAGTGCTACATAGACATCATGGCTCCCGTGCTCCGCGAAGTGTTTGAAGAATCGATGGAGGGAGGGACACTACCCCCTTCCATGCGCGAAGTTCTGATTACCTCACTACTTAAGCCGGGCAAGCCCCCTGAGTCCTGCAATTCATACCGCCCTCTATCCCTGATGAATTGTGATGTGAAAATCTTGACTAAAGTGCTGGCGAATAGACTGTCGTTGTTGATGACGAGGATAATTCTTCCGGATCAATCGAGCTTTGTTCCAGGCAGGGCCACCTCCCATAACTTACGTACTCTTTTCTCCCTCATACAAACAGTGGCACCGGACTTCCCCGTCGCTGCTGTGTTCCTTGATGCTTTAAAAGCGTTTGATTCTGTGTAATGGGGTTTCATATTCACTGTATTGCAAAAAATGGGGTTCCCGAACGCCTATCTTACTTGGCTTAAGTTGCTATATAACTAGCCTACTGCTAAAGTGCTGATCAATGGTAGCCTATCCTCCTCAATATCCATAACCCGAGGCACTCGACAAGGGTGTCCCCTGTCCCTGCTCCTGTTCGCGATTGTGATAGAGCCATTGGCTTGTCGACTGCGTCAGCTGCACCGCGAGAGTGGTTTTCAATGCATCCAACGTCAGATCTCAATCTCCCTGTACGCTGACGACGTAACATTGTATGTGACAGACCCTGAACGAAATTTGAACCCCTTGCTAAGAGAGTTTATAACTTTTGGCTGGCTATCTGGGATTACCATCAATTGGAGGAAGTCGCAGATCTTCCCACTCACCCCTACAGTCACTGAATTTCCCCTAGACTTTCCCATAGAATGGTGCCAGTCGGAACGGCGGTATCTGGGCATTCTGGTGTCTAGAGACCGGGAGGAAACTCTACGATCAAACTATGGCACGGCCATTACGAAACTGACAGCAACCGTCACTCGCTGGATATCCCTTCCCTTGTCAATGGTGGGCAGGGCTTCGCTCATCAAAATGGTGATTTTACCCCGATTTTTGTACCTTTTTCTTAACATCCCGTACTATCCTGGAGCTTTTTTTTTCAAAACGCTGAGGTCGGAGCTGATACGGCTCGTTTGGGGCGGGAAACAGCCGAGGTTAAAATGGAAGGTTCTGGCGCAACCCTGTGACAAGGGGGGATTTGACATCCCGGATTTCAAGATCTATTATGTGAGTGCACAAGCGCATTATGCATACCACTGGCTGAAACCCACGCCATTCATGCCCCAAATTGCAGCAGAGGATTGGATCGCTAGACCACTTCCTCTAAACGGTATTATACACGGTCCTGCTGGCGTATTGGAGACGCCGCCCACAACAGTATCTTGCACGATAGATGCGTGGCAGAGGGTCGCTAGACTTTTACAGTTCCCACTACTGTACGCCCCACGCATGCCGCTCACATACCACCCGAAGCTGGAACTTCTGCAGGAAGTTGGATTCCGCAACATGTGCAGGCGTATTCAGGTCGCCACATGGGGAGATCTGTTTTCGGAGGGGACGTTCTGTTCCATGGAGGCCTATTTTAAAGCAACTAGTCCCACGCCGCTCGAAGTTTTCTATTATACGCGACTGAGACAGGGTATGCGAGCAATTCTGCCAGATTTCCCTCATGAACCCGCAACTCTAGCTCCGTTACTTCTACTCTTACAATCCAGGGATGGCACACATCTCGTGTCTAGTCTAAATGCCAGCATAAGAACGCAGCGTGCAGAGGTAGTAAGTTCAGCTCATCGGCACTAGAGTGCAGACTTGGGGATAGAAATTACAGACGAGCAATGGGTATACTGTTGTGCGCTAACACAGGATATATCAGCTAGCTGCAGATTTAAGGTTATTCATTACAAATTTCTACAGCGGATCTACTACACCCCGAGCGGAAGTATAGGTATCACCTCTCTGATACCGATAGCTGTGAGAGGTGTCGACGCCCAGGTGCTGGGTTTCTTCATTTGGCCTGGGACTGTCCTGCAGTCTGGTTATATTGGTCACAGATACACACAGCGCTGGAGACTATGCTGGACATCGCATTTGACAGAGAGCCCCTGACCATGCTACTGGGACACACTGCATCTATCCCTAAGGGCTGTAGAAAGTTTCTTAACATAGCACTACTGCTGGCTAAGCTGCAGGACGTTGTCTATAGTCAAGACCAATCTGCTATATAAGCGGAGACCCAATCACTTATGTCCAGGAGCAAAGATATATGGGGGCCTCTTCAGGGTTATCTATTGCGCACTGAGTCGGATGGTCCTGAGGGGGAGACAGCGGCTGCTGCCCCAGAGGCGGATAATGAGGCATAATTGTTCAACGATGACTGAGATGGGTTCATATACTGTTGTAAATCTGTGAATCAACAGGCGTGAGAGAGCCCTACAAAGAACAATTGAAACAAAGATAGACCTATTGCAGGGGGTGATGAGAGTGCTGCTGTTCTGCTAATACATGCCTTTGCTATATTGCTGTATATTAAGTGGTGATGTGTGTAGCCCTGAGATGAGATGATGCCTTTTGCACTGTTACCTAATGTTTACTTTACAGGTTGCTCCGTCGACTACCTACCACTGTGTGCTACTCGTCTGCAGAGATATGTTTACTTTACTGTATGGATTGCTTGTGTGTATGTCAACTTGCAAAAAAAAAATAAAGTAAAAAAAAAAAAAAGAGTTTAGGGAGACCGCAGATAGGGAGCTGCGGTTTATGTGCAAACAACATACAGCACGCCAGTATGGAGAGGGTGACAGACCGGGCAACTTACTGGCGCAGATGCTCCGTCCTCCACATCAACCAGCATACATCACAGAAATCGTAGATTCACGAGGAGCGGTGCACTATTCCACCCCAGACGTCTGTGACACTTTTTTGTCATACTACAAGACCCTTTACGCATCCACGCTATCGGAAGACCGCAAAGACCCCGGGCCTTATTTGAACGAGATCGCCATTGTTTATAAAAAAAAAAAGAAAAATAAACAAAGTCACGCAGTTTGTGAATCAGCACTGCGGTGTGGCCACACCCACACAAAGCGTGTGCATGAATCAACTGCTACTAAGATGTACTAATATGCAGTATCAGAAGAAAAAGGACCGCAGTGATCTAAATAAACACAACCAAGTGGTTTATTAGAAATGTACAACTGTGTCTGGGGCAGACGCGGAGCAGTTGAAGGCTTAATCTGCTAGCAAATGTCACATTGAAGGACATAATCACGCGTCTGTTTGTACAGTCCCCGCCACCAGAAACGCTGTTGCAACTGAGATACAGTAGCCGAAACGCCCGCATGCGCAGACGCAACACCTTCATGGGCTGTAGTAATCAGCGCTGGCCTGCAGTCCGCGTTGGGAATCAACCTTTCACCAACGTCAGGTATTTTCACATAAGGAACTTTATCAGGACTTAAGTGGTATGAATACTTTGAAGGGAACCCCTTAGGATATTTACTTCCCTTCTCAGTTGCAACTACGGCTGCCAAGATGTCATCATCAATCTTACTTTTGGAACGTGTAACTGCTGCAGCCAAATATAACGATACTGCTGATTTCGCGGCCTCATCGGCCAACGAATTGCCAACAGTGTGGACTCCTACGCACTGATGACCGAGAGTATGAATTACAAACACGAGTGGCAACTGATCTTTAAGCTCAGCCACTCGGACCCAGATCATTTTATGTTTTATTGTGCTACCCTTGGAATCACAAAAATCATTCTGAATCCAAAAGAACAGGTTCAGGGGTGGGGAATTCATATCGCCCGACGCCCAGGACATATTGTTTGCTGACAGGGACAACAAGTAATTATGTTTTTATTGCCCGTCGGACAAGTAGGCTCCACTTCCTGCAGCAGAACCTTTCCCAGAAAAGAACTTGCAAAATCCTTCTAACCTGCTTCCAAATGCGTGCTGCGTTTATTGGCATAACTTTCTACGATTTAATAATCCTTTGAATCACTGACAATACCCAGAAGTGCTTCCCTCCTTTCTGCGCACAGCGCAAGGCACGCACTGACATCTCTTTGAACGTTGCGGGGCAGGCCTGCCTTACGCTTTTGGAAAAGGAAACAAAAAACCTCTCTGCGTACACGGTTTCATTCAGAGTGCAGGCTGTAACTCACAACTGCACGCTGAAAGCATTTAGGCCAGTCACCGTTGCTTGTAAGCAGAATGCACAAGTACTTCATTTCACAATAATCCTGTGTTTCCAAGTCTCTGCACTCCCCAAAACCTGCCTCGTGGCCCCATCATTCAGAGGTCATTGCCCTTGTGCCTTTGGTGTAAAGCACACGGCCTATCACCACCAGCTGCCGAGATCACGGCTGCTCCCCAACACTGTGGCTATTACTGTGATCGGAGCTATTATCAGATCATTCTCAGCCCACAAGGTAAGAGGCCGCAAAAGCGTAGTAACATATAAATGATAAAGTTGCATTTGTAAAGTTGAATTTTCTGTAAACTATGACGGGCAACAAAATATTGTGCCCAGCCCCACATCAAAAAAGTGTTGTCAAAATCCACTTTTTGATGTAGAGCCTTGCACAATATTCTAACATATGGAAAATTCATCTTTACAAATGCAACTTAAGCATTTATATTTATATTTTTAACACGCTGTTGCTGCCTCTCTTACCTAGTGGACTGAACTCTGATAAAATACCACTCTAAACCTATTTGTGCGTGTGTTTGTGACCATGGGTGCATTATTTTATAGGATTTTGACAACACTTTTTGATGTTTTAGTGAATTGAAAGCTTGTGCGGTTCTAAAGCTAAATCTACTGATTAAGGGCCCCCCACCAATAAAACCTGGGGCATAGTGAACCCCTCCCTATAGCAGCTACAGCAGAGGTGAGTTTTTTATGGGCCTCTCATCTACAACTTGGCAAGTAAGAGATGATTAACTAAAAGAAAATAGAAGATGGGTTGCTAGAAAAGGGAGAGAAGGATGGAAGAGGGGCAAAGGATAGATGAGTGGGTGAATGTATGGGTGGATGAAAGGATGGATGGACGAGAGGATAAAAGGATGAATGGATGGTTGGGTGAAAGGATGGATGAGTGGGTGAAAGGGTGGATGGGTGTGTGAAACGATGGATGGATCGATCGATCAGTGGATAAAATGATGGCAGAGTAAATAAAAGTCGGAATGGATAAAAGGACTTCTAGTAATATAAAATCTGAAAGGATGGGTGTATAGCAAAGTAAATGAAAATCTGAGAGGATGGATGTATGGCAAAGTAAATTAAAATCTAAGAGGATGGATGAATAAATGAATGGCAAAAGGAACAATTGATGGTTGAAAGGCGTTATTGTTTGAAGTGTAAGTCAAATGATGGATGCATGGGTGGATGGATGCGTGCATAGATAGTGGATGGGTGCGTGCATAGATAGTGGATGGGTGAACAGATGGGTAGATGTATGGAATGGCCGATGGATGGAGTGGGAAGAAAGAATGAATGATAGAATGAATGACTGAATGTAAAGGTGAAATGGTGGACATGAGCAGACAGATGTAGCATTAAAGAATAATGGACAGATGCTTGGATGGAAGTGACAAAGGAGTTTTAGGGAGGTATGAGCTCACTTACATCACTTACGAGGTGCTGTCAGAGCATTGGTCAAAGTGGGGGGTATTTTAACTTTCTGGCTACTCCCTTGAATAAAACCATCAAAGGGCTGTTCCTTTTACTTAGTAGCAGAGTATGACTGTAAATCACACACCATAATCTCCTTTTTTTTCTAAGAACCTCATCTTCGCATCCCTCAGCACGTAGAGGATACTACCTGTCAAAATGGAATAAGCTGTGCAAGCGTGGGCTGTGCATACCTTGATTTGTGCACTATACTGAAGATGCTAGGAACAATGGTAATGCAAGGCTCAACTATGTCTTACATGTGATCCACATGGTACCTGAGCTACACTGCATTTTATCTTTACAGTGACCTGTGCAGGACATGAGCTGTAAAATAGGTATGAACAGTGCTGTGCATCATTCATGTAAGGGTAAGGGATAGTGCATGAGGGAATTGTTAAATAGAAGGTGTAAAGTGTATGAGCTGCACTACAGAGGATACAAGTTGTTCTAGAGATGAGGTGTGTCATGCCCGTGGGTTGTGCAGGAGCTATGCAGAACACTAGCTGTGTGGAGTTTGAGCTTTACTTTGCATGAAGTCTGCATGGTATGACTTGGAGAGGCAACTAAGTAAATTGCTGTGGAAGGCATGACCTTTCTTCTTAACATCTTCAATGACAAGTCAGTGCCTGCTGTAACCATAGTACCTTAATATTTTTTCAATGGCCAGTCTTCGGGGTTTTCTAACGGATGCATTTTTCTTGCTGGCTTCCTCAAATCCCCCCATCGACTCTGAAACAAATTGGTAGTTTCTCAGGGAAATAATATAGTGACAAATTTGCATTTGCTTGCTAGATGTATGGTCGCCCACAGTTTATTCGGCTTGTCGGGATGCTAATGTTTAAAACAAAGTTGTGTAACATGTTCATGGGTCAATTGCATTAAAGTTAGATCGAGCAGAGAATTCAAGTCAGATATATTCAAACACAGTCAGCAGGAATCTCAGCTTGCATTACTGACAGGGGATCCAATAAAAGCAAGTGTGTATTGTCTGAAACATTTACAAGTTGTGGCTATGTGTATAGCTTCCAGAGACTCCTTTATAATGTGCAAGTGTATAAAGAAGAATGGAAGCAATATTGGAGATTTTATTTTGAAAACGGACAATGTACCCCAAACAATGTGCTCCTTGAAAAAGGGATTAAGAGAGCAAAATATTTGCAACTTAAAAATGGTTGTAGTGTGCAGAAAGCTACAATGTAGAGTTTGAAAACATTAACTACCATTGCACTAAGGAATCATTTAATACATCAACTTTGGTGCATGTCAATATTTTAAAAACAAAATAAAGGCAAATCAACGTAAAACTACTTTAAAAAAAAATGAGAGATGGGGCTACTTCCAAGGGACTACTTTGTCAAACAACGTACTTTGCCCTTCTAAAGTATATGTTTTGCTGGTATATACCCTATGTCCATCTGCCTACCCTGACATTTCCAATGCTGTATTGGGTGTTTTGATTGGCACTGTGGTTCCTGAGATTACCCGCCTCAAAGGTTTGGGTTCTCTCTCTTTATTATATTAGTATGGAAGTAAATACATGAAAAAAAGTTCCATTGGGACAATAGAACACCAAACGCTGATTGCAGTTTTGTGGATATGTTCTTATATTTTCCATGTTAGGGACCGTTGTCTCTAATGATATAGTAAAATGAGCCCTGGCATAATCAGAAAGGCTGCTATCCAAGCTCTTACTTGAGAATGCGGTCATACATTGAAACCTCATTGTTTGGTACCAAATGGGACAAGTTGATTTTTTTACAGGACAAGAAGATTTCTTAAACATTTTGTCCTTTGGACAAGAAGATATTTTATAAAATTCCACACCCCTGAGGTTTTCCTTGTAAGACTGGACACAGTAGTAAGAATCACTCACAATAAGAGTCGTCACACTAGGATCAGCGTACTCCACTGCAAGCATCAGAGCACGAAGCTCTGCCAATTGTGCGGTACAGTCCCCTAAGGTAAACAACCTTTACAACGCAACTTTTACATCGCAGAGCCTTTACAACGCAACCATTACAACGCAAACTATTACAACGCATTGCTCTAGGATAGGGAATAGGTTAATTTACTATCCAATAACCTTCCCTAGTGTCCACGGGGACTGGAGTTGGAATAGTAAATTAAACTATTCACTATCCAGCACCCCAAAGCACTATGCGTTGTAATGGACTGCGTTGTAATACTTGCGTTGTAAAGGCATGCGATGTAAAAGCATGCGTTGTAATGTCATACATCCGTCCCCTAAGGTCTGCGTGTGCACGACCCTGGACTTGAACTCATCATTCACCATGGCACATACCAAAATGGCGCAAGCTGAAACGTATGCATGCTTAGACCCATGCGCAACTTGCAGTGAACCATCAGTACATATGATGGAATGGAAATCCTCCAACGGCCGCATAGCCAAAGGCGCAGGATGAACAAATTCATACTGCAAAAACTCCTACTACTGCAGGGAGGCGTCAAAAATAAATGTGACATTCGGAGACGTCAATGATGCTGCCCATTGTATCCACCGTGGGTGCAAAGCTTTAGAATTTGGTACACTGGTCTTCATCACTGCCTCTAATGCAGGATACGGGGTAACAACCAACATGCATTTTCCCTGCGACAGTGCACGTTCCTTAAGAATCGCCATCTGCACTGCTGTCAAAACTTTTTCCACAGTGAAAAAACGCATTTCTGCCGAAGTGTACAAGTGTGACTTGTAAGCAATAGGTACTGTGTCTCCTTTGTTAAAAGTAAGGTAAGTGAAACCCACCGCCCCAGGGATGATTCTTATCACCAGGTTGGTGTGGTTATCATGAGTCAGTAAGAATTTAGATTCTAGAAGGTCAGCCTGCAAAGATTGCAAAATAGCTGTGTGTTCTGGCAGCCAGCAAGATTTGGTAAAATTAGGTTGCATCAAAGTATACAAAGGCTTGATACGCTGGGCATACTCAGGAATATATGTATGCCCGAAATTCAAAAATCCCAGCAAGGACTGTCACTTTTTTCAGAGTTGTAGGAGCGCGCAGTTGTGTGCATTTCTCCAAGAAGTGAGGAGCCAATCCTCAACCTTCATTGTTGAGCTCATAGCCCAGGAACAAAACTGTGTACTCTGCAATGTGAGACTTTGCAAAGTTGAATTTGTAACCAAAGTCCGCAAAGTTACAAATGATGTGGTCAGCACGACACAGATGCGCCCAAAGCTCGTCGTCTGTGAGATATATGTCATCCACATACGAACACGCATCCGTGTCCACTCTCTCTAAGAGAGAGACAATGCGGGCAGCAAACACACCTGGACTATTCTTATAGCCCATTGGTAAACGTTTGTATTGGCGTTGTTTGCCGCCACCTGTAAAACTGGTCCATTGGGAACTAAGACCATCTAAATTGTGGGCGAAAAAAACATTGAAAATGTTAAGTGTTGTTTTAAACCGTTTACGCACAAGACCATCCACTAAAGCAGAGCCGTGGGCATTCTGTACTGCACAGGTACGACAATGCGAGTTCAAATGCCGGTAATCCAATACCAAACGGAATGAGCCGTCTGGCTTGGTCACAATAAAAAGAGGGTTATTCATCGGTGACACACAAGTTTCAATTACACCTTGATATTCCAATTGTTCAAGGATTTCCGCAACAGAAGCCTTAGCTTTGCGTCGGATGGGATATTGAGGTTGAGGCTGTGGCATAGACCGTAAGGGAATCTCTTGGTGTGGGGAACATTTATCCCAGCCACAATGAGTACGGTACAGAGCCGGTGCAAGGGCTTTAGCCCACTCTTATGCAAAATTCAGCGCATGCTCCTTTGAGACTGTGTGCGCGAAACTAGGCAGGATCACCTCCTCCCCTCTCGGAGCTGCGAGAACAAAAGGTGGGGGCCAATCAGCCTCCGCTAACAAAAAATCATAGGTAGTCGTGAGATTTTCCTAAAATACCCCTTTTATGGTACGTTGTATGTCACCTTCAATTAAAAGGACTATGTTATAAAGTCTATCAGGGGGAGCTACTCTGGTATCAGCTGTCTCCACACCAACATACTGGTCAGTCGCTGTCACCTACAGTAGTGGACGCAGGGCCTCTCACACTATGGTAATCTCCGCCGCGCTGTCCAGCAAGGTCAGAGCCCATGTCAGATTCCGAAGCTGCGTTTTCACTATCTGTAGCATATCTCCCTGTTAAAGCGGCAACTTTCTTTTTCTGAAACGGGTCTTTTCGGTGTTGAATCGTCCTGCTTGCCTTTACCGTCTTTCGGGTGGGGCTGGTCGCGTCCCTGCTGACCACTCCGACCTCTGCCGCCTCCTCCACCACCGGTCGATGAGGCCGATGAGTCCTGAAAAGAACAAGGAGAGCATGGTTCAGAAACCTAAAAAAGATCAGGTGTTTTTTATTTTTTGGCCAATTTTGCTTTTTAGCCTTGGGCTGTTCGTCCGTTTCGGACTTCGGCCCTTGTGTCTGCTTTTTCTCCTTGACAGAGAATGGCTTGACACCTAAACTATTGCGGCCCACGGTTTTATAAGCCGCCACAATAATTCTTGGTAACTGACGGGGTTTATCGGCATCGGGAACAGCCTGCAAAGCATTAGACACCTGAAAGCTTACCGCATCTCCCTTGACATTCGCAAGCACGAGATCGGAAATTCAACTGCCCAATTCAAATGCCCAATTCAACCGCTGCCTCAGGTCCGTGCTCATCCTGAACACGCTCTATGACCATTGGAAGGACAGTCATTGACGGAGTGCCGAAGCACCTCGTATACACTGCCGCAAAAATCTTACCCCAAGACTCACAGTCACCAGCTTCTGGTATCAAGTCTTTTGGCATACTAATTGTTAGAATCCTGTGTTTTTCAACAGGAGTCGTGTTAGGAAATACTGCTTCCAGCTGGTCAAACTTTTCGGCAAGCCAAAAAGGAAAATCATCCTTATTCTGAGGGCGCTTGCCCATCATTGCGTTTACCATCACAGGACTAAGCTTCATACCGCTCGGTCCGGCTGGAAGCGCAGCAGCACCTGGGGCCCCGCCCTGGAGGTTGCGGGTAATGTACTGCACTAACGATCGAATTACACTAATTGCGACAGCCATAAATCTGCAACGGGAACCGCTCCATGTCTAGGATGCGGAGTAAATCCAGCCAAAACAGGCCAGGTAGCGGCTGGAATGGACAAAGGACCTAACCTTGGAGTTAACAAAGAGTGGGGTAGGGCGCCATTAAAACAAACTCAGTGCTGCCAAGCATTAATCGAAGCTTCCTGTGTTCGATACGGAACATATTCCTGTGGCACGGCAGTGGGAGTGTAAGTGTCGAACACATTAGTATTTGCGTTCACAGCAGGGAAGGTCACCCACGAATAGAAAATTTCATAAGGGTGTGCTACTTCCGCACTCACAACCATGAAAACTGCCATGCCATCAACGGTGACGTTATAAGCCTGCAAATGATTGCGAACCGCAATTTGACTATGCTGCGGAATATCAACGGCAGCCATAGTGACACAGTAAGAAAGTGCTACTACAAAAATTACGTAGCACAACTGGGTAGTAATTCAAAAGGAAACCGTTTGAAAAGATTCAAGCTTGATAAGACCTATGTAACTATAGGTAGGTTTGTCCGACACCACTGTCTTCCGGAAACAATAGCGAAAGGGGTTAAGGACTGATATAAGCACTACTCAAGTGTCATGTAATAAGACCACCAACGATTGGGCGCCATGTCGCAGGGATTCTGCTCCTACACAGAATTGTGCATAGAGACCTAGAACCTCAGTGAATTAGGGTGTACCAAAACTCACCTCAGTATCCAAAATCCCCTACCAGACTAGCAATCAGTGTCTCATTGGTTCTTCCATACCCCCAATGATTAGACAACCCAGAACATGTCAGGTAACGTTGAATACATGAACACTCTTTCGTTATACTAACAAACCAATCCAAAACGAGGAGTAAATGAAGACTCGTGCAAGTTTGAAAGGTTTATTTCTAATGCTGTGTTCTCAGGTGCAGTATCTTAGCTAATACAAGCAAACATATTATAAGCAACAAGGTTATCAGCATAGTTAATAGTCCATAAAATACAAAGGGAGAAAGCATGTTAAAATGCTAAAGGAAAGAAGGCTAAATGGCACCTCAGTCTTACCCTCCCTTGCTAGTATATTATATTATATCTAAAGAAGGTCTCTGGGTTTTAGAAGGGCGGCCCCATACCTCTGATCCTAGTGGAGAGGGATCACATCATCTTCCACCAGCTCTCTGCATGTGAATATTCATCAAGTGTGTGTGCATGCTCTGCGCAGTGCATTATTAAACGCGCCTAAAGCCAGAGTTGGCCGCAGCTGCATAAGTGTTCTGTCTACAAGGGGCGCAGATCAGACCTCACAACAACCACTGTGTTGAAATAACCTTGAAGGCCTCGGCACTCACTGTTCAGACATAGCTTACCAAGCAAAGCTGATACAATAGGAAAACATATTATTCTCGTGTGAAGCAAAATATTCTACTAGGCTCAAAGCTTTAATAACAATATGTGCCGTGTGCAGAAGCAGCAGAAAGGAAAAATGGCGTTTAAACTTCTAATAAGCTCATGCTAACTTAACACAGTGGGAAGGCAAAGCCTATCTATATGACACACCATTGCAACAGTTTAGGACAACGATCGGTCATAAGTTATTTTCTTACAAAAGCGCGCCGGTTTCAGTATATGATGGGGTATATGGATCAAATAGTCACGCAGATTTCTCTACGCCTTTCCTCCAGTTCCCCTAATGCCGGCAGGCCTCATCAAGCTGTCACAGTCATGGGCCAAAATGATACTCATAGCCCTGGAGTGGCCACGTCAGTGGTGGTTTACGACCTCCTTCACCAGTCCACTTCTCAGGCTTCCATGCAGATCAGAACTACTAACAAAGTTCAGAGGCCAGATGGTGCACCACAAGCTTTCATCTTTTAATTTGGCAGAGTGGCTCCTGAGCTAGTACAGTATGGACACTTGAACTTACCTCAGAGCTGCATGGACATCCTCAAGGAAGCAAAGCGGCCATCCACACGTTTCGCATATGCTCATAAATGGAAGAAATTCTGTATTTGCTGCTCATCGAAGAATGAGGATCCTACCACTTGCCAGGAAGATGTCATCCTTCCATATTTGCTCCATCTGGCATAATCTGGCCACCATTTTCTTCCATTAAGATTCACTTGGCAGCCCCTACTGCCTACAGGAAATGCTTTGCACAAACTTCCTTTTTCAGAATTCCTGTCTTCCGAGATCTCCTGGAGGGTTTGAGGAAGGAGTTTCCTCCCATTAAAAGTCCTTCTCCTCTTTGTTAGTTTGATGTGGGTCTCTCTCATCTTATGGAAGAATCTTTTGAACCCGTACATAAGACGTCTCTTCAGCATATGTCTCGGAAGACAGCTTACCTTGTGGCTATTATTTCCGCCCGCAGGGTTAGCGAAATCCACGCACTTTGCTATCAAGAGCCATACACAGTTTTTCATGCATCTAAAGTAGTTATGAGAACTCATTCAAAATTCCTCCCTAAGGTGGTTTTGGATTTTAATGTGAACCAGACTATTTCCTTACATACTTTTTTCCAGCATCCATCTACTCCAGCGGAAAGATCTCTTCATTCCCTGGATGTTAAAAGTGTTTTAAAATTCTATCTGGATAAAACTAAGGGTCTATGGAGATCTGACCAGTTATATGTAAACTATGGCTCCCTCCGTACAGGTCTAGTGACTTCCACGCAGTCCTTATCCAGATGGATTGTTTCCTGCATCTTACTCTGTTACCAAAAAGCTAACAAATCTCTATCCAGTAAGCCTAAAACTCACTCAACCAGAGGGACGGCAGCTACTGTGACCTTGCTTCGTAATATACCCATTGCAGAGATATGCAAGAGTGTTACCTGGAAATCAGTTTATACATTCACTATACGCTACTGCCTGGACTCGGATGCCAAGGCAGATGCTCAAGTAGGGCAGGCTTCAATTAGGAACCTATTTGCTTAAATCTGCATATTTTTTTCTCTGTCTCTTCCACCGTGTTTTGTAGGGATGGGCTTGCTACTCTATTCATGTGCTTTGACTATACATGGAAATCCCCTACGAGAGAAGGAACAGTTCTCTCGTAGGGGTATTTCCGTGATAAGTCATAAGCAACCCTCCCTCCTCCCCTGTGGAGTAGACACAGGGATCCATATAATAGAGCATGCATTCACTTCTCATCGCCCTCTAAAAGAACTGAAGTAACTGCCACTGGCTGTGCATTATGGGATCCTGGTGGTCTCTGGATTCTTAAAGGCACAGCGTCTATTTTTAATACATATACATATAATGGCAGCCTATGGAGCTATTCTGTCCTCTCCTTTCATCTCTATCATGAAAAAAGGAGTTTTGTGAAGGAGAATCTTCTGTGTGTTAAATACTATAAAAAATTGCACAAAATATAGTATACTGGCTCCCTTTTTTCACTTCAAGATGAAGATGCGGCCAGTGTAGCCTATGCATTTAGGCTGCCTTATTGTCTCACTATCTCTTTAGTGTCTTTGGAGGTCTCCCTGAAGAAAGGCAAAAAATACCCACTTAAGATATATCTAAAGAGGTGCTCCAGGATCCCCGCACGTGGGCGGGGACCCCGCCCACGTGCTAATGACTTATCAAGTGTTTATGACTTATCATGGAAAAAACCCTACAAGAGAAGTGGAGTTACAGGCAAGAAACTGTTCCTTCCCCTCGAGTCAGAGCAACATTAAAAACAAACAAAATATCTTGAACAAAATAGAATTATTTTAAAACCAAAGTAAATAAAGAAAAAATATAAATATGTGAAAAAACTACAAATATGTTTAATATTAAAAATAAAAAAATATAAAAATATATAAATACATATCAAAAATACCTATACATATAAATAAAATACAAAAATAATTTTCATACAAATAAATATTTTATGTAGATTATTTACTAAAAAAATATATTACATACATTAATTTTAGTTCCCATCCTATTACCCCACAAAACTCACTACCTGCACCAAAAACCCAACTTTAAAAAGCAAAACATTTACACTATTAATCTAAATATTTATCAACAAACGAATGATCATTAATTACATATTAATTATTCATTATAATTTACTGCCCAAAATATACACCCACTATACACACAACATATTAATGATCAAGTTAATAGTAAATATTAATGAAAACATTTATTATTCATTACTAAAGGTAATTTACTCCCAAACCCACACCACTTCAAAACCCACATCTTAAATCTTTAAAAAATAAAATTGCACAATTAACATAATTAATTATCATTTAAACAAATATTATTAAACACGAAATATTAATTCATTAAAATTAACCTCCCGCCCTTTACTCCTATAAACTCCACAACCCACACCTAAGCTTTAAAAAAATGAATTGCACAAGTAAAAAAACTCAGTCAATTAAATAATAAACTGTGTTTAACACTTAATTATTAATTAATGTATTTTCATTTACTCCCTAAATAATAATTACCAACTAATTAAAAAGAAATTACTTCCCACCCCTTACCCTATGAACCCCACAACCTGCACCTAAAAACAAAAGTACACAATTAACATGATTAATTATCAATTGATTAATATTATTATATAACAACTAATTATTATTGAATTAAAAATAAATTACTTCCCACCCTTTTCCCCTATAAACCCCACAACCCGCACATACAATTTGCATAAAAAAATGAATAGCACTATTAACATAATCAAATATCACATAAATAATATTAAATTTAAAAAAATCATTCATGTATTATAATTAAATTACTTCCCATCATATACCCCATCATATACTGAAAACGGCTCGCTTTTGTAGGAAAATAACTTATGACCTAGCATTCTCCGGGGCAGCTCCAAGAATCTAGAACGCTCTCCCCCCTAACATAAGAAGAATCACATCCATCGCGGCATTCAAAAAGGAAGCAAAATCGTTCTATATGAGGAAATATCTCCCTTGATTTTCAACAGTATAGCTATTGTCTACGGACCTGTCATGACTGTTTTCTTGCTACCTCTCGTCGTTCATTAACCCTTTGTGGGTTTGTATATATGTATTTTAAGCTTAATGTTTAGTTCTAGTCATGGTACAATAACTGATGACTTGGAAACATAAATGGTTTTGTTTTTGGACATGCAATTGTAAAGCACTCTGATACCTTACGCAGGGTCATGTTCGCGCTATAGAAAACACCAAACAAATAAAATTAAAAAAACCCTATAAACCCACAACCCGCTACTACACTAAAAATCATAACAATTTATTAAATTAAATTCCATAGCTACAAAAAAATTAGCAAATATATTAAAAAACATAAGCAATAATTATACAAAAAAAGTACATCATATACTAAAAACATAAAAATAATTAAAAAAAGATTTTTTAAACTATATTTTTGCAAACGATATTAATGACTGATATTTTAAAAAAATCGAGATTACTTGCGCTAAAATTGATATTCTTGACAATGATATTCTTGCTGATGATATTTCAATGTCACAATATGTTGGTATGGCGTTATTTTTTTCCGATATTTTGTCTGAATACCAGGTTCAACAAATGAATACAACATGTAGAAGGAAAGGGTAGAAGAAGAATGTAAAACAACCAAGTGTGTGCTCTGGAACAAAGTCAAATGCAGAGCATAATCTGTAGCAATCCTTCAGAGATGAAAATAATTAGGCTACTTACAATCAATGGTAGTAAATACATATAGACCTAGTAAAGTAGAGTGATGGCGAACATCGGATTGGTGTGGGGGGTAGCTCATTGTCCAAGAGCAATGATCAAGTTGGAGAACATAGGAAAATATGATAGGTCTGGTAACCATCATGTGGCGTCTATATCTGTGACGTTAAAGTAGGCATTCATTAGATGGTAATAGAGGGTTGGGGTAAAGTTGGGTATTTGTAGCACATAAGGGCAAGGTCTTTCTCCTACCTGGTGCTCTTTTACTGGAACAATCTGCAACTCTTTGTCCGAACTTGTTCTGACTTTGTCAAATTTAGGAAATCTCATAAAACAGCGCTGTTTTAGGGGTGGTGTTCTGGGTTTTTTCGGCTTCTTTCCTTAGTACCGAGGTAACCCTTTTGGGGTGAATCATGTGCTATATACGTCATTAACATAAAAATATTAACAATAACTTGAGCTTGCAAATCCGCATGCAGGATTCATTGACTTGTGTAGGAAGCTGGCTTTTTATGTGGCAGTGCCAAGGACACACCTTGCAAAAAGTACAGACAACCCTTATTGGTTTACAGGGCTTAAATTTATAATCTATAGTGCTCTATTTGTGGTAGTGTGGTTGAGCAGCTTAAGCTTATCAAAGGGTGGTGTTAAGGATTGTTGTTCACACAGAGTCTATAAATGAGACACATACTCAAGAAGAAACTCGAAACCAATTTAGAAAAATAACATATTTTAATATAATTTTAGACACCAGGATCATCGGAAGCAGGCAAGTATTTTCGGAGTTATGGATTTTTGGAAATTACAGTGAAATAACGGTTTTGATAATGGCTGTAATGTTATCCTACGGGAGAAACATACGCTGCATACTTATACTTGCGAGCATTTCTTGAAGGGTCTTGGGGGTTAAGGTTCAAGAAACCACCAGCAGTTCAGTTTTACCTGCCCTGGTGAATCGGGTGCAGAGATGCCATTTACGTTGGTAGCCTTAAGTACACCGTAAAGTCAATCTCAAAAAGTACCTGTAAAATAAGGCTGCATGTGGGGACTCGGGGACAAGACGGGCAGAACCCACAGGGGGGGCTCGGTGTTTGACGGTCTCTGGAGCACAGGGACACAGCTGGTTTACACAAATCTGTGCTGGGGGCTCGGTGCAGAGCAGGAGCAGGAGCAGCTTATGCAGGTAAGGGGTGGGGTGGGGAGGAAGTCGACAGACAACGATGAGGGAAAAAAGCATTTAAAAGAAGAAAAACACTTACCTTGCGCTCTCTGCAAGGTAAGTGTTTTTCTTTTTTTAAATAACATTTACTCACCATCGTCTGTCGACTCCCTCCCAACCTTGCACCACCGCACTTACCTGCACTTACCTGCTTCTGGTGCAGAAGTGTTTTGTCCTCCGGGTCGCTGTAGTTAGAGGCACTCACTTGGCTTTGACGACGTGGAGAAGGAAAAAAACAGGACAATAGGGCCAATCTGGATAAAGACCTTATGGATCCTCTAGTCTCTTAATGGAAGGTTGTGTCAGTGGAGTCCGGACTGGACACGCAACAAGCCTTGGTAGTTGCAAGGGCTCTGGTACCCAGGGTTTTGGTACTGACAGGCTCCTACAGGAGTCAGCGGCTAGAGACTGGTGCATGGTGAGAGCAACGGGGCTTGCCCCCTGGACTCATGACAGCCTCATCCTGGTGAGTTGCTACCACGGTGGGCCAGATGGGCTGCAGGACGAAGTACAGGGTCAATGCAGTTGGTGCCTGTAGATGAAGGGGGATGGCTCTTCCACCCTAAGGGAGATGTAGCTTGGTTGTTGGAGGTAAGACCAGTCATCCAAGAGTTTGGGGATGTTGCAGGAATTCTGCACAAATAAAGAACAATGCACAGGAAATGGGTCCTTGGTGAATAGGGACTGAGTCTTCCCACCACCTTAGTACCGACGAACCCGGGACCGATTAGCTATAGTGTCTCATTTGCTCTCCTACTCACTCCCAGAGAAACAAATGATTAGACACCCCAGAACTAGAGGTAATCGGAGAGCTCTGCTCCACCCCGCCCACAGAATTTACAGAAAGTTGCCTACTCCGCCTTTCACAGAATATGCGGAGTAGTCAGCACCCTACACACTCCGCGGCGGAGCAGAGTTGGCACCAGCCCCCGCCTTCCTCCCGTCCAGTTAATATTTAAATTAGAGGTGGAAAAACAATTTAAAATTAAGTGAAATGTCTTACCTGAGATGCAGTGTCCCGGGGCTCCCTCTTCCGCCTTCGTTTCGTTTTGATGAAGAAGTCGGTGATGGAGGAGGAAGAGGGAGCCCTGGGACGCCGCATCTCAGGTAAGACATTTCCCTTACTTTTAAATGGTTTTTTACACCTCTAATTTAATTGTTATTAGGGCGGGTGGCGCACAGTGGGACTTCACGGAGTGTACAGAGATTGTTCACCCCTCCGTGGCACTCCGCGTAGCCCCACTACGCACACTACGCCCACCCTTACCCAGAACACAACACTCCCAGATCTCTCAGGAATTACGGTAACAAGACACACTTTTTCACTCACTCTCTTGTACTTGTTCACAATTAGATCTGACGGAGACACAAAACAGTTTGAAATATTTATTTTCTACTAACATGCCCTAACCTGCTGTATATGTGCCACAACAAGCAGAAAAATGCATACTACAAATATTGTAAGCATAGCAGTCAGTCCATAAATCATGAAGGAAGATGCCATCATAAAAAGACAATGGAGAAAGGACTATAGTGCCTAACCTCCCTTGCTAAGAAGAAGTATTATTATATTATAGACTGTCTCTGGGCTTTGCCAGCAGACCCCATACCTTAGCCTATAGATGGTAGATCTACATCATGGGTGCCCTTCTCCTTGGAAAGGTCCCTCTCCAAGTGTGTGTCACCTATTCGTGCACCCCACTAAAAACCCAAGTACGCTGTCCAAACAACAGCTGCATTGGTAAGTTTTGTCTAAGTACTAAGGACTGGTCAGAACAAAATAACAATGTTCAGTCAAAATCCCAGGAACATGCAGAGAGTGAACACAGTGACGAGTTCTCATGTGAAAGCAGTCTTTGAAATTATTGGCAACAATAAAGACGTGTAGTAACGTGTGCAACACAGCAGGCAAGCTGCAAAGTGCTCATGCTCAGTTAGTTAAAAACGGCAATGTCTCTATGAGCCATGTGACGGATGCTGTTCAGCTTCTGGACGAGTGGGTATTTGTGATTGTTGTGGTGCAAGCTGCCAGGCACGGTTTGTCGCCAATTTCTGTGCAGGACCTCTGTTCTCATAACTTTGGCTCTTCTTTGTCCTTCCTTCAGTTTCCAGAAGACGAAACTGAATCCTGGTGTCAGGGGGACCCCTAAATACTGAATTGAAGGGCATTTAGGGGAGTGTAGGTTAGTAGACAATCGGCTACTTACCCCTGGGGTGACTACACCCCCTATATGACCACTTCCTAGGGAGAGTGGCATTAACCTGACCCAGAGTTTCTAGTTTCACCAAATTCAAAATGGTAAAACCCTTCCTTGGCTGTCCACTTCAGGTGGCCACCTTAGGGGTTTGCCTAGCCTGAAAGTGTGACATGCCTTCTGACTAATTAATTTCCTGCTCTGGTGCCAAATAGGCCTCAGGGCAGGGTGTGGCGTTCTCCAGGTGGGCAGGGGAAGCCATTGTTGCATATCTATGGTGGCAAATGCTTTGAAGCCTCTTGCCTTGACATTCTAACTCACTAGCCACCCTGCTGCGGGAGGTATGTACACCTTCTTCTGGAGCAGGCATTGTTTCTGGCCTCTGAGAGCAAGTGCTCTCGCCTACAGGGGATTAGAAACTCATCTGTGGTGGCAGGCTGGAAGAAACCAGCCAGCACACTAGAGGACTAGTAGGTTTTCAAGGGGCACCTCTAAGGTTCCCTCTGTGTGCATTTCATAATAAATCTAGTACTTGCATTAGTACAGATTTATGAAGACAAGGTGTTTGTTACCAAACACCATTGGTCTCAGTGAAGTCATCCTGTAGCTGAGTAACTCGTAATGACCAATGCCCAGTACTTGTTCTTAATATGGATACCTGATCACTTGCCATATATAGTAATGGAACTAGACATCACAAAGGCCTATCTGCTCATGCAGATGTACCCTCACGTATAATATAATGCTCCCAGTCTTAGGGCTCTAAGGCCTGGTGTAGGAGTGACTGACACAGTATATATTCAGTGTACCTTGGCATGGTACACAGGGAGTGTGCCATGTCATGTTTTCAAAATGGTTTGCACCATTTCACTCATCCTGCAATCGCAATCTGCAGGCAGTTTTTGTGTGGGTCCCTTTGGGTGGCAGAATACATGCTGCAGCCTATAGGGATCCTCTTTAGTACCCATGGCCTGGGTACCAGGGATAGCATTTACTAGGGACTTACAGGGGTGCTAAAGTCCTTGCCAATTTTGTTACAATTAGACATTCACCGTGTTTTAAGAGAAAGAGCACTGGCACTAAGGGCCTGGTTAGCAGGGACCCAATGCACTTGCAGTAAATAATCATCAGTATTAGGGCAAAACGTGGGGGTGACTATGTCAAAAAGGGTCACTTTCCTACAACTTGTATTATCCAGTGAACATGAGTGATGAAATATATCTCCAAGAAAAACCTTGCAAACAAATCAAACTATCTGAATATTAGTCTGCAATTTTGGCAATATTTAGAACTTCTAAGCCAATCTGAATTCAAATACCCCTCTCTAAGTTTACGATATATGTGGTAACCAATCATAATACTCAAAACCCTTTTGGCAATTGAGAAGTCCTTTAGGTCCCTGCATTCTCATTAAGAAGTACCAAGATGGGATTGATTAGACTGCAAAACAATGAGACGGGAATGACACACTGTTGAACATTAAAGAGGGTTAGATAAAAGTATAGCAGGATAAGTAGGGCATTTAGGTTTGTCATTTTTAGGTACAATTTAATTGAGCTGTTAGTTGGATTTTTAGTTTTAATAATAAAGGGGCATATTATCAAGAAACTGCGTTAAAATTATCTCCGCTTTAGTGGCAGGAAACTGCCTTTAAAGCGGCGATAATGGGCTTGATAATATGCCCTTGAGAAGTCCAATAGAAGCCCATGTTCACACCAGACCTGGGCTTCTATGGGAATTCACAAGGGCATATTATCAAGCCCATTATCGCCGCTTTAGAGGCAGTTTCCTGCCACTAAAGCAGCAACCATTTTAACGCTGTTTCTTGATTATATGCCCCAAAGTTTTAATCATATCGTGACTGCAAAAAATTAGCTGATGTAAAAACCTCCACCATGATTCTGTTGGAGTTTACATTGCCAGACATTGACATTAGTAATTTAAAATTAAGTTTTGAAACACACTAAAGAAGTAAATGAGACTTTGGAACCCCTAAATGGTATACCAAGTAAAGGGTGTTTACAAATAGATGATCTTTCAAATTCACCAAATTTTCCTCTGATCCTATCCTCTTACAATCTGAGAGAATATGTGCAAGAATCTGCGGCATTACAAGCACTACAGAGAATTCTAGAGTCTATTTTGTCAATACTTGAAAGGTCAACTTTGCACTCTGATCATGGCCTAGAACCGCTGGCCTCTAACAGTGCTTACTAGTCAATGTCCAGGTCTATCTCAGCAGTCTCAAGAATATTAGCAGTAATTGTAAGGATAATCCAACTTCTGTATTTGTGTCTGCTGAGGAAAATAAATTCAAGACGGTTTCAGATCTCGGGTAAAAGGAATATGGGTACTCAGGCTAGTAAAACAAATATAAAAGCAAATAAGAAGATGCCTAAATTAGTTTCCAATAATAACATATTTTCCCTGCATAAGTTATTTGATGAGAATGTTTTGTTTTTTAAATCATCGTCTAGTGGACTTCCGAGTTTATCCTTACCAAGTGTTCCTATTTTTAGACAAATAACACTGAAATGGGGAAAATGGAGGAAGTAGGGAGTCACAGAATCTACCAGAAGCGTTTGTAGTCGATATTAATGGAAAAAGTGAGCTTCCAAAAGCTGTCCCACTCCAGAATGTTGTCTTAGGCATGGAAAAATACTTAGTTATTGTCTCATATAGCATATGGTAAAAGCCAATGGTTAAACATTCTTGTCTTGGCATTTATTATGGGGAGCCCTCCTGTACAGGAACTTATAGTCTTTTCCTCTCATGAGTTTGGTGATGTTAACAACAATTCCAAAACTGTGAGTGATATATTCTTGTCATAAAAATCTCTCCATATTTCTACTTCTATTGAAATCACTAATCACTTTCAAAGACACAATAGTCCTTTAAACAGACAAAATATTTTATGGTTTGTTCGGTTATACCTTCAATTACAATCTTTTTCTTCAGCTGACATAAAATTGGTTGTTTTCCCCAGTAAGCAAATTCTTTCAACAGTTAGGGTTGAGTTCTGGTCAAATATAATTCCAGCTATAATTTTGAGTGATATTGATACTTAACACAAAAGGGGATACCATCTGAATAATATCCAAGCAAAACCTTTAGAAGATGATAGAGGATCAAACAATAGAATTGTAATTAACATGTTTTCTAGTAGTGGAAACTCAACATAGCCACCAAATCTGCTGGGAGCCTTTAAAAAATGGCAGAAGTAAATTCTGAGGATTGGAAAGCAAGAGGTTTAAGTAAGTTGTCTCTTGGAAAGTTCAATGAGGAGTCCTCCTTGTTTTTTGTTTTTGTTTAAATATCTTTTTATTGCCATGTTCAAAAATTACAGTTGAAACAAATAAACAAGAGAAGTAACATAGAGAGTAAGAAAAGGCAGATGAATGCATGCAGAATAACATAAGTCAACATAGAAGCCCAATCATAGACAGTACAATTGAAATGTTGAATCAGGTGCACAGGAAACAGGAACAGGGCATTCTGTTGATCACTAATATGGCAGCTCTGTGTTATTTTGGCCCAGTGGTCATGGTGTTGACCCCCTGCCACTTAAAGGCGCCTCAGCAGCATTTCGTCACACACATCCCACAGCAACTTCTGTACTAGGCAACCAACCATTACTCAACAGGGGCATCATGTGCCCTAACCTCAAATTCCAGCGTTGGCGTCAAAGAGTGCGCCTCCTCAGCCAGTAATCTCCCCCGGACATCTAGTTTCGGGCAAGCCACCAGTATCTCATGCAATATCAGGACTCTCCACACTCCTCTTGCCTCCTCACGTCGCAATGCCTACCTCTCACAGTCCGCCCATTTAGTCAGTTCTCTACTCCATTTTCCCAGATCGAGTCCAGTGCTGGACTTCCAGCTCATCGTTTGTTGCTGCCTGGCAAGTATTAGTGCTATGTCCGTGAACCTGCCTGTCGCTTTCTAGGCAGCACTATGTGCAAATAAACCCATCAAACAACTGCGGGGTACAATCAAAGTGTCTGTTGGTGGCCCGACACACCACTTGCAGCATGGTGGCCCAGTACATGGCCAGAATGGGGTAGGTCCACATCATAAATAGAACCTGCCTCAATTGTGTGGCAGCGGGGACACTCTAAGGAAGCCCCAGGGAACATACCATGAGGTCACGGAGGGGTGAGATATGCTCGGTGAAAGAAATAAAACTGTTTGTTTAAATCTAGCGTTTCAGGATACAGAGGTAAACACCAGGATTTCTTCCAGGAAGAGTGCAGGTCCCAAATCTGTATCCCATGGGTGGTGCAGTTGTAATAGGTCTATCTAGGACCAGCAGGGTGATCGCCTTTGCCGTCTACATGTTAAGGAACAGGTAGTGAAGGCACTCATGCTCTGGGGGTTCAGAGGAACCTGCCCTCCACCACGCACGGACCCCACCCATCAGGTCTCCATGCAGCAGGAAGTGTCCTGCCAGGATGTCATATGTCTCCTTCAGTTCCAAGAAGGTACTAATTTTGCCCCTGCAAATGTCACCCAGAATGGTGACTGTGTCGTGGGCCAAGTGCCCAGTCTGGCCCAACCTTCCAGATGTTGCCAATAGGGAGCCATCAATAAGGGGAACTCACAAGTGTAAGGGGCTCTGGTGTGAGTTTTTTGCAGGGCCATGGTCCCAAGAACCGTGCGAATCAAGATAGTCTCACCCTGAACTACTGAGGCAGAATTGGGGCACCTCAGAATTTGAGTAAGAAGAGTCCTGCGGTCCCGGGCGCCCACCGTCCCCAAAGCATTGATCGTCACTGAGAGACCCACTGCAACTGGGCGGCCAAATAATGCAGTTCGAAGTCCGAGGCAGCCATATCCCCCTCTCATCCATTGGCAAATAGAATTTCCTAAGGGCCACTCTACATCTGGAAGTCCCCCAGTAGACAGTGATATGCACCCTGTCCAATTCCTGAAAATACATCCTAGAAAGTTCAACCGGTAGTGCCGTGAAGAAATAAAAGAGGCGCGGAAACAGGACCATCTATGAGATAGCAGTCTGACTACTGACCGATATCAGCAAGGCAGTCAAGAAGAAGTCCAATCGCCGTGCTGCAGATAGAGCTCAGACAAAATTACCAAAAAGCAACTCAGGAGTTCTATTCACATCCACCTGTAAGTGACGAATGGAGGCGTGCTCCCAACGCAACGCAGAAAAAGAGCAATCTTCCCATGAGCTAGATCACAAGGGAAATGCACAGGACTTTTCGCAGTCAACCTTCAGTCCAGCGAGCCGCTGGAAGTTCGACTGTGTCGTCAACGCGAACCACTAGTCAAAAGGCCTACCGCACATATATATTAGCATATCACCAGCATATAGCGGGATTTACACATGGCCACACAACAACTGTAGACCCCGATAGTGACCACCCTGTCATATCATAAATGCAAATAACTCTAATGCCAGTGCAAATAACAGGGGGGATAGGGGGCAGCCGTGCTGAGTACCTCGGTCTTTACCCACGCATCACTGACCTGGTCTGAATCCTTGACATTGGCTGGGTGTACCACAGTTTAGTCCATTTGGTAAATGGTATTCCAAACCCCATCATAAGGAGGGCAGCATATAAAAAGTCCCATTGTAGGGAGTCAACATCTTTCTGTATATCCACGCATAAGGCAAAAACATCTGGCTGGAGCGCCTCCTGTCACTCAAGGCGTATATCAGACAGCATGCTACAGGTAGGTATAAATAGCTGTAGGGAGGTCATGTCAATAAGGGGGAAGCTGTCAGTATTAAGCCAGGCCCGCCAAGATACAGAAGTCAGTGGGGTTGGGTGAGGGCCTCTGCAACACTGCCTCTCCTGCAATGGGTGCTGTGTACAAAAGCGTTGTGTCCAAAAGCGTAAGAGACTAAGGCGGGAGGGGGCGTAAAGACCTGGCCAGGCTCCCCAATGAGCCCTCTGCAGGCAAATGCAGGGGAGAGGGCCCAACCTGCTGTCTCGTCGCCCAATCAGTGCCCGCCTAGTGCCCAACGGGGCAAGGTCCGCAGTCTGTACTTGACTATAGAGCTGCCATCTTTGGTGCCCAATGGGAACGCTCACCACCTCTCCTCCCTGGTCTCTAAACGCTTGTATGGCTCCCTCCAGCGCCAACTATCTCCACCGCAACTCCAACGGTCAGGGGGCACCGGGAGCAGCATTGGATGCCGGGAGTGGCAGCCAGGGAAGGCCGAAGTCTTGTGGGCCTGCGAGGAGCTTGAGCTCCAAGCTGCTCACGGCATGGTGGCTGGCTCCACCCACTGCGTCCTCCTGGTTGTGGCTGTCAGGAAGATTCAATTAAAATAAGAAGTGTAAAATGTCTAAATCCCATTTTAACAGAAACTTTAGTCTACTTTTGTGGAACCAAGCAGTATTATAGTCAGTTAAAATTGATCACCTGGTCAAGCTAAATGGTCCTATGGTACAGCTACAGGATACTTGGGGGCATATGTACAAGGACTTAATGACGTAGTGTCAGTTATTTGGTGTTATGGCGGCTTTTTTATCGCCGTATTTACAAGTTGCCGCTAACCGCAGTTAGCCGGCTGTTTTCAGGTGTAAAAGTGCATTTTTAGGATCGACACTTCTGTCAGTGGGACCTAACGAAAATGAGATGCAAGGTGTGGGTTCCCGTGTGAAAATTGCTGCTAACCCCACTATGCGATATTTACAATGCATTTTCAGTCCTGGATAATTTAAAAAAACTGCTGTTAAGGCCAGTTAGCAGCTGGATTTTAAGACCGGAAAAAAGCTGGTCTAAAAAATGGTGCAAACACACCTATACATAAGGGAGACGAACCCAGACCCACATTTGCTTACCTAATGACGCCATGGAGGTAGTACTCTTGCAGCTTGGAGGACCAAGATGACCACAACTACCACCGCCACCAGCACCACCACAGAGGCAGCGCCGCAGAAGAGAGCGGGTCTACCACTAACGCATCACCCTGATAGACCTCCAGCCAGAGGATGTGATAGCCCACTACAGGCTAAAAAGGACATCTATCCTATGCATACTTACCGATTTAGTGCCAAGGCTGCAGGCACCATCACAGCGTTACACGTACATCCCTCCGCAGACAAAGCTACTTACAGTGTTGCACATGTTGACCTCTGGTACCTTTCAACTAACCACTGCCAGAGTGGGAGGAGTCTCACAGTCAGCCTTTTCCAGGTTCCTCTCAACTGTCTTGGATGCCATTATCAGGCTTATGACATTGCTGGGTTTCCGCATGTGTAGGGAGTAATTGACTGCACCCATGTTCTACTTTTGCCTCCTGCTGATAATGCACATATCTACAGGAACAGGAAGCACACACACTCAATGAATGTTCAGGCAATTGTGGACCACCTGGACCTGTCCATCAATGTTGTCGCTAAGTTTCCTGGGAGTGTGCATGACTCCTACATCTTTCGCCAATCGATCATCAACCAACGGTTTGAGAATGGCACATATGGAAATGAACTGTTTGTTGGTAAGTACAAACTGAACACACCAAACACCTCACGTACACAAGCATGTAGCTCAAACATGTGCGAATGCACATGTAGCCAATGTAATACTACATACCTGGAACAGGTCAAACAATATACAAAAGCACGCAATGCAAGACATTTGTTAGACAGCCCAGCAAGAGAGTAGCCTAGAAAATCTCACACAAGCCACTATGGCACCCTTGGAAAATAGATTTTGCAGAATTCCTCAGACAAAAATTCAAAATATTCACTGCAGTTCATGACACAGAGCATATGCTTCTGCTGTGCTACATACATCTTGAAATAAACACATTTGCCATATCTACAACAAGATGACAGATAACCTTTGTTAGACCTGTCAGCCCTTTGGGTGATCCCTCCTCATGGTTTATTTATTTTGTCCCTTTTTGCCTCCTAATGTTTCTCATTTTTCTGTCCACTGGAATTTTTAGTGCTGTCCTAGGGGTTAGGTGCTACCTGGTCCCCATACTTTTTTTTTTTTAGGCCTAGTCCTCCTCTTGAATTAGTGGATAATAGAGTCACAAAATGGTGGCTTGTAACTGCCACCTACTTCTTACCTCAGAGACTTACACCATAGGACTACACTAGGAAGGCTCTAGAACCTTCCAGCTGATTCTATCATTTAGGGCCAGTCTATAAAAGGGTCAGACCCAGGGCGGCCATTTTAAGTTAGCGTGAGAGGAGACCAGAGAGAGGTTGGGGTGGTCCTGGTGTGGAGTGAGGCAACCCAGTGAGGAGGAACGCACTATTGGGGGTTAGATCGACCTGTGGGCCGGCTGCTTTCCTGTATTGATGTGACCTCTCTTGAGTTGACCAATCCCGACCATTGCAGAACTATAATTAATTCTCTGGAGACCGCCCCCCCGTTTTTACCCCCAAAACCTCTGGGTCCCCTAACCGTGAATCCTCTGTTGAGAACTAGCCCTGAAGGATCGACTATTGCTGCAACAGATCTAAATTGCCCTTTGAACTGTGTGTGGAGAATTTGCCAGCAGCGCTTTGAGCCCGGGCGTTCGCGACCACAGCGAGTGAGGTAGAAAAGACTCATCGGGTGGGAAAGCTGTGGAGCCATCTGACGACCCGTCTGTGAGGAGGCGCCGACAAGCAGAGAAGGAGGCCGGACGAGGGCGGAGTCTTGGAGCGGAAGGCCAGCGACGACGACGGAGAAGGCGGAGCCAGTGAGGGAAGGACCGCGGAAGTCGTTCGCACGCTGTGACCGGCTCACAGGGAAAGGAATGCCTGAACCTCGCTTCATGAGAGGAAGGGGGCGAGACAAACAAACCCTTGGCGAAGCTTCCACAGGAACAGAAGCGTGGAACAGACTGCCCAGAAATCGGGTGACCGCACACCAGTACCGAAGTAAGCTGGGGAGATATTCAGGGAGAGGGCGGAAGCAAGAACGAACAGCCCTTGGCTTTAGTGGGTGTTGGGCTGGGAACTAAGTCTGTGACAGTTATTCCGGAGGTACTGTGAGACAGGCCAACAGCATTGCGTTCAGCCTTCATTGGGAACTCGACCTATACATTCATGGAACTGCCATACTCACATGGGGAGTGAGATTGAAGAGTGGGAGAGCGTCATTTAGGCTGCGCAATTGCTGAAGAGCGGAAACCAAGGGGAAGCAGAGATCAGGGAATAATCTTTTGTTGACTATCCCGGGCCCCGTAACGCTCGTATGTCAGACAGGTCAACCTCTGTTGAAGGGAAGTAAAACGTACAGAGAGAGGGAAATGTGTGAATAACGTACCTAATTTTTTTCTAGATGTACAGCGGTTTGTGCTAGAGGCAAAAGTGGAAAGAGGGGGAAGGTGCTAGGCAACTGTGATTTCTAGCCTCTGTTGACCCTGAATACCCGAGGGTAATGTAAAAATCAGTTCCTCCTGGAAAAGCTTTGCTCTAAATATCCTCCATTTAAGTACTGTGCTTTTAATTCTGTAACAGGGGGGCATAGGGGGAATTCAAGGATTCCTTCCTCTTGTATAAGAAAAGATAACCAGGAATGTGATGTGAAACTTTGTAAATGACAACATTTGATTGAAAAATTGTTTATTGCACTGGAATGAAAAACCTGATATAAAACAAAAAGAAACGGAAGAGAATTTTATAAAACAGACCGTATTTTCCTAAACTGGTGTAGTTTCTTCTTTTTGGTGGTTGGGCGCTAAGTTACTGTATTTGGTGTGATGCAAGCTTAACACGTATTGCCTTTGAGGCCAGCCTTATCACCTCTGTGCCAGGCTACCCTATGTAGACTGGATGTTCCAGGTCTAACATAATTGGTGCTCAGCGGTGGGATATAGCTTGTGCTTGCGTCCACTTAGCAGTAGCCTAGTGTACTCCACAGACCTACACCTGGAGTATTCTCCTAGCAGACTACCTGATTACATTTTTGCTTTTCCAAATTTACTCCTGGTGGTGGGTGGAGGTAGCTTTTAATTACCCCCTTTCTTAACTTCTTCCAAGTGGCTGTCCCTCTCTCTAATTGGCAAAATGGAATTTGATCTTGAAGAATTGGAGACCTATACTGTGGCCCAACTCAGGGAATTTTGCCAAAGTATGGGAGTGTTTTTCAAGCGTGGTGCTAAAAAGGGGGAACTCCAAACCAACTTGAGAGCGTGGGTGCAGCGCACCCAGATGGGAAGGAGGAGGAGGAAGAGGGGGATCGGGACACTGTCATCGGAGTGGATGGACTGTACCAACCTGAAGTGGGGAACCTACTAACGGGTCCTAGGACACTTTCAAAGGGGGGCAGCAGTGTCTCTGAAAGAAGCTTGACCGAAGCCGAATTGGCTGACAGGAGAGAGAAAAGACAGCTGAAGTGGGAGCTAGCTAGGTTTGAGAAGGAGAGGGAGGAACAGAGGATGGCTCATGAGTTGAGTCTCAGAGAGTTAGACCTCAAGGCCCTACAAATAGGGACTCCTAGTACTCCTGTTGGTGGCAGCGAATCCAAAGAGATAACCAGGGAACCCAGACCCTATTTGCCAAAGGACATAGTCACCAGCTACAGCGCAGGGGATGACATTGCCAAGTGGCTGGCTGCCTATGAGGTCTCCTTAAGAGCCCATGGGATACTGGAAAAACACTGGGGGGGTGGCTTGTATAAATACATGCCTCCTGCAGGAAGGGATACACTTTTGGCCCTAGAGCAGGGAGAGCAGACCCACTACCCCACCATGAAAGTGGCGCTGATAAAAAAGTTTGGGCTGACTCCAGAAAAATACCGACAGAAGTTTAGGAATAGTCACAAACTAGGCACACAGAATTGGGTGGATTTCCTGGACTATGCAAAGAAGGCCCTAGAGGGTTGGGTACAAGGCAGCGAAGTGGGGGACTATGAGGGGTTGTATGATCTTATCCTCAAGGAGCACCTACTCGAGAAATGTTTTCCCGAGCTGCGACAACACCTGGTGGACAGCAAGCTGACCAGCCCCCGGAAGCTTGCTGAGGAGGCGGACATCTGGGCTAGTACCCGGGTGTCCTCAAAGGGTACTAGAGGGGACTTCCAAAGGACTGGACAGGGCGCACCCCAGAAGAAGAAGGGGGGAGATAAAAAGAGGGAGTTCTCAAGAGGCCCCCAAAACAATTTCCAGGGAAAAGGAACAGGATTCATTCCCAAGGCTAACCCGCCATGAAACCCTCATCCTGACCATAGTCAGCAGCCAAGGGATGTCCGCTGCTATGAGTGTGGTGGGGTTGGGCACTATAAAGGTGATATTAAGTGCCCAAAAAGACCACCCCCTCCCACTGGAGGAAAAACCCCGGGAGTAGCTAGTGTAGTGCTCGGGGAGGAGTTGCCCTTAGATAAGGGGGGGGAGTGGGCGGGTGTCACCTTAGTGTCCCTGGGAGATCGGGAGATGGTTCCTAAGATCCAGGTGCCCTCAAATACTACTAAGTATGGGCAATGGGTCACCATCAATGGCCAAAGAGGGGAGGCTCTGAGAGACACAGGAGCCAGTATGACTATGGTAAGGAGTCAACTAGTGTCTCCAGAGCAGGTGATTCCACATGTACTCCACCCCGCCGCGATGGCTGACGGCAGATTGGGCCACTACCCCGTGGCCGAGGTTCCATTTGAGTGGGAAGGGGTTGCAGGTTCACTTCGAGTTGCCGTAAGCCCTGCCGTGCCAGTTGATTGTCTGTTGGGGAATGATATGGAGCACAATGCTTGGAAGGAGGTGGAATACCGGACTCATTCTGAGATGCTGGGTACACCTGACTGGGCCTGCGCTAGCACAAGGTCCGCGACTACCCAGAGGGGGAGTTCGCTTGGGTTGGAGCCTGGAACAAAGGCACAGAAGGGAAAGATGTGGGGACAGGAGAAGCCTGCCTCGACATCCACGCCCCGCGAGACGGATAGGCCACCTGCGGTGGTGGACCAGGAGTCCACGGAGGGGGATGTTATCTCCCTGGAGAACCTACATATCCCTGCCGAGTGGCATGTGGAAGGAGGGCCTACCAGGGAGGAGTTTTGTAAGGGCCAGAGGGAGTGCCCTACCCTTGAGGGACTGAGGCGACAGGCCGAAGCCCAGGCAGCAGGTAACGTTACGGGGAACTACCATATATACTGGGAGGATGGTCTCCTCTACAGTGAACCAAAGGCACCAGTGCATGGTTTGTCACGGGCCTTGGTTGTCCCTCAACGTTACCGAGCCTTTCTTTTAGAACTGGCTCATGAGATACCCTTGGCAGGACACTTAGTCAGGACAAGACCTTTGCCCGGCTTGTCCCCCACTTTTATTGGCCTCAGATGAAGGTGCCGTCCGACACTTACTGCCGGACATGTGTGTCTTGCCAAGCCAGTGGGAAAACAGGGGTGAAGCTGAAAGCTCCCCTGGAACCACTTCCTGTCGTTAGCACCCCCTTTGAAAGGGTGGGCATCGACTTTGTGGGGCCATTGGATCCACCAACTACAGCTGGTCACAGGTTCATCCTGGTTCTGGTGGATCATGCCACACGATACCCAGAGGCAATTCCTCTGAGGATCATTACTGCACCTGCAGTGGCGAGGGCCCTGATGGGGATCTTTACCCGAGTGGGCTTCCCCAAGGAAGTTGTGTCCGACAGGGGGACCAACTTCATGTCAGCTTACATGCGGGCTATGTGGAAGGAGTGTGGGGTTACCTACCGGTTCCGCACTCCTTACCACCCACAGACCAATGGTCTAGTGGAAAGGTTCAACAAAACCTTGAAAGGCATGATTAGAAGTCTGCCTGAGAGCCTGCGGAGGAAATGGGACGTCCTCCTACACTGTCTGTTGTTTTCCTACAGGGAAGTTCCACAAAAGGGAGTGGGCTTCAGCCCCTTCGAGCTTCTGTATGGGCACCCTGTGCGTGGACCTCTCAGCCTGGTGAAAGACGGATGGGAGAAGACTCCCAGGAAACTTCCCCAGGATGTGGTGAGCTACATGCTGGCCTTCCGGAGCCAAATGGCTAAGTTGTGGAAGCAGGCTTCTGACAACTTGAAAGCCAGCCAAGCAGTGATGAAGGAGTGGTATGACCACAATGCTCACCCTGTGGAGTTGGAGCCTGGCCAGAAAGTGTAGGTGATGGAACCTGGAGAGCTTAGTGCCCTTCAGGATCGCTGGACAGGCCCCTTTGAGGTGATGGAGAAGAAGGGTAAGGCCACTTACTTAGTGGATCTGAAGACCCCCCGGCAGCCCCTGCGGGTGCTCCATGCTAATCGCCTCAAACCCCACCATGAGAGGCCCGAGGTCATCTTGATGATGGTGACTGATGGAGCAGAGGAAGAGGAAAGTGAACCTCTCCCTGATCTATTTTCGTCTCAGGAAAAGGATGGGTCGGTGGAGGGAGTGATTCTCTCCCCATTCCTAACTCCTGAACAGCGGGAGGACTGCTGCCAGGTCCTGGAGCAGTACTCCTCGCTGTTCTCCCTTATCCCGGGAAGGACCCACCTGTGTACCCATGATGTGGACACAGGAGACAGCCCACCAGTGAAGTCTAAGACCTAACGGCTGTCTGATAAGGTGAAGGCCAGCATCCACAGTGAAGTCACTAAAATGCTGGAACAAGGAGTAATTTAACCTTCTAGTAGCCCCTGGTCCAGTCCGGTGGTTCTGGTACCAAAAGCTGCCCCACTGGGCACCACTCCAAAACTAAGGTTCTGTGTGGATTACCGGGGACTGAATTCAGTGACCAAAACTGATGCACATCCGATCCCTAGGGCGGATGAACTTATTGACCGGCTGGGAGCTGCCCAATACTTGAGTACCTTTGACCTCACTTCAGGGTACTGGCAGATCTCCCTTACAGATGGAGCAAAGGAAAGGTCAGCCTTCTCCACGCCTGAGGGCCACTACCAGTTCTGTGTAATGCCCTTTGGGCTCAAGAACGCCCCGGCCACCTTTCAGCGGCTGGTGAACCAGGTCCTCTCTGGGATGGAGGCCTTCTCCGCTGCTTATCTGGATGACATTGCCGTCTTCAGCAGCAGTTGGGAGGACCATTTGTGTCACCTACAAGCTGTTCTCCAGGCCCTGAAACAGGCTGGCTTGACAATCAAGGCCAGTAAATGTCAGATCGGGCAGGGGTCGGTTGTGTACCTAGGCCACTTGGTGGGCAGGGAAACGGTGCAGCCCCTCCAGGCGAAGATTGAGGCTATCATGGCCTGGGAGCCCCCCAAGACCCAAACAGAGGTCCGAGCCTTCCTGGGCCTCACAGGATACTACCGTTGCTTTGTGAAGGGGTATGGCACTATTGTGGCACCCCTAACTGAGCTTACATCCAAGAAGCAACCCCGACGGGTAGTCTGGACGGAGGCTTGCCAGCAAGCCTTCGACACTTTGAAACAAGCAATGTGTGCAGCTCCAGTCTTAAGGGCCCCGGATTTTTCCCAGGAATTCATTGTCCAGACAGACGCATCAGAGCATGGCATTGGGGCAGTGTTATCGCAACTCAATGAAGAGGGTCTGGATCAACCTGTTGTCTTCTTGTCTAGGAGACTGCTTCCCCGGGAACAGAAGTGGAGTGCAATTGAGCGGGAAGCTTTTGCGGTGGTATGGGCTCTGAAGAAGCTGCGGCCCTACTTGTTTGGCTCGCACTTCCTGGTTCAGACCGACCACCGACCCCTTCGTTGGCTGAGGCAAATGAAGGGAGAAAATCCCAAGTTGTTGAGATGGTCTATCTCCCTACAGGGAATGGACTTTCGGGTGGAACATCGGCCTGGAGTGGACCACGCCAATGCAGACGGTCTCTCTAGGTATTTCCGCCTTAGTGATGAGAACTCCCAAGGGGTTGGGTTGCTCTCCCCAATTTCAGCTGGGGGGGACGCGTGTTAGACCTGTCAGCCCTTTGGGTGATCCCTCCTCATGGTTTATTTATTTTGTCCCTTTTTGCCTCCTAATGTTTCTCATTTTTCTGTCCACTGGAATTTTTAGTGCTGTCCTAGGGGTTAGGTGCTACCTGGTCCCCATACTTTTTTTTTTTTTAGGCCTAGTCCTCCTCTTGAATTAGTGGAAAATAGAGTTACAAAATGGTGGCTTGTAACTGCCACCTACTTCTTACCTCAGAGACTTACACCATAGGACTACACTAGGAAGGCTCTAGAACCTTCCAGCTGATTCTGTCATTTAGGGCCAGTCTATAAAAGGGTCAGACCCAGGGTGGCCATTTTAAGTTAGCGTGAGAGGAGACCAGCGAGAGGTTGGGGTGGTCGTGGTGTGGAGTGAGGCAACCCAGTGAGGAGGAACACACTATTGGGGGTTAGATCGACCTGTGGGCCGGCTGCTTTCCTGTATTGATGTGACCTCTCTTGAGTTGACCAATCCCGACCATTGCAGAACTATAATTAATTCTCTGGAGACCCCCCCGTTTTTACCCCCAAAACCTCTGGGTCCCCTAACTGTGAATCCTCTGTTGAGAACTAGCCCTGAAGGATCGACTATTGCCGCGACAGATCTAAATTGCCCTTTGAACTGTGTGCGGAGAATTTGCCAGCAGCGCTTTGAGCCCGGGCGTTCGCGACCACAGCGAGTGAGGTAGAAAAGACTCACCGGGTGGGAAAGCTGTGGAGCCATCTGACGACCCGTCTGTGAGGAGGCGCCAACAAGCAGAGAAGGAGGCCGGACGAGGGCGGAATCTTGGAGCGGAAGGCCAGCAACGACGACGGAGAAGGCGGATCAGCGTTGGAAAGGAGGCCGGACGAAGGCGGAGCCAGCGAGGGAAGGACCGCGGAAGTCATTCGCACGCTGTGACCGGCTCACAGGGAAAGGAACGCCTGAACCTCGCTTCATGAGAGGAAGGGTGCGAGACAAACCAACCTTTGGCGAAGCTTCCACAGGAACAGAAGCATGGAACGGACTGCCCAGAAATCAGGTGACCGCACACCAGTACCGAAGTAAGCTGGGGAGATATTCAGGGAGAGGGCGGAAGCAAGAATGAACAGCCCTTGGCTTTAGTGGGTTTCGGGCTGGGAACTGAGTCTGTGCCAGTTATTCCGGAGGTACTGTGAGACAAGCCAACAGCATTGTGTTCAGCCCTCATTGGGAACTCGACCTATACATTCATAGAACTGCCATACTCACATGGGGAATGAAATTGAAGAGTGGGAGAGCGTCATTTAGGCTGCGCAATTGCTGAAGAGCGGAAACCAAGGGGAAGCGGAGATCAGGGAATAATCTTTTGTTGACTATCCCTGGCCCCCTAACGCTCATATGTCAGACAGGTCAACCTCTGTTGAAGGGAAGTAAAACGTACAGAGAGAGGGAAATGTGTGAATAACGTACCTAATTTTCTTTTAGATGTACAGCGGTTTGTGCTGGAGGCAAAAGTGGAAAGAGGGGGAAAGTGCTAGGCAACTGTGATTTCTAGCCTCTGTTGACCCTGAATATTATTATTTATTTATTAATAACATTTATAGAGCGAAAACAAATGCCCATGGGCGTCTCGGCGCTAGTATACCCGAGGGTAATGTATAAATCAGTTCATCCTGGAAAAGCTTTGCTCTAAATATCCTCCATATAAGTACTGTGGTTTTAATTCTGTAACAGGGGGGCCTAGGGGGAATTCAAGGATTCCTTCCTCTTGTATAAGAAAAGATAACCAGGAATGTGATGTGAAACTTTGTAAATGACAACATTTGATTGAAAAATTGTTAATTGCACTGGAATGAAAAACCTAATATAAAACAAAAAGAAACGGAAGAGAATTTGATAAAACAGACCGTATTTTCCTAAACTGGTGTAGTTTCTTCTTTTTGGTGGTTGGGCGCTAAGTTACTGTATTTGGTGTGATGCAAGCTTAACACGTATTGCCTTTGAGGTCAGCCTTATCACCTCTGTGCCAGGCTACCCTATGTAGACTGGATGTTCCAGGTCTAACAACCTTGCTCTCACTTGTAATGGTACAATTAGCTGACATGCAAAAACATAGCCATGCACCATGCAGCAGGTGTTCCTGCATCATGGGTTTGCAAGTAGTGCTGCATGAAGGGAGCACCAACTGCACACAAATAATCACCAAAGTTGGTTAAACATCAATCTGTGTCGATGCAGAATGGAGTATGCATAGGAAGAGCCTACTAACAATCCAAATCACATTCTCAACACATGTTGTGCAACCATATGATTCTCCTGGTGAGGTGTAGCAATCTGATGCACAAAATCAGAAATTATAATGTGTGTTGATTGGGAAGAGATACACACATGACAATATTGATGGGTATTACCCCAACACATATACATGAAGAGTCTAAGTCAACTCATGCACAAGGACATCAATGCATATGTATGTTGTCTTCACATGTCCCAGTCAGTCAAGTGCACCAGGTAGCAGTGCCACTGTCACTTAGACACTGATCCACCTTGGTGGCAAGGTGGATGTAAAGAGCCCACAATGAGTTCAACGTTTAGCAGACAAGGATTTTTGCTCCGAGCTACCCTCAGCACAATCACTCACAATGAGGTATCTAGATAATGTTCCAACATAGTAATCATCAAAAAGTCAAAGTGGATGCTTAATCAGGCACCCTATAAAATAGGTGCACAGGAGACATTTAGTTTGTGCAATGGGTCTGTAAAGAAACTATAATCTCTTTTTTAGTGACCCATACATCCTAACAGTCACAAAATGGAGGTTATACACAGGACCCGGACAATGACAACATGGTGATGTGTAGGCTGTCAAATATAGGCAAGTTCATTTCAGGGTTGCAGGTTAATTGTCTGAACCTCCACATGATAAACCAGAAAGTACAAAGTTGCACAATGTACACACACCCCTAAAAAAGCACTCTGCAAACACAGCAGGTACAAATACTAATTGACACATCTCTCCATAATCTGTTTCAGGTGATCAAGGATATGCACTCTCCTCATGGCTGATGACACCCATCAAAGTGACCGACACACAGGCCCAGAGAGACCTCAACGTTGCACTGGGATGCCCAAGGGCCATTGTTGAACAGACCTATGGAGTCCTCAAATCCAGGTTCTGGTGCCTAGATATATCAGGGGGACAGACTCCTGAACAGTCCTGAACTTGTTTGCAAAATCATAATGGCATGTTGCATTCCACACAATATTTGTGTACGCACAAATATGCTATTGAATTAAGACCAGGACAATCAGGAGGATGGCCAGGATGAAGAGGCAGATGGTAGACGAACCACAACTTCTGCTGCTGGAACAGTAAGAAGAGATCAAATCATCAGAATTTATTTTACATAATTACAATACACAAATATCCCATCACATGGATTTTTCGTTAAAATACCCAACGGATGTTATTTAGTAAAACACAACATCAATACACAAAAGTCTTGTATGCTTGGGTTATATCTTCAGAAGCTTATGTATGTTAAGTGTAAGGTAACTAAAAAACAGTGCCACACAGCTATCACATATAGCAGTGGACCCAACAAAAATCAAACGAATATTGGGGTTGGAACAACGTATTAGGCATATGAGCAAATTAATGTGTATTGTCCCACAGTGAGAATCAATATGTTTGTGTTGTGTCATCCCAGGAGCACATACATGTCTGATGACATACAAGAGCGTGATTCAGAAAAGGGTGTGGTGATGAACAGAGTGCCTGAATTAAGCAGACCACTCTTACCCAGTCCAAAGATCAGGGCTTGATCCATCACCGTTTTTTAGCTCACTGCACCATCCCAGCTCCGAACTTGGCTATATGCAAATTAGTCTGTTCCTGTCCCAGTGCATGATGGGAACAGGGCAAACCAAACTACCAAGCCAATTCTTATACTGGGAAGGAAACAAGCTTCCGGGGACCGGTTTCTGCCATTTCAGGCGTCGTCGGCCCGGCTTGCTTGAATCCTGATGGTGCAATGCGCAAGGGACTCACATCTGAGTATACCCTTCCACGCTTATGGTGGACAAAATGATTCAGAAAAGGGGGTGGTGATGAACAGAGTGCCTGAATTAAGCAGACCACTCTTACCCAGTCCAAAGATCAGGGCTTGATCCATCACCGTTTTTTAGCTCACTGCACCATCCCAGCTCAGAACTTGGCTATATGCAAATTAGTCTGTTCCTGTCCCAGTGCATGATGGGAACAGGGCAAACCAAACTACCAAGCCAATTCTTATACTGGGAAGGAAACAAGCTTCCAGGGACCGGTTTCTGCCATTTCAGGCGTCGTCGGCCCGGCTTGCTTGAATCCTGATGGTGCAATGAGCAAGGGACTCACATCTGAGTATACCCTTCCACGCTTATGGTGGACAAAATGATTCAGAAAAGGGGGTGGTGATGAACAGAGTGCCTGAATTAAGCAGACCACTCTTACCCAGTCCAAAGATCAGGGCTTGATCCATCACCGTTTTTTAGCTCACTGCACCATCCCAGCTCAGAACTTGGCTATATGCAAATTAGTCTGTTCCTGTCCCAGTGCATGATGGGAACAGGGCAAACCAAACTACCAAGCCAATTCTTATACTGGGAAGGAAACAAGCTTCCGGGGACCGGTTTCTGCCATTTCAGGCGTCGTCGGCCCGGCTTGCTTGAATCCTGATGGTGCAATGAGCAAGGGACCATCATCACCACCCCCTTTTCTGAATCATTTTGTCCACCATAAGCGTGGAAGGGTATACTCAGACATGAGTCCCTTGCTCACTGCTCCATCAGGATTCAAGCAAGCCGGGCCGACGACGCCTGAAATGGCAGAAACCGGTCCCCGGAAGCTTGTCTCCTTTCTGGTGAAGAATTGGCTTGGTAGTTTGGTCTGCCCTGTTCCCATGATGCACTGGGCCAGGGACAGACTAATTTGCATATAGCCAGGTTCTGAGCTGGGATGGGGCAGTGAGCTAAATAACGGTGATGGATCAAGCCCTGATCTTTGGACTGGGTAAGAGTGGTCTGCTTAATTCAGACACTCTGTTCATCACCACCCCCTTTTCTGAATCATTTTGTCCACCATAAGCGTGGAAGGGTATACTCAGACATGAGTCCCTTGCTCACTGCTCCATCAGGAATCAAGCAAGCCAGGCCGACGACGCCTGAAATGGCAGAAATCGGTCTCCGGAAGCTTGTCTCCTTTCTGGTGAAGAATTGGCTTGGTAGTTTGGTCTGCCCTGTTCCCATGATGCACTGGGCCAGGGACAGACTAATTTGCATATAGCCAGGTTCTGAGCTGGGATGGGGCAGTGAGCTAAATAACGGTGATGGATCAAGCCCTGATCTTTGGACTGGGTAAGAGTGGTCTGCTTAATTCAGACACTCTGGGGCAGATTTATGATGACTGGCGCATCCCCAGGGATGCGCCAGTTATTTTGCGCCGCTGCTCCGCCACCCATGGTGCGCCGCATTTACAATGCGGCGCACCATGGGGCAAAAACGGCACAGATGCGTGACGCATCTGTGCCGTAAAGGTGGCGCATTGCTGGAGTTGCGTCGCAAGCGCGATGCAGCTCCAGCAAGGCTCCGGGGTGCCCCATCTTTACAATGCTGTATCAAGACCGACGCCTGCTTCAAGCAGGCGCACGGTTTTGACGCAGCATTGGCCTGAAAGTGACTGAGTGAAATCTTATAGATTTCACTCAGCTACTTTTGCGAGGCGCACCTGCCCCGGAACGCCCACCCTGCGCCGGAACGCCCACAAGTGGCGCAGGGCTTTACAACGTGACGCATCTGCCTAGATGCGTCACGTTGTAAATGGGTCGTAGGGATGCGCCACGTTTACGCCGCAGTTGAGTGACGCAAACGTGGCGCATTCCCAACATAAATCTGCCCCTCTGTTCATCACCACCCCCTTTTCTGAATCATTTTGTCCACCATAAGCGTGGAAGGGTATACTCAGACATGAGTCCCTTGCTCACTGCTCCATCAGGATTCAAGCAAGCCGGGCCGACGACGCCTGAAATGGCAGAAACCGGTCCCCGGAAGCTTGTCTCCTTTCTGGTGAAGAATTGGCTTGGTAGTTTGGTCTGCCCTGTTCCCATGATGCACTGGGCCAGGGACAGACTAATTTGCATATAGCCAGGTTCTGAGCTGGGATGGGGCAGTGAGCTAAATAACGGTGATGGATCAAGCCCTGATCTTTGGACTGGGTAAGAGTGGTCTGCTTAATTCAGACACTCTGTTCATCACCACCCCCTTATCTGAATCAATACAAGAGCGTAGCACAACATACACTGTATGTCTGATGCACCATTGTAGCTGTGCCCACATAGCTATAGACCATTATAATATGTGTAATCAATCAAATCTATGAATTCAATGGCACAGGAATAAAGGTGAGTGTCAACAGCATCAAAGATATATTACAGATCTGTACTGCATCCACTTCTGGGTGTGGAGGATGAAGATACAGATGATAGTACCAATACAATAACTGTTGTGTCAATACAGTTCTGTGAATGCCTCAAACACCAAGCACACACAGTGAAATTACAACTGAAAGTGTGAATAACTCAAGTCACATCTGTTGTTGATGATCATTTGCAAAGTAATGGTGCATTTTCACATCAACTCGTGACAAAAACAAACATACAAACTTAATGTTAAATAAATAGAATATACTCCCATCGCCATATGATGTTTGCCCCCATGGTATCAATTGTGTCACCACAAATCAATTATTTCACGTAAGCCGTATCTGTGGGTACTCACAACACGTTCAATTGGATATGTCATTTAGTAACAATGGACAGACACATATGTGATGTATTGTGCATGATCTGATCCAAAACTCAAAATTATCATGGCTCCTTGACATGGTATATAATGTGTACAGGTCAGCTTGTGGACATGTTGCATGTCCACTTCTACATCAAGTTAAATATGTTTCCTTTGCATGGAATTATTTTTCATGTGAATATAGTACTGTTTGAGGTACTGAATTACGAGCCCATTAATACAAACGTTGTAAAACACTCCAGGCTTTGTAGGTACATCCCAGTTTGTACACCCTTCAGAAGATACATTTGAGTAATGATGTTGATGTGTATGAACAGACGTGGAATACGTGGACACCAGCACTAATATGCATGTTGGTAATTGTTAAGTCTAATAGCAGTTCCAGTTGACATTGACAGTTAGTTGTCCAAAGAACAGGTCACATAACCACAATGACAACGTGAGTACGTGTCACAAAGGGCTGACTAACATGATGAAACTACAAGTTTTTCAGGAAAACTCTCCCACTCTCTTTAACACAGATTGTTGATACATAAATCTGTCCCATACAATACTTTTGCATTTGATGAGGAATCCTGTGAATAATTTTGTTGCTGATGTAAATAAGAAGGGCCTTTGTAGCCAATGCCAAGTTAATTGTCACAACATTGTCTTGAACAGACTATCTCAGACTCAGTGCCAAAGCAGGTCTGATAAAATCAGCATAGGATAACTTCATCCCATGCATGAGACATCCTTTCACATTGCATTTGGTGTTGAGTGTTTGTCATTGTTACACTGCTAAGTCCATTCATCATCACACAGAACCATTCCCATAGGGCCATCTTGAATATTGTGGAGTATCTACATTTTAGACTGTGTCCAAAATAACTTAACACCTGCTCTTTACGGTGACATGCTCAACAGTTCTCTAATTCATATGTTACAAATTGGTCATCAGAGTGTGTCACACATGAAAAACGCAATAGTTCAATGATGGATCAAGTGCTTGATGGTGATCCATTGCATCGTATTGACTAACATGTGTTTAAGTCAAGCAAAGTAGCACTGTTGGGGGAAGGTGCATTCCTTAGCACTAGCATGGATGAGCTCACACTACCACTATTTGAAAAGCAGTGCAGCCAAGTTTGTGGTTGACATGCAGCAGCTTTGCTGTCCAATTGCGTCATTGCACAGGAATGTGCAGAGCAGGCAAACACTGCTACACAATGCTTCATGCAACATATACCCTCTTTCATTGCATGCATGTCAAAATATATGCAGTGTTCCACAGATTTACTAGTAAATGTGTAGATAATGTAATCTGGTTGTGTAACTGTTGACACCTCCAAGGGGTCTCTAATACGATGAATTTCCATTTCCTCAAATGTACTACATGACTAACACTGTTGTGATTAGTCATCAGACATGATTGCAGACTGTGCAGCCTACTGTCTTTGTGTAGTTGGAATGGCAAGGTCTGCTATGGGCCTGTTAAACTTCATACTTACTGTACTCCCCCTGTTGGACTCAATTGTTGGTCATTTGTACAGCCAAATTGCAAACAGCAATTCTACAACTGTTGTCACTGCACTCTGTGCCTGCTTTGCCCAAGCCCAGGAATAACCATGTTGTCATGAACATCTTATTCTGATTCCGGCTATAATATGATTTGTCAGGTCATAGGGAGACGGTGGCAGTGTCTCCCGGACCCGCTGCTGTACCTGTGAGTTTCCTGTGATCTCTATCATCCATGCGAGGGCTGCGAGAAGCAATAGCGGACTGATTTTAAAAGTCAAAATCTCTTTTTAATTAGGACAGTTTTACTTGTCCCACTGATACTTGCATTCTCTCCCTGCAACCGACTGCCTGTGCTCGATATTGGAGCCTGCCCGCCTCGTTCCGACTCGGCAACCAGTGCCGTTGTGCGGAGGGCCGACAGGTAAGAGCCAGGCAGCCCTTCCGGTTCTGCCGGAGCTGAGGTTAGCGCTCTAGTGGCTACCTCACTCCGGGCTATTTAGACCGGCCTGACCCTCGGGCACACGCGGTAGGGAGACGGTGGCAGTGTCTCCCGGACCCGCTGCTGTACCTGTGAGTTTCCTGTGATCTCTATCATCCATGCAAGGGCTGCGAGAAGCAATAGCGGACTGATTTTAAAAGTCAAAATCTCTTTTTAATTAGGACAGTTTTACTTGTCCCACTGATACTTGCATTCCCTCCCTGCAACTGACTGCCTGTGCTCGATATTGGAGCCTGCCCGCCTCGTTCCGACTCGGCAACCAGTGCCGTTGTGCGGAGGGCGGACAGGTAAGAGCCAGGCAGCACTTCCGGTTCTGCCGGAGCTGAGGTTAGCGCTCTAGTGGCTACCTCACTCCGGGCTATTTAGACCGGCCTGACCCTCGGGCACACGCGGTAGGGAGACGGTGGCAGTGTCTCCCGGACCCGCTGCTGTACCTGTGAGTTTCCTGTGATCTCTATCATCCATGCGAGGGCTGCGAGAAGCAATAGCGGACTGATTTTAAAAGTCAAAATCTCTTTTTAATTAGGACAGTTTTACTTGTCCCACTGATACTTGCATTCTCTCCCTGCAACCGACTGCCTGTGCTCGATATTGGAGCCTGCCCGCCTCGTTCCGACTCGGCAACCAGTGCCGTTGTGCGGAGGGCGGACAGGTAAGAGCCAGGCAGCACTTCCGGTTCTGCCGGAGCTGAGGTTAGCGCTCTAGTGGCTACCTCACTCGGGGCTATTTAGACCGGCCTGACCCTCGGGCACACGCGGTAGGGAGACGGTGGCAGTGTCTCCCGGACCCGCTGCTGTACCTGTGAGTTTCCTGTGATCTCTATCATCCATGCGAGGGCTGCGAGAAGCAATAGCGGACTGATTTTAAAAGTCAAAATCTCTTTTTAATTAGGACAGTTTTACTTGTCCCACTGATACTTGCATTCTCTCCCTGCAACCGACTGCCTGTGCTCGATATTGGAGCCTGCCCGCCTCGTTCCGACTCGGCAACCAGTGCCGTTGTGCGGAGGGCGGACAGGTAAGAGCCAGGCAGCACTTCCGGTTCTGCCGGAGCTGAGGTTAGCGCTCTAGTGGCTACCTCACTCCGGGCTATTTAGACCGGCCTGACCCTCGGGCACACGCGGTAGGGAGACGGTGGCAGTGTCTCCCGGACCCGCTGCTGTACCTGTGAGTTTCCTGTGATCTCTATCATCCATGCGAGGGCTGCGAGAGGCAATAGCGGACTGATTTTAAAAGTCAAAATCTCTTTTTAATTAGGACAGTTTTACTTGTCCCACTGATACTTGCATTCTCTCCCTGCAACCGACTGCCTGTGCTCGATATTGGAGCCTGCCCGCCTCGTTCTGACTCGGCAACCAGTGCCGTTGTGCGGAGGGCGGACAGGTAAGAGCCATGCAGCACTTCCGGTTCTGCCGGAGCTGAGGTTAGCGCTCTAGTGGCTACCTCACTCCGGGCTATTTAGACCGGCCTGACCCTCGGGCACACGCGGTAGGGAGACGGTGGCAGTGTCTCCCGGACCCGCTGCTGTACCTGTGAGTTTCCTGTGATCTCTATCATCCATGCGAGGGCTGCGAGAAGCAATAGCGGACTGATTTTAAAAGTCAAAATCTCTTTTTAATTAGGACAGTTTTACTTGTCCCACTGATACTTGCATTCTCTCCCTGCAACCGACTGCCTGTGCTCGATATTGGAGCCTGCCCGCCTCGTTCCGACTCGGCAACCAGTGCCGTTGTGCGGAGGGCGGACAGGTAAGAGCCAGGCAGCACTTCCGGTTCTGCCGGAGCTGAGGTTAGCGCTCTAGTGGCTACCTCACTCTGGGCTATTTAGCCACGCCCCTCCTTAAGCGCGCAGCGGTTGCGCGCAGGGGGCGCCTTCGAGCGCGCCTAAGAAGCGCCGAAGAAAAGCCCGTCTGCGCCCGTCCGCGACAGGACGGGGCGCGGGGCGATGGACTCTGACACTGCTCAACGAGCCTCTACCGGTAAGGGTAACCACACAATTACCTACTCTGGCCAAACGCTATTGAGCTTCAGACCATCTACGCATTGTAACACCAAAATTCCATGGCACCGTGTAGAGGGAGGCTTTTCTTTTCTACAATGTCGGCGTCTCTCTAAAAACAGCATTCCCCCTTCCGATCTAAATACCCTCCCACAGGGCCTGAAGAGCTTCCTTTTAAATGTGCGATCACTACCCAAACACCAACATCAGGTTTGGGATTTAATTCACACCACCCAGCCGGACATTTGTTTTCTCGTTGAAACATGGTTAAAACCCCATACAGTTACAGCCATAGCAATGGGGATCCCTTCCGGATACAAGATCAAACATTTAGATAGAGAAATTAAAACAGGAGGTGGCCTGGCAATTATACATAAGGACTACATAAAACTTACCATCAGAGAACAACATATACACTCACAGCTAGAAATCATGATTTTTAAAATCATTTTAACCAACCACAATACCTGGAAAGGTGCTTTGGTCTACCGGCCCCCGGGACCAAACCCGAATTTTGCGCTTACCCTCCAGGAAATTCTAGCCCCCCATCTTAAATCCAAAGAAGATTTTCTTCTCTTGGGTGATTTTAACACGCATGTAGATCTGCCAACACTGTCTGAATCCACTGCTTTGATCACAGACCTTTTTAACCTAGGTCTAGAACTACAAAACCATGAACCCACCCATAAAGGAGGACATATGCTTGATCTACTTTTTTGCAACTGCGCCAAAGTAATCTGTTCCCCGGCAAAAGAAATATCATGGACAGATCACTCCATGTTAGAATTTTTATTACTAACTCCAACAAGACCTGTTAAAAGTGCTCCTCTTCTCCCTATCTGGCGACGACAATGGCATAAAGTCACTGCCAACAAAATCCAGGAAATTTGGACAAGTCCTGATATTCTAGCAACAGACACAGCAGATATGGCCTTAGCTAAGCTCAATGTCTCCATTAAGCAAGCCATTGATATCGTAGCTCCTCCAAAAAGGCATAAGCAATATCCTGTGTCTAAACAAGAAAGTTGGTATACCTATGAACTGAGAGCAGAAAAACAAAAATGCAGACGAGCTGAGAAGGCATGGAGGAAAAGGAAAACCGAGAATAGCAGAGCAGTTTTCCTAGATGCCCAATCAGAGTACTACAAAAATATAAAGTTAGCTAGGAAACAACACTTAACGCAACAGATAGCACAAGCAGGCAACTGCTCTAAGGAGCTCTTTAATATTCTGCAAAATTTTATCAAACCGACTGCATGTGAGAGCTCAGACGACTTCTCACAAGATCTATGCGATGAAGTCTCTCTATTCTTTGAGGATAAAATAAACACTCTTTACGAAAGAATAGTAGCAGCCAATAATATTACAAATAAGACCAATAAATGCCCTCCTCAGACCCCGGCAATAAACAATAAACCTCCTCTGATATCCTTCCCTCCGATTGACAACACAGAGCTCCTTTCCCTCTGAAGTCATATTAAATCAGGGTCTCCCAACGACCTCATTCCTGCCAAAATGGTTGGCCCTATGATTTCTCTCCTGGGACCCCCCATATTGGAAGTGATTAATATCTCCCTAATGAAAAGCCAGGTCCCAGCAGACTGGAAAAAGGCGGTGGTGAACCCGACAAGAAAAAAAGCATCATCCCCATGGACAGACCTCTCCAACTTACGACCTATCTCTCTCCTACCCTACTTAGGCAAGGTTACGGAGAGGCACGTGAACACCCATCTCTCTCAGCATCTTGAAGCGACGGAAGGCCTGGACTATTCACAATCTGGGTTCAGGCCAAACCACAGCACAGAGTCAGCCCTTCAAACAGTGACCAATAACATCAAAATGGCACTGGATGACGGCAGCTCTATGATTCTGGTGCTGCTGGATCTCTCCGCCGCTTTTGATACGGTGTCTCACACGGTGCTTCTCAACCGCCTAAGGGAGGTAGGCGTGGAGGGAGGGGCTCTGGCATGGATGGAAAGCTTTTTGTCTGGTCGATTACAAGAAGTTAGGCTGGGCTCCCATAAATCCACTCATAGGGAGCTCAACAAGGGAGTGCCACAAGGCTCTTGTTTAAGCCCCACACTTTTCAACGTATATGTGGCCCCCCTTGCCAACTTAGCAAGATCCTTCGGGTTCACCCCGGTGTCGTACGCTGACGACACCCAACTCCTTTTTCCCTTCAAAAACCTTACACCTGCAATAAAAAGATCTTTTGCAGATGGCATGAGAGCCATTGCAGAATGGATGTCATCAAACTGTCTGCAGTGTAACGTAGGGAAAACTGAGGTCATGCTGTTTGGACAAGCGGCAACACACTGGGCATCTGACTGGTGGCCCCTAGAGCTAGGCCCCGTTCCCACTCCCAAGAGCACGGTTAGGAACTTGGGAGTGTTACTTGATCAGCAACTTACATTCAAAGATCATGTAAATCAAGTTGCCGGTACCTGCTTTCGGGCTATCGGGATGTTAAGACGAGTCTTCCCCTACTTACCGGACCATCATAGGAAAACGCTTGTACAGGCTCTTGTCATCAGCAGGGTGGATTACTGCAACGGTTTGCTCCTAGGAGCTAACGAGGAGCAACTTAACAAACTGCAGGTAATCGAAAACACAGCAGCAAGGATTGTCCTGAACGCTCCACCAAGGACTCCCTCCTGTCCCCTACTGATTAGACTCCACTGGCTTCCAGTGAGGAAACGAGTCCAGTTTAAAACTCTATGTACCATCCACAAGAGTATGATGGGGGAAGGCCCTAAATATCTGAATGAAATCTTTCAGCCCTACATCCCTGGGCGTTCTCTGCGCTCCAGTAATCAGCAACTATTGCAGGTACCCAGAGTAAAGAAGACCAGACAAGGTGGCCGCGCGCTGGCCCATGCTGGACCAGTACTCTGGAACTCTCTGCCCCCAGAATTAAGGTCACTCACCAGTCACCTGATTTTCCGGAAAACGTTAAAAACATACTTGTATCCCAATAATTAATGCCTCTCTTGTCTACATCCCACCTATGGACATACCATCATAGAACACTCCCTTGCAGCAACAGCGCGGAGATACCCCTTCGGGGGTCTATTCTGGCGCTCTACAAGAATATAAATATATATATAAATATATGATGGTTGTTGCGTGTTTTTTATGATGATGTTCATAGAACGTATGGCTTATCAGTTTTTTATGTGGCAATTTTGCATAATGCCATCATGTTCTTGGAGTCGGAAAACATGACAAGTATTTTATTTTTCAGACAACATGTCACCGGAGGAGCAGCGGCTTTTCCTCCACAGTAAGGAACTTAGGCATGTGGCAAAGAGATTGAATGCAATAGCAAAGAGGTACCATGAGGAGAGGGCTTCTGGCAGGTGGAAGTCCATACCAGACAGCACAAAGAAAGGTGGACACACTACCCTGCCTGCCTCCATAACACACCAGAGCCAGTCCCAGCCAATAACTGGCCCATCAGGATTACATCATAGCACACAAAAGAAAAGGTTGGCTGTACCGGGATCCTCAAGAGCTGCACCCACCTCGTCAACACAAAGTCCAGCCCCTCACAGAGTGCTCAACCGGGGACACCCTCAAGAGCTGCAGGACACAAAGAGAGCTCTGTCCTCACAAAGAGGGAGAGGAGGCTGATGTTTAATTTGAACGTTTGGGTGGCACGACTTTAACAGGACAAAGATGATATTAAAGGCTACCTCATGGACATTAAGGGGGCCCGGGGACTCCCTTATTGATATGCAATGGATGTTTTGTTTCCCACCCTGTACAGTCCCATGTTTCCCCTCACCTTTTTACCATCCTTTTCATAGAATAATTTGTTATTCAGTGTTGAGTATAGTTTTAGTGTATGGCTAGTATAATGTTAGGTTGCAGTTCTTGCTTTTTGGATATTCTCTTCTTAGTGCTTTTGATTAAGTTTCCTTTTCTTTACGGTGGGGGGTTGATATGTCTGTTTCGTTAGTTGATGCATAGGTTAAGCTGTCATTGTGCCATCCCTGGAGGTGCCGTATGGGGGAGGTGGGTTGATGTATAATATATGTTGTTATGTGTAAAGTCTTAGGTAAGCTAGATAGTTTAGTATAGTTTAATATTAGTACAAGTTAGGTAAGTGTAGTTTAGGATTAGTTAGTATTATCAGTTTAGTTTTATTAAATTGTATTTTGTAAGAACAAATTGCCAATGGTTGATGGTTTGTGCTTCCATTGATTTTTGCTGTGTGGACATATCCTGTTGAATTGGTAGAGGATTACGACAGATGCATCCCCGCACAATCAATTTGAATGTCTACAAATGTAATTACACCATCTTCAAGGGACAGGCTATCAATCAATCACAGTATTTGTAAAGCGCACTATATACCCATGAGGGTCTCAAGGCGCGGGGGGGTGCTGCTACTGCTCGAAGAGCCAGGTCTTGAGAAGCCTTCTGAATGTGAGGAGGTCTTGGGTCTGCCATAGGTGGGTGGGAAGGGTGTTCCAGGTCTTGGCGGCGAGGAAAGAGAACGATCTGCCGCTGGAGGGTGCTCGTTGGATGCAGGGGACCGCGGCGAGGGCAAGGCCGGCAGAGCGGAGCTGGCGGGTGGGGCTGTAGAAGGTGAGTCGTCTGTTGAGGTATGCTTGTCCGGTGTTGTGGAGTTCCTTGTGTGTGTGGGTGAGGAGTTTGCCGGTGATCCTCTTGCTGACGGGGAGCCAGTGCAGGTGTCTCAGTTGGGGGTGATGTGACTGCGGTGGGGGGTGTTGAGAATTAGACGTGCTGAGGCGCTCTGGATGCGTTGAAGCCGCTACAGGAGTTTGGCCGGGATTCCTGCATAGAACGCGTTACCGTAGTCTAACCTGCTACTGACTTGGGCCTGGGTGACCGTTCTTCTCGTTTCAGTGGGGATCCAATTGTAGATCCTGCGGAGCACGCGGAGGGCGTTGAAGCAGGAGGAGGAGACAGCGTTGACCTGCTTTGTCTTGGAGAGGGTGGTGTTGAGGATGATTCCTAGGTTGCGTGTGTGGTCGGTAGGTGTTGGTGCTGCTCCCAGTGTGGTCAGCCACCACGTGTCATCCCAGGCTGAGGGGTTGGATCCAAGGATGAGGACCTCCGTCTTGTCCGAGTTCAGCTTCAGTCGGCTGTTCCTCATCCATTCTGCAACGGCCTTCATTCCTTCAAGGAGGTTGGTCTTGGCGGTCTGAGGGTCTTTGGTGAGGGAGAGGATCAGCTGGGTGTCGTCAGCGTAGGAGATGATGTTTAGGTCGTGTTGACGGGCGACGTGGGCGAGAGGGGCCATGTATATGATAAACAGTGTGGGGCTCAGGGATGAGCCCTGGGGTATGCCGCAGATGATCTCGGTGGCTTCGGAGCGGAAGGGGGGAGATGGACGCTCTGTGATCTGCCGGAGAGGAAAGAAGTGGTCCAGTCCAGGGCCTTCTCTTGAATCCCGGCTTCGTGGAGGCGTAATCGTAGTATGCGGTGGCAGACCGCGTCGAAGGCGGCTGATAGGTCTAGGAGGATGAGGGCTGCTGTTTCTCCGTTGTCTAGCAGGGTCCTGATGTCATCGGTGGCGGCGATGAGAGCGGTTTCGGTGCTGTGGTTGCTTCGGAACCCGGATTGGGACGGGTCTAAGATGTTGTTCTCCTCGAGGTGGTGGGTCAGTTGTTTGTTGACTATTTTCTCTATGACCTTCGCCGGGAACGGGAGCAGGGAGATGGGCCGGAAGTTCTTGAGGTCCTTGGGGTCCGCCTTTGGCTTCTTGAGCAGGGCGCTGATCTCGGCGTGCTTCCAGCTTTCCGGGAAGGTTGCTGTCTCGAAGGAGATTTTGATCACTTTCCAGAGTTGGGGTGCGATGGCTGTGTCGGCTTTGTTGAAGATGTGGTGTGGGTATGGGTTTGACGGTGATCCTGAGTGGAAGCAGTTCATGATCATGCGGGTATCGTTGTAGCTGATGTTGGTCCAGGAGAGCAGACGGTTGGTGAGGGTGGTGGTTGCGGGGCGGATGGAAACTGTTGTTGTTGGGGTGGTCGTAATGTTGAAGCTGTCATGGATGTCGGCGATTTTGCGGTGGAAGAAGGTTGCCAGCGAGTCGCACAGGTCTTGTCAGGGCGGGATTTCGTTGGTGTTGGAGCTAGGGTTGGAGAGTTCCGTCACGATGTTGAAGAGCTCTTTGCTGTTGTGTGCTTTGTTGTCTAGGCGGTCTTTGAATGAGGATCTTTTGGCTGATCTGATGAGGTGGGGGTGTCTGCGGGTTGCGGTCTTGTGGGTCGTATAGCTGTCCGATGTTTGTTTGCGGAGCCCTTTCTACTCCAGTTTCCAGCATGCTCGTTTAGAGGCCTGGATTTCTTCGGTGAACCAGTTGGCTTTCTTGCTGGTGTGGCTGTTGGAGGGTATCTTGAGCGAGGCGAGGGTGTTGGCGCAGTCATCGATCCATTATCTGAGGTGGCGCGCGGTGGTGTTGGGGTCGGTGGGTTGGTTCTGAGCGAGGGTTGTGGTTAGCTGGTCTTCGGTGACTTTGCTCCAGCAGCAGCGGGGCATCTGTTGGGTACGGTGGTGCGTGGTGGGTTTCCTGTAGGTGAAGTGGATGCAGCGGTGATCAGTCCAGTGGAGTTCGGTGGTGTGGTCAAAGGAGACGTGGGGGCTTGCAGAGAAGATGGGGTCAAGCGTGTGGCCGGCGGCGTGGGTCGGTGCAGAGACGAGTTGTCTGAGGCCGAGGTTGGTGAGTTCAGGTCCCCGAGGAGGATGTAGTCCGTGGGTGCTGACGAGGTCAGCGATGGAGTCGCTGAACTGTGGTCAGGGTCCGGGGGGTCTGTAGATCAAGGAGCCTCTAAGGGTGGTGTTGTGATCTGTGTGAATCTGGAAGTGCAGGTGCTCAGCGGTGTTGAGGGTGTCGTCTGAGTGGGTGGAGACCTTGAGGGTGGATTTGTGGATGATGGCGATTCCTCCTCCAACTCCATTGGTGCGGTCTCTGCAAGAGATCTTGTAGCCGTCAGGGATGGCTATAGCGATGTTGGGTGCTGAGAAGTTGTTCCACCAGGTCTCTGTCAGGAAGGCAACGTCTGGGGCGGATGTGTCGAGCAGGTCTCATAGTTCGACAGAGTGTTTGCGTGCGGAGTGGGTGTTCAGGAGTATGCAGCAGAGGTGGTTGAGTCCGGTCCTTGTTGGTGGTTTGGCGGCTCTGTCGCAGGTGAAGCTGCATTTGAGGCAGGAGAAGAGGCCGTGGGTGCGTTTCGGGGCGGCCTGGAAGCAGCTGTGGTCTTGACCGGTGTTGAGTGCATGTCGGGTGCCTGCGTCGTAGCGGAGTCTAGCATCGTGGTGGTCACGGGGACCAGGGGTTCTGGCGCTGGGCGCGGTCCAGGCACGGACGGGCGCAGACGGGCTTGCCTTTGCGCGCCAGCAGCGCGCGGCCGCACAGCGGCCGCCATATAAGGGGGAAGTGGGAGGGAGGAGGAACTGGGAGGCGGGAGCCGGGCGGCTAATGGGCGGGCAAGGGGGTAGCAGCGGCGTGGACCGCAATAGGGGGTAAAAAGAGGGGGTGAACAATAAAACGCGGGAAAAGGCAGACAGCAAAATAAACAAAAAGACAGAAAAATACAGGCAGTTGTTACCCGAGAGGGACACACGGGAGCAGCAGTGCACAGGGGGCACGAGGGAGCAGCCAACTAGCGGCAGCAGCGGGTGGAGAGACACGGGCGCACTGGTGGTGCTGCGCGGCATGAGGAGCGGCCTGACCTGCGAGCAGGGTCAAGGGTCGCTCTCACTGTCACACAGCGGCTGCCATATAAGGGGGAAGAGGGAGAGAGGAGCAGCTGGGAGGCGGAAGCGATGCGGCCAATGGGCGGGCGAGGGGGCGGGGCCGCAGGGAAGCAGCGGCGGGGACCGCAATCGGGGTGGGGGACAGAGAGGGGAAAAAGAGGGGGTGAACAATAAAACGCGGGAAAAGGCAGACAGCAAAATAAACAAAAAGACAGAAAAATACAGGCTGTTGTTGTGGTGCTGCGCGGCGTGGGGAGCGGCCTGACCTGCGAGCAGGGTCAAGGGTAGCTCAATCTTCATTTGAAATGTGTTTGAACCAAACTAATTGATGTTTAGGGTAACAAAGTTCAGTTAGGAAAAAGTTTTGAGTGGTCTGAGAAATATTTATCCATATGTAACTATATGGGAAGTACAGAATTACACATAATGCACTGTGGGCATTAGGATCAGCACATCCTTGATTGAATGCTGTAGGTATGGTGTTAGGAAACTTTGGGTCATCTTTGATTACACTGGTCCCCACAACAGCTTCACTTTCCACGTGGCAGTGCAGGGGATGTATGCTTTGCATTATTTACAAGTCATCCTAACACCTTAATACATGTTTCAACACAGCCTTGTACATTATGGACAACAGTATGAACAAATTGGCATACAAGTTTTGGGCAAGGGATGTTGTCATGTGCGTTACAGCAAACCTGTGCACAGATTTGAAACAGTAACAATTTTTAACAAGCAGAAACAGTCCATTTGACAGAGATGAATGCTACCGCTTTTTCGCTAGATTGTTGATTCATCCACATCTTCCTCCTCTGATTTGTCATGTGCCTCCAGTGTGCGTGATGGAGGATTGGCAGGAGCAGTGTGAGTCTGTGACACATCAAGGGGGTAATATGGAGATGTTGAAGGTGCAGCAGCATTCATCTGTGCCAAATGATGAGGCATCCCTGCAGTGATGATAAGCTGCAGGGCGTGCAAGACTCCCAACATCTGTGGTACGCAGCCATGGCTGCCAAGTTTGAAGCCTGCTCCATGTTCTCCATGATCATTCTCATTTGACGCAATTCCTTGGTGACATCGTTGGGGTCACTTTGACTGGACAGTTGTTCTTGTCTCTAAGTATTCCAGCAATGTCAGCCATGGAATGCTGGAGAGCATGGAGTGGATTATGGGTGACTATGATGTACTTTAGGTGGTCCCTAATGGACTGAGACACCCAAGGACCTCATCTGGTTTGGCCGCCAGGCTGTCGAATCCCACCCGTATCTGACCAGCCATCTCCTGCTGGACTTCTACCCGCACAGCATTGAAATGTTAGAAGTGGGTCCTCAAGGTCCTGGGAGACTGCTGCGATGGTAGGTGCTTGCTGATGGGTGTTTTCTGCAGGGGATGGAGCTTCTATGACGCTGCTGGATGTACCTGCATCCGGAGATGGGCTGCTAATGGAGTTGAGCAGCTCTTGGAGGGTGTCCTGGTCGATGGTTCAGATGTCTTCATCTTCATCATTGAAGAGTGGGACAGGCTGCTGTACAGGAGGTGATGTTTCTACCTCTGCAATGTAAAGAGGAGATATTGTTGTATGTGTGCCGGCATCGGTGGTGGCCTACTAACTGTTGCCCCAGAGCTGGGCGGTTCACAGGGCTGCATCATATTGTTGTTAATGAGATGCAGCCCTGTATTGCCAATTTGGCTGAGTGTGGTGTTGAGCCAAGGAGGCCAATGCAACACTCTGCCACCTCTCCAGTCAATATTCTCCTTTTGCTTGTTCAGGTTACCCTTATTTTGTAGACTAATATATATTATTTTTGCTCTATATTTGATGTGCAGAATTACAAGTCAGTAACACCACCATTATGTATCTTTATATGTATTCGACAGCTAAGCTGATATGTGTCTATACCCCTAGCGTCCTATGTATCTGGAAATAGATCTGCAGACAGTTTGGGTGTGCACTGAGGGATATTTGTTTGGACATGAGTAACATTAATCCCCAACCCCACTCCTCCTAGTCCCTGGTTGTTACTTACCCTGTTGCTGATGTAGCTGGTCATGTTCAGCACTATCCGGTCCCTGGACTCCAACCACCGACTCCTCGCAGATGACCTTAGACACCTGTTCCTCCACAGCATCCAGCTCCTCCTGTTGTGCTGGATCGCCACCTCTGGTCTGCAGTGCTGCCTGCCGATTGCTGTACAGTTTCTGCTTGGTCTTGCGCTTAGCATCATGCCAGAACTTCTTGCAGTCAGTCATTGTCCTCTTGACCTCTGCTACAGCATTCCCCTTGGCTACCATGGACTGCCATATTGCACTTTTGGTTCCCAATGACACTGTGGAGCTGACAAAGAGTCGGTGTTGTTTGTCTGTCACCTCTGCAATCAGGATCTAATTTTACTGCTCGCTGACCCTGGTTTTCCTCTGCCTCTCTCTTCTCCATGGTCTCTGGCTGGTTCTCCTGGCTGTTTGAAGGGTTAGGGGGGTTGTTCTCTCCTGCGTTACTTGTTCCAGCTTACTCCATGTTTCTTCAGGGCTTGTTTTTTTTCGGCTACTTTGCAGGCTTTTTGTAGTTTATTTTTCCAGTGAACCGAGAAAAAAGTGGTGTCACACTGATTAATGTGCTTTTTCTGCCTGCTGACTGGCAGTCTGTCATTTTTTTTCTCATCAGCGGCAAGATTTATATCGCCGTAAACGCTGGTCTTAACATCGACAATTCCCGCCTCAGTGAGAAACTATCGCCATGTAGCGACGTATTGTAAATACATCGGTAACATGGCAATTGTTTTCAGCGGTGTGCAGCAGTAAGAAATTTGTCGCTAACCAACGTTAGCATTAGTTAGTGCCTATTCTTGTAGATATCCCCCTTGATCTTTACAAGATTTTGCAATTAGCAACTATTTTGTCATCAGTTCCTCGGCTCACTGTTCCACCAAAAGTCACACAGAAGGAGAATTGGCAATGCTATTGTCCATTGATTACAACTGAAATGGCAGAATTATTTCTTCTTTTATCGACAATATTCAATGTATTAAAATAAAGTTTTGGAGATCTCACCTGTTTCAGAGAATGTCTTTAATTTTGTTCAATATTTATGGTCCACATGGATTGCAACATAATCCTACATTGATCTCAGGTTTCGAATTTATGAAAAGTGTATAGGAAAAGGAAAACAAATCTCAAATACTACTAGTGAACGATTTCAATGTTTATATATCTAATGATACACTACGCTTGTATTATAATAATAATAATAAAGATCTTGAAGGTGTGGGACATTCTAGAACCGTATTTTTTTCAGAAAATTGTATAGCTGATAAACTTTTTCTTAATTTTTTACAATTGTTGGGTTTGAGTCATAATTAACGGCAGGGTGGTGCCTGAAATTCCTGCATGATTCACAAAAAGAAGCATTTATGGTTTCTCATTAACTGGCTATATAATTACAAGTTCTCTTCCAGGGAATCCTCATCAATAGTCATAAGCATTAGACTATTCCCACCCATGCGCGGGACCCCGGAAACACTAAATTGTATGTGCCCCACATATATATAACCAAATATATATATAAGCATATATATATACAAATAGGCAATTGCAGCCAAATAAATATCAGAGCTGAATATGCAGTAAAGAATTTCCATTATACATGAAAGAAATGCATTAGAAACATGAGAAACAACAGCAAAGCTTGTTTAGAAACTGTTTTAATGCTCAGAAAACAGTAGAAATTCTCATAAACCACTGAAAGCATAGAAAGCTCCCAGGCTGCATTGCAAATACCCAGTCTAAAAAGACTGAACAGCTAACCTGTAGCTGCATAGCAGTAAACTGACTGTGCCTTTAAGGCACTCCTGACCCCCAGCTTCCCATCATGCCTCAGGGGAGACAGTTAGGTCAGTTGTTCTTTCCGGCTCCTTCTAGAAGGATCCTGGCAACACAGCTCCACTCTTTTTCTGATATCTGTCAGAAAATTCATTCTTTTTCACTACTTCTATTACTTACTTCGACGTCTTTTGACTCTAGAAGTCAGTAGCTGTCTTTTTTTGGCAGTTTAGGGCATTTTCTGGCTTGGAAATGCCTTCTCTTTTGACTCTTGTCCTTCTTGTGGGAAAAAGAAGGCCAAGTCAGACTCACATGAGGTCTGTGTTCTCTGTCTTCCTGCGGATCATGATCCCAAGACCTGTCCTCTTTGTCAGACCCATACCAGCAGGACTTTAAAGGCCAGGACGAGGATTACCCCTATATGGTCTGGCAAGTCAATCTAGAGGTAGGTCCCCTGTGAAGAAGGGATCCAAGAGGCCTAGATCCACTTCTAGGCACAAGTCCTCGCATCCCTCTGCATCAGCGTCAGGCTCGGCGCTGAGAAAAGACCTTCAAGAGGGATATTCGTCGAAGAAAAGACCGTCGACGGCGGGCTCGCCGTTGAAAAAAGGCTCGTCGACGTCGAAGATTCGGGATCCTCCACCGCCGTCGTCAACTAGGCGATGATCGGCATCGACGGACAAGTCTCCTCCGTGGTCGTCAACCTGGCGACGATCAGCGTCGAGGACAAGAGACCCTCCGCCATCGTCAACTAGGCGACGATCGGCGTCGCGAACAAGGGACCCTCCGCCGTCGTCAACCCGGCGACGATCGGTGTCGAGAACCCGAGACCCTCAGCTGTCGTCAACCCGGCGACGATCGGCGTCGAGGAGTATCACCCCTCCACTGTCGTCAACCTGGCGACGATCGGCGTCGAGGAACAAGACCCCTCCGCCATTGTCATCTCAACGACGTTCGGCGTCGAGGGGTAAAGACCTTCCGTCGGTGTCGGCAGGACGCTCGACATCGAGGGCAGGCTCTCTACGATCATCGCAGTCCCACCAGCGATTGACGTCGAGTGCACGGACCCATCCGCCGTCGCAGCGGCGACTGGGGTCGAGGCGTGGGTCTCCAGCATCGTCTCGACAGCGCTCGGCATCGAGGGATAGAAGAACACCTCCGCAACCTGCTAGAACGTCCAGGAGGCGTTCGACGTCGACAGACAGGCGCCGTTCGGCGTCGAGGGAGCATTCTCCAGCTCACCTCAGGTCGCCGTCCAGACGACGTTCGACGTCGAGCAGACGGCGGGATCATCAACAGCACAGATCGCCGTCGAGAGCACGCTCGACGTCGAGACATGGCTCGAGGTCGAGGGAGGCTTCAGTGGTGCTGGTAACGGAGTCAGCTTCGCGCCACTCGTCTTCTCATTCCAGAAGCAAATCTGCCTCCCCGAAAGTGGCTGCACGTGCCCGAAAGTCTCCCTCAAGACCCAAAGAGGCCCAGAAGGCTACTAGGTTGTCCCCTAGATGGCAATTGCCGTTGAGTCACTGGCGGGACTCTGGCGCTACCAAACGCATGCAGGAGTATGCCAGCTCTGTGCATCGTTCACCTCCTCAGAGACTGGTTGAGGAGGCAGACAGGGAAAGTCCTCCCAGAAGCGCATCTCCAGAGAGAAGGGCCGTGAGATCACGTTCTCCGAGGTGAGAGGAACTCGTCGGAAGGTCGCAGGAGCGAAGGCGCAAGGAGCATCAGCGAAGGAGAAGGACACCATCTACCTCCTCTTCTTCCTCCACCCGCTCCTCAAGGAGGAATTAATCTACCACACTATCGGACAGCCCAATTTCCAGGGTCTCTCCCATAGATGATATAAACACCTATCATGATGTCCTGCAGAGAGGTGCCAAGAAACTCAATATCGAGATGTCAGTCCCGCAAGTCACGACTACGGTGATTTTCGAGACACTCCACCAGAAAACGGCATCTCGTCCTCTGCTTCCGTTAGTCCTGGGGATCTTGGACCCCATCATGGACACTTTTCTGACGCCTGCGACTATAGAAGCAGTGCCAGCGCGTCTCCTAAAGAAGTATAAACCGGCTTCATCGGATCCAGTCTTTGTCAGAACGGATCCACCTGCAGATTCCGTGATTGTGGCGGCTGCCAAAAAGACTCATGCGGTGTCAGCCACCTCTTCCGTGCCACCTGACAAAGAGAGCAGATCCCAAGACTCGTGGGGTCGTAGAGCCTGTACATCTGCGGCCTCCTCTCTTAAGGTTTCCAGCGCGGCTGCGCTGCTTGGCCGTTATGATAGAGCTCTCTGGGACTCTTTGGAGCGTTTTAAAACCAAGCTTCCCAAAGAAGATCAAAAGGATTTCAATGAGATTGTCACGGAGGGTTCCCTGGTGGCTAATCAGATGTTTAGTACAGCGGCGGATGGTGCGGTACTCTCTGCTCATTCCTACGCTCATAGAGTATGCGCCAGGAGGTCGGCCTGGTTAAGGCTCACAGGCCTGAAACCTGATGCCCAACAGAAAATCCTCAACCTTCCTTTTTCTGGTTCTTCTCTCTTCGGAACTCATGCAGAAGAAGAGATGACGCAGATGAAAACAGAGTTGGACACTGTTAAAGCGGTTGGTTTAGAGAAGAAGAAAGAATTCAAGCACCGCTACAAGTCTAACCAACGAAAGGGTCCTCAACAGAGGGTTCAAACCCCTCAGTGGTCCCAAAGCAAGACCCAGAACAAACCTCAGTTTCAAGGAGGGAAGTCTAATCGAGGTAGAGGAGGTCACCAGCAGTCCTCTGCCACAACGAGAGGTGGCAAGTCATGAACAGTGTCTTCCTCTGCCACAGTTACCCACTCCTGTGGGAGGAAGCGTATCTCAACATCTGGCAGAGTGGGTCAGCATCACAAAAGATTGTTGGATGCTGAATATACTGAGGAATGGATACGCACTTCATTTCCGTGCGTGTCCACAGGACATCCCGCCGAGAAAGTCGCGACCTCATCAGTTACCTCTGCTTCGAAAAGAGGTGAGAGCTCTTCTTCAAAAGCAGGCGATAGAAGAGGTTCCTCCTTCACAAAGAGGAAGAGGAGTTTACTCCAGGTACTTTCTTGTCCCCAAAAAAGATCAGGAGGGCAAGTTTCGACCAATTCTGGACCTTCAACTTCTAAACAAGTTTATAATCAAGGAGAAGTTTCGCATGTTGGCCCTTCACCAAATATGTCCACATCTTCAAGTCGGAGATTGGATGTGTTCGGTGGACCTCCAAGATGCGTACTTCCACATCGCCATTGCAAAGCACCACCGGAAGTACCTGAGGTTTGTGGTCGGCCACAAACACTACCAGTTCAAGGTTATGCCATTCGGCCTCAAGTCAGAGCCGAGAGTCTTCACCAAGTGTATGGCGGTGGTGGCAGCTTTCCTACACAAAAAAGGTCCCTTCGTCTACCCATATCTGGACGACTGGCTGCTGAAAGGTCCATCTCCGCAGCAAGTGAATCAAGACCTTCAGACATGCCTGCGGCACCTACACAAACTTGGCCTCCACGTCAACACGGACAAGTCAGTGCAGACTCCCACTCAGAGCATCCACTATCTTGGCTCCGTTCTGGACACAAGCCTGGGAAGAGTGTATCCTTCGGAGGAGAGACTGTCCTCAATGCGGCAGAAATGCAAGTTTCTGCTCCAGGTACAGTGCCCGACGGTCCGGCAGGTGGCATCTCTGCTAGGATCCATGGCGTCATGCATTTTCCTCATCCCCCACGCCAGACTGCGGATGCGTCCCTTGCAGCAGTCTCTAGAGGATCAGTAGGATCAGGCTACAGGTCGATGGGAGGATCGAATATCTCTCTCCCAGACGGCGAAATCCTCCATTTCCTGGTGGATTCAACAGCGCAATCTGATGGTGGGAGTTCCTTTTCATCAGCCCCTCCCTGTACAATCCATAGTGACGGACGCGTCTCTCCAAGGCTGGGGGGCGCACATGGGGCGCCTCCAGATACAGGGGCGGTGGTCGACCAAGGAGCAGTCTTACCACACAAACATGCTGGAGCTTCGAGCAGTCCTTCTAGCTCTGAAAGCTTTTCTGCCTGCCATAGAATCGGATTCGGTGCTAGTCCAGACCAACAACACGACGACCATGTTCTACCTGAACAAACAGGGCGTAACCCGGTCGCGTCCCCTCTCCCTGGAGTCGCAGGCGATCTGGCACTGGCTGCTCGCAAGGAACCTCACAGTGGTGGCAGTGCACCTGCCAGGCGAGCTAAACATCAAAGCAGACGCACTCAGCAGGCACTTCGAAGACCAGCCAGACTGGGTGCTGCACGACGAGGTGGTGGCAGACCTCTTCTATCGGTGGGGTCGTCCGGAAATAGACCTTTTCGCAGACGACGTAAACGCAAAATGCCACGCCTTCGCGTCCAGATTCCATCGTCCACGGACACGAGGGAATGCACTGTTGATGGACTGGTCAGGGACCTTTGCTTACGCTTTTCCTCCTCTGTCCCTGATCCCGAAGGTGGTGTCCAAGCTCCTCAGATCAGACATGACCATGATCCTGGTAGCTCCGGATTGGCCATGGCAGTGGTGGTACCCGGATCTTCTTCATCTGTCGGTACTTCCACACAGGAGGTTACCCTGCAGGCCGGACCTTATGTCCAAGATGGGGGGAGGATTCTTCATCCCAACCTTCCTTCCCTGAACTTAACAGCATGGCTCCTGAGGTCCTCCAATACGGACATTTGAATCTGCCTCCTGATTGTATGCATATATTGAGAGAAGCCAAAAGGCCCTCCACAAGAACGTCTTACGCGTTTAAGTGGAAGAGGTTTTTTCTTTGGTGTAGGGAACGTCAACTGGATCCGTTCAAGGGCCAGGAGGATGTTATTCTCCCTTACCTCCTACACTTAGCAAGATCTGGTCTTAAGTATGCTTCCATCAGAGTGCATTTGTATGCCATTACGGCCTATAGGAAGTCTCCTGCGCAGCCTTCTTTTTTCCAGATGCAAGTGGTTAAGGACTTCTTACAGGGGTTAAAGAAAGTTTACCCCCCTGTTCGAAGCCCTTCTCCTCCTTGGGAGCTTAATTTGGTATTGTCCAAACTGATGGGTCCCCCGTTTGAACCAATACATCGGGCTTCCCTTCAACATATATCCTGGAAGGCCGCCTTTCTGGTTGCCATTACATCGGCTCGCAGAGTCAGCGATATCCAGGCACTGTGCACCAATGAGCCTTACACTGTGTTCCATCAAAACAGAGTAGTGCTAAGGGCCCATCCTTCTTTTCTCCCTAAGGTGGTGTCTGATTTTCACATCAATCAGTCCATTTCCTTACCGTCTTTCTTTCCTAATCCTGCATCCCCAGCTGAGCAGGCTCTTCACTCTCTAGACCTCAAGAGGGTGCTTAAATTTTACCTTAGTAGTACTAAAGGTATAAGAAAGACAGACCAGTTATTTGTCAACTATGGCGCCATGAGAACAGGGTTTCCTGCAGCGAAAACATCCATTTCTAGATGGATTGTATCCTGTATCACCTTTGCTTACCAGCTGGCGAAAAGGCCCTTACCTTTACCTCCCAAAGCGCATTCCACCAGGGGGAAAGCGGCCACAGTGGCGTTCTTGCATGACGTCCCTATGTCTGAGATTTGCAAGGCTGCGACCTGGAAATCAGTTCATACTTTTACGAGGCACTACTGCCTAGAATCTGATTCCAGGGTTGATGCTCAAGTAGGCCAGGCCTCTATGAGGCATCTGTTTGGATAGGGCTCTATCCTACCTTGGGATTTTTGCTAGAGCGTTCTTATCATGTATTTTCATGTATTTTCCTTTGCCCGCAGGGAGATGAGGTGAGACTCGCTATTCTATTCTAATGCTTATGACTATTGATTGCTTATGACTATTGATAAGGATCCCCTGGAAGAGAAGGATTAGTTACTTACCTGTAATCCTAGTTCTGATAGATACATCTGCCTTGTGGATTCCTCACCTTGTGAATATCCCCCTTGCGTCAGCAACATTCGGAATTTTTTTCGTAGCACGCCGGCGTGAACGACGTCATAGGAGCACGGCATCGCGCGCGACTCCGTCTGACGTCACCGACTCTTTATTAGACCCACGTCGGCGTGATGACGTCAGTTCCCTTTTTTCCGCGTCGTCGACACTAACGGTTTCTGGGATCTTCTGCGACACATAGTAACTTCTTACTATTTTGTGTTACTGTTTCTCTATTAAGTGTTTCTTCTTCGTCGAGGATGTCGTCGAGGAAGACAGGTTTCAAGCAGTGCGGATCTTGTGCTCGTATGATGTCTATTACCGATCCGCATAACGATTGTTTGTGGTGTCTTGGATCGGACCATGATGTTAAAAACTGTCGATCCTGCTTCAAAATGAACCCTAAGGCCTTACGAGAACGAGAGGCTAAACTTCTTCTTGCAAAGGTAAAAGGAAGAGAGACTGGGAGGTCTTCGAGGTCGACGTCCAGACGCTCGATGTCGAGACAGAAGTCGCGTTCGAAGTCGAGGTCAAGATCGGCTTCGAGGTCCAGAGCGAGGTCGAGATCCAGAGAGAGGTCGAGGTCCGGATCCAAGTCGGCTTCGAGTCATGCTTCGGGCTCCTCGAAGAAGAAGCACAAGAGGAGAAAGCATAACTCGAGACATCACTCTAGAAAAGAGTCTTCGGATTCGAAGAGGAAGTCTCGAAAACATCATAAAGACCTCGTATCTCCTTCTCCTTTACAGTCTCTTCGAGGTTCCATGGTTCCGGAGCAAGAACCAGATCCGGAGTCGCACCATTCTTCGGAACATGAAGAAGGAGAGGAAGTTCCTCGGGCTCCGACTCCGGTAGAAGTCCCTGTAAATCAAGAGGGCCAGGATGAACCGATGCCGGAGCAACCTCCTTCGGAACAACCAGTAGGTTCGTACCCTCCCTTTCCTGGTCCTGGACAGGACCCCTCGTATTTTCTTAATGCGATGTTTGGAGTTTATGCGAGAGCAATGTACCCCACTGGTGCTCCAGCTGGTCCCATGGGTCCATTGTCTTACAACTTGGGCATTCCTCAGGCTTACGCCCCGGCTCCTTTTATGCCATTTATGCCGGAGCCTTATACACCTTGGCTCGGTACGGCTCCACCGAGGTCATCGACTCCACATACGGCTTCGCCGACTCCGGATCGACCTCGTGATTTGGATCGAGGTGCCACGCCGGTTCGTGAGTCTCGTCCTCCAGCTGCCCCGGCTCCTCGTTTGACGCCGGATCCGGCTCCGTCGGAGTCGTTACCGGATCCGTCGACTTCGGTTCGTATGGAGTGGTCGAGGCGCAGAGCTCAGCGCCTCTTGGAGGAAAAGAGGTATGAAGATTCTGATGTAGAGGAAGGTGAACTTCTAGATCAAGGGGACTGTTTTGAGGACCTGCATAGTGCTAGTGGCCTGGAACTCTCTCCTGAGTGGGGTTTACCATCAGTTTCTGATGCACCATCTAAGGACGTGGCACCCTACCATGTTGTAATTAGGAAGGCTGCGGATCTGCTCAATCTGACCCTACCTACTGTTGAGTACAAACCTAACATCCTCACAGAGGTTTTACACTCACCTTCATCTATAATAGAGCCTACACTTTGACTGCTCCTGCGGTTTCCAGGTCTGTGGCAAGACGTTACAGGGTGGCACCTGGTGACCCAGAGTTTCTCTCTTCACATCCTTCTCCAGAGAGTCTGGTGGTACAGGCCGCTTGTTCCAACAGATCTGCAGGTTCATTTCCTCAAGTGCCAGCAGACAAGGACTCTAAAGAATTGGATCAGTCTGCGAAAAAGATTTTCTCCTCAGGTAGCATGGCTCTAAAATCAACTAATGCTACTTGCCTACTGGGAGATATGTTCATGCATTGATGGACTCTGTGAAACAATTGTCATCTAAGCTTCCAGAGGATGATAGAAAGAACTTCAATGAAGTAGTCTCCGATACTCAGGCTGCAGCCCGCTTGGTAATTCAGAGTGGCATGGACACGGCGGACTCTGTTGCCAGGATTATGGGCTCTACTGTTGCCACCAGAAGGGCCGCATGGCTGAAATCTTCAGATTTTTCAGCAGATGTACAATCCACTTTAATGGACTTGCCATTTGACGGGACAGGCCTCTTTGGGAAGAAAGCGGATGTGGCTTTAGAGAGATTCAAAGATAGCCGGGCTACGGCAAGGTCTTTGGGCCTTCAGGCTAGAGGTTCAACCACTAGGAAGTTTAGGGGATTTGGTAGATCCACTTTTCGTTCCTATAAGCAAGGCCAGCAGCAGCAGCAGAACCCTTTGTATAAATCATACAGAGGTAAACAGAGGGGCCGTGCTCGTGGACGCCAAGCCTCCTCCTTTCTACTTCCTCCAATAATACCCACCCCCCACCTGCAACAGCAAAGCAGCCCTAGATCCACCATTCTGGATCATGCGGGTCCGGTAGGGGGTCGGCTTACTCATTTTCTACGGGATTGGGAATCGGTTACATCAGATCTTTGGGTTCTCAATCTCGTAGAAAATGGGTATGCACTTCCTTTCCAGGAGTTCCCTCCCAATTACCCTCCTTGCCAAGGTTATTATTCGGAGGACCACCTGCTTCTCCTGCAGGAAGAAGTCTTGGCACTGTTCCGAAAAGGTGCGATAGAGGTGGTTCCAGAGCAGGAAAGGGGTCAGGGGTGCTACTCCCGGTATTTCCTGATCCCCAAGAAGGATGGCAGGCTTCGGCCAATCCTGGACCTCAGGATTTTGAACCTCTATCTCAAGCAGGAGAAGTTCAAAATGCTCACACTTGCACAGGTTCTTCAAGCGCTGTTGGAAGAAGACTGGATGGTGTCGATCGACTTGCAGAATGCGTATTTTCACATCCCCATTCTGAAGTCGCACAGAAAGTATCTCCGTTTTACGGTGGGATCGCAGCACTACCAGTTTGCGGTCCTTCCTTTTGGGCTTACTACTGTGCCTCGAGTTTTCACCAAGGTGATGGCAGTGGTGGCTGCGCATCTCAGAAGATCGAGGATTCCTGTGTTCCCCTATCTAGACGACTGGCTGATTAAAGCAGAGTCGCCAGAGAATGTGCTCCATCATCTGCAAGAGACAACTCAGTTGTTGCACAGGTTGGGTTTTTCGATAAAAGTACCCAAGTCTCACCTGGTGCCCTCCCAGCGCAACCTGTTCATAGGTGCGGTACTGGACACTACTGTATGTCGTGCATTCCCTCCATCTCAAAGGATTCGCGACATACAGGAAATGATTCCTTTATTCTACAATGGAGTGGTTGTTCAAGTCCTGAAGGTCCTTCGTCTGCTCGGTCTGATGGCTTCTAGCATTCTGTTGGTTAACCATGCACGCTGGCACATGAGGGCACTCCAGTGGTGCCTCCGCAGGCAGTGGTTTCAACACAACGGAGATCTCGGGGAGTCAGTGAGGATCTCCAGAGAAACTGCAGAGGATCTGTCATGGTGGAGTGTGGAAGCCAATCTGTCTAAGGGAAAGCCTTTCCATGTTCCTCCATCGGTTGCCACAGTGATAACGTATGCATCCACTCTCGGGTGGGGTGTTCATCTGGGGGATCTGGAGATCAAAGGTCTTTGGTCTCCGGAGGAAAGGTTGCTTCATATCAACCTTCTAGAGTTGCGGGCGATACGTCTGGCGCTCTAGGCCTTCCTCCCTTGTGGTACATCAACAAGCAGGGAGGAGTAGGGTCGCAGTGTCTCTGCAGAGAGGCTCTGCGTCTCTGGTCCTGGGTTCAGGATCATCAGATTTGTCTGATGGCAAATCATCTGCCCGGAGTTCTGAACGTTCGTGCAGACGTTCTCAGTCGGCAGTTCTCTGCCGACCACGAGTGGAGGCTTCACCCGGAGGTTGTTCACGACATCTTTCAGATGTGGGGGACTCCTCGGGTGGACCTGTTCGCCACTCGCGAGAATGCTCACTGCCTGTCATTCTGCAGTCTCCAGTATCCGATGCAAGGAGCTCTTGGGGATGCGTTTCAGTTGAGTTGGGGAAATCAACTCCTTTACACGTTTCTCCCCATACCCTTGATTCCTCGGGTTCTGAGGAAGATTCGCCAGGACCGGGCCCAAGTCATATTGGTCGCCCCGGATTGGCCAAGAAGGGTGTGGTACACGGACCTTCTCCACCTCTCCTCTCACCCGCCGCTCCGTCTCCCTTTCAGGGAAGACCTCCTCTCTCAGATGGAGGGGCAAGTTCTACACCCCCACCTCCAGACATTACACCTTCATGCCTGGAGATTGAACGGGGCAACTTGAATTCCTTTTCTCTCCCTCACGATGTGGTGGATGTCATTCTTTCTGCCAGGCGTGACTCCACTAAGTCCATCTATTCGTGTAGGTGGTCTAAATTTTTCTCTTGGTGTAGGGAGAGGGATGTTGACCCTTTGAAGGCTCATTTGTCTGACATTTTGCAGTTTGCTCTTTCTCTGGCGCAGCAGGGATTTGCTGTTGCCACGGTCAAGGGGTATCTTTCAGCCTTATCGGCATTTCTCTGTTTGCCGGATCAGCCCTCTCTTTTTAAGTCTCCAGTGGTTTTAAGATTTTTGAAGGGTCTCACTAATAAGTTCCCTCCTTCTCCGTTTGTTGTTCCTCATTGGGATTTGAATCTTGTGTTAACCTATTTGATGGGTTCTCCCTTCGAACCCTTGCACAAGTGTCCAATGAGGCTTCTATCTTTTAAAACGGTCTTTTTGGTTGCAATTACCTCGGCAAGGAGGGTACGTGAGCTTCAGGCTCTTAGTTCCAAGCCCCCGTTCTTGACCATTCATGCTGAAAGAATGGTTCTCAGGACCAGGGCTGCTTTTCTGCCTAAGGTGGTAACTCCCTTCCACCTAGGTCAATCCATTACCCTTCCTACCTTCTATCCTCCCCCACACCCTTCCAAAGAGGAGGAGAGGCTTCATCGCTTGGACCCTAAGAGAGCAGTTAGTTTCTATCTTGATAGGACTAAAGACTATCGTATTGACGATCAGCTCTTCGCGGGTTTTGCTGGCTGCAAGAAGGGCAGAGCGGTGCACAAGCGCACACTTTCCAGGTGGATAATCCTGTGCATCAAGATTTGCTACTCTCTGGCCGGTAAGGACCCTCCTGAGGGTATTAGAGCACATTCAACTAGAGCAAAGTCTGCAACATCTGCTTTGTCTAGAGGTGTTCCTGTTGAGGACATTTGCAGAGCCGCGACTTGGGCCTCCCTCCACACTTTCGCGAAGCACTACTGCTTGGATACCGAGGTGAGGAGGGACGGCCACTTCGCGCGCTCTGTCCTCCAAGATTTCCTGGTATAGCAGAGTGGACACCCTCCTCCGGGAGTGGGGACTGCTGTGGGACTCTACTCACAAGGTGGGAATCCACAAGGTAGATGTATCTATCAGAAGAACAAGTTACTTACCTTCGGTAACGCTTTTTCTGGTAGATACAGTATCTGCCTGTGGATTCCTCACATGCCCACCCACCTCCCCGTTGTCCGCTCTGCTATACCTGGTTTTATGTATTTATATTTTCTGTCTTTTGATACTTTTGCTACGCACTTTGTGTGCAGTTTTGATTTGTATGTACGGTGTACACTGTATATATGTATATTTACTGTCGTTGGTCCGTCCGGGTGCCTCGAAGGCACGGGAAAAAGGGCGGAACTGACGTCATCACGCCGACGTGGGTCTAATAAGGAGTCGGTGACGTCAGACGGAGTCACGCGCGATGCCGTGCTCCTATGACGTCGTTCACGCCGGCGTGCTACGAAGAAAAATTCTGAATGTTGCTGACGCAAGGGGGATATTCACAAGGTGAGGAATCCACAGGCAGATACTGTATCTACCAGAAAAAGCGTTACCGAAGGTAAGTAACTTGTTCTTCTCTTCCAGGGGTATCCTCATCAAAGTCATAAGCAGCCCTCCCGCCTCCCCGGGCAAAGGATTGCTATTTGTTTGGAGATATTGTTAGCCTATGTTCCATGGTTTATTCAGTCTCCGCAAAGAACAACTGACCTAACTGTCTCCCCTGAGGCATGATGGGAAGCTGGAGGTCAGGAGTGCCTTAAAGGCACAGTGTCAGTTTACTGCTATGCAGCTACAGGTTAGCTGTTCAGTCTTTTTAGACTGGGTATTTGCAATGCAGCCTGGGAGCTTTCTATGCTTTCAGTGGTTTATGAGAATTTCTACTGTTTTCTGAGCATTAAAACAGTTTCTAAACAATCTTTGCTGTTGTTTCTCATGTTTCTAATGCATTTCTTTCATGTATAATGGAAATTCTTTACTGCATATTCAGCTCTGATATTTATTTGGCTGCAATTGCTTATTTGTATATATATATGGTTATATATATGTGGGGCACATATAATTTAGTGTTTCCGGGGTCCCGCGCATGGGCGGGAATATTCTAATGATTATGACTTTGATGAGGAACCCCTGGAAGAGAACTAGGATTACAGGTAAGTAACTAATCCTTATGAATCCTTCAGTTTAATTTTAGAATGAAATGGTGTAGGAAGCAGGCTCTGTATATACTATAGCAAAGTAAGGTATAGTGTGCAAAGAGTCCAGGGAGTCTCCAAAGGTATAGCAGAGGCTAAATTAGACAAGTACTAACAGCAATCTTTGTGGTAGTGTGGGCAAGCAGTTAGGCTTATCCAGAGGGTGTGTTAAGCATTTATTGAATTCAATCACTCAAGTCTGATGGCACACACTCAGAGACTGAATCCAGACCAATTGGGTAGGTATAAAAAGGTATACTTATGTTTTATTTCTAGAACCAAGCAGAACTTGCTACAGGTGCATAAAATGTACTTTCACTTGTGAAACTTTACAAGGAAATGCAATTGAGAATGGATTTGCAGTTGTTATAGATTTGTATATGCTTTAAAAACAGTTTAAATTACATAGAAATTACTTTTGATTACTTTTGCGTTAATTTTGTATTACATCAACTTCTAGGGGTGGTATGCCTAGATACCATAACGTGGATTCTGCAATACAAGGTAATTAAGACTTTTTTAAGTTTGCAATAAAGTTACTTTTCTTTCATATAAAAGTTCTGCTCAACAGAGAACATTATTAGGAACATTACAATGTTAGTTCCTATGGAAAAAAGAAGGTTATCAGTTTGTAGGTAAGTAAACGATCTGCAAGAATAGTTTTTGAGGGGTATAACCAAGGTTCAGTTAGTCACTCAAATTTCACCACCGGTGGCACCAGGACGGTTGGGTGCAGAGTGAGGGGCCCTATATTAGCCAATGGGGCTAAGGGGGCATTCAGTCAGGGGCTGCTTTCAAGCAGGCCACTCGGGTATGGGAGCAAAGCTCCTGGGGTTAAAATCAGCACTGCAGGGGCTGACTGTGAGAAGTTGGCCTGATATATAATGTTCACTATTCTAGTGAGCACTTTGTATCAGTCCAAACAACCCTTATTGATGATTGGTTGTAAGTCAACCTTATAGACCAGCTATCCTAGTAGCATGGATACGAGCAGTCTAAGGCTAAGACTCTAGAGGGCGTGTTAAGCCAGCTGTTTTACCATCACATTACCCCTTGAACACCAAGTGAAAGGACACCACACAAGTTGTTATGAAAATAAACGTATATTTATTTATAACAAGACTACCCTGAACTCTTTATGAGTCAGGGAGCTAAGCACACAACAAAACTCTTACGAAAATACTTTAAGTCGCACAATTTACACAAATGCCCGAGGGGCACGAAAAACCATATACACAGTAAGTGGAATGCGAAGTTACTAGCAGGTAAGTAATACTTTTCTAGACTGTAGAAACGAATGTCTGACAAAATATCGAAATCAAAAATATCGAAATACAAAAATATCGGGACAAAAATATCGAAGTCAAAAATATAGGAATCCTATCCCTAACAAGGTAAGTACAAAAATATCGAAAAAATAATATCGTAGTACAAAAATATCGTATTTAAAAATATCGTTTTTTTAAATGTATTAATAATAATGTAAAAATAATTATAAAATACATATAATGTTACAAATATTAAATAAAAATATTAAAACATAATTAAAAATTTAAAACTAATACATATACATTTAAAATAAATTAAAAACTTAATAATGTAATGTAATTTTATATTTTTTAATTTCATTTAATTGATTTAATTTAAATTAATTTTATTTTTACCCTGTACGACTGTACCCCAAAAACCCCAAACTGACCCTGAACCCTAAAAATACCCCTTTACCCAAAAACCCAAAACTGACCCTGAACCCTAAAAATACCCCTTCACCCATGAACTGAAAACTGACCCTGAACCCTAAAAATACCCCTTTACCCATGAACTGAAAACTGACCCAGAACCCTAAAAATACCCCTTTACCCAAAAACTGAAAACTGACCCTGAACCCTAAAAATACCCCTTTACCCATGAACTGAAAACTGACCCATAACCCTAAAAATACCCCTTTACCCAAAAACTGAAAACTGACCCTGAACCCTAAAAATACCCCTTTACCCAAAAACTGAAAACTGACCCTAAACCCTAAAAATACACCTTTACCCAAAAACTGAAAACTGACCCTGAACCCTAAAAATACCCCTTTACCCATGAACTGAAAACTGACCCTGAACCCTAAAAATACCCCTTTACCCAAAAACTGAAAACTGACCCTAAACCCTAAAAATACACCTTTACCCAAAAACTGAAAACTGACCCTGAACCCTAAAAATACCCCTTTACCCATGAACTGAAAACTGACCCAGAACCCTAAAAATACCCCTTTACCCAAAAACTGAAAACTGACCCTGAACCCTAAAAATACCCCTTTACCCAAAAACTGAAAACTGACCCTGAACCCTAAAAATACCCCTTTACCCATGAACTGAAAACTGACCCTGAACCCTAAAAATACCCCTTTACCCATGAACTGAAAACTGACCCTGAACCCTAAAAATACCCCTGTACCCATGAACTGAAAACTGACCCTGAACCCTAAAAATACCCCTGTACCCAAAATTAATTAATATTATTTAATTACCAATTAATTATTAATTAACAATAACAATAAAGTAAATATATTAGCACATTTGCTGTAATTAATTTAATTTAATAATTAATATTATTTTGCACAATTAATTAATTAAGAATAACAATAAATTATATATAACAAAATTACTATAATTAATGTAATTAAATAATTAATAATAATTAATTACCAACTAATTAATAATTATAAATATGTAAACATTATAATAATTAATTAACTAATTAATAGAAATTAATGACCAATTAATTATTAATTAAAATATGTACAAACATATATCAATTAATTAATTATTATTAAATTACTTCCCACCCTATTCCCCTATAAACCCATAACCCGCTACAGAACATATTTATCTATTAATAAATTAATTAAAAATAATTAAAAATTAATTCTCAATTAATTAATTAATAATTCCTACTAATTAATAATTAATTTAACATAATTAAATTACTTCCCACCCTATTCCCCTATAAACCCACAACCCGCTACAGTAGTAAAAGACAATATTTAATAAAATAACATTAAAAATAAATAATAAAACATAATAAATACAATATAATATACACTAAATTTATTTAAAACTTGATATTAGTAACATCAAAGTTATTAATTTCGATATTATTAACATCGATATTTACAACTTCGATATTACTGATATCATGCCAATATCGATATTTAGACTGTCGATATTACTTACCTTCGATATTTTTGTATCTCGATATTTAAACTTCGATATTTTGTCTTTCCGATATTTTATTTTCGATATTTTGTCTGTGTACCGTAGAAACGCTAGGCCTACAATGCTGAACCCTTGGATTAGAAGCAGGGGGCCTAGGGACGCCGTGTGCAGAGTGGGAACTCTCACGCGTAATGCGGGAACAAGTCTATGGATACTAGCACTTGCAAAGTTACTGTTCTCGGGCGAACCTGACTAGGTGGGTCGAAAACAGGGGTGGATCCGAACACTTAGGGTGTTGGACTATGCTGAAGCACCGGAGTACTTGGTTTACCTAGCCCAGGGGCTGCGGCTGCATAGGGTTGAAGTTGCGTCGGAAACCCACGTTGAAGAACCAGGAGCCTGAAGAAAGAGTTGCTGGCAGGCGGCCAGTGAAGAGAGTTCGTGGAGATCCAAGCCTGGATCAGGAAAGAAGAAGACCTGAAAGCAGAGGGGACCAAGTTCTGAATCACTAGCCAGTGATTAGATGGGCACCAGGGTGGCACCGGACGAAGTCACCTCGACCAGGTGAGTGGGCGCTGCTGGGCTCTGCAGTCTCTCGGACCAGGAGGCGTTGTCGGCGACCAGGATGGAGGTGCGAGCTGTCCCACGAAGGTCTCTGCTGTCGACGTTGCTGGTCCCAGGATTGGGGCAACAAGTCTTGGCAAATGCAAGGCCCACACGGTGGACCTAAAATGGCGTCTTGAGTGGACCAGGAGGGTCCAGGGTGCTCCTCTGTTAGAGGGGAGCAAGGGCTAGTCTGGAGCAACCAGACCAGCAGTAGTTGTCGTCGTGGAGCGTCGTGAAGGGGTCACTAGCCAACGGGCAAGTGACCTGGACAACGCGGTGAGCAGCAAAGAGCAGAAGGGCCCCACGCAGATCTCGTGGATGCAGGGGGGCTGAACTTCGGTGCTGGAGCTGCTCAGGGTCGGGGCTTCTCTTACCCCAAAGCACTCAGTCGAGGGTCACTCGGGAGTCGTGCTGGACAAGCGTCGTGCAGTTCTGAAGATGGCCGGTCCCTCGAGGTCTCGTCGCACCCACGGATCACAGCTGGGCTGATGATGTAGGTTGAGGTCAGAGGTGCCAGGGAAGCCGGTTCTCGTCGTGCTGGAGCAGTCTTGATCCGAAGGAGGGACTGGCAACAAACCGCGATACTTGGTTGGTGCCTGCTGCTGCAGGGTGACTACTCCTTAGTCACAAGGGAGAAATCTTGAGAAGAGTCTTGAGTTCCTTCTTGCAGAAAGTAGTTTCAGGATTCAAAGATGATCTGATTTGGAAGGGGGCCAGTTCCTACCTTTATCCTGAAAAAAGGGGCTGGCACGCGACTAAGTCCTGCCCTATGGGTGGGACTAGGAGGGGGGTGGTTACACCCCTCTCCTTTGGCGGGCTCTTCCCAGATCAGGGGCTGGAGTGCCCCTGGAACTGGTTCTAGCCGGCCTATGCACAGTGAGCACCGGGGTGCCACTTGCAGTCACCTTCCTCTAAAGCCCTGCCTACCTAGGATACACAAAATCCTGTCTGGGACGGTGCTGGCACCGCCCCTGGCAGGAAACCCTTTGTCCTTGCCTCCTGGGCTGGGAGGACTCCCAGCAGCAGGAGGGCAGACTTGTGTCTTGGTGGCAGTATCCATTTTGTGGAGCTAAGGCTCTGTCTGACTTTAACCGGGGTTACAGGTTACATACATGTCGTGTCCCTCTAGAAGGGTGGAATGCTAACCCCGTCGCCAGAATTGGCGAGGGGTTAGTAGTATTCCAATTCGTATGACACCTTACTCGACATGTTTTGATAAAGCGATACCAGAGTTGGCATATAACCGCGAGGATTATAATGCACTTAAGAGTATATGGTATGCGTTATCATGGAACAGCTATTAGGACTTGGTTCCGCAAGCTGCAAACGGGCTCAGCTCATGCCAGAGCACCATTTCACATTATTCCAAGCACTCTGCCTTCAGGATTGTTAAGGCCTGCCATAGGAGTGACTGATAGGAATACATGTGTCCATTTTAGGGTTAGATATAGGTATACTATATCTAAAGCAAAGGGTGATTACACCACCTTGCCCCAGCTGTCGTGCAGCCAGTTGTGTCAGATTTGGATGGCCAGCCAGGAGTGGCATAATACATGCTGCAGCCCCTGGTAGGCCCTGGGTACACCTATGCCCTGGGTACCTAAGGTACACTGTACAGGGACTGCCCAGAGTACTTGAAAAGCCGGCTCCCAAGATACTCCCAAGCCCGCGTGTTGCGCTCCAATTGCCGTGTTCAACTGGCTGTCCCACGAACTAGAAGGGCTCGACTAGGAGGTCGAACTTTTTCGGCTAATGTGACCTCACTATGGAACGCTCTACCACCAGCAATCCAACAAGCCCCCTCCGAACCTTGCTTCAAGAAGCTATTAAAGACTTGGCTCTTCACCCAACCTCACTAACTCTCTCACTTCCTTTCTCTAGGTCAATGTGTTTCTTTTAGCGCCGGGACACCTCCTAGTGAGGTAGCTGTTCGCGCTCTACAAAATGCTGTATTATTATTATTATTATTAAGGTGACTCAGTATCCAATTAGATATGTACCTAAGGTACATGGAATCCATTTTAACAGAGAGAGCAGTGGGCCTGGGGTCCTGAATAGCAGGGCCCCAGGTCAACTAAGTCAGAAAAGCAGCAAAACACCAGGCAAAAAGTTGGGGGCAACCATAGTCAGGGATCTACCTTCCTACATAACCCCCCCCCCCCCCCAAACGAAAGGAGATAAGGCTATCCTTGACAGGTAAGCCTATATTGCCTAAGTGGCCATATAAGGAAGTACCAGCACTGGCATGGTTACCCCCTATCTCATGGTCCACTAAGCAATCCCTCACCCTAAGGGTGTCTGAGGGTCTCCACCATAGGGAATCTCTACCTGTGGTGTGTTTTGGCAAAGTAAAAGGCTGGTGCTGAGATGGAGTACTGAAGTGAGGCTCCACTAATTTTGGGCTCAGCTTCCTCCAATCATTATCCACCATAGAGGCCTTTCTTTCCAAGACTGAGTTGTGTTGAGCTCTCAGGGTCAACCTCTGGCTACCTAAAGCTGGAGGCTGAGTCCCTCTGTTTGGCTTACTGGGGGGCCAGGTCAGGTTTGGGGCCCTCAGGTCCTGGGTTTGGCTGTGCCCAACAGTGTCCATCTGTGGGAGTTCCCTAACTAGGTTTAAGGGGGATCCCTCAGGAGTTTGTCTTATTTTCACCTGGCTAGGATTACTAGCTTCAGTGCCCTTAATCTGCTGATTGGGAAGTTCTTTTTGACAGGGGGCCCTTTGGGGTCCACCACTGGCCTCCCTGACCTCTACAGCCCTGGGATGGCTGAGGCAGGGTAGAGAGGGGCAGGTTACCTGCTCCAGACTGGGTCCCACCTTGGAAGGGTCCACTGCCATCAGGGGTTCTGCCAGGCTAGGCCTGACTACCTCTGGGGCAGTTTCTTCACAAGGGGTCAGATCAGTTCCCTGAGGAGGCTGATCCTTTCCTAAAGTCTGATGGGAGGGAGATTTCTCTTCCTCCTCAATGCTCTCTGTCTGAGTGGAGTGATCCATAGTTTCAGGCTTCACAACACTATTATCTGTCTGAGTTTGAGCTGTGGCCATCACAACTCTACCAACCTTTTCAGGAAGGGACTCAGTTTGGGTATGGGCTGTGACCATCACAGCCCTGCTAACCTTTTCTGGGAAGGAAGCTGTCTGAGATTGGGCTGTGACTGGCACAGCCCTCCTGACCTGTTCAGGGAGGACATCTTGGACTGGGGCTGTGGCTATCACTGCCCCACTAACCTTACCATGGAGGTTCACCATTTTAAAATGGGTTTCTTGCTCTACCTCAGCCCTGGCTGAGAGCTCTAAATCATTCCCCAGTAGGCAATCTACAGGCAAGTTTGGTGACACTGCCACTCTCTTGTGGCCAGTGACACCTCCCCAGCTGAGATTTACCACTGCCATGGGATGATTTCTCTGTACTCCATCAATATTGGTCACCTGGTATGTGGCACCAGGTAAAAGTTGCCTTGAGGGGACTAGACTCTCAGTCACCGTGGTGATGCTAGCCCTGTATCTCTATAGGCCTCAACTTTTATACCATTGATGAGGGGCTCCTGCCTGTACTTGCTCAAAGTGTTGGGACAAGTAGTGAAGTTGCCAAACCCCATGCCATTTTCACAGACAAGAGTATCTAAGTCAGGGGACCTGGTTAGGCCAGAGTCCCCAGGAACTCCCAAAGTAAATGCACCCAAATTCTTGGGGGCACTCCCACCACCTGGGGGATTACTACTAGTAGTAACAGGAGGTTTGGGAATGTTACTTGGGGGTATGTTCTCCTTATTGTTATTCTTTGGGCAACTGCTGTCAGTTTTCAAATGACCCACCTGTTTACAGGGATAACAATAAGGTTTCTTCTGGGTAGAGGAAGTGTCTTGGGACCCACCCCCATTCTTGGAGTTTTGGGGCCCTAGGGAAGTTTTCTCTGTAGATTTATCCCCACCCTTTTCTTGAGGCTTGGTTGATTCCTTTTTCTGGTCACCACCTTGGTTCTTAGGCCTAATCCTGGTTCTGACCCATTTGTCTGCCCTCTTACCCAATTCTTGTGGAGAGGTCAGATCAGAGTCTACCAGGTGCTGGTGTAATAACTGGTTCTGACAATTATTTAAGACTTGCTCTCTCATAATAAGATTATATAATCCTGTGAAGTCAGTAACCTTGCTACCCAATAGCCAGCCCTCCAAAGCCTTAGTGGCACAATCAACAAAGTCAGCCCAATCCTGAGACTGAGTTTTCTGGGTATCCCTGAACAGCAACCTGTACTGCTCAGTGGTTAAGCCAAACCCATCAACCAGTGTATTCTTCAGGACTTGGTAATTGTTAGCATCCTCAACTCTAGTAGTGAGGAGCTTATCTCTACCTTTGCCTTCAAAGGAGAGCCACAGTATAGCTGCCCACTGACTCTGGGGGATGCACTGGACAGTGCAGGCCCTCTCCAAAGCAGTCATCCACTTGTGGATGTCATCCCCTTGTTTAAAGGGGGGCACTATCTTATTCAGGTGTTTAGTATCTAAACCCCTTTCCTCATCTCTTGGGAGATTGCTGCCACCAGTGGGAACTGTCCCATTCATCTGCTGCTCTCTAGCAAAGGCAAGCTTCTCTTTGGCCAGGGCAAGTTCTTCCCTTTCAATCCTCAGATTAGCCTGTTTCATCCTTGCTTCATGCTCTCTTCTCTGAGGGGGAGTCAATCTCCTCTGGGGAGAAATCCTTCTCCTCTGAGAAGAGGCATTAGAGTGCAGAGATATACTGGAGTCCCTAGAAGGAGATCTACCTCTTCTAACTCCAAGGTTAGGCCTCATTAGGGTCAGTACTGGGGGTCCCCCAGATCCTTGCCCAAGTAGGTCTAAGTTGGCCCTAGTGAGTCTGCTGACTAACTCAGGACCCTTGTTTGCCTCACCCTCAGAGAGTTCCTCTAGATCCTCCTCCTCAACTGCATTTTCAGTGCCAAGGAGGTCTGGATCACCAAGGTGTCCCTCTAAGGCTGGCATATTCCCATCTCCCTGAGATGCTTTCCTAGCATCATATGTCTCTAAGAGTCCTATCAGAAAGGGAATGGTGGGGTTAGACCCCTGTTTCAGTTTCCTGGAGGTACACACTTGTCTCATCTCCTGGAAACTGAGAGCTGCATATCTTGATTTGACCTGTGGAGGGTCAATAACCACAAGGGGAGTCTCAGTAGACTCTCCATGGGTAGACATGCTTTTCTAGTGAGGTGTAAGTGGTGCACTTACCTACACTATATGTTTACCTACTGATCCCTTGCTAGAGTTGTAGTTTAGGGTGTGCTAGGCCCTAGGAGCTACAACAGCTGGTTCAGTAGAACTCAGAGTATTCTAAGCTAAGTTATATGTACCTTAGTACTTCTGTGATCTTTCAAATGGTATTCTTAGGATATGTGTGGTAAAACAACAGCAAGCTCAAATCCCAACCGCTGCTCACCAATGTGAGAAGTTGGCCTGATATATAATGTTCACTATTCTAGTGAGCACTTTGTATCAGTCCAAACAACCCTTATTGATGATTGGTTGTAAGTCAACTTTATAGACCAGCTATCCTAGTAGCATGGATACGAGCAGTCTAAGGCTAAGACTCTAGAGGGCGTGTTAAGCCAGCTGTTTTACCATCACATTACCCCTTGAACACCAAGTGAAAGGACACCACACAAGTTGTTATGAAAATAAACGTATATTTATTTATAACAAGACTACCCTGAACTCTTTATGAGTCAGGGAGCTAAGCACACAACAAAACTCTTACGAAAATACTTTAAGTCGCACAATTTACACAAATGCCCGAGGGGCACGAAAAACCATATACACAGTAAGTGGAATGCGAAGTTACTAGCAGGTAAGTAATACTTTTCTAGACTGTAGAAACGCTAGGCCTACAATGCTGAACCCTTGGATTAGAAGCAGGGGGCCTAGGGACGCCGTGTGCAGAGTGGGAACTCTCACGCATAATGCGGGAACAAGTCTATGGATACTAGCACTTGCAAAGTTACTGTTCTCGGGCGAACCCGACTAGGTGGGTCGAAAACGGGGGTGGATCCGAACACTTAGGGTGTTGGACTATGCTGAAGCACCGGAGTACTTGGTTTACCTAGCCCAGGGGCTGCGGCTGCATAGGGTTGAAGTTGTGTCGGAAACCCACGTTGAAGAACCAGGAGCCTGAAGAAAGAGTTGCTGGCAGGCAGCCAGTGAAGAGAGTTCGTGGAGATCCAAGCCTGGATCAGGAAAGAAGAAGACCTGAAAGCAGAGGGGACCAAGTTCTGAATCACTAGCCAGTGATTAGATGGGCACCAGGGTGGCACCGGACGAAGTCACCTCGACCAGGTGAGTGGGCGCTGCTGGGCTCTGCAGTCTCTCGGACCAGGAGGCGTCGGCGACCAGGATGGAGGTGCGAGCTGTCCCACGAAGGTCTCTGCTGTCGACGTTGCTGGTCCCAGGATTGGGGCAACAAGTCTTGGCAAATGCAAGGCCCACGCGGTGGACCTAAAATGGCGTCTTGAGTGGACCAGGAGGGTCCAGGGTGCTCCTCTGTTGGAGGGGAGCAAGGGCTAGTCTGGAGCAACCAGACCAGCAGTAATTGTCGTCGTGGAGCGTCGTGAAGGGGTCACTAGCCAACGGGCAAGTGACCTGGACAACGCGGTGAGCAGCAAAGAGCAGAAGAGCCCCACGCAGATCTCGTGGGTGCAGGGGGGCTGAACTTCGGTGCTGGAGCTGCTCAGGGTCGGGGCTTCTCTTACCCCAAAGCACTCAGTCGAGGGTCACTCAGGAGTCGTGCTGGACAAGCGTTGTGCAGTTTTGAAGATGGCCGGTCCCTCGAGGTCTCGTCGCACCCACGGATCACAGCTGGGCTGATGATGTAGGTTGAGGTCAGAGGTGCCAGGGAAGCCGGTTCTCGTCATGCTGGAGCAGTCTTGATCCGAAGGAGGGACTGGCAACAAACCGCGATACTTGGTTGGTGCCTTCTGCTGCAGGGTGACTACTCCTTAGTCACAAGGGAGAAATCTTGAGAAGAGTCTTGAGTTCCTTCTTGCAGAAAGTAGTTTCAGGATTCAAAGATGATCTGATTTGGAAGGGGGCCAGTTCCTACCTTTATCCTGAAAAAAGGGGCTGGCACGCGACTAAGTCCTGCCCTATGGGTGGGACTAGGAGGGGGGTGGTTACACCCCTCTCCTTTGGCGGGCTTTCCCCAGATCAGGGGCTGGAGTGCCCCTGGAACTGGTTCTAGCCGGCCTATGCACAGTGAGCACCGGGGTGCCACTTGCAGTCACCTTCCTCTAAAGCCCTGCCTACCTAGGATACACAAAATCCTGTCTGGGACGGTGCTGGCACCGCCCCTGGCAGGAAACCCTTTGTCCTTGCCTCCTGGGCTGGGAGGACTCCCAGCAGCAGGAGGGCAGAATTGTGTCTCGGTGGCAGCATCCATTTTGTGGAGCTAAGGCTCTGTCTGACTTTAACCGGGGTTACAGGTTACATACATGTCGTGTCCCTCTAGAAGGGTGGAATGCTAACCCCGTCGCCAGAATTGGCGAGGGGTTAGTATTCCAATTCGTATGACACCTTACTCGACATGTTTTGATAAAGCGATACCAGAGTTGGCATATAACCGCGAGGATTATAATGCACTTAAGAGTATATGGTATGCGTTATCATGGAACAGCTATTAGGACTTGGTTCCGCAAGCTGCAAACGGGCTCAGCTCATGCCAGAGCACCATTTCACATTATTCCAAGCACTCTGCCTTCAGGATTGTTAAGGCCTGCCATAGGAGTGACTGATAGGAATACATGTGTCCATTTTAGGGTTAGATATAGGTATACTTTATCTAAAGCAAAGGGTGATTACACCACCTTGCCCCAGCTGTCGTGCAGCCAGTTGTGTCAGATTTGGATGGCCAGCCAGGAGTGGCATAATACATGCTGCAGCCCCTGGTAGGCCCTGGGTACACCTATGCCCTGGGTACCTAAGGTACACTGTACAGGGACTGGTAAGGTGACTCAGTATCCAATTAGATATGTACCTAAGGTACATGGAATCCATTTTAACAGAGAGAGCAGTGGGCCTGGGGTCCTGAATAGCAGGGCCCCAGGTCAACTAAGTCAGAAAACCAGCAAAACACCAGGCAAAAAGTTGGGGGCAACCATAGTCAGGGATCTACCTTCCTACACTGACAATCAGCACAGGAGCTGTACCAACAGTGGCACAGGGTCAGCTGGGTGCAGAGTGCCAAGATGACGTCGGGGACCCTGGGGATTTCAATGGAAATCTTTGGTTTTGCAAACATGCTGCAGACTCGGGCAGGGAGACTTCCTGAAGTCGACCACTGGCTGGAGAGGTAAGTTGGGTTGTTGTAGGATGCCTGGACACTGTTGGTTGGGCCATCCAAAGCCGCGGGGGCAGGGTGCAGGGGTGTCTTTTGGCATTGGGACTTCTTACAAGCTCTGGCCGCGATTCGGGCGACCCTTCTGGTTGATGATGCAGGCGTCGACTTGAAGCTTGAGGGAGGTCAAGGATCACCAGGTCCCTTGTAACGATCACTGAGGAGACCTCAGTGTGGTGTTGGGCCACTTGACCTCGGGCCGTGGGCGTCGGGTGCAGAGTGGTGCAAAATCGCACCGCCACTCGGATCTGGATTCTGTGAGTGAGTCTTTATTTGAGCAAATCTGACACATAGTCTTTAACCGCATGCGCGCGAGCGGGTTTTCCCGCTGCGCGCTGGATTTTTAAAAAACCTGCGTTACGTGACAAAGCCAGCTCGTCATGCGCGTAGCGCAGGTAACGCCCATGACGAGCTGGCTTTGTCATGCGCACTGAAGGGGTTAAAGTGAATGGAGGGCTGGCCCTCCGGATTCTGGGGGCTGCTGGCTGCTGGACATGCTGGGGCTTCCTTTACCGACAGGTCGGAGTCGTGACAGGCTGGTAGGGCTGGGGACAAAGCACTTGGTGTCCTCTTCTTCCTGGGTCAGCATGGCTCTTCAGTCCTTCTTCTTTCTTCCTCAAATCTTAGGAGGCAAGGTTCATGGTCGCCCCTAAATCCAAATTTAGGTCTGTTTTACAGGGGTGTGCTTGGCAGGACCAATGGGTCCCTTCCTTGGGGTGGGTAAACCCGCAAGTATGACACCCTCCCTTCGGAGAGGGGCTTCAGCCTCTTCCTAATTGACTGAGTCCCCTCATCTTCAAGATGGAGGGTACTGAGATGTGTGCTTTACCTTCCCTCCCCCACCTGAGGGATGGGGTGTGCAAAGGTGGGCACACCTATCCTTCTGACTCGGTTTCCCGCCGATTCTCCTACCTAAAGTGGGGGTCAGAACCGGTGGGAGTCAGTTGCTGGGTGCAGCAATAGGCAGGGACAGCATACAAAAGCAGCAGGCCTTTGAAGCTTCCCCTCCGTGCACCCAGCCCATCCTGGAGTGTCATGTATTCCTATAGGTTCTGAATCGATCCCCCTATTCCTGACCCTATTCTAGTTAAACAAACCAACAAGTTAACTAGCAGTCAGCCCATGAGGCAGAAAACCCCCATGATGCAGATACCGTTATCTGACGCAGTCACACTACGGCACAGGAACGTGTTATCTGATTAGGTCATAACGCTTGCGATCTAATTAGACAAGCGATATTCCTCCAGCCCCTGATAAGGCATACGGAGTTCTCATAACAAATCAAACCTATGACAACCTGGGCAAAACCCTGCGGCCATTGTTTTGATTTCACCGAGAACTTTAGTAAAAGAATGTGCTAACGAGCAAGTCGTATGACATCTTTATTGACGTATCTATGTCCATCCTTACGTCAATCTCGGCACCTTAAAGGTATAAATATTACCGATCTTGCCATATGCAAACACACGCGTGGTGACGAGACGGAGCAGCCATACTTGCCGAAGCCAAGAGCAGAGCAGACCCCGCTGGCAGCAGCCCCGCCTTCCTGACGCGCTGAGAGAAGCTGCTTTCTCCTGCCGAGAATCCAGCACCGGCGTTTCCGGGTAGCCCTCGCAGGCAGCCTGGAATATCGAGACCAGAGAGAGAGATACCATTCCTCATTCATCCTAACTTCCAGGTACAGAACTGAATAACCCCTCACAGAGAATTCTTTAGTTATTCACTTGGCAAAAACAAACTTAACTTAAACTGTAACTATCTATTCCCGCCCACGTATTAGACTTAGGTCAGGTACACGGGGTAGGCGTATCTAGAAACACCAGTTGAGTACGTTTAGTCAAATGTATATGTGTATGTAATATATTTTATTCATTTTAAAACATCATATGGCTTAGAAACCATATCAATGTTTTTACAGTATTATTTTATACTGCTGCTCTTAATGTATGCACTTTACTTAACTATAAGTATTGCAATAATATCGATCCATTTCTCTTGTATGAGAAAAGAGACTGATCAATAAATAACACCTTTTTATTGAACACGCCCGTCTCTTCCTTTTCTCTACATTCTGATGAGACTAAGAATGCACGTACTGACTGAGTAAAATAATTTGCCTTTTGTTCACACGACTCTCGAGATTGACTCTTGATTAGGGGAGAGCAAAGTTGTCATGTTCTATGGTTGTCAGAAACTAAATCCCTTCTTGTCTAATCAGGGAAGTTAAGTCCTCCTTGAACATTCAAGAAAGTTTCTAGTGAACTCTGAGCTAAGCTGGCAAACCCAAAACTTTAAGTCTAGTATCGACAGTAGTAGACCTAGTTAACGTCTGGCCTAGGCCTTTACTGCTGTAGGTATTATTCCAATGCGCAGAGCCTATTGGGAAGAAAGGAACTACACTACATGGCGCCCAACGCGTTTGGAAAGGGCGATAAAACTAACGTAAGACATTTAGAGTAACTCAGTCGTGCTTTCTCACTCAGACCCCTTTTCCCAAATACTCCAAAGACGTCTGGAGTGGGTGAAAGGTTATATCCGCCAGACCTCGCAGGAGGGAACTCCTATGTATGGTTCTTGGTATAGTCAACGTTGAAGGATAAACAGTTCCAAAATATTGTGCATCTAATCTTTGTTTCCATAAGAAAACTGATCTGCAAACAAACAAAATAACCATCCTGTCGGTAAAATGGCAGACAGTGATGAAGAAAGAGAGGCAGTTAGATTAGCAGCTGACATAGCAGAAGCTGATACTGCACTACAAAATGCAGACCCGGAGATAATACTCATCCCGGTCATTAAAAGAAAATCTATAACCTTAAAACTTATAGAAAATGGACTGACACCTAGAGGTGGTACAGTCATATTCGTAATTGAGGCACACGAATATCGGCAGACAGAGGTATACTATTCATGGATACATTTCCATTAGAAACTAATTCAGAACAACAGACTGAAATATTAGCATTGAAAATGGCGCTAGATAATGCGGATCGCGAATTCCCGACACTTATAGTGTCAGATTCATATTACTGCGTCAAATCATATAACAGCGATTTGCAGACATGGATTCAAAACGGTTACAAAGATGACACAGATGCACCAATAAAGCAAAAACTGCTCTGGGAACAAATAGCTCTTTTACAGAAAGAGCTACCAAAGACTCACGTGACACACTCACTGAGTCATCAGCGTGATGGCGTTCACGTTGTAGGGAATTCATTGGCTGAAACAGCCGCAGCGGCAGCCACTAAATCGGCTCCCGTAGTTCGAAAAAAGCGTACATTAAAATACATTGACGGTGAAACAGTGCTGGCGGTGAAAACGTCATCAAAAGGCGACTGCTCAGCGTTACCGATCAACTATCCACTCAATTATACATACATAATCGATGCAAACTCCGTCCCTTTTGCTCGAATCCCTGGAGTGGGGGATAGGGTGATTCCAAACATGGACAGGAGAAACTTGTTAATCGCAGACGCACATATGGGCGAGGGTCTCAGACACCTCAAACTAAAAGATTCTCTGGAAGAATTACAATCACGGTACTGGTGGCCAGGCATGAGCCTGCGTCACACCATGTTTGTAAAAAACTGCCAAAACTGCAACAGAGATCGCAGTGGGGAGAGAAACAGTTTAATACCTCGTCGTTCTACTCCAGGAAAAATCAGGAGTAAAAAGGAAGGGTTGCGATTAACATATACAGGCTAGTTTCCACTTATAATGTAGATCACCAGCACTCGGCTGACGTTCTCATAACAAATCAAACCTATGACAACCTGGGCAAAACCCTGCGGCCATTGTTTTGATTTCACCGAGAACTTTAGTAAAAGAATGTGCTAACGAGCAAGTCGTATGACATCTTTATTGACGTATCTATGTCCATCCTTACGTCAATCTCGGCACCTTAAAGGTATAAATATTACCGATCTTGCCATATGCAAACACACGCGTGGTGACGAGACGGAGCAGCCATACTTGCCGAAGCCAAGAGCAGAGCAGACCCCGCTGGCAGCAGCCCCGCCTTCCTGACGCGCTGAGAGAAGCTGCTTTCTCCTGCCGAGAATCCAGCACCGGCGTTTCCGGGTAGCCCTCGCAGGCAGCCTGGAATATCGAGACCAGAGAGAGAGATACCATTCCTCATTCATCCTAACTTCCAGGTACAGAACTGAATAACCCCTCACAGAGAATTCTTTAGTTATTCACTTGGCAAAAACAAACTTAACTTAAACTGTAACTATCTATTCCCGCCCACGTATTAGACTTAGGTCAGGTACACGGGGTAGGCGTATCTAGAAACACCAGTTGAGTACGTTTAGTCAAATGTATATGTGTATGTAATATATTTTATTCATTTTAAAACATCATATGGCTTAGAAACCATATCAATGTTTTTACAGTATTATTTTATACTGCTGCTCTTAATGTATGCACTTTACTTAACTATAAGTATTGCAATAATATCGATCCATTTCTCTTGTATGAGAAAAGAGACTGATCAATAAATAACACCTTTTTATTGAACACGCCCGTCTCTTCCTTTTCTCTACATTCTGATGAGACTAAGAATGCACGTACTGACTGAGTAAAATAATTTGCCTTTTGTTCACACGACTCTCGAGATTGACTCTTGATTAGGGGAGAGCAAAGTTGTCATGTTCTATGGTTGTCAGAAACTAAATCCCTTCTTGTCTAATCAGGGAAGTTAAGTCCTCCTTGAACATTCAAGAAAGTTTCTAGTGAACTCTGAGCTAAGCTGGCAAACCCAAAACTTTAAGTCTAGTATCGACAGTAGTAGACCTAGTTAACGTCTGGCCTAGGCCTTTACTGCTGTAGGTATTATTCCAATGCGCAGAGCCTATTGGGAAGAAAGGAACTACACTACATGGCGCCCAACGCGTTTGGAAAGGGCGATAAAACTAACGTAAGACATTTAGAGTAACTCAGTCGTGCTTTCTCACTCAGACCCCTTTTCCCAAATACTCCAAAGACGTCTGGAGTGGGTGAAAGGTTATATCCGCCAGACCTCGCAGGAGGGAACTCCTATGTATGGTTCTTGGTATAGTCAACGTTGAAGGATAAACAGTTCCAAAATATTGTGCATCTAATCTTTGTTTCCATAAGAAAACTGATCTGCAAACAAACAAAATAACCATCCTGTCGGTAAAATGGCAGACAGTGATGAAGAAAGAGAGGCAGTTAGATTAGCAGCTGACATAGCAGAAGCTGATACTGCACTACAAAATGCAGACCCGGAGATAATACTCATCCCGGTCATTAAAAGAAAATCTATAACCTTAAAACTTATAGAAAATGGACTGACACCTAGAGGTGGTACAGTCATATTCGTAATTGAGGCACACGAATATCGGCAGACAGAGGTATACTATTCATGGATACATTTTCCAGCAGTAAATGCTGTAACAAAGTACTTCCACTATTACAAAATAGAGGAACCTCCTAATGAGTACACTCCTTTGAAGGACTGGACTTTTTAACAGTACCAGCGGTGCCAGGGAACAACACCTATAACCTTCATGGGATACCTGTTTCGGCGCACAAACTACAGAGACACGGGACACTTCCTTCGGCGTCAAAGATTCAAGGTTTATTACTGCAGGGAACACAGAAGTCACGACAAGTACAACACGTGCAACTTGGGGAGACTGCTTCAAATTGGTTCTGTGGATCGCTCCTTTTATACAAAATTAACTCATAGGACAACATGGTACACAAAAGTTTACAACCTGGTTCCCATAATTATCCCCCAGAGGGGTCGCTTTGGTCACTTTGGTACACATAAGGTCCGGAACATAAGTGCGGAAACATTTGGCGGTTCCCAACTGTAAAAACCCATCTTCCCAACATTAGTGAATTCTAATCGGCAGTAAAACAGATCAAAATAGGGACAAGGACAGGTGCAGAGGAAGATGGAGACAGTGGGGGATTGAAAAGAGTGTAAAAGGGGAGGTATCGGGAAACACGAGATACAGGCATCAAAGGGACGTGCCTAATGAGATGGACGGCTGAGACAATAAACCGGACGGTAAGATGAGCCTCGAGCGGGGCCATCTGCCTTACAGTATCATCCCCCTCATCGTAAAAGATATTTACAAAGTACATGTGTCTTCCACAAATATCCTGAGAGTCCCAGGGTGACGAAGCGGACAGTGTCCGTTCGCTGGCTACTTGAGGGCAAGAAAAAAAAATGGATGCCGTATCTAAGATGGAACCCGTGGGTACAGATGAAAAACCCACATCTCAAACGAACGGTTTAAGTTAGCACAGCGAAACTGCGCACACTTACTAAACTCGTCATTTGCGGTTCTTAGATACCAGACTCGACCATATTCGTGCGAGTCGAAAACATCACTTAAAATTGTCACGGAACCTCACCTTTCGAGGAGGTGGAAGTACCACTCAAATTCCAAGAGCATTTGCTCTTATTTGATGGCGCCCTAAAACATAACAATCACATCACCAGGCTCGGTCCTTTAGGTAGACCAGGAGCAACGTGGCCGGTCCTAGCCGGATACACACCACACCCAGACATCAATGGGATGTCTGCAGCAGAGCTGTTAACACAGCTAAAACAATTAATAAAAATACATAGACAATTAGTCCAATATGTGATGCGGACTTCAACAATTCAGCCAGCGATTAAACTTCCACAGCTGACCCCTCACCAGGGGAACACAAATAAAATTACACCACAGAACATCCAATCCTGCCTAGGTAAAGTACCGTCTAAACGGGAACAAATACCATTTTGGCTAGCGCAAAAAATCACCCAAATAGAGGCGGTGTTTCCTGACACCACCCCGCTAGAAAAGCACAGGATTCTGACTATCTGTCTCCCAATGGGAATCGCACCACACATTGAGGACTGTGACACTTGGGGTACAGTCTTTGCTTCCATCTACACAAAAACGCACGGTGTTCCATCCATTTCGGTGATACCAGATGTGCTAAAACAAATTCAAGACGAATATGGTCCTGAACCCGCTTTAACTCTTGGTATGAAATTACTGAAAGACTTCAAGCAGGTCTCGGCTATACTATTAGCCAACATAAAAGGTGAAGCAGCAGACGTGGCGATCCGCCAGAGGTTAAAAGAGACAGATATAGCAGACCAACCAGCTGAAATTGCCAGAATCATAGAAAAATCCTATGAGGAACTAGGTAGAGATAGTTTAGGTGGAATACCAGTAAAACCGCAACTGACTGAAAGTCCAGAAAAAATATTTTTTAATAATAATTCACCAAAAAAGAACTGGGATGGAAACAAACAATCCAATCCTAAAGAAAAGAAATTCCAGTCCAGAGGAAGGTCTCCTAGGCGAAGAGAGAAATCTCCGAACCAAAGACACAGGTCACATCAGAGTGACCCCTCTGGGAAAAGATATAACCTTAGAAATAGGGATAATATTAAAAAGCCTGATAGATATCAAGACATTGATACACGTCCCTCTCAATCTTTTCAGAATTCCTTGCAGAAATCGGAAAGAAGAGGACAATCAGAACAGAGAGAAGAGCACGCCAAGTCCAAAGACAAGGAACCTGCTCAGCAAAAAAAGAAATTACAATTTCCAAAAAAGAAGGTAGCCAGTATCAAGGTAGTTAACAATGCCGAGAATACTGAGGACACAACTGAAAAACGGGGAATGGGCTCAGACAATGCTAGACAGCGCAGCAGAAGTGAGCATAGCTCGCAAAGTCCTTATGAATCATCTGGAGACAGTGGACACGAATGAATATCTTCAAGTGGAAACTGCAGACACCAGGGTTAGCAAACCTCACAAGATATACGAGATAACATTACGTATAGAGGGAGATAAGACTAGGAAAATAAGGGGACTATTTTGGGATAACCTCTCCAAGGGTTATGACATCCTTCTAGCTGAAAAAGACTGGCCACCAGAGTTTGTCAGGGAGTGCCCTCATGGCGAAGAAGTAATTATGCCTGCCTTCTCAAATCAAATTCCAATTCATAAAAAATACACACTTGCCAGAAAGTGGGCAGTGGCTCTAGCACCTGCTTTATATAAAAATCATGTAGGATGGGATGAGGACTCCCCTCCTCACAAAATCCAGTTAAAATCACAACCTACTGCACAAAGGCAGTACCCAATTAAGCAAGAAGCTAAAAAACAGGTAAATGAAATACTAGATCAGCTAGAATACCAGGGGGTGATTGAAACTTGCACCTCACAAATGAACAACCCTTTGTTTCCGGTCTCCAAACCAGACAATTCATATCGTCTAGTTTTGGATTACCGACACCTTAACACATGTTGCAAAACTTTTGCAGTGCAAAACTCACACAGTGCTGCACTAATGAATAACATAGTGCGCAAAAAATACAAAACAACATTAGACATCTCTAATGGATTCTTTTGTCAAAACATAGCACCAGAGAGCAGATATTTAACTGCATTCTCAGTAAATGGCACTCAAAAACAATTCTGTCGGTTAGCCCAGGGGTACAAGAACAGCCCGGGGGTATTCTCAGCGAGAGTAACAGAATTACTACAACTATATGATGATGAAGCATTATCTTATGTCGATGACATTTACTTAACAGATGATGACTTGGAGACTCACTTGAAAAGAGTGAACACCATAATACTTGAGTTCGCAGCAGAGGGTTACAAATTCAACTTTAAAAAATCCAGAATTGCCCATCTGACAGTCCTATACGAAGGATATGAATTATCAAGTATAGCCTGGCTGACAATTTTCTAAGAACTAGAAGAATTGAAAAATCTAGCATATGAAGAAACATATCCTCTGCCAATCGACATTCTGCCTTTACGACATTACGCCTGTGTAATTTATACAGACGGACATGCTCAACCCCCCGTTTGGGGAGAACAGGCATACAACCCAACATGTGGGATTACAAAAGAAGTGTGGCGCGGAGGTAAACTAAAACCTCTATTAACAAAAACACACTCAGTAGAAACTAATTCAGAACAACAGACTGAAATATTAGCATTGAAAATGGCGCTAGATAATGCGGATCGCGAATTCCCGACACTTATAGTGTCAGATTCATATTACTGCGTCAAATCATATAACAGCGATTTGCAGACATGGATTCAAAACGGTTACAAAGATGACACAGATGCACCAATAAAGCAAAAACTGCTCTGGGAACAAATAGCTCTTTTACAGAAAGAGCTACCAAAGACTCACGTGACACACTCACTGAGTCATCAGCGTGATGGCGTTCACGTTGTAGGGAATTCATTGGCTGAAACAGCCGCAGCGGCAGCCACTAAATCGGCTCCCGTAGTTCGAAAAAAGCGTACATTAAAATACATTGACGGTGAAACAGTGCTGGCGGTGAAAACGTCATCAAAAGGCGACTGCTCAGCGTTACCGATCAACTATCCACTCAATTATACATACATAATCGATGCAAACTCCGTCCCTTTTGCTCGAATCCCTGGAGTGGGGGATAGGGTGATTCCAAACATGGACAGGAGAAACTTGTTAATCGCAGACGCACATATGGGCGAGGGTCTCAGACACCTCAAACTAAAAGATTCTCTGGAAGAATTACAATCACGGTACTGGTGGCCAGGCATGAGCCTGCGTCACACCATGTTTGTAAAAAACTGCCAAAACTGCAACAGAGATCGCAGTGGGGAGAGAAACAGTTTAATACCTCGTCGTTCTACTCCAGGAAAAATCAGGAGTAAAAAGGAAGGGTTGCGATTAACATATACAGGCTAGTTTCCACTTATAATGTAGATCACCAGCACTCGGCTGACGTCCGGACTGTTATACAAAGATTTGCGGGTCTAAATGGCATATACGCTAAGCGCATGCTACGTTTGACTATTGTTTTCACCCAAGCCCTCCAGCCTGGGGGGAAACATGGCCAAATGAGCATAGTCCAGCGGGAATCTTCTCACTTCCTTCCTGAGGGTACGGGACGGTGTAAAGAAAAAACCAAGGCATAAAGCAATCTATAACGGAAAGGATATTAGGTTCGGGAGCTGGGTGGGTCAAACATCTAATAAGTGTCCAACGTAGTCTCAATAACTTGCCAAGAAATTCTCTGAAGGGATTCAGTGCGTACAAATTATTATTTGGAACTAGGATGATGATCTCTTACATTGATAGTCAGACTTCAGTGGTGAAAGAAAAAAGCTTTGATATCAAAGACCGTTTGGCTATTTTGCAGGACTTAAACAAAACAAGAAAAGACCTGAGCAACATAAAGTTGAAACAACAGCCAACAACCACTGAAGCACCACCACCTGTCCCAGCAAGACCTGTCTGGATTCCAAAAGTCGGGGATCTAGTCAGGGAAAAGATCGCGGTAAAGAAGGAATTTGGGCCTTCTTACAGAAAAGCAGTTCCTGTCTTGTCTGTCAACGGGACAAGATCAGTTGTACTACCGCCACTTGCTGGAAAAAAGGAGAACCGAGTTGTATCCATCGACCTGGTAAAACCACAACATGTGGCCGATAACAAACAGTAGGCCAAGTGGACTCCCAATAAGTAGCAGAACACCAAGGTTTGCTACCAGTACAGAGGTCCTAACGAAGAGGCTCATCACATTCGAAACGCCTACAAAAGAACAACAAGGACTATGCAACAATGCAATAGAACTCAGACCTCTGAAAACCCAAATAAAAACATTTAGCAGAGACACACCAATCTATAATGAAGTACCAAGTGAAAATGCAAGAAACAGTAATCCTGAAGCAATTGGAACAATTGACAGAACAGCATCTGGCTACTTCATAAACTTCGATGATTCCTCTGAAGGCTTCAGTGAATCAAAGACACAGCCATCATCAAAAACCTTTAAAGATAAAGCCAAAGAACTTTTGAAACAACTGAAAGAAACATATCTGATTTCCCCATGGATTGAATTTTGGGTGGGTTTTGGTGCATTTATCCTCATACTTTGGCTCATCATGATACTAACATTGGGACGCTTTATTGAGGGAAAATATGCAAAAATGGACACAGCAAGTCAGAAAATCAACTTGATCCTCAAACCACACACATCTTCACACGTCGAGAAAAGAGAACTTTCTTCAGCCAACTTCACAGCCAATCCGATACCTGGTGGGGTAGCTTGGGACAACACTGACTATGAAATTTATGGTTCGGTCGAGATCCTGAAATATCCACACCAAATTAAGATCTCATTGAGTGACTTTGCAAAACCAAACTCATTTGCTGATGATTGGGACTTCGAAAGCATTAATAATATGATGTCTGACTTAGTAATGTCTGCTAAATTTACCAAACATGATTATTTGCAGGGTTCTACAAATTATGACAGTATGTATTGCTATAACCACTATGGTAACCACTTTTTACATAGATCTGCACAACCTAGAAATGTTTTAAATTATAATCAATGGGAACATTGTGCAACACCTCCAAAAGGGAGCTCAAGAACCGTTTACGACAAATATTCATATTTTTCAGGTTTTAACACAAGTAATGCTGAAACATTTTATTTTAAATTGTCAAACAAAACAGGGACCAAGACCATGATAACCAACACAAAATTGTTATATTCAGACTCATTCTTTGAAAAAATGAATAATTTTGGTTTTGAATATTGGGACAAGAATGTTGAATTGAAAAGTGTTTGGGGTACAAAAGAATGGCAAGTACAGGGTATAGAAGCTTTGTTTAGAGCCTGCATGATCCCAGAACAAATGATATTTTTAAATGACACTGTTCAACAAACCACCTGTCTTGGCCTAGCCAAAATCAAAGATTTAAATAAACCGTCTACTCCAAAGCCAACAATGTTTAGCAACACTTCTACAGATGAAGAGATAGACGTAAACCATATATTAAACCAAAACAGAACACATCCTGATTGGAAACAGTGGTTGATCTGGCCCACAGATACTAATAACTGTCAAGACAGATTCCTGAACAAAACACAGGGGTTCAAAATGACCAGGCCAGACCCTAGATATCCTCAAAGACATCACCAAGGGATAATAACCACCTACAGTGTGGGCAAATTATGCCTTCAATGGCTGCAAACTTCCACACTGGCAGAAATTAAGCAACACCTAACTTTACTTACTGATGGTGCTGACTTGCGTGATTTCACTTTGGGACCACGCAAACAGCGTCAAAAGCGTTTCATAGCAGCCTCTGTATATGCAGCATACAATGAGGCCTGGAAGGTTACTCAAATTGAAACAGCAGAGAGAATACGGGAAATTGACCGTATTAATTTGGAAAAATCACTTTCTGTAGTGGACAATGGGTTAATGACTCTGTCCTCCAGAATTTTTTCTTTGGACAGCATTGTGTCGTCAGCAAATCGATATATTATCGCAAGACTTACTGTTATTACAACACGGTCAGTCTCAATTGCGTTCTATTGTACAGCTTGGCTGGACGTTACAAAATCCGCGTTCAGGCTATGTGCCTTGGCCTTTAATCAACACAACGTCACTATTCCAAATCTTTAACCTTACTGATAGACAAATCGGTATGGCACAAAAGGGTGCTGATTATACAATCTTGAGCATTGAAAAACTAGAAAGATTACCAATGACAATGTCAGAACGACCTGTCAGTGAATGGATAATACATGGGATAATAAATATTCCAATCTCAACCTTCAGGTTTCAATACTGCCAAAAATATATACAGGCTGGCATGTACGAGAAATTGGGAAAGGGGTACCTTAAAACAACATGGAGCCTGCCCTATTCACATGCATGTGTCAGTAATAAAGGACAGAAAGTGTTTCTTAGTGGCAACAATTGTGCGATGTCACTAAGTGGCACACTTCTGTGTAACGGAATTAGTTTGCATGGAGCCTGTGAAGGGAATTCATACAACCTTTCATGTCACCAGCAAGGCGCACCTGCAACAGAAATAGAACCATTCTTTCAAAGACTCTATAATGGGAGTCTTATGCCCGGGACTCCTTATCTAGTAACTACGACTGCGAAGGTCAAGTGCTGTGGACGCTCGTTGTTCCCCAGCTCCTTCCCAGACAGGGAGGCAAGGGCATGGCCCGATTTGAAAATTACTTCTATTCGAATAGATACTTTAAGCAGAATGAAAACAGTCCTTCTTCAGACGCCTACCAGGCTCTCGTCATCAAAAGAAACGTATGATCTACAAGTCGCAAGGACGACTGCAGAGATACATACATTATTATCAACTAATTCCCCCGTACATTTCGCGGAAATCCTGAATGAAATCTTAAATATTTCTGATACCAATGGGGTCTCAAAGGTATTTAAGACAGTATTTTCGATGGCATTAACACCATTCAAAGCCATACTGGGTATTTTTCCAGATTTCGTCCATTCGATTTTTGGCGGACTTCCCCTGATCTTGGGACTAATTGCAGGAATCCTATTCTTAGTCCTTATTTTTCGTTATGGCAACCCATGTCACAGACAAAACTCTTGCGACAAGGGAAGAAACAATCCTAGCCATTGGATACCGGGACCGGATATCAAAAATCCTGGGACTCTCCCGGCTTAGAGACCTGAACATGACTTGGTTTCTATCATTTCGACCAATGTGGCAAAGATGTGTTTTACCTGTATTGAGGTGTCTGCTATGCGAAGAAGAATGCGTGTTAGACACCTGTCTGACGCTACAATCGGATGCGCCGATGGATGCAGAAACATTGTTGAGCCCGATCAAGGTTCATGCTTTGTGCTGCCCTCAAAGGCTACCAATCCTGATGACGGCATTCGTGGAAGCTTCACCACTGCGATTGATGGGTAGTGAAGTTCAAGATGAAAGCAGCATCGAACAGGTACGACCTTCTGTCAGCAATGCGAATCAGAATGTCAATGGAGACAATCATGCACAAGAATGAATGATTACACCTATTTCCGAGTTAGTGGAACTTTCCCAGGAAGCTGTTGACAGTTTTTTCGAAAGCCTAAATGATATGATGTTCTCACACGAACAGAAATAGAGACTTTTGAACAAGCCCGCACACGGCGTTCCCTGAATTCGGCCTTCAATTTTATATTTAAGAAACCATTTCATGTGTGATTCACATATACCATACAAGCAATAATGTATACAAATGCGATTACTTTGGCATTATTCTACAGCTTGAGTGCATACAATATATATGTCTGCAATTTTTAAGTATATTTGAAAATTTCAAAATGCATTTATGTATTTTGGGGTGGTAAGGGATACACACAACTCTATAGTATGTTGTACTATGTTATACTATGCCTAGATTAGTGAATATGTCCATAGTTAGCGTGGAGTGGGTGTCATGTATTCCTATAGGTACTGAATCGATCCCCCTATTCCTGACCCTATTCTAGTTAAACAAACCAACAAGTTAACTAGCAGTCAGCCCATGAGGCAGAAAACCCCCATGATGCAGATACCGTTATCTGACGCAGTCACACTACGGCACAGGAACGTGTTATCTGATTAGGTCATAACGCTTGCGATCTAATTAGACAAGCGATATTCCTCCAGCCCCTGATAAGGCATACGGAGTTCTCATAACAAATCAAACCTATGACAACCTGGGCAAAACCCTGCGGCCATTGTTTTGATTTCACCGAGAACTTTAGTAAAAGAATGTGCTAACGAGCAAGTCGTATGACATCTTTATTGACGTATCTATGTCCATCCTTACGTCAATCTCGGCACCTTAAAGGTATAAATATTACCGATCTTGCCATATGCAAACACACGCGTGGTGACGAGACGGAGCAGCCATACTTGCCGAAGCCAAGAGCAGAGCAGACCCCGCTGGCAGCAGCCCCGCCTTCCTGACGCGCTGAGAGAAGCTGCTTTCTCCTGCCGAGAATCCAGCACCGGCGTTTCCGGGTAGCCCTCGCAGGCAGCCTGGAATATCGAGACCAGAGAGAGAGATACCATTCCTCATTCATCCTAACTTCCAGGTACAGAACTGAATAACCCCTCACAGAGAATTCTTTAGTTATTCACTTGGCAAAAACAAACTTAACTTAAACTGTAACTATCTATTCCCGCCCACGTATTAGACTTAGGTCAGGTACACGGGGTAGGCGTATCTAGAAACACCAGTTGAGTACGTTTAGTCAAATGTATATGTGTATGTAATATATTTTATTCATTTTAAAACATCATATGGCTTAGAAACCATATCAATGTTTTTACAGTATTATTTTATACTGCTGCTCTTAATGTATGCACTTTACTTAACTATAAGTATTGCAATAATATCGATCCATTTCTCTTGTATGAGAAAAGAGACTGATCAATAAATAACACCTTTTTATTGAACACGCCCGTCTCTTCCTTTTCTCTACATTCTGATGAGACTAAGAATGCACGTACTGACTGAGTAAAATAATTTGCCTTTTGTTCACACGACTCTCGAGATTGACTCTTGATTAGGGGAGAGCAAAGTTGTCATGTTCTATGGTTGTCAGAAACTAAATCCCTTCTTGTCTAATCAGGGAAGTTAAGTCCTCCTTGAACATTCGAGAAAGTTTCTAGTGAACTCTGAGCTAAGCTGGCAAACCCAAAACTTTAAGTCTAGTATCGACAGTAGTAGACCTAGTTAACGTCTGGCCTAGGCCTTTACTGCTGTAGGTATTATTCCAATGCGCAGAGCCTATTGGGAAGATAGGAACTACACTACAGGAGAAGGCATGACAACACTGCCCAGGATGGGCTTTGTTTCTGGACCCAAAAAGCGGACCCAGGGGTCCAGAAATTGTCTGGTGGTGCCAAATGGCGGGCAGCCATTCAGGAACCACACCAGGGCTGGTTGTTTTTCAGGGGGCATCTCTAAGATGCTCTTGGAGATACTTTTACATCAAATCCCACAAGGACATCAGTTTGGGTTTAATGTGCTGATAAGTTTGCTACCAAACCTACGAGGTTTTAGTAAAGCCATAATGGAGCTGTGGAGTTCATAATGACCAACTCCCAGACCATATACCTTTTATGGCTTATCTACACTTACAATGTCTAAGAATGGACTTAGAAACTGTAGGGGTGTTTGGCTCATATCACTTTACCCTCACCTGAGGGCTAGTGCTCCCTGCTAGAGGGGTGACTTACCTAGGCCCAAGGCAGTGGGATGTAAGGCATGGCACACAGGGATGTGTGCCAATTAGACTCTTCACTCTTCTTTGTGCCAAAACACGCAGCCTGCAATGGCAGTGTGTGGGTGTTAAGGTAGAGGGCCTCTAAGGGTTGCACATTAGGTGCTGCAGGCCTTCCCTGATCACAGTGCCCTGGGTACCCATTTTACCTTTTACACAGGGCTTACATGTGGCCAGAGATGTGCTAATTGTGGGGACAGAGGTACAGCTTTGGTCAGAACTAAGGCCTTGGAAATCTGACTGGCCGGGACCCAGGGCACACCATGTCAAAGTGCATAATGTGTCAGGCAAAAAGTGGGGAGTAAACATGCAAAAAGGGGCACTTTCCTACAAATGGACCATGTCATCTTCCAAGTTACCCTAAATTTACAGCCGCAACTATTGACAGATCGGTCCTCTGTGGCTGATTTTGATGTAGATCAACAACATAGATGGCTTTATTGGAACTTGTCAAATATTTTGTGTCTCAATAGTGCAGTTGTGGCATGACTAGATCCGTTTAAGGATAAATAGGACAATATTTTATCAGTGTACGAGAATTGCATTTCCAAGGTAACAAAAGAGTTGGAGAGATCCACAAAACCGCAAAAAAGAAGAAAACGTCATATAAAGGTGGGCTTTGATTCAAAGTTTTCACAGGAGATGAATAGGTTGACAAGAATTAAATTCATGCAATATTTAGAAGAAAAAAAATATAAGCTCTAATGAAAAAATGAAAGACATAATTTCCTATTATAGTCAAATGGAATGCATACGATCAAAATTGACTCAATCTGGGGACGTGGCCATGCCGGTGACCAAGATGGTCACACGGCATTGAAGCTCCGGGATTGTATGCCCAAAAATTTAGCGGTTTCACTTCAATCCCCCACTGAATGCCTGCATCGAGGCTGAGGATACCTGCATGATGCGTCTCCCCACACCTAGGAGGATCCTGTGATCTGTGGGGGCCGCCTAGCAGTAGTGTAAAACTAGCAGTCTGCTGAGGACTGATACGGCCTTCGGAGGCCCACTGGCGACAGGGGCCACAGGTGAGCCTAAGGGCCGGACTGTGGCAACTATCATCGAACTGCTACTTCTAGGAGGCCCTGCTCTGCAACTACGGTGAGGCGAGTAGGGTTCCCAAGGATATGTGTGCAGTGGCCTGTCTCCGTTTGAGTAAGCGCTGTCATCTGCACTTTGGCGGCCGAGGGACCGACTTCACATAAGATGGGCCTGTGCGCTGGTGCCCCAATGGGAACGTGGGCGGCGGGTGCCTGGGCTCAGTGTCTGGCCTCCCCCAACCCCTTTGCGAACCCCGCTGGCTGACATTGCCATCCATTACTGCACCATTATCCTGTGGGCTGCCTCTGGACTGGCTCAGCTCCATTTCACCCGACCTACTCATCAAGGCCCGCCTTTAATGAGGGTCTGGCAGCTCCGCTCACGAGAGCCCTGATGAGAACCGGATTGTGGTATGCCATGGTGTGCATCGGCCCCCTGTGAACCACAAGCCCGTCCACAGCCTCCAGGCGGTAAGTCAGCATATTGTCTTTGTCTGCCTGATTGCTACGGGCCTCATCCCGGATTGGACCCAAATCAATCCCCACTACATAACCATTCCTCATTGAACAGAACCCTTTTTGACTGCCCCTATCTCCATGCCTGGGGAGGAAAAAACTTCTCCCACTCAAGACTTTGTGAGAGGAGGTTGTCCGGATGTTTATCTGCTCCCATTCACATCTGGTGGCATTGTCTCTAAACCAATAGCAGCCTCTTGTGTGGACAGACCTCTGCCTTGTGGTTTGGGTGGCATCAACTTGGGTTCCCATACTATTCAAATCTGCAGCGCACAACGTCTCACCACCTGGCTGGTGTGGGGTGCGCCCCCTTAACAGATCTACGTCACCAGTTCTCCCTTAGTGGTTGCACTCATACCTCCTGGATCCCCTTTAGACCAACAAAATGTGGTGTAGGGACCCCAAGCAAAGGAAGCTTGCATTTGACTCTATAAGGGGCACCAGGTAGCAACATTCTCTCTCTGATACGGAAAAACCTCCCAACAGCACTTCCATTACTTTATCATCAGATGGCACGTCAGTCGTCATGGCCGAATTGTGTGCTGGGTTCCATATGATTGACACCCGCTTGATACACCCAGCAGCCTTCTGGACCTCATCTGTGTGAGAAGTTGGCCTGATGTGCAGTGTTCACTATTCTAGTGATCACTATATATCAGTCCAAACAACCCTTATTGATGATTGGTTGTAAGTCAACCTTATAGACCAGCTATCCTAGTAGCATGGATACGAGCAGTCTAAGGCTAAGACTCTAGAGGGCGTGTTAAGCCAGCTGTTTTACCATCACATTACCCCTTGAACACCCAGTGAAAGGACACCACACAAGTGTTATGAAAATAAACAATGTATTTATTAGAATCACAACAACCCTGTACTCTTTATGAGGACAGGGTGCTAGGCACACAACAAAACTCTTACGAAAATACTTTTAAGTTAGCACGTTACACAAATGCCCGAGGGGCACGAAAAACCATATACACTAAAAGTGGAATGCGAATTACTAGCAGGTAAGTAACAGTTCTAATAGGCTTTGGAATCGCTAGGACTGGACTAGGGAATCGTTAGATTACTACTAGGAGGCCCAGGGGACTCGGGTGCAGAGGGTGCACTCTCACGCGGGATGCGGGACAAAGTCTATGGAGGCTAGTAAAGGCAAAGTTAGTGTTCACGGGCGAACCCGACCTGGTAGGAAGAAAATGACAGTGGATCCTGACCCTTGGATAGTGAGGCTACGCTGGGACACCGGAGTGCCGAAGTTACCTAGCCCAGGGGCTGCAGCTGCATAGGTCTGAAAAGACGTCGGGGATCTCGTTGCCGGACCGGGAGCCTGGAAGGAAGAAGTTGCTGGCAGGCGACCAGTGAAGGAAAGTTCGATGGATCCAAGCCTGGATCAAGGAAGAAGAAACCTGAAAGCAGAGGGGACCAAGTTCTTGAATCACTAGCCAGTGATTAAGTGGGCACCAGGATGGCACCGGGCGAAGTCACCGCAGTCAGGTGAGTGGGCGCTGCTGGGCTCTGCAGTCTCTCGGACCAGGAGGCGTTGTCGGCGACCAGGATGGAGGTGCGAGCTGTCCCACGAAGGATGAAGTCGTTGGCGTCGAAGTTACCCAGGATTGGGCAACAAGCCTTGGCTAATTCAAGCCCACGCGGTGGACTCAAAATGGCGTCTTGAGTGGACCAGGAGGGTCCAGGGTGCTCCTCTTCTGGAAGGGAGCAAGGGCCAGTCTGGAGCAACCAGACCAGCAGCAGAAATGTCGTCGGGCGTCGTCAGGAAGGCCACAAGCCAGCGGGCTAGTAGCCAAACAACGCGGTGAGCAGTAAAAAGCAGAAGGGCCCCACGCAGATCGTGGAGATGCTGGGGGGCTGCTCTTCGGTGCTGGAGCTGCTCAGGGTGGGGGCTTCTCGGACCCCAAAGCACTCACCAGGAAATTACTCGGTGGGCTTGCTGTGCAGAAGTCGTGCAGTCTTGGCGATGGCCGGTCCCTCGAGGTCTCGTCGCACCCACGGTTCTCAGCTGGGCTGTAGAGGTGGGTAGAGGTCAGAGGTGCCAGGGAAGCCGGGTCTCGTCGAGCTGGGCAGTCGGATTCCGGAGGAAGGACGTGCAGCAGACCGCAGTGTTCTTAGATGGTGCCTGCGGATGCAGGGTGACTACTCCTTAGCCACAAGGGAGAATCTTGAGGAAGAAATCGTGAAGTCCTTTCGTGGAAAGTGGTATCTTGATTCCAAAGATGATCTGATTTGGAAGGGGGCCAGTCTCTACCTTTATCTGGGAAAAAGGGGCTGGCACGCGACTAGGTCCTGCCCTATGGGTGGGACCAGGAGGGGGGTGGTTACACCCACTTCCTTGGCGGGCTTTTCCCCAGCACAGGGTCTGGAGTGACCCTGGAACTGGTTCCAGCCAGCCTATGCACAGTGAGCACCGGGGTGCCACGTGCAGTCACCTTCCTCTAAAGCCCTGCCTACCTACAATACACAAAACCCTGTCTGGGACGGTGCTGGCACCGCCCCTGGCAGGAAACCCTTTGTCCTTATCTCCTGCTCTGGGAGGACTCCCAGCAGCAGGAGGGCAGACTTGTGTCTCGGTGGCAGCATCCATTTTGTGGATGCTAAGGCTCTGTCTGACTTTTAACCGGGTTATAGGTTACAGGCATGTCGTGTCCCTCTAGAAGGGTGGAATGCTAACCCCGTCGCCAGAATTGGCGAGGGGTTAGTATTCCAATTCGTATGACACCTTACTCGACATGTTTTGATAAAGCGATACCAGAGTTGGCACATAACCGCGAGGATTATAATGCACTTAAGAGTATATGGTATGCGATATCATGGAAACGGCTAAGGGATGGATCCCGAAAGCCGCAGACAGGCTCAGCTCATGCTAGAGCACCATCTCACACGATTCCAAGCACTCTGCCTTCAGGATGGTTAAGGCCTGCTATAGGAGTGACTGATAGGAGATCTGTGTGTCCATTTTTAGGGTTAGATATAGGTATACTATATCTAAAGCAAAGGGTGAGTACACCACCTTGCCCCAGCTGTCGTGCAGCCAGTTGTGTCAGTTTTAGTTAGTCAATCCAGGGGTGGCATAATACATGCTTCAGCCCCTGGGAGACTTCTGGGTGCACCTCAGCCCTGGGTACAGGGACTTGGAGAGGGCCCAGTGCCAATTCAGTACCTGAGTACAATTTGGATAGAGAGAACAGCTAGGCTGTGGGTCTGATTAGCAGGCCCACAGCCAGGGAAAGTCGTAAACCAGTGCAGCAAAAAGCAAAAAATCTGGGTGATCATAGGATTGCAGACCCTACTCTCCTACAATCTGTTAATGCCTGGATCACCACGCTGCAGGCCTTGACAGAATAGAATGCAGAAAATGATGCAAGACAACGCCTCTAACAACACAAAGCGCCTAGAAAAGATGGAGCGCCTGCTGAAAACTGCCATGATGAAAAAGGAAGACCTTGAAGCTAGATCAGGGTAAAACAATCTTCTCATCATGGGCGCCGCCGAATGAACCAATATGGGGCACCATGACAGCTTTGTGGAGAAACTACTTACTGAACTCTTCAGTCACCAGGCCTTCACAGATGCCTTTGTGGTGGAGAGAGTACATAGATCCTTGGGCCCTCGCCCTCCTAATGGGGCGCCCGTGCCTGGTTATAGCTCGTCTACTCAACTTCCGGGATAGAGACACCACACTGAGCTTGGCCAGCGAACGTGGTCCTCTTCAATATCTAGCTGAAAACTGTCCCTGTTCCCAGTCCTTGCAGTTCAGAAGGCCAGACGTAAATTTTTATATGTGAAAAACACCCCCGTAAACAAGGCCTTAAATACAATATGATATACCTGGCACGTCTTTGTCTTCTGATGGAGGGCACCAGATCTTTAATAACCCTGCTGAGGTGGTCCAGTTCTGTAAATGGCTGAATGGTAGTAGCCCCCCCCCCCGGGAATGCAACGCTGGAGTTCTCGCCTGCTGCCCCTGTCTCCACACCTAGGTGTGACCCGCCAGGTTGAAACGTTTGCCGCAGCATCATTCTGCACTATTGCTGCCCAAGAGGCTCCTTCCTCGAGATCCCTTCCATCACCAAAGATGCCAATTCTACAACTATTCTGCATATGGAATGCTGACACGAACGATATTCAAACTTTTATCAAGGGCACTGCTTTACCGAGGCGTTGTCACTCCTCCAGAGGTGTACACCTGAATGTTTACTTTCTTGGTTTGTTTTTTGTTTGACGGGGATTCTTCAGTTATTGGTATTACTGGTGTGGGAAAGGGTTATTGGTGTTGTATGGTTTCTTTTTGTTGTTTCACTGCTCATCCACTACTACATTACATCCCGCACTATGCAGTCTCCACACACACATGATGCTACCCCATTACGCTGTGCAATGACCACTGCCCTACGACCTCCCCGGGACTTAGATTTGACATGCATTACCGGGAATATCCGCAGCTTAAATAATCCTAAGAAAGTGAAACAGGTATTATCCTATCTCAACAAGCACCACATAAAGTTGCTATTTCTTCAGGAAACTCACCTGTCCCCCCGAAATAGTTTTGGTTGTGCATCCACATGGGGCGCTGGCCGGTACTTCTCCTATTGCAGTTCCTACCTCCATGGGGTTTGTATCCTAATACATTTCATTTACATACCGCAACCACATTGCTGACAGCGGCGGTAGTTATGTATTGGTCTCCGGAACTATGGCTGGTAGGGCAGTACTTCTGTTAAATGTCTATGCACCTAACACAAGCTCCCCCAAACTCTACCACAAACTCTCCGCCCTGATAGGACGCCTGCATGGTGAACCCGCCATTCACACGCCAAGGGGTTACACATTCTACTCGGCTCCCACAACACCTGGACCCGCATAGATTATTGGTTTCACTCACAAAGCACTCTCCTCCTGCTGATGGAAGTGACGCACATGCCTTGCACCCTGTCCGACCACTCACCTGTTAAACTCACACTGACTCTCCCATACACCGGAGGTGTGCCCAGACAGTGGCGCTTCCCAGAGAACGCACTTCATAATGCTGTCTTTAAATCTGAGCTCCTGGATGCTAATAATGAGCATTTCGAATTGAACTCTGGCTCTGTTGTTAAAACATGTTCTACTTTATGGAAGGCCTTTATGGCCTACATCAGAGGAATCTGCATATCTAACCATGCAAGGGTTCTGAGGAGCATTCATGGCGACCTGACCCGAGTGGATAGGGAATTGCAGGACATTGACTCCGCCACCCCAGCCATGAGGCCCCGGGCCACACAGTTACACAGGTGCTCGACCCTGCTACAGGAAATTCGAGACCTGGCAGACCGTGAATTAACCTATCTTTGTCAATATGCCCAAGCCCGCCACTACAGGGAGGATGAAAGACCATTCGCATCTTGGCACGGTTGCTGCGTCCTAACTATAAAAAAACATACATTGCGAGTCTTCTTGCTGAAGACGGCACAACTGTCATGGATGACTCTGGGATAGCCCAGACGCTCCCCACTTATTACCAGACCTTGTACACCACACAGTCAGTGGGCATTGCTGATTAGATTGGTGCTTACCTACCTAAGATAGCCATGGTCTGGACAGCAGCAATTTCTGACAGCCCTCATCACACAGGAGGAAATTTTTCTGGCTATCAACGCTTTGGGAGGGTCCAAGGCCCCTGGCCCAGATGGCCTTACAGATCACTTTTATAAGGCTTTCAAACATCTACTATGCTGAGGAACTTGAGGATGGCATTCTACCACCATCCTACAGGAGACAGCCATCATTCTCCAAGATATGGGTCATTCCTCATAGACAGAGAGAAGAGGTGAAATGTTGCAACTATGGCCCCCAGTCGACAAGCTCACAACTCAGATTAATAGCTGGATTTGGTTACCACTCTACCGCAGGACGCATCACCATCACTAAAATGGTAGTGCTACCTTTGCCTGTTTCTAACCATTCCAATTGCATTAAACAATACGCAGCCTTCTGACTCAGCTCATATGGGCGAGCTGTACACAAGAATCAATTGGGAGACATTGACCCTCCAGTATGCAAAGGGGGGTTTTTGGAGTGCCAGATCTCATATTATACTCCCTGATGACACGGTGCCATTTATATTATTGGTATCAACCAGATGCCAGACTCCTCTACCTCAAACCGGAAGAAAATCAGGTGAAACAACTCCCCTTCTCTTCGATTCTCCCTAAGGGGTTGCCGCGCAAACCCGTAGAGATACGCATATATTCTCTACAACCTGTTGGGCATGGTCCAAACTCTGTAGGTACCTAGGCGCTGACCTCCTGTACTCCCTGGACATATCCCTCAAAAACAAGCCATGGATCCCTTTGACACAAGAAACAGTAGTGGAGCGTACGCTCTCGACTCAACAAATACGCACCATGGGTGACCCCTTGACTAACAACAAAGTGTATCTACATAAAGCATTTGAATCTGCTGAGCCCACCCCCACTATGGATAAATCTATCTGCCTCGGCCTCCGTGACATATTACCCGCCTACCCTGAGGAACCAGCAGAACTCCCTCCTCTCACTTTAATGATATTGACTACTGAGGGCTTCAGGTTAATCTCCCACCTTTATCAATCCTGTTTAGAGCTAAGACCGGTGCTAATCATTGCATCATGGGAGGCATGGGAATGTGACCTGGGCTACTCCATCCCAGATAAGACGTGGCAATACTGCTGTGCACAAACCAGGTTAGTATACACTAATAGCCGACACAAACTACTCCATTATTCATTTTTACATCGAGCATACACCACCCATCAAGCCCTAGTGAAATTTGACCCCTTACGCTCACATTGCTGCCCCAAGTGCACAACCAATAATGCTGATTTTGCTAATTTAACCAAGAACTGTACTGTTATACAAACATTTTGGAAGGCTATATTTGTCCTGGTTTCTAACATACTAGAGCACACTATTGACCCTAAACCTCTCTCTCCTCATGCTCCTGGGGTATATCAAGTCGTTGAGCCCAGAGCGACGATGATTTTCTGCCATGGCAAAGCTATTAGCCAAGTGGCGCATAGCCCTCTTATGAGGCACCGGCAGATCACCCACCACTGATGACTGGCTGAAGGGTATAATATATTGCAAAACCACTAGCAAACTCTATGCTTCATTACAGCCACCCACTTCTAGGCCTTTAAACATCTGGGCACCCCTTTCATACATACCTCCTGACGCAGCACTCTGATACCTCGGACAGAGATGCTGGCTGACTCACCTGTGCTTTGTTTATATGCCAATTACCCCCTCACATGCTCGATGAACTGCCACCTCAGACATTGTCCCAATGTGGCCATCACTGTTTACGTATGTGAAAATCCGCCCCTCTCCCCAGCCCCACCCCTGATTACTCACTCCCTCCTTGACTGCTTTAGCACATACTTATAAGGCCTTTGTTGTGGGTGAATACAAATCACAACTACAAAGCGGTATGTGCTTATTCCACGATTGCACATTTTTTTATATATATATATATATATATATATATATATATATATATATATATATATATATATATATATTACCTACTGGCGATAGCCAGTAGGTATATATAGTTAGGATTGATTTCCATAGGGAAATCGCAACATTCTATTGGGAATAACTTTGGCGCCGGTTGAGGAATCTTCCTGAAATTTTCTTTAACTTTGCCTCGCGGCGCTCCGCTCCTTCCCTGAAAGTTTGGGGGGGATTCGTCAAGCGGGGGCCGAGATAAAAGGGGGGTCCCAAAACGTATTTTCCCCATGTTAATTTCCATAGGGCGGTTGGACGCCCCTCTCCCCAGCCCCACCCCTGATTACTCACTCCCTCCTTGACTGCTTTAGCACATACTTATAAGGCCTTTGTTGTGGGTGAATACAAATCACAACTACAAAGCGGTATGTGCTTATTCCACGATTGCACATTTTTATATATATATATATATATATATATATATATATATTACCTACTGGCGACAGCCAGTAGGTATATATAGTTAGGATTGTTTTCCATAGGGAAATCGCAACATTCTATTGGGAATAACTTTGGCGCCGGTTGAGGAATCTTCCTGAAATTTTCTTTAACTTTGCCTCGCGGCGCTCCGCTCCTTCCCTGAAAGTTTGGGGGGGATTCGTCAAGCGGGGGCCGAGATAAAAGGGGGGTCCCAAAACGTGTTTTCCCCATGTTAATTCCCATAGGGCGGTTGGACTCACTTTTAGCCCGAACGGCTGAATGGTTTTCCACCAAACTTGGCAAAATTGTAGGGACTGGTAGCCCGATGTGCCTTTGCTATGTCTCAAGATATGTGCTCCAGTGGTTTTTACGAAAATTAACTTTGAAAAAATATATATTAGGCTACATTGGGCTATATATATGTTAGAGCCCAAATGTAGCCCAATGTAGCCCAATGTAGCCCAAAGATGGCCACCAGAGACAAAAAAAACAAATGTAGCCCAAATATCAGCCAGATGTAGCCCAACTATAGCCCAATGACAGAATGTCCCAGAGTGTTCTAAAGAACAACTAGAGCGCTAACAGTCTTACTTATGACAAAAGTATGGCACACCTGAAGTCATCTTGATTGGAATAAAGTGTTAACACTTAAAACATTTAATTTGCAACGGAACAAAATGAGGGGGTTCATTTTGCCATATAAATTATGATTAGTGCTGAAGAAAGAAAAATTAGGGCACATTTTGAGTGACTTCTCAAATCCTCTTATATTTCATTAAAAAAATTCTGATATGCAGTCTCCCAAGATGGCCACCAGAGACAAAAGAGGCCAAATGTAGCCCAAATATCAGCCAGATGTAGCCCAACTATAGCCCAATGACAGAATGTCCCAGAGTGTTCTAAAGAACAACTAGAACGCTAACAGTCTTACTTATCAAAAGTATGGCACACCTGAAGTCATCTTGATTGGAATAAAGTGGTAACACTTAATACATTTAATTTGAAAAGGAACAAAATGAGGGGTTTCATTTTGCCATAGAAATGTTATATATATATATATTCACTGAAAAAACCATAGGTTTCACACCAGTTATAGTTAGCTGGAAATTTTACTCGCATAAAACCATTGAAATTCCCACGTTATAGTTAGTTGGACTCACTATAACTTGCACGTCTGCAATGCACTGCTGATGACGTCACATATTACATCACTCATGCATATATTTAAATATTTAAACATTACTCGCTAATATATGTATTCACTAAGATACACTTAATAAGCCAGTTAACCAATCAATTATTTTTTTTAAAACCACTGAAAAAACCATAGGTTTCAGGCCTTATATAGTTAGGAATTAGCATTTAAAAAACCTTTGAAATTCACTGAAAAAAACATAGGTTTCAGGCCTTATATAACTAGGAATTAGCATTTAAAAAACCTTTGAAATTCACTGAAAAAACCATAGGTTTCAGGCCTTATATTGTTAGGAATCAGCATTTAAAAAACCTTTGAAATTCACTGAAAAAACCATAGGTTTCAGGCCTTATATAGTTAGGAATTAGCATTTAAAAAAACCTTTGAAATTCACTGAAAAAACCATAGGTTTCAGGAGTTATATAGTTAGGAATTAGTTTTTAAAAAACCTTTGAAATTCACTCAAAAAACTATAAGTTTTAGTGGTGTTATAGTTAGCTGGACATTTTACTCATACAAAACCAATGAAATTGCTCCTATATAGTTAGTTGTACTAACTATATTTCGCGCACCCGCAATCCACTGCTGATGATGTCACATATTAGATCATTCATGACATGGTCAGTGACATCACTAATGACATCTCAAATGACATCACTGATGATATCATCCACGTGACAATCACATACACCTTTTCATACACTATTACAATTTTTCATCACTGTTTGTAAAATACAGAGTATCATATTTAAATCCATTGTCACAGCAATACAAGTATCTAAAAATCCACTCAGTGATTCATAGATGTATACACACATCTAATGTTATGTTATGTTATGTTAAGGGTTTGTTGAGCGTGTCAGCTGCCCCAGCAACGGGGCGTCCCGGCGCTAAGAACCGTAGCACAACTTACTGGGGTGAGGGAAGGAAGAAAAGGGATCTACAAACATGAAAAGAGTGAGTTTTAATTGCTTTACGGAAAGTGAATAGGTTGTCAATGCAGCGGATGTATAGGGGTAGGGAGTTCCATAATTTTGCCGCCAGAAGTCTGAAGGAGCGACCCCCGACGCGGCAGAACTTTGTACGGGGGACCACTACTAAATGTTGACCCATGGAGCGAAGATTGCGTTGGGGGGTGTACGGAGTAAGCAGCGATTGGAGGAGTTCAGGGCCCTCTTTTTTTCAAGATTTTAAAAGCAGTGGTGAGGGCCTTAAATTGAATGCGGGCTTCCACAGGGAGCCAGTGGAGTCTCTTAATGGTGCCTCTAACGGAGCACCTTCTGGGGAGGCCTACAATTGCACTGGCCGCCGAATTCTGAATTCGCTGGAGCCTAGTTGTCCCGGCTTTGTTGGCGCCTAATAATAGGACGCTCGCATAGTCCAGTCGGGCCAGGATGGTGGCTTGGACAATGAGCTGCCGTGTTTTGGGGTCAAAGAAGCCTAGAATGGGGGCGTGGCTTAGCGGGCGATCATGGCGGACGTGGCTGCCTAAGAGCTCCCGCCGGCCCGCCGTTTATCCTGGAATTATCCTGGCCCCTGAACCCCGATAAGTGTACCGTGTCCGAGGTGGTCGTGGCGGAGGACACCGGGAATCGTCCGGTGCCGGAGACAACGCGCCGAGACCATCTGCGGCTGTGGGGCGAGTGAGTGCAGCGGGCGGCCTGGTGCCCGCCGAACGAGCCGGGGCCTCAATTTTGGCACCCCTGACCGGAGGACCTGACCCGGAGCCGGCGCTACCGCTCCCTGGCCGCGTTCCGGGACTGCCTGCTGTCGGCGGTCCACAGCGGAGTGCCCTGCCCATCCTCATATTGCCGGCGGTGGGGGCCTGGGCCGGTGGGGGGCCTCGGAGGGGCTGCGGCCTACCTGGCCTTGCCGGAGCCGGGGCCTCGAGTTTGGCGACCCCCGCCTGAGGTCACCCACGCTGGTATTCAGACACTCTGCTGCTGCTGTCAACGGCACCCTTCGCCTTCCGGGGGCGCGGCGCCCCCCACCGCTGGCAGACGCATTACCCTCCACTGGGACTGGCGGCGGCGCTCCGCTGCCGGTGAGAGCTGCATCCTCCATTCTTGTTGACTGGTGCTGTGGGGGCTGTTGCGAGGAGCTGTGCCGGAGGGGGACGCTGCAGACATTGGACATTTGACCAGTGATTATCCTTCCAGGGCTTGGCTGGACCTGCAGGTGGTGTGGACGCGGCGAAGGGACCGGAGCGGCAGGGGCGGCCTAGTGGCCCAAGCGCAGCCGGGACCTTGATATTCGCAGCCTGTGCTGGCCACGATCCGGGGCTGCCTGCTCCTGACGACCTACAGAGGGATCCCCTGCCTTTCCTCACCATATTTGCGGTGGGGCCTGCGACTGGAGGGGGTGTCGGAAGATCAGCGGCCTACCTGGCCTTGGTGAAGCCGGGACCTCTAGTTTGGTGGTCCCCGCCCGGAGTCACCGGCCCGGATCCATTGCCCTGGTGAGTGGACACAGCGGGGCCCCCCGGGAACTGAGGGGTCAAACAGGCGCCTGGCCCGGATAATTGCCCTATCCTGCTCCTGTGGTACCTGGGGCGGCGGTTGGAGAACTTGTGGCTTGAACTAGAGTGGCCCATATCTGCGCCGTGCCAGGAGTGCCGGTGGGCGCGAAGACGACTTCATACACCTTGGCGGGGCGGCATTGCCTGGGGTGTACCCGATCTGTGGGCTGGTGGCGAGGGACTCTCGAGCGGCCTGGTGTGTTCGAGACGCCTCGGCCGGGGCCTAGTTGGTGGACTATCGCGAGAAGCGGCCCTGATACAGGTGCGTGTCACTGCTCTGCCGTCTGAGCGGCCGCCATGACGAGGGGCTCGGCCGCCACTAAGACAGGACCCATTGACAAGTTCACTGGCCATGGTGGAGGAGCCGGGGCGGCTGGTGGGGGCCATCCTGCTGGACCAGACAACGCGGCGTTGATGACGGCCATTACACAGTCCTGCTGGATGCGAAAATTGGCGCGGTGGGGGCCGATGTGATGCTGCTGCGTCAAGATCTTCGCAATGCAGTCGCCCGCATTACTGAAACTGAGACCAGGGTCACGGCAGTGGAGGGAGATGTTGGTGCCCTTAAGAAGAAGATTGCCGACATGGAACAGACCCAACGGGGCCTGGCGCTTCGTGTGGAGGATGCCGAGGGGCGGGCGAGGCGGAACAATCTGCGCTTCGTTGGCTTTCCGGAGGACTGCGAGAATGGGCCTATGGACGCTTTTCTGACCCGGTGGCTGGAGAGCTGGCTACCACCGGACTCCCTGTCGCGATGCTTCATAGTGGAGCGTGCCCACCACGCCCTGACACAGAAGCCACCGGCCGGGGAACGGCCTCGCCCGATTATCGCCAGGCTCCTCAACTTCCACGACAGGGACGTCATTCTCCGGGAAGCGCGGCTAAAGGACACCCTGCTGTATGACAATCATAAAATAATGATATTCCCGGACTATACCAAACTGGTCCACCAACAGAGGCACTCCTTCCTGGATGCCAAGGCCAAGCTGCGTGGCCTGAAAATTCAATACTCGCTGCTCTACCCGGCCCGCCTCCGGGTGATCTTCAACTCCAAGACCCTCTTCTTTGATACGCCGGAGGCCGTCTTCAACTGGACCGATGAGACAGTCAGAATCCGACCTCACGTCCAACCGGGGCTGCACTCTGGATCGTCGCGTGGCTCGTCTCAGGACAGGAGCAACCCGCCTGGCAAAGGGAAACGTCATCGCAAGTCCCGCTCCCGGCGGAGGTCCCTGTCCCGGGACCCCCTTTTGGGGGACACACAGCCTGACACGGATCACTCTGATAGAGGCTCCTGATCGCCCTTCATGGGGACTGTCTGCTGGTTGCCTTCTATATATGACTATATCTGGCAGAGGCTGAGCTGTGGTCGGTGGGACATACATTGGCTGGTGCAGTGCTGACCTCTTCTTGGCGACTGCCGGGGCCTTCATGGTCTGTAACTTACTTGTGGTGCTTTGCTTATGACTCTACTGTATGTTTGTTGGGGTTCGGGGCACGTACTTTGGGCTGCCTCCTCCTGTTGGGACTGGGGGGTGGTTCTGGGAGTGTGTCTGATTAGTTCGGGGGGGGACTAGTTGGGATCCATTGGTATGGCTGGCTTTGGGCGCTGTGTTTTGGGCCTGAAGTACCGTATACCGCGACAGATACTTCATTGTTCCTTGAGGTATGGGGGTGGGGGTGGGGGGAACTGGGGTGTTTGGTTGCTTGTGGGTTGGGTCGGGATTGGAGGGGTAGTGGGGTTTGGGGCTTCGGGGTTTGTGGGGTTTGGGGTTCTGGTTCTGGGGGTGCACGTGGTCTCTGTGTATTTTGCAACTGTGGGGTCTGGGGCATGGGCCAGGGGTCGGGGAGTGTGGGGCTGGGAGCATTGTGATCATGGTTGATGTTCCTCACTTGGCGCCCAATGGCGCTTCCATGCGTGTTCTTAGCTGGAATGTACGGGGACTATTGGACAAGATTAAACGGGGAGCGGTGCTTCGCTGGGCTAAGAGGGACTTGGCAGATGTGCTCCTTCTTCAAGAGACGCACATGCTAGGTACGAAAGCCCTGAGTTTGCAGCGCTTTGGCTTCCATCAAGTGTTCCATGCCGGATTTACCAGGGGCTCCAGGGGTGTGGCCATTCTTATTCATAGACGGCTGGCATATGTACATGAGCGTCAGTGGCTCGACCCCCAGGGACGTTTTGTCTTTATACGGGGGAAGGTCGGTGTGGAGCCGGTTGTGTTTGGATGTGTGTATGCCCCCCCCCCCCTTGCAATGGGCCTTAGCTGAACGTTTGTTTGCCTTATGGGCTGAGCTCCCCCGCTCCATGGCTGTGATTGGCGGAGACTGGAATGATGTGATGGATGTGGCTTTGGACCGGCAGAGGAGGCCTGGAGTGGCACTTGTATCCTCCCCTACACGGTTGGGGGCTATGGTTGATGGTCTGGGCTGGGTGGATGTGTGGAGACATCTGCATGCGGAGCGGCGAGAGTACACCTTTGTCTCGGCTGTCCATGGCTCCCTTTCGCGTTTGGATTGTGTGTTTGTCCCGAGGGCTTTCCTTGACAGGGTGAGGGGGGCAGCGATTCGGCCTCGCGGGCTCTCTGATCATTCCCCTGTGGCAGTACAAATTGACTTGTGCAAAGCACGTTCCCCCTTCAGATGGCGAATGTCCGCGTGGCATCTGCAGCGCCCTGATTATTCCCAGCATCTGCGTAGCGCGATCGCCCATTATTGGCAAGACAACCTTACCGGAGGGATAGATGCGGTGACAGTCTGGGAGGCTATGAAACCCACCCTGCGGGGCATAGATATTGCTTGGTGTGCGTCTGCTCGCCGGACTCGGCTGGGAGGCATTGCTGCGGCCGCAGAGCGGGTGGAGGAGCTCGAGGCTCGGCACAGCGAGGCACCCGATGATATGGCACTGCGGCTACTCCTGCAGGCGCAACAGTCCTATTCCTCGGTCCTGTTGGACGAGGCTCGTCAGGCGTGGTTGGCCACCCGTAGTAGGGTTTACCAGTGGGGCGACAAGTCTTGCACCATGCTCCATAGGCTGTGCCAACAGAATCTACAGCCTCTTACACTGCCGGGCCTTGTTGATGGTGCAGGAGTGGCGATCACGAATCCGGCAACTCTTGCAACGAGTTTTGCGCGCTATTATGGGCACCAGTATGCTTCTCGGGAGACTCTCTCCCCTGCCATTATCGCGGATTATATTGCATCGGTTCCCCCCTCTGCTGTCTCTGATGAGGTGCGCGAGGCCCTGGACCTTCCCCTGTCGGCTGAGGAGCTGGGTGACGCACTGGGTCAGTTAAATGTAGGCAAGGCGCCGGGGCCGAGCGGATTTCCCAGCGAATTTTATAAGAAGTTCCATCTGCAGCTCGGGCCGCACTACTTGCGGGCCCTGGAACAGGCGCGAGAGCATGGCCGCCTCCCACCGGACTGGCGTCATGCCGAAATAGTGGTGTTTTTGAAGCCAGGTAGGCCCCCTGATCGTCATGACTCTTATCGCCCCATATCCCTCATCAACTTCGAGGCCAAGCTCCTGGCAAAGGCGCTGGCGAACCGCTTACTTCTACATATTTCAGCCCTTGTCCACCCAGATCAGGCGGGTTTTATGCCACGCAGGGCAACGAGACACAATATACGACGGGCGCAGGCCGCGATACAAGCGATTGAGTCTTCGGAGGATCCGGCGGCGCTCCTGCTGGCTGATATTGATAGTGCTTTCGATTCGGTCAGCTGGACCTTTCTTTTTGCTCTGTTGCCGCTGCTGAACCTCGGCCCGATCTTCCTCTCCTATGTCAGGCTGCTCTACACTGAGATCACGGCCTCGGTGCGTATCTCGGGGACGGCGTCGGCTCGTTTTCCAGTGTCCAGAGGCACGCGTCAGGGGTGTCCGCTCTCCCCTTACCTTTTCGCGCTGGCCATGGAGCCGCTGGCCGCCAGGGTGCGCCGCGATGAGCTCTACCGTGGCTTCGTCTGGGGTGCGGATCACTCAGACCGCATAGCTCTATATGCGGATGATGTGCTGTTTTTCATGACTGACCTGCAGCGTACGGGTCCTCGTGTCCTGGAATTGATGCAGGAGTTTGGTCGGGCATCGGGGCTCTTCCTTAACCCGCGCAAATCGACCATGTGGGTGCTGGGGGGTGCCGCAGTGGCCTGCCCTTGGGCTGCATCCCTTCAGATGGCTGTGGAGGGTGTGAAGTACCTGGGTGTCTTCCTCTCTGCCTCGCCTGCAGTGGCATGGGACCGGAACATCCTGCCGGTATGGGATCGGGTCCAACTGGACGTCAAGACATGGACGCGCATGCCTCTTAATATCTACGGCCGGTCGGCCATTTTCAAGATGGTGGCTTTGCCCCGTCTATTATATCAACTGCAGAATCATCCCTTCCAGGTTGACCCGCAGTGGTTCCGTACTGTTAATTCTGTGCTGGGCCGGTTTCTGTGGGCTGGCGGTGCCGCCAGGGTAGCGCTGCGCACATGCTTCCTCTCTACCTACTGCGGCGGCTTGGCGGCCGCGGATATTTTATCTTACTATCAGGCCTCCCATCTCCTTGTGCTTAACGAGTGGTGGTATGGGGACCGTAGTGATCCGGCTTATGCCCTTGAGCATTCACTGATGGGTGGCGCCTCCCTTCACACCCTGCTGTACTCGGCTAGGCGAAGGCGACTGCTTCCGCAAGTCACCCAAGTGGTCTTCGTTGTCTGGCGGCGGGCCCTGCACCGGGTGGGCTGGTGGGGTCGGATTACAGCTGAAACCCCGTTGTGGCGCAATGGCCTGTTACCGGCGCTGGCGTCTCTGTCCGGATTTGACGGCTGGGATGCGATTGGGATCTCGTCCCTAGGTCATGTCCTCTCGGGTACTACCCTAAAGTCCTTTCGGGATCTTAGCTCCGAATTTAGCATGCCCAAGACCCAGTTTTTCCGCTATCTTCAATTTCGCCACGCTCTTACTCCTAGCCTGGTGGGCCTGGAACAGCTCCCTGATTTTAGTCCTATCGAGGCTAAACTGTTTATGGGAGACCTCGGTGACAAGAAGGTCTCGCAGATATATCGCTCTCTGGTCACTCACTGTTCCCCTTCACTCGCGGCGCTGAGGGCCTCTTGGGAGGGTGATGTTGGTCCATTGGATGATGACGACTGGCGTGAGGCCTTGGAATCTCCCCGTGATGCTGCTATAGCCATCCGCCTTCGCTTCATCCAGTTCAAATACCTCCACCGGGCTTATTATACTAGACACCGCCTATGGCGGGCGGGCCTTATTGCAACTCCGGAATGCCTGAGGTGTGGTTCTGAAGAGGGCACCCTGTTTCATACGGTATGGTCCTGTGAGAGACTGACTCGATTCTGGGCTGGGGTTTGGGACTGCCTGTCAGAGGTGTTGGGTTGGGACCTGCCCCGTACCCCCAGGCTGGGCCTTCTTCATGTTCTGGAGAACGTTGGGGGCAATATTTACAAACGCCATTTGCTGTTGCTGGGGCTGGTGGTGGTGAAGAGAGACCTGGCGCATGCCTGGAAGAGCGAGCGCGCCCCCCCAATCGGGGCTTGGAGGGCGGGCCTGGACTTCCTCATGGGACTAGAGCAGCCTGTTTTTGAAGCCCGGGGATGTCCCCGCAAACATTACAAAATCTGGAAACGGTGGGCGGATTACCGGGGCCTGCTCCTTGACCCCCCCGTGGACTTGATGATGCATTACAGCTGGATGTGGATCCCACACTCTAGGCTGCTGGCCGGCTCCACCTTTGTAGGTTATCTCATGTTGCTGGACTGTGATCACGTGCACTGGGTTAGGGTGGGATAAGGGGTGGGTAGCTGCGGGCGGGGCGGGTTGGTGTTTTTGGGGTTGGGTGGGTGGGGTTGTTCGCTGTCATTCACTATATAACGCTGGGTTCGATGCTATACTAATGATGTGTCTCTTTCTATCTGTCGTTGACAGTCTCCTCCTGACTGTGGAGGGCTGTGTTGCACTTTGCTTGAACTCATAATAAAATTGGTTATGAAAAAAAAAAAGAAGCCTAGAATGGGATTGAGGCTTCTCAGTAGCCCAATGCATGTAGCTGCTACCTTTTTGGTGTGAGTTTGGTAGTTCAGCGCGGAATCCAGCCATACTCCCAAGTTTTTAACCAAGGATTTGGGAGGGGGGGTAGGGCCCAGCAGGGGGGCCACCAGTGGTCATTCCAGTGGCTGGGGTTCTTACCCAGGAGTAACACCTCGGTTTTTCCTGCATTCAGTTGTAGGCAATTTTCAGTCATCCAGTTGGCAACAGCGGCCAGCCCATCCCTAAATTTTGTAGCAGAGGTAGAGGGCATCTCAGTGAGGGTGATAACTAGCTGTGTGTCGTCGGCGTACGACACCAGCGTGAGATCCCATTCTTTGGCCACTGCCGCAAGGGGCTGCATATACAAATTAAAAAGGGAAGGACTGAGGGCAGAGCCCTGTGGTACTCCTTGGCCAATAGCATGAGAGTGGGAGATGAATGGAGGGGCTGACACACGAAAGGATCTACTCGTGAGGAATGATCAAAACCATTCCAGTGCCCGGTCACTGATCCCAATGCTTTCCAAACGGCTCAGTAGGATGTCATGGGAGACCATGTCAAAGGCTGCGCTGAGATCAAGCAGTATCTGACCGGTGTCCATGATCCTCCTGAGGTGTTCGGTGGTGGAAAGGAGGGCGGACTCCGTACTGTGTCCCGGCCTAAACCCGTGTTGGGAGGGGTCCAAGATGTTATTTTCGGCCATATGGGCAGTGAGTACGGTGTTTGCATGGGCTTCTGCCAGTTTGGACACCCATGGGAGCAGTGAGACGGGCCTGTAGTTCTCCGGCTTTGTGGGGTCCAAAGTGGGTTTTTTAATAATGGGAGTGACCAAGGCCTGTTTCCAACATGTGGGTACAGTGGCCGATGAAAAGGAAAGATTAAGGAGCGTGGCCAGAGAGGGAAGAAAGAAGTCCAGAGCATCCAGAAACTGGGCTGGTCTCATGGGATCTGAGGGGGCGCCGGATTTCACCTTTCTGCAAAATTTAGCTAGGTCCTCGTGGGAGATAGCCGGCAGATAAGTGAGCCCAGGGCCTTTGCAGGAGACCTGGAGAGGGATAACGTGGGCAGATGGGTTTTGTGAGAAGGTGTTGTAGATCTTCCTCACCTTTTCTGTAAAAAAAGTGGCAAGGTCCTCACACTGCTGAGTGGAGGAAATGCATGAGGTAGGGTTGCCACCATTTTGTAGTTTTTGCACCAATTTAAAGATTGTTTTAGTGGTGTTGGGGCTGGAATCAATTTCTTTGGCGTAGAAGGATGCGCGGGCAGTGTGTATAGCTTTATGATATCGCTTGAGTGTGGCCAAGTAAGACGCTTTGTCCTTATCCCTATATTCTTTCCTCCAATGACGCTCCATTCTTTTGCATTCCTTTCTAAGATTTTTTAGGTTATCATCATACCATGGGTTCGAGGGGGTGTTCCGTCCTTTAGTCCATTTAGCTGGTATAATGGTATCGAGACCTTTGGTGATCCATTCCTGAAAGGCGGTATATAGCGTGTTAATGTCGTTCGTGATTTCAAAATTAGGTTCTCCTAAACTGGCAGGAAAGTTCATATTGTGGAGTTTGTGCCAGGGCCGTTTAAGGCAGGAGGCGGGCGACGCCCTGTTGGGTTGAGTAGCGGCCGGTAACACAAAAGTAACAAGGAAGTGGTCCGTCCACCCCATAGGTATAGGAGGATCAGCTTTGGCTTCCAGAATATTAGTGAAAACCGGGTCGAGTAGGTGACCAGCCGAGTGAGTAGAGGATTGTATGAGAGGGGTCAGCTGCAAGGCTGTTAGGTCCGCTAGAAGATTGCTGATGGTCAGATCCGAAATGGCGTCAAAGTGGAGTTTAAGTCCCCCAGGATCGTGAATTAGCGGAGCTTGCAACCAGAGCATGGGCTATTTCTAAAAGTTCCTCTATGAATATCGAGGAGGGGCCCGGTGGTCTGTATATAAAAAGGCCAGAGAGGGAGAAATGAGGGCTAGTGGTGATTTTAAACCGTGCGCACTCACAGCCCGTAATGTCTTCCTTTACAAAAGTACAGGTGTATGATGTTCTACAAATGACGGCGATGCCGCCTCCCCTCGATCCTCTATTGATGGAGGTCATAGAGAATCCATCTGGTAGCGTCAGGTTGGGGATGCTAGTTAGATCGTCCTTGAGCCAGGTTTCACATAAGAATAATATATCTGGGTTCTCGTCTGTTAATAAAGTATATATCTCCGCATGGTGTTTAACCAGGGACCTGACGTTAAGCTGAGAAATTGAGAGCGAGGAAATGTTCTTTCTAGCATTTCTGTGACGGGGTAGTCTCGGTGCAGATGTGAATAAGTTACAGGCGTTACATTGAAGAGCAGTCTGTCCAATGCATCCCTCCAGTTTGTCACATCGTAGGCTCGGGTTAAGTGCAAGGAGATGATTTTTGTCATAATGGTATGTCGTCCGAGTTATTTGGGCAGGGGGGGTGGCGAGAGGCGATGACTTGGCGATGACGGGTGAAGACGGGCTTGCCTTAGGCGCGCCTTCGGCGCACAAACGGCCCGTCCGCTGCGCGTACGGTGTAGACACATACTTTTATGAGAGGGGAAGTGGGGCGTGGCCTCCAAGGGGGCGTGGCCTATCAGCACGCCGGCAATGGCGCCGAGGTTGTTTGGGAGTCCGCTGACAGCGCGAGGGCAGCTGTGCGGTGTGCTTTCGGACCGAGTCCAGAGAGGCCTGGGTGAGTAAGTGCTATTAAAATCAGCAGAATAATCACAAGTGACACAAACAATTTTTAAAACAATTTAGCGGCTATCTCCTGGCTTTCCGCCTCAGGAGTTGAGAAGGTTCTGTAATCACTTACCTATGGATTCACTCATACATGCTGTCAATGAACAATAGAACACTATCAAAAATACTTATACATCTATATCGACATTAAACAACAGCACGCATCCTATTCACATATGAAGTCATCCTACTCACTTATGCAAACAATGGATCATGCTTACATATTTACTTAGCAAAACACTCATACAAACACCACTTCTTCTATTCATTTAGATAGTAAGTCATACTTAGTAAATTATAAAATCATTATTACAAGTATACAGTTATCCATACAGTCACTCACACAATCATTGTGTCTTATGTATACTTATTTATATACAACAACTGACACATACACTGCCTTTTATTTTTCTAGTTTGTTGGACCTGTACCTTTTAGAAATATATTTGCTCATCACCACACCCATAAAGAGATTCCCTCACCCAAACTGTTAGAACATGTAGTTTTAACTTCATATATCTACTGAATCAACTATTCACACATCTTTGGACAGTCACACACCCCCCACCGAACCACACACACTTTCACACTCCCATACAAATACTCAGTTAACTAATCAATAACTAATATAGACTTTCACATAACTAGTAACCAACTGTAGAATCAGTTTACACAACAACTGACAAAGTGATACAGATATTCACACAGTTTAGTCACTATCCACTATATTTAGTGAGACATTATAAATTGGTCAAGTAAACAGTCAATTACACTGCTACTAAATCCTCCATCCAAATATTTATTTATATATATCCACTCATTCTTCAATGTAAATTGCTATATATATAATGCATATTTAAATAACGAAGCAAACCACATTCACTGGATGATGTCATCAGTGATGTCATCAGTGATGTAATTTGAGATGTCATCAGTGATGTCACTGACCATGTCATGAATGATCTAATATGTGACATCATCAGCAGTGGATTGCGGGTGCGCGAAATATAGTTAGTACAACTAACTATATAGGAGCAATTTCATTGGTTTTGTATGAGTAAAATGTCCAGCTAACTATAACACCACTAAAACTTATAGTTTTTTGAGTGAATTTCAAAGGTTTTTTAAAAACGAATTCCTAACTATATAACTCCTGAAACCTATGGTTTTTTCAGTGAATTTCAAAGGTTTTTTTAAATGCTAATTCCTAACTATATAAGGCCTGAAACCTATGGTTTTTTCAGTGAATTTCAAAGGTTTTTTAAATGCTGATTCCTAACTATATAAGGCCTGAAACCTATGGTTTTTTCAGTGAATTTCAAAGGTTTTTTAAATGCTAATTCCTAACTATATAAGGCCTGAAACCTATGGTTTTTTCAGTGAATATATATATATATACACATACATACATATATATATTCATTGAAAAAACCATAGGTCTTACAGATGTTATAGTTAGGAATTAGCATTTAAAAAACCTTAGAAATTCACTAAAAACCATAGGTTTCAGGGACGTTATAGTTGAACATTTGACCCATATAAAACCATAGAAATTGGCCTGTTATAGTTAGTTGAGCTAACTAGAACTTGCTTGCCTGCAATGCACTGGTGATGACGTCACATATTACATCACTCATGACATGGTCAGTGACATCACTGATGACATCTCAAATGACATCACTGATGACATCATCCACGTGAAAATCTGATGCATATACTGATGCCCTAATATAAAGTTTGATACACGCACTCTAAAATACAGACTACTATTTTTGAAACCATACACACAACAATGCCAAGCAAGTCGTTAAAATGAAACATATGAATGAGGCCAGAGATTACTACGGGAACATCGCTTGCCTGCACCTGTGCACCCAGGGTGCTGCACCCCAGCACCTTCCCCCGCACTGTGCTCAATTGTAGGTCCTGCGCACCAAGACTTTACTGCTCACCTGACACCACCGGTGTGTCCAACGACATGCTGGTGCAAGCTCCGACTCTGGGATACCTTTGTAGGGTGGGAGAGCAGGTCTCTGGTCGGGGGCGGTGTCTTGATACCACGATGGAAGGCGTCATCAGCACCTGCTCTGCCCATTTTCGGTCAAATAATTCAGTGTCTGAAAAGGGAGAAATAATTTTATGGTGGAAACGTCGGGAGGTAAATGAAGGTTTATTTCAAGCTTAATAGAAAACACCAGTTGAGTGCATCCTTCGTTTTTGAAGTACGATCTACCAACTGTTAGTGGTAATCGTAGTTCAAAGAGGAATTGGAGTGCATGACAATACACAAGGTTAAATAATAATATGTTATACTAAGGTTCACATACAAAGGAACAGAGCATATGCTAGAAGCATAATGTGCGCGTGTAATGCAGTGGCGGAAGCCTGTGTGCATGTACACTTAGCAATGAGCTCCCTACAGTGCCCTAAAAGCCAACGCCATGTGTCTGTAGGGTAGCGCTGCACGCTGGCTCAGGCCTACAGTACGGTCCAGCAGGTCCTTAAAATGAGACAGAGATGTGACTGAATGAGGTCAGAGATCACATCATTACGCACGGCAACATCGCTTGTTCACACCTGCGCACCCAGGCTGATGCAGCCCACCCCTCCCGCAGCACTGCGCTCAACGCGTATCTGTAGGGCAGCGCTGCCCGCTGGCTCAGGGATACAGTACGGTCTAGAAGGTCCTTAAAATGAGACAGACATGTGACTGAATGAGGTCAGAGATCACATCATTATGCACGGTAACATCGCGTTTTCGCACCTGCGCACCCAGGCTGATGCAGCATACCCCTCCCGCAGCACCGCGCTCAATTGGAGCCGCTGTGTACCCAGGCCCCACTGCTTACCTGCTGTCATTGTTGTGTGTGCAAACACTACGGGCAGCAGTGTTCACAATTCAGTTGTAGTGTTGATTGCAGGATGGTGTACACCTCATGGATCCCTTTGGAAAAACAGTGGGCAGTAGGGTTCACAATTTAGAACCACTGTTGATTGCCAGGATAGTGTACACCTCATGGATACCTTTTTTTATTGCGCATTGTGATATGTGAGGTGGATGCAGCCATATCACCTGAGGCAGTGTGGAAGAACTGGGACATGTGGCGGCGTTGTTATCCTCTTTATACGTACGCAAAGTGGGCTGGGCTTGAGTACGCCAGGCCAGCGTAGGGATGTGAATAATTGTTCTGGGGATCTGTTGTTCAGTTCCTGCTTGGCCAGGAAGTGTACTTATGTGTGTTTCTTTTGCAGTTTTGACGTCGCAGAATGCGCAATTTATATTAATGTAGCATATATTGGGAGGGTGGCAACTATCGCTAATGAGATGCTGTTCGAAAAGATTGAATGCCGAACATCATATGTCGTTGTCAAGGTTGTGGATATGTGCAGACACGCATGTCAATGGTGTGCAGTATTATTGAAAGTGTTGCTATCGTGAAGCGCACACATGTGAATGTGCTCGGATGGAGGGAGGATCAGCAGTGCGGCTACGTCATACATAGTGATAGCGCTCATTATAGGCAAGCAATGCATGTCAAACATGAATCTGAAAGTCTCACATATGACTCACTACTACACTGGTAAAGCCTGGCAACAGAGCATACAGCAACACAAATGTACACATTACTCTTTACTGTTTGTCACATGTCATTTAGGATGTGCACTCTGCCCATGGCTGATGATACCCCTTCGAGCCACTAATAACCAGGCCGAAAGGCAGCCCAATAATGTGCACACACATACACCAGGGGCATCGTGTAACACACATTTGTTTTTTGATGTAACGTTTCAGATGCATGGCCATCACTCATGGAAGGCTTAATGTACAGACCATGAATATTGATCAAGATGTTCGTTGCATGTTGTGTGTAGTATAAGTTCTCCAGTATTAGGGGTGTCTTTCATAGATTCACATGCTTGAATATTCACCGTCGTCGAAGTGGGTGTCCCACGGTAAATAAAATAGCAATAAATGCTAAATATCATATATATATATATAAACATAATACAAGAAAAGAAAGGAAATACACTGAAATCCTATAAAAACCATTCCTACATAGGAATGCAAGGCAAAGAGAAAAAACCATTTGTAACACATTAGTGTCATTATGTTAGTCCAAACTGCAGCCAATCAGGCGCCAGCACTCTCTAGAACCCTCTCCTCAGAAGCTCAAGCCCTCAGATTTTCTACCGCACGTCGTGTGAAGGGAGTCTCCCTGAGCTCTGCTCAGTTTTCTTCTCTTATCTCTACTTCCAGAAATTTTCTTCAGCATGTCAAGTAAGAAGTCTTTATTTAGACCCTGCTCCTCTTGTGGGAAGCTGCGCCTTTTTGAGAAGGACCCCCACCAGAAGTGTATTTTGTGTTTATATCCTGATCATATGGCTGCCAACTGCAAGTACTGTAGAACTTTTTCTACTAAAACTTTGAAGGACAGAGAAGGCCGTCTTCTCCTTTGGCTGCAGCGTCTTAAGGACAAGGACTCTGTGGTGTCCGACGCAGAGAGTTTACATTCTGGTTTCTCTTCAGCAGCCTCAAAACTTGGTAGTGTTCATGAGGTTCCTTCACCTTTCCTGAAGAAACCTAAATTGGCTTTGCCTGTGGCTTCTGTGATGTCTTCTGCCATTCCTACCACCTCTACGCCCACGAGACCTGGCTCTCAGGCGTCTGTGGCTACCTCTCAAGATATTTTCACACATCTTCCAGTTCCACCGTCGACGGGAGCGTCGAAGAGCGCTCCGACAACGAGAGCGGCATTGCCTGCATTTTCGACGACTACGCTGACTACCACAACAGCATTTTCGTCATCGACGACGATTTCGTCGACAACCTCGACGTCGACGAGGGTTTCATCGTCGTCTACACCTGTCCCGTCGACGATTCCCATCTCGTCGACGAAGAAAAGAGAGTTCTCGTCGACGAAAGACCCGAAGACATCGTCGTCGACGAGGCTGTCGACTAAAACCTCGTCGACGAAGTCATCGTCGGCCAAGGTCCCGTCGACGGAGAAGATCTCGTCGACAAAGACAGGCCCGTCGACGAAGACAGGTCCGTCGACGAAGACAGGTCCGTCGACGAAGACTCCGTCTACGGAGTCGATACCAGCATCGACGATCGCCCCGTCGACCACGTCCCCGTCGACGACTACAGCTACAGTGGATCGCCCGTCGACGACCCCGTCGACGACCACTCCGTCGACGAAGATTTCTTCAAGATTACTATTGCCAAAATCGGCTTCGTCGACGCTAACGACGACGGCTCCGTCGACGGCGGAACCAAATTCGTTTGCGTCATTACCGTTAGTGCCATTGAAGACTACCAAATCTTCACACCCTCGCACTACGGTACCCTGTCAACAGATCTCTGATCCAGAGCCTCAACCACCATCTCCAATGTTTGCAACTAGTACGGAGCAGGACACTGATTCGGAGCAGGAAGAGGACACGTTTGGGGCAGCACGTAGTCCCTCTGAATTGATAATTAAATGTCAAGACACAGATTCTGATGATGGCAATGGCCCAGAATTTCAACAAGAACAGTTCACTCAAGCTCCTGTGGCTACCATTCCTTTGGCCTTGATCTCTAATCTCCAACATATGCTGGACGATTATAATCGCCGTTTTCCTGCAACACCGCAGACTACGCCTGCGCTATCTCCTGCTCCTGTGGCACTACCTCCACCTGCATTGCCTTCTATCTTACCACCTGCACCTTCTCAGGTTCATCGGTCTATAAGCATCCATACCACTATATATCCGCAGGATGCGGATGAGGAGGAGGCGGATGTGGAACGTGAGGAAGGTGAAGTCCCTGACAACACGGATGATTGGGCAGGCGACCAGGATATGGCCGAATGGGATGATTATCGGGCGCAGACGCCCTCTCCTCAACCTGGTACCCTGAGTGAGTCTCCACCAGTAGATATCGCCAGCTTCCATCTTTTAATGGATAAAGCGGCTCAACGTTTCAAACTCCCACGTTCCCAACGCGAAGAGGATTGTTTTCTATACGATTTTAAGGAAAAACCTTTCAAGCAGATGCACCCAATCCCTATAATTGAATTTGTATGGAAAGAGGGTATTAAACTGATGAATGCTCCGAACTCCTTACCTGCTCAGATTCCGCGCCTTGAGAAGAAGTACAAGGCCCCTACAGGTTCTCCAGCTTGCCTGATTTCTCATCCCAAGCCGGACTCTGTCGTGACTCAGGCAGCACAACGTAGAGCACGTAATCCGGCGTCCCAAATCACAGCCCCTCCGGATAGAGAGGGTCGACGTTTGGATGCAATTGGCCGCAAGTTCTCGACCATGGCCTCCGCATCTGTCCAAGCAGCTAATGCTTTGGCCATTTTGGGTCGTTATGACCGGCAGATGTGGTCAGATATTGCAGATTACATGGCACTCATCCCTGATGCTCCCAAGGCTGACGCACAGCAGATTCTCCGCGATGGACAAAGAGCAGCGGAAGAAATCATAGATTGTGCAGTGGATATTGCAAATACAGGTTTCCGCCTCCTGGCAAGTACGGCTGCACTCCGACGCCAAGGCTGGCTACAGTCCACCTCCTTCAGGCAGGAAGTCCAAGCCAGAATACTGGATATGCCATACGATGGAGAATCCTTATTCGGATCCCATATTGATGATGCCCTTGAATCCATCAAGAAGGACACCGATACGGCGAAGTCCTTAGGCACGCTACAATTTCGTAAGCAGTCCTTTCGAGGTGCGCGCGGACGCGGCACTTCTTCCAACTTTCGAGGTGGTCAGCAATACCGTTCATACAATCAGAGCGGCCAACGTTACACGCCTAATCAGCAGTCTCGCCAACAACCCACCAAAACATTCAGAGGAAAGTCGTCCTATCGTGGCGCAAATCAGAAACGCCAATGACTTTTGCCGCTCTCAACGTGTTGGAGGACGAATCTCTCTGTTTTATTCCCAGTGGTCCTCGATCACCTCGGACCGCTGGGTTTTGGACATTGTCAAACGGGGACATACCCTGGAGTTCACAGAGATTCCTCCTTGCACCCCACCTCGTGGCCCACCTCCTCCACATCTCGAGAAGCTTTACCATCAGGTTCGTCTTCTTGTGCTAAAAGGAGCAGTCGAAGTGGTCCCAAAACATCTAAGAGGGAAGGGTTTTTACTCTCGTTTTTTCCTCATACTCAAGAAGAACGGAGATTGGCGACCCATTCTGGATCTGAGGGCTCTCAACCAGTTCCTAAAGTCTCAATCATTCCGTATGCTGACGCTACTGGAGGTCCTGCGTCTTCTGTCCAGCGAGGATTTTATGACCACCATAGATCTTCAAGACGCTTACTTTCACGTCCCCATCATCGCACAACATCGCCAGTACCTACGTTTCAAAGTGGGAACCATGCATTTTCAGTTCAAAGTTCTACCCTTCGGACTGCGTTAAGCTCCTCGTGTGTTCACGAAGGTACTGGCCCCGGTGGAGGCTCACCTGCGTCTACAAGGAGTTCAGATCTTTCCTTATTTAGACGATTGCCTTCTCATGTCTCCATGCCACCATCAACTGAGTCGGGACACGCACCTTTGCCAGCAGGTGTTTCAGTCTCTGGGGTTGACCATCAATGTCGAGAAGTCGCAGTTTGCACCCCTGCAGACCAGGTCCTTCCTGGGAGCGATCCTAGACACGCAGCTCTCAAAAGCATTTGTCTCTCACGAGCGGCGTCTGAAGATACTTCGTCTGGTCGCACTCATTCGACGAAAACAGTCCATTTCTGTTCGGACGTTAAAGTCATTCTTGGGAATGGCTTCGTCATGTATCGCACTGATCCCAAATTGCAGGTTGCGCACCCTTCCTATTCAGGAAGAACTGGACTTACAGTGGCGTCAGGTCTCCGGGTCCTTCAACGACCTAGTTGCCGTCACAGCCCGCATGAAGATGAGCCTGTGCTGGTGGGCGCAGCCCGCGAATCTGAACACGGGTGTGTCCTTCCTCGATCACGTCCCGGACCTGACGCTGACGACGGACGCCTCTCTGGAGGGGTGGGGCGCTCATCTCCAGGGCCTCTCCATCAGTGGGGAAATGGTCGCTGACGCAGCGCACGTGGCATATCAACAGGCTAGAATTTATGGCGATCTTTCTAGCTCTCAAGTCTTTCCTCCCAGTTGTTCAAGGGGAATCAGTGCTAATCCAAACGGACAACACCACCAGTATGCACTACGTGAACAAACAGGGCGGAACCAGGTCTCCTCTTCTGTCCCGCTTGGCCCAGTCAATCTGGGCTTGGGCTCTCCATCATCGCATCACCCTGACGGCTGTCCACCTTCCGGGGGTGTCAAACCTTCTGGCAGACTCTTTAAGCAGATCCACATCCTCAACACACGAATGGGAACTGCACCAACCGACTCTGGATCATGTGTTCCGCCAATGGGGTCACCCAGATCTGGATCTCTTTGCCACACCGGAGAATCGGAAATGCCCGTCTTATGCAAGTTGGCATCCCCACCCAGGGTCCTGCGGGAATGCCCTTTTGATCAACTGGTGCGATCTATTCGCTTACGCTTTTCCACCGCTCCCATTAATACAGCGGGTACTGTGGAAGATGCGGAGGCAGCCGTGCCACATTCTGTTGATCGCACCTCGTTGGCCCAGACAGGCATGGTTTACGGAACTGCTTCTGATGTCCCAGTGCGAGCCCATTCCTCTACGTCCTCGTCCAGACCTCCTAACTATGGACAAGGGCCTAGTGTGTCATCCAGATCCCTCAATGCTTCAATTATGGGCATGGAACCTGAGTACCTTGAGTTCGCGGACTTGAATATATCCCACGAGTGCAGAGACATTCTAGCTCAAGCCAGAGCTCCGTCTACCATTAAGACTTACAAACTTGGAAGCGGTTCTGTCATTGGTGCGTTTCAGCCAATATACATCCCATCCATTCCACTCCTGAACAGCTCCTTCCATTCTTTTTGAGCCTCGCTCAGTCAGGACTTTCTCATGCTACACTGAGAGTTTTCTTAGATGCAATCTCTCGTTTCCGACATGATGGCTCTTCATCCCTCTGTTCATCACGAGTTATACGTCAATTTTTCAAAGGCTTTTCCGCAAGTTTCCACCTGTGCGTCGCCCTCCGCCAGCTTGGCAGCTCAATGTGGTACTAGCTCAACTTATGAAGTCACCATTTGAGCCTATCCATAGGGCCGATATAAAATTCATCACCTGGAAGGGTGCACTTCTTCTGGCTTTGACCTCATCTCGTCGCGTGAACGACTTTCACGCTTTTACTGTCAAGCCTCCTTATCTCCAGTTCAAACCAAACGGAGTGGCACTGCGTACCAACCCTTCTTTCTTACCTAAAGTGCCTACGGATTTTCATTTGAATGAGCCTGTGTTCCTTAAGACTTTCTTTCCGGACCCTAAATCTCCGGCGGAGCAGCGCCTACATTCGTTAGACATCAAGCGCTGTCTTAAATTTTATATTGCAAGAACTGCTTTTTTCCGCAAGTCCGACCAATTATTCATTGCATACGGACGACTGCGCAGAGGACATCCAGTTTCCAAGCCGACAATTGCCAGGTGGCTTTCCTCAGCCATTGCTTTCTGCCACCAACAAGCGGGCAGACCATTGCAGTCTTCAGTGAGGGCTCATTCTACGAGGGCGATGTCTTCATCCACCGCCTTGTTTGCTGGTGTGCCACTTCATCAGATTTGCCGTGCAGCGACATGGTCCAGCAGGCACACTTTCACCAAACATTACTGTTTGGATGCCATCAATGAAGCGGATACCGCAGTGGGGCAGGCAGTGCTTCGCCATCTTTTTCAGTAAGGTGAGCCTCTGTTCCGTCCTCCTTATTATTTCCTGTGATTGCTTTGATGTTATTTGACTGTATTATTGTTTTTATAGTACTGTCTTGATATATGCTTCATATGCTTAGCAATCTCAGTTCTAGGAGGTTACTGCTTTCTATTCTATTCAAGCATGTGAATCTATGAAAGACACCCCTAATACTGGAGAAGAACAATTGTTACTTACCTGTAAACAGGTGGTTCTCCAGTATTGGTGTCTTTCATAGATTCACATGCGACCCACCCTCCTCCCCTCAGAGGCTCTTTTCTCCTCATGCGCTCTTAGTTACTTTGTGCTACGAAAATCTGAGGGCTTGAGCTTCTGAGGAGAAGGTTCTAGAGGGTGCTGGCGCCTGATTGGCTGCAGTTTGGACTAACATAATGACACTAATGTGTTACAAATGGTTTTTTCTCTTTGCCTTGCATTCCTATGTAGGAATGGTTTTTAGAGGATTTCAGTGTATTTCCTTTCTTTTCTTGTATTATGTTTATATATATATATATATATATGATATTTAGCATTTATTGCTATTTTATTTACCGTGGGACTCCCACTTCGACGACGGGGAATATTGAAGCATGTGAATCTATGAAAGACACCAATACTGGAGAACCACCTGTTTACAGGTAAGTAACAATTGTTCATATGTGTACACAGAAATAAACTTTTCAAAAAAACTGTTTAAGGTAAAGTGGTGTCTCTCATCAAAAGCTGTAGAGAGAATGACTAAAATGGGTGAGGTCGTCCAACTGTTACAATGGGAAATGTTATGCAGCAATCAAATGCTTGCTTGACCACACTCTTTCTCACATATCCCAGCATCCTAGACAAAGGGGTGACTGGACGTAAACACGGAGGGCTGGGTGCAGTAGGCCGACACTCTGTCTCCTCCTCCCTCTGTTCTTTTGACTCTCCCTCCCCTTCTCCCTTCCACCCACTCCCTCTTCCTCCCATTCTCACTATCTTCCTTTAATTCGGACTACCTTTCTTTTCCTCTTCCACATGGCACACATACTTCATTTTTGTCTTTCAGGTTTTCTACGCTGCTTCCGGAAGAGTCCCACCCACGTATTTCATGTTATACTGTTGTTTGTTCGAATAAACTTGCTTTTCCATTTATTTGTCTTGTTTTAATAAAGATTATTTTTTTTCCAATAAATAATTGAGTGTATAGGTCTTCTTTTTCTGACAACACTTGTCTGTAGTTTATTGTGAAAATCGTCTGTTTATAGGAGGTTATGAGGGAAAACATTTGTAAATTTGCGGTGCACCTACCAAATATAAACCAACAGACTATTACATAAATTAAGCCTGCGTAATTCTACAACTGCATGAATTCTATGCGTGTATCACTTTATAACACCATGAGTACTGCCCGTGTGATTACAGAACCAATAAGGCACTGCTTAGGACCACCGTTACTTTAGAGACAGCAGAGGCCCACCGTGCATATTTAACCCCTTGCATGCTGATGACGAACCCCAGCCGTCATGCACTACAGTGTTCTTGTGCTGATGACGGCTGGGGTTCGTCATGACCGCACCCGCGCTGAAATCTTCAGCACGGGAGCGGAATCGGCCCAGCATGGAAGGGGTAAGTAAAGCCCCGGAGGGTTGTGATCCCCAGACTTCAGTTGGCCTCGAAGCCCACCCGAACAATTAGTAAACAATACCCAGGAAGGTGTCAAGTCAAGTCAAGTCATAGAATTTATATAGCGCACTACATACCCAGAGGGTTTCAAGGCGCTTAGGGAGGGGAGGAGGATTATTTGTCAAATATCCACGTTTTAAGTTGCTTTCTGAATGCCAGGTGGTTCTGGGTAAGGCGAAGGTAAGCGGGGAGTGAGTTCCATGTTTTAGCAGCCAGGTATGAAAAGGATCTGCCTCCCATGGTGGTCTTGTTGATGCGAGGTACAGTGGCGAGGGCTTGGCTGGAGGATCGTAGTTGGCGGGAGGGGGTGTAGAAGGACAGTCGTGAGTTGAGGCAATCTGGTCCGATGTCGTAGAGTGATTTGTGTGCGTGGGTAAGCAGTCGGAAGGTGATCCTCTTATTGACGGGTAGCCAGTGGAGGTCTTTAAGGTGACCAGAGATGTGTTCGTTGCGAGGGATGTCTAATATGAGCCTGGCTGAGGCGTTTTGGATTCGTTGGAGTTTCTTCTGGAGTTTTGCGGTAGTACCTGCGTAAAGGGTGTTTCCGTAGTCCAGTCGGCTCGTGACCAGAGCGTGGGTGACTGTTTTCCTTGTATCGGAGGGGATCCAGCGAAATGTCTTTTTGAGCATGCGAAGAATGTTGAAGCAGGAAGAGGATACGGCATTGACTTGTCTGTTCATTGAGAGTGAAGAATCCAGGATGACGCCTAGGTTCCGTGCGTGGTCTGTCGGGGTGGGTGCTTTTCCGAGGGCTTCCGGCCACCATGAGTCGTCCCATGCAGAGGGGGATGTACCTAAGATGAGGACTTCTGTTTTGTCTGAGTTCAGTTTCAAACGGCTTTGTTTCATCCATTCGGCAACTTCTTTCATTCCTTCGTGTAGGTTAGTTTTGGCGGTGCTGGGGTCATTGGTGAGAGAAAGGATCAGTTGAGTGTCATCAGCGTAGGAGATGATGTTGAGGTTGTGTTGGCGTGCGATGGCTGCGAGGGGGCTCATGTATACGTTGAAGAGGGTGGGACTGAGTGAGGATCCTTGTGGTACGCCGCAGATGACTCCAGAGGCCTCGGACTTGAATGGTGGAAGGCGGACTCTCTGGGTTCTTCCGGTGAGGAACGAGGAGATCCATTCAAGTGCTTTTCCTTGGATTCCGATGTTATTGAGGCGTTGTAAAAGGGTGCTGTGGCAGACTGTGTCGAAAGCTGCAGAGAGGTCAAGGAGGATGAGGGCGACTGTGTCTCCTTTGTCCAGTAGAGTTCGAATGTCGTCTGTTGCTGCGATGAGGGCGGTCTCAGTGCTGTGTTTTGCTCGGAAGCCAGATTGTGAGGGGTCGAGGGATTTGTTGGCTTCGAGGAAGGCGGCGAGCTGGTTGTTGACAGCTTTCTCGATGACTTTGGCCGGGAATGGAAGAAGTGAGATGGGGCGGTAATTTTTGAGTTCGGTTGGGTCCGCTGTTGGTTTTTTCAGAAGGGCGGTGAGTTCAGCGTGTTTCCAGTCTTCCGGGAAGGTGGCGGAGTTGAGGGAGCAATTGATGACGTCTCGGAGGTGCGGTGCTATGACGGAGTCTGCTTTGTTGAAGATGTGGTGAGGACATGGGTCTGTGGGGGATCCTGAGTGGATGGAATTCATCAGGCGGATGGTGTCCTCAGTGGAGATTGGGTTCCAGTCGTTAAGGGTGTTCACGGGAGGAAGATGCTCAGCAAATGGTAGGATGGGTTGGTTTCCGGGTTGGTTGTCGAAGCTGTTGTGGATGTCTGCAATTTTGTTGTGGAAAAATGAGGCTAGGGAGTCGCAGAGGGTTTGAGAGGGGGTGATGTCGTTGGAGTTGGCCGGGGGATTGGAAAATTCCTTGACGATGTTGAAAAGTTCCTTGCTATTGTGGGCGTTGTTGTCAAGTCTATCCTTGAATGCTGTTTTCTTGGCTTTTCGGATCAGTTGGTGGTGAGTGCGGGTGGCGCTTTTGAAGGCGTCCTTGGTGCTGGTGGTTGGGTCTTTTTTCCAGGCCTTTTCAAGGGAGCGGCAGAGTTTCTTGGATTTCTTGAGATCATCGTTGAACCATGAGGTCTTCTTGCTGCCAGGTTTGCTTTGACGTTTTTTCAGTGGTGCTAAGGTGTCGGCGGTGTTGGATAACCATAGGGTGAGGTTGGCGGCGGCTTCGTCAGCGTTAGAAGAGAGGGCTGGGGGGTTTAGAAGAAGCGATGAGGAGATCTGGTCGAAGGTGATTTTGTTCCAGTTTCTTTGCAGAGTTGGTTGGGGGTGGTTGGTGGGTTTCGGCTTGTTGTAGGTGAAGTGAACGCAGCTGTGGTCAGTCCAGAGGAGATCCGTAGTGTGGCTGAAGGAGACATGGTTGCTGGAGGTGAAGATGGGGTCGAGTGTGTGACCTGCGATGTGGGTGGGGGAAGTGACTAGTTGTTTAAGTCCGAGGTTGGCGAGGTTGTCCACGAGGGTGGCGGTGTTGCGGTCGTTGGTCTTTTCAAGGTGAAAGTTGAGGTCTCCCAGAAGGATGTAGTCTTTGGAGGGGAGCGCGTGAGGAGTGATGAAGTCCGTGATGTCTTCACTGAATTTTGCGCGGGGACCTGGTGGTCTGTAGAGGAGGGTGCCTCTGAGTGTGGTTTTGGGGTCGATGTGGATCTGGAAGTGAAGGTGTTCGGAGTTAGCGAGGTTGGCGTCAGAGCTGGTTGAGATGCGGATTGATTTCTTATGGACGATAGCGATTCCTCCTCCTGTGTGGCTGGTACGGTCTTTGCGAGTGATCTTATAGTCTTCGGGGATGGCAATGGTGATGTCTGGTGCGGAGGAAGCATTCATCCATGTTTCCGTAAGGAAGGCGATGTCCGGAGAAATGGTGTCTAGTAGATTCCATAGGTCAATGGCGTGCCTGTGGACTGATCGGGTGTTGAGGAGGATGCATTGTAGGTGATTGGGGTCGGGAGACTGTGGTGTGGTCGTAGCGGAGATGCTGTCGGTGCCGCTAAATTTGCAGGAGTAGCAAGAGAAAGGTCCATGGGTGTGTCCAGGTGCGGCTTGGACGCAGTTGGGGGCGCGACCGGGATTAAGGGCTAGTAGGGAGGCGGCATCGTAGGTGATGCGAATGGGCTGGGCAGCGCGAGGGGCAGGGGGTCTGGCGCTGGGCGCGGTCCAGGCGCGGACGGGCGTAGACGGGCTTACCTTTGGCGCACCTTCGGCGCGGATTGGGCGCGGTCGCTGCGCGTAAACGCTGCGCGCGGGAACTCCTGTCATATATTGAGGGTGGGGGGGGAGGGGCGAGGGCGTCTCAGCTGGGAGGCGGGGCGGGCTTCTGACGACGACAAACAACAAACAAAATGGAGGCGGAGGGGGGAGCACAGCAAACACGCAAAGCAGAGTCAAATAAGTCCTAAATGCAGAATTACAATGCAGGTAAGCGTAGCGCCGATCAGGCAGGTAGTAGGCACAAACAATACTGCAATTCTGTGATTCAAAGCGGCACAGCGCGCAAACAGTCTCAATTCGGCAAAATAAACAATTCAAAATGCAAGTGAGCTTAGCGGCGATCAGGCAGGCAGCAGGCACAGATAGGAAGCAGTTTTGAAAAGCAAAGCGCTATAACGATACCAGGTATCACAGGGGACACTGGGGAGCGACCACTCAGCTCGAGGGAGGGGAGCAAGTCACGGCGTCTTCAGGTAGTGAAGCGCTGTTCTACTAAGTGGGAGGGCGTCTCAGCTGGGAGGCGGGGCGGGCTTCTGACGACGACAAACAACAAACAAAATGGAGGCGGAGGGGGGAGCACAGCAAACACGCAAAGCAGAGTCAAATAAGTCCTAAATGCAGAATTACAATGCAGGTAAGCGTAGCGCCGATCAGGCAGGTAGTAGGCACAAACAATACTGCAATTCTGTGATTCAAAGCGGCACAGCGCACAAACAGTCTCAATTCGGCAAAATAAACAATTCAAAATGCAAGTGAGCTTAGCGGCGATCAGGCAGGCAGCAGGCACAGATAGGAAGCAGTTTTGAAAAGCAAAGCGCTATAACGATACCAGGTATCACAGGGGACACTGGGGAGCGACCACTCAGCTCGAGGGAGGGGAGCAAGTCACGGCGTCTTCAGGTAGTGAAGCGCTGTTCTACTAAGTGGGAGGGCGTCTCAGCTGGGAGGCGGGGCGGGCTTCTGACGACGACAAACAACAAACAAAATGGAGGCGGAGGGGGGAGCACAGCAAACACGCAAAGCAGAGTCAAATAAGTCCTAAATGCAGAATTACAATGCAGGTAAGCGTAGCGCCGATCAGGCAGGTAGTAGGCACAAACAATACTGCAATTCTGTGATTCAAAGCGGCACAGCGCGCAAACAGTCTCAATTCGGCAAAATAAACAATTCAAAATGCAAGTGAGCTTAGCGGCGATCAGGCAGGCAGCAGGCACAGATAGGAAGCAGTTTTGAAAAGCAAAGCGCTATAACGATACCAGGTATCACAGGGGACACTGGGGAGCGACCACTCAGATCGAGGGAGGGGAGCAAGTCACGGCGTCTTCAGGTAGTGAAGCGCTGTTCTACTAAGTGGGAGGGCGTCTCAGCTGGGAGGCGGGGCGGGCTTCTGACGACGACAAACAACAAACAAAATGGAGGCGGAGGGGGGAGCACAGCAAACACGCAAAGCAGAGTCAAATAAGTCCTAAATGCAGAATTACAATGCAGGTAAGCGTAGCGCCGATCAGGCAGGTAGTAGGCACAAACAATACTGCAATTCTGTGATTCAAAGCGGCACAGCGCGCAAACAGTCTCAATTCGGCAAAATAAACAGGTGATCCCCTAGGCTACAAAACAGGTGGTGATCCCCTAGGCTACAAAACGTCTCTGTGCCCTTCCGCGCCTAATTTACATGTGACATTAAGATTCCCAGTCCTACAGAGACCCCGTAATATAATAATAGGATTAGCCATGGAACATTACCCACCAGGAACCTCATTTAAATCAACGAGTGAGACCCCGCTTTTTATTTGTTCTTTTTTACCATCCGGATCCGCTCTATTAAAACAATACGTTTTCCTCTCGCTTCAATTAGTCAAACAAGGATTTGCTATCACAGGGTGGAAGCCATACACCCGCCCTCTAATAGCAAACATAAATGTCCCGCGGATGCACACCCTGGGACATTGTATGAGCTACGCCTGGGAGGTTACGCTCCCTAGGACCATGATGCATTGGTTAGTATAAACACATACTAACACTACTTACACATGTGTACTACAGCAACCAGAGTGTAGTGAAGAGGCAGAGGAAGCGCAAAATCTAAAAATATAAATCCTACCAAAGGTCGGATGACATAGTTGAATGAGCCGACGACCCTGGGATGAGTAGAAACAGCGACACAAAGAAAACGGGTCTACAGCACAACGCAAGCAACTTTGAAGTATTGTTGAGTGCTGCTTTCTTTTTACCTTCTCCCGCTCCTCGCCAAATTTATGTAGTGAACAGGCAGACAGCAGTGGATTCGATAAGTAGATTTATTGCAGGAAAACAAGACATCTTAAACAGCCACCAACAGGAGCAGACAGCAAGGCAACAGGAGCAGACAGCAAGGCACCATGTACAAACTCCCCAAGGTTCTCCTCATGACAGTCCTACATTCTAACATTACATACTTACATTTTACTAGAATTACATACTAACATTCTACTATATCTTACATTGGAATACTACACAGAGCACATGACTTTACAGCAATGAGCTCATGGTTTCATCCACAAGTCTTGAGACCGGTAGGGGTGAGTAGTTTGTTTCCACTCCCTGTATTGTTTAAACACAAATTAACACTGCTTCCACAGGTATGCTACAGCACTGAGAGCACATCACTTTACAGCAATGAGCTCACGATTTAGGCTCACGGGTTAATCCCCGAGTCTTCAGACCTGTAAGAGAAAGTAGTTCGCTACCCACTCCCTCTATAGTATAAATGCATACTAACACTACTTACACAGTTATACTACAGCGGCTAGTATCCTACAGCGCCCAGAGCCCATCACTTTACAGCAATCAGCTCGGTTTGATTCCAGAGTCTTCACATCGGTAGGCGTGAGTACTTCGCTTCCGGTATAGTATAAACACACGGTAGTGGTCAGTAGTTCGCTTCCCACTCCCTGTATGATATAAACGTCTACTAACACTACTTGCACACGTATGCTACAAAGACCAGAGCACATCACTTTACAGCTATGAGCTCACGGTTTAGGCTCTCGGTTTCATAACCAAGTGTAGCAGCATATCATCTCAGCACCATGTCACTCTGAGCAACACCACACTTTCAGACCAGTAGGAGTGACTACTTTGCTTCGC